>NC_091700.1:31997500-32622500 GCF_041296265.1 Equus caballus
GGGGCACTGGCCCTTTGCTTTTCTCCTTCTGCCTGGCAAAGTAAAGCCTTTCCTTTTTCTCACAAGACTCTGTTCTTGTTATTTGGATTGGCAGTGGGATCAGAGACTAAACTTTTGGTAACAACAGGAGGCTTTCAAGTCAAGCCTTGGGTTGCCCTTCACTTCTTGGGATGCTTCTAGACCTGGCCTCACAGCAGTCCTGGGTCACACTAAATTTAAGAGTACTATCTAGGGGTACAATTCATGAGTCCCACTGCTGAGCTATGTAGGCACTCTCTGGCCTTGTTAGGTTATCTTGGTCATCCAGAGAGAATTCGCAAAGGCTGTTAAGTAAAATGAAGACCTCCCTACTGGCACTTAGCTGTTGTCACCTGACTAAGCATGTGATTCACAATCAGACTAAGTTTTCCCACAAAGTATGCTCTGAACTCCTAAGTCTTTGCCTCTTTTATTTCTCACATTCAAATTTAATTTAGTCTTCACTCTCCAAAATTCAGCCAATAACAGGGGGCTAATCAATTTTTAACAGCACACAGAGAGGCAACAAGAATGGTTCGAAGTTGTTGCTCTAAAAATTAAAGTCACTGTAAAAATACTATCCTTGGTGCTAGAGAAAGTATAATTTACAATGCTGGTAATTACCAAACTTTATTTAGTAATAAAGAGTCAATATGAAATTGACTCTTAACCTGAAGAGTCAGTTATGGCTGAAATTGACTCAATCTTCTGAATAAATGAAATCAACCTTTCTTAGTTGGAATAACCATTTAACATATTTATCTCCCTCATCCTCAAATGTGAAAATAACCTTGTGTTACCACAAACCAACAAGTTACGACCCCTCTGAAAGAAACAAATCCTAACTTGAGGTAGAAAAACGTAGAATTCATCTATAAATATGAATAACCACTAAGTAAAAACAACGCCAACAGATCTGAAAAAGCAACTCTGAATAATGAAAGTTTAAAGGCCCTAGAATGAATATTTTTCTATATAGTAACATATTTGTTTATTAAACGCTTTCTCGGTCTTAAATATTTACAAAAGGAAACCCCACATTCCACAGAGCTGATTTCTGCCACCAGCTCAGCCGAGGATTCCAAACACGGTTCCTGGAGCCCCAGGATCTCACTGATGGTGCACACAGTTGATGCAGAAGGTGGTGTGACTAATTTTCAACACTTTACGACTAAAGTAGACATTATTTACACCTTCAGTTAGATTAACATAATGGAAAAGGCTTGAGAAAGTATAACTTCATGAAATTAAACATTCAACTTTTCAAAGCTTCTAATTAGTGAAAATGTCAAACATAGAAGTAGAGGGAATGGGTGGGTCACCTTTCACCTAGATTCGACCATTATCAATATTTGGCCATTACAATATTCTATGATTTAATAGAATAAAAACATAAATTTTACATGACAGGATGAGATTGTAACATTCACTGAAAGGTGGTAGAATATTTACATTATTATTAGACTGTGCCCTTTTCCAATTCCATTGGTGACTAAAACTTTAAAGTTTGTTTTTATAAAAATAGGTGATATGTTTGGATGTAATTAATGGAAAAGTGAACAATTTCTACTACAATGATAAGAACAACAATCATGGGTATCTAATACTTTCTGTGTCACACAGACTGGTGGAAGCCATCCCTCGTATCCTCAGAATAACACTCCTAGGTAGGTGCTATTATTATTCTCATTTTACATATGAGGGAACTGAGGCACAGAGAGGTATATCCAAGGTCTTGGAGCTATTTAGGTTAAGGCTGGGACTCGAACTCCAGCAGTATAATTCTAATGTTAATAGTCTTCACCATTTTGCCAACGAACAGAAATGAGAGGCTGAATACCGGAGGGAGGAAACAAAGGAGAGAGCTCTATTATATAGAAAAGTGTGGTGTCTTGTACAGGTTTCTTTTTTTCCAAAATACATACCTTTACTAATTCCATGACAAGATACAGCTCAGTTGGCACATCCATCTCTTCGATCAGAAGAACAATATTGGGATGCTTCACTCTTCTTAAAATAGATACCTCATTCTGGATCATGTGCTCCTGTCCAAGGGAAAAGTTACCTTAATCAGTATACACATCAAAACGTAGGAGGAGCTAACTCAAATGAGTAAAACTATACCAGCTGAGGATCAAGGGAGATGTGTTTTGCAAAATATAAGTATATCTTAGATTCTGATCTCCAGACAGCCTAGTATTGCCATAAGATGTTGAAGGTCCTTGGATGATGCTTGTTAATTTCTGAACCTATCCTGATAACTATAATTGCATATAGAAGGATGGAATGAAACTTAAATCACAAAAGTAATGGAAGAAAGTAAACAAGCAAGCAAACAAACATAGATAAGGAACAGAAATAACATCCAATCATTCTAACTAACTTTTATTCCAGGGATATTTATAGAATAAAGTTACATTCTAATTAGTATATAACATTTTACTCCACCCAAATCCAACAACTAGGGTGACCTTATGTCTACTTGGAAACTGATCTTTGTGTTTCCACCCCCCGAATATTGTATTTTTATAAAAATAAACCTTATACATACTTTGCCTCGACATTTGCTTTTCTTGATAATTTTCAGAGCATACTCCCTAGCAGTCGACCTGCAAAGAGATAGTCTTTTTTTAAAATAAAGAAACAATTTCAGATTAACAAGATTGAATCCTCTTGTTAAGGATTAATTCCTTGCCCCACAGATCTTGCATCAAGGCATAAATATTTTGTGAAGAACTCTCTTTTCCTTTTTTAAAAGAAATATGTAAACTTTTAGGGGTTGACCAAGTGTAAGGACAACAAATATGCTAGCATAGAAAGATCTGGAGCTGTTAATGTTGCCATACCTGTAATACAAACACTACCAATGCTACTGTCATGCGTAACTCCTCCTGCTGCGGTGCCCTGCCTGCCCTTCCCTCTGAATTGGTGTGGTCCAGACATAAAGCAGATATGAGTTTCCGCCTTTCTTCTTCCCAGTTCTCTTGAAGTTCTCTATCCACAAAGTGTGGCTGTGACAGTTTTCTGAATGGCTCTCATGGTCACACTGAAAACTCTCAAGAAGCAGTTCACACTCTGTAGACTTGGTTCAGTGTGCAAGCCTATGCATTCTGTTAGAGAACTCATGGATGACGTGTTCAGGGTGTATAAAAGGCACAAAATTATTATCTGAGCTTCCTGTGACCTCTTGGGCCTTTTATGGCTGTCTCACTTCATAGAAATAAAATACAGGTGACAATTAAAATCAACTCACTTTCCCAAAGCCACATGGCAGCGTTAAAAGCAGGACTGAGTTCTTGGGGTCTCTGCTTCACAGATAGCCCAACCAACACTGCCCCTCCTCCATGAAGGGTGTGGGAGGGAGGGTTTAGTCATATGGCTACCTTTAAATAGCTTCCTAATTTGTGCTAACATTTCTAAGATACTGTAGCGCCAAACATGACAGACAGGTCTATTGTTGAAGCAAACAATGCATGCTTAATAATCATAATAAACCACTACTTCACAAGCATTGCCATTTCATTTCTGGTGGGAAACCAAGACAGCCTAGCTTTTTACTCATAGATAAAAGCCAATTTTAGGGATCCAAATGAATACAGTGGGAGTGAGGTTGATTAGGAACACAATTTTAAAATAGGGTTTTAAAGTCTTCAATACAGAGAATCAAAGGGGGATTTCCTAGTTACGCAGCTAGGACAAGACAGCGATCTGTCTACAAAGAAATTAAGAGGCCAGATATTAACAACATGTTTCCAGGGCACTTTAGAAACTATTCATGTCATTTGCTTCTAAAAATGCTTTTCCCACTACACTTCCAGGCCCGTGCACGGTGGTAGCTTGCAGAAAACAATAAGCATTGACCAAATTGTTATAATTATATCTGGTGAATATCCCCAGAATAAAACAATCACTTTGAAGCCCATTTTCCATACTAAAGGGCTTTGCGGTTCAGAAGGGAGGAGGTGAGGCCCCTGCTTCAGGGTGACTCTCCTGAAAAACTGTGGGCTGTCCAGGGAAGCCCAAATTGCCTCAGCTTCATGAAGAAATGGACTCAGAGGCCCAAGGAGGCCCGTCTCTCTGCCTTTGTGGATTCTTCAGGCCCAGGGCTGGGCAGAGAGGCCGTGAAGTGGAGGAAGGTGTGAGCTGGCTGTGGCTGAGCGCAGTGCTCGGGGTAACAGATGTGCCCACGTGAACGCCAGACCACCAGTAAGGCCGTGGGATAAGGGCGGAGAAAAAACCCTTCAGTAAGAGGGAAAATGAAAAATTTAACGCAGACATTTAAAATGTACGAACAAACAGATAAATGAGAGAGTCAAATTACTCACACACAAGGGGATTCCTCACATCACAGAAGGATCGTGGGGTCCCTCTAAGTAGCCTCTTTTTAAGAGGCTTCTGAAGAGTTTGTTTACAAATTTAAAAACACTTAAGAGGAAAACTAAAAGCTGGAGTGTTTCTGGATGCTGCTTTTCATGAATCACTGAAAAATTATGATAAAGCAAATCTGAGATAAGAATACATAAGCTATTTCCTACGTGGTTTAAAATGTTTCGTTTGATGGCAGGGGAGTCTAGACTCTCGGACTGACTGCTTTGATAAACGCCAGCAGTCTCAGGCAGGGCACGGAGCTAGGATGGAGCTGACTCTTCCACTCAGCGCCTCCACAAAGCGGGTGGATGGACAGGATGGTGTTGGTAAGAAGAGAGTGGGCTTTCTCAGCTTGGTCATTCCTCATGTTCGCGCCTTGATCCTCCATTTCCCTGGAATGAGTAACATTGAAGCTTTGCTATACTCAAGGCAAAGGGCTGGTGTGGGACCCAGGAAGGTGAAATCTCTACAGCCAGCCAGACAGAGAGCAGCATCCCAAGTGAGCAAGTGGGTGTACAGCTCCCAGGATGCCAAACAATGGGGCTATGCCCTGAGCCTACAGCTGAGGGGAAAATGCAGCAAACCTAGGCTCGCTAGGAAAAAGGACTTTGTGGGTTCAGTACACAGAGCCTTACATAACAGGATCAAACACTCAATGAGATTTATCTGTTATGTCATATCAGTGAGCCCCACAGAGGACCACCAAAATTACTGCGAGTTTTCATTCTTGATTCCTTGAGGGCAGAATTCTAAAGTCATAAGAAAATCCTTAATTACTGAAGTACATGTTTATAGGAAAGTAGCTGAGTCTGGAAAATGAGACTGAAAACAGGTGTTAGGACTAAATGCATGCTGTAAGAATAAAAATTTAACTGCTTGCTTTAAGTTGGTAAATGAAAACACTTGGCAAGAAACAAAACGTTAAATAGAGCGTTTGCCTTCATACCCACCCTAAACTCTAAGGATACCTATGCCTGTGTAATTATTCAGCAAGCAATTATAAGCACGGTTCATTGGTGGCTACAGAGGTGAACCAGACCTGGTTCTTGTCGCCAAGGAGTCAACAGTTTGCTGTGTTGAGAAGAATATTAGACTCCTAGATTGCTGGTGAAAATACAGGCCATTTGCCTGTTTGTTCCCAAAATTACATTCTTGACCTTTTATGGAATCAGGGAGCCCTGGAATGCCACAGCGAAAGCAGCAGCAGCAGCAGAACAAACTTCGTCTTCCTCCGTCTTCCTCCTCGTCTATGGGAACTCCGTTTGTAAGGCCTCCTCCCTATTAACTTTGACCCAAGGTTAGAGCCCGAACTACTAGAGAGAAATTTCCAAATTTTACAAACTTGAACTAAATCTAATTTCTAATGTTGGTGCTAAAAATGGCTTGCAGAAAGCTGTCTTGTTTAACCTAGTGATTCTCAAACCCAGGGCTGTCTTCTCTCCATTCCTTGCCCTGTCCCAGCCCGGAGGGCAGCAGAATGCCTTTTGAAAGAGGAACAGGCTGAGCTAGACGGGGCTGCCCTGGACTAACAGGTTTCTTATTGTTGTTTGCTATGTTTTGAAAGTTTTTCAAAAGATTATGTGGAAAAGAGAAAACAACTTCACAGGCATTCCTCTTCCATAGCATTTATTGAATTCCATGGCAATCCTCATTGTGGGTCAGGTTCTTAAGCAGAGAGGCTGTGTCTGTCTGTCTTTGTGGCCCCAGAAGTACCCAGCATATGCCCGAACTAGCAGGGGCTCCAACAAGTTGGTGGAGTTGTGGAAACTCCAGAGGATGGTAGCAGTTAGGACATGGCAGGAAGACCCTTCAGCAAGAGAGGTTAATAAACAGCACCTTTGTTTACCGAGTAATTGTAATAAAGCCTGACCTCAGCCTCCTCCTCAGCTACTGCCAAGAGCAAAGAAAACATCTCAGAAGTGGTGTTCTATTTTGATTTTGAACTCGGGCCCTCTGACTATCAGGTGCCACAGCATCCCCAGGAAGGAGAGAGGGAAGAACATTATCAGCCAGCCCAGAGATATCTACGCTTCTTCACCCTGACTCATCCTCTAAATTCCACTTCAGAAGGAAATGCCTTCAAATCATAGGTACAAGGTTCTTGAGAATTCTGAAGATTTTCGAGGTGGATGAAACCCATTTTTGGTGACATTAAAGTCTCAGGTTGTTCAGGTGGGTCTGAGCCTATGTTCACTGCTAGAGCAAGCAGTTGTGCTGTGCAGCTCTTACGGTTTATAGGGGGAGGAGGGGGAGAGGGAATCATGAGTAGCTAGAATTTTAATACAATTCCGATGCCTACATTACTAAAAAATGCCAGCAATGCAGGTGGAGAGGTCAAGAGCCTCCCGAGACACCATCAGTGCTCCCGACTGTATCACTCGTACCTTAGCTTGTATGGTAATTAGTCCACACAGGGCCAGGAAAGCCAGAGACAAAGGGCACCTTAACGTGAGCCCTCTACTCATGTTTGACCTCTTGCTAGTGCTTTTCAGCTCTTTGAGTTTTCTTTGGGGCCTCAAAATGCTCCACAAAACAGCTTCAAAACAGAGCACATCTCAGTCCACCAACTTTCTTTAACATGTGGTAGGGGTTCCTGAGGCCACTGGAGAAACTGCTACCAGGGGACAGGCAGAAATCCAAGTGGAACTGGCAGCCACTACCTGGCATAGGACCATGGAAAGAAAGGCCTGTGCAACATTGTTATTATATCCATTATATAACCTTCCCTGTGACAGCACATTATTCAGAGAGGACAGACATACTTGTTCTTGTTAATACATATTCGTTCTCAAAATATGGCAGAATGTACCCGCAAGCAATGTGTGCCATTCACAACATTCTTAGCTCGCTTTTATTTTCTTGGACCTCTGGAAAATATTAAAAGAATGTTTCATGATGCCTCTTGGGAGAGAGGGCACATGCCATATGTCCTCATTCAGCAGGAGCAGAATATTAACACTTTTTGGAGCAATCTGGTGTTTAGACTCTCAAGGTTCGTACAATGAGACTCAAGATGTGAACACGTGTAAGATGAACACAATCCAAACTAGAAAGAAATAAATTAATTCTGGATGGAGAAATGAGAAATTTCTATTGTGGGGAGGACCACTGCTGTTGGACTAAGATGCCATAGTGATCCACGTATTAGCTAGGAGAAACAGCAAATGGACCATGGCCGCCCAGCCAGACTCAACAGATGATGAAAACTGGCAAATAACCAGATACCCTACAGTGGAAGGGCATGACAATCTGCTAAAAATGGCATTTTCTCCTATAGTGGAAATAAAGTTAAAGAGGGTTGGATTTCCTATCAGTAAAAGTATAAATGAAATGTAAAATTATATAAACACATGCACACATACTTCCATTCATTACCTTAGGAATGGCTTTCCTGATTTAATTTCTGTCTTCTTTGTACAGGGGCAAATGTGGTGTGTGTGACTGGCTCAGCTAAGCCACATTCTCATGGGAGACTCCTTGCTGGAGGCAGTGGAGTAGAGTGGTCACAGGCATGGATTTTAGAGCTGGGCTCAGACCTATGCTTTGCTAAGTACTTACTAGCTGAGCGACCTTGGGCATTTAACTTCTCCAGGCTTTCCTTGTATAAAATGGAGACAATACTGACATTATGGGATTATCATGGTAAATAAATGAAATGTAAGTGAAGGACCTTGTATATAGTTTATGTTTAGTAAACAGTGGTTGTTCCTGCTTTTGGAGGTGTAAGGCCCAAGAAAATAATGTGAAATTTCTATATTTGGCAGTAAAGCAACAAATAGTCAAGTGGGATAATGAGGGGAAGAGAGGAGATTGGGTGGCCTAGGGGTATCAACTAGGGGATTTTCAAGCTACTTATTACTCATGCCCCTCCCTCACAAAGAGTGGCTGCTATGGTGGGTTACTGTCACTGTTGGGAATATCTTGGCCTAACTGGTACATTGGGGTGGAGCAGATTTTGAGATCCACTGCTTGAGGGTGGCTTAATGAGAGCTCCACTACCTTAGTCAGGGAAGCACCTTCCGAAGAATGGCAAAGGGTGCGGGGACCCTCATGGTGTCTGAGGCCCTGTGTAGACGTCCAGCTGTAATGTGGCATGAATCTGTGCTTCCAAATCAAAGCTCTTAGAGAAGAACACTTCTGGATCTTGCAGGCTAATGCTTCTGGTCCAAGGCATCCTCTCTGAGAGGCAGTGTGGAGCTTAGCAGCATCATTCTCACACAGTGTTGATGAACTAGTAGGGCACACAGCCCCACAGGGGCCAAAGATGAGTAACAGAGAGGGTGCAGGCCCAGGCCAGCCCCCAGGAAGCCAGCAGACACACAGCCTCCAGGAAGGAGGCAAGGTCCCCCTGACTTGTCAATACTTTGCTCACCCAGCTCTGAGAAGAAGTTGCTGGCTGACTGGGTCCCCTTAAAGCAAGCTATTCAAGAAGTGAATCCCAACTCTAACGCTGGGTTTAGGGTTTGAGGCAGCCTTAATCTGGGTTGTAACTTTGCTAGTTGTCACTTCTCCATCTAGTAGCCACCAGCTACTGTTATTGATTAGGTATCAAGATCCCAGGGATAAAATTTTCACTCTAAACCCTTCCCCTTGGCCCACAAGAGTACCTGGCTCATTCATTTTAAAACATTTTAACGTATTAAATACCATTTTTGTTGGGATCAATACATATGCATTTTAAAGCTTTTCAAAGTTATTATACTTAATTTTATGAAAGTACATGTTAGAGATATATGACAGGAACATTCTGACCTCTACAAAATGTCTCAGGAAAGTGTAGAAAAAACTACGCAATGTTTTTTTTTAAAACAAAATCAAAGGACTTACCTGAAAGATCTGGCAAAGCTTTGCTGAGTACATTAAAAAGAAAAAATCAAAGTCCTTAATTTATAGATTGTCCCCAGGAATCACTACATTTTTCAAATCTGTTGTTAAGTGGGCTTTTCTTTTTTGAAAATTTTTTTACATCTGGAGTTAAGACATTAACCTATTCCATATGTGCCACAGACTGCAAATAAAGACACAGTCTTGGAAAATAATGCCAAATGTTTCCTTTAAAGTTCAATGCAAACGATATCTTTCTCACCTTTCTACACATTCCTTGACAACAGCAAAATTTCCATCTCCTATTGTCCTTCCGACTTTATATCGTTCTGTTATTGTGGCTGGAATCTGGAAGCCTTCCTCTGACACTTCTGAAAGAATCATTAGTACAATTTTATTGGTAGAAAAGAGAACACAGATGTTGCACAAAGGAGACTTTTAGAAGTGTCATCTAATCGACTGGAACTGATTCAGAATCAATATGTCATTTTCCGTACAGTGAGGCCAGCCGCCCCTGCTGACATTGTATACTCAACAGTTTTTACAAAAGACAAATGATAAACCGAAAGGAAATGTAAAACGTATGCGGTCTACTCCCACCTACGTAAGAGCAACTGACGCTTTCTGTTGCAGTGGGGATTCTGAGGAGGAAGTTTTGTTCTTTTTATTTCATGCCAATTTGATCCATAGAGTTTACTGAAGACCCACTGTGTACAGAGAAATGACCCTCTTAGGTATGGCTCAGAAGGAAAATGCAGCTCGTAAGGGTTTCTGGGCTGCTTGACACTGTGCAAGCATGAAAAATGCCTGCTGTTTGGACCCTTAGCGTTACTACATCCTGAAATGGAGATCTCCGTAAAATTCCTTACGAACTAAGCTCTGATTGCCACCCCTCCCCAGCATCAATGAGCAGATTTTAGACAAATGTTCTCACCAGCAACCTGTGTAGCAGATGTTGAGTTAAAATTGCAATACCTATTATGTCTGTGAACAGAGCAGTTTTGTAGTTTCAATTATGTTAGTGCCACTAACACAACGCATTTTCCCTCTTAAAATGCATTTTGAAATATTTTACAAATGCCTAATAATGCTTTAAATATCTAAGGCCGTAAAACTAAATAAGCCACACTTAGGTCACATAAATATAGTGGATAACCTTTAACATCTTAGGGGTGTAAAAAGCCTTTTATAGCTGGGCTCTAAAATTTACATGCTTTAAAGTTATAAATCCTGGCTTTCCCTCAGGCAATCTGAATACAAAATGTGATGGAAGCCCAGTGTGCTTTCTAAATGCGCTCCTTTTCTGACCTTTAACCATAAACTGAGACTAAACACATCTTCTCAAAATAAAATTAAAACCTTGGGTGGCGAATGGGCCTTCTTGGTGTTTTTCATATTCTCCTTTAGTCTGAATTGTTGGGAACGGCAAATGGAAACGCACGGTGCTCAGACATCTGCTTTAGGACCCTTATTCTGGTTTTGTGATAGTGCCCCATCTGCGACTCTGGATTCTAGAGCGGAGGACATTCTGGAAAGTGTTGCATAAACGTAGGACATTTGCTGCTGTACTTTTGCCCTTGGTATTTATGCAACCTCTTCACCTCTATATGGGTGACATTGTACTCTTAACCCACTAGAAGTGAGCTCAGTGGTCTCCAGAATAAAATGAGAGCTGGAACCAATTACTCCCCACCCTCCCTCGCCACTTCACCCCCAAAGAAGCCACAATTTTGCCGCTGTTTGAAGGACTCAGCCTGGGGATTTTTGTCCACTCCATGGTTATTAGCGGAGATGGTTGGAGAAGTTTCAAATCCACTGCAAAGCTCTGAATTTACAAAACATCTCTCGGATGACACAGTCTTAAGGCTCTTTACTACATGGATAATAAAAGTAACCATTCTTGGCTGAGGGACAAGTCTGACTTCAGATGGGAAATGGAAGGAAGGACTTCCATCTTTTCTTCCAGTGGAGCATAACTGAGGCGTCTATCTGGAGCACATGGCTTGGGGTATTTTTCCTGATAAAATGTATCACTTAGGCTTTTGGCTAAGAAGGCTTAGCCAAAAGCTTAATCAAGAACCATTTCATTTCATTAGGTAAATATAACACATTGGAACAAAAGAGACTTCCAGACGGCGAATTTCATACTTCTGAAAATACAAAAAAAGTCTGATATTGCATGGTAGTCAGGAAATACTTCTTGGGTAAGTCACATATCTCACGCAACATAATAAAAGTGCTTCCCCCAAAAGGTACTTTTTTGGAAAATGAAATCATATCATTTAAAACAAAAAGGACATTCTTCAACAGTGGCTTGATCATACCAAATTTTATGCTTTTCTAAATACTTTCCCATAATTGATGTGAGCCTGATAACAAGCCCCAGGGAGGAAATAGCCATGTATTACAATCTTCATTTTACAGAAGACGAACTAAGATGCAAAGAACCGAAGAAGCTTATCCAAAACAATCCAGTGAGTTAGCAAAAAGGTCAGTTCTGGAATCCAGGTCATTTAACCACATCACAGAGAAATTCTAAAGTGAATTAGCTTAAAGTATAAAGAATATTTTTGCAATCACCATCAATTAGATCTTTTTGTAAAGCAGCATTTTCACATGTTGAGTGCACTTAAGTTCAAGTACATCTGGGGGGCTCTAATAGTCAATCAAGAGAGTAAATTGTCTTTAATATTCTGAAAGTGAACAGAATTTAGGAAAACAAAGGCAGCAATTACTCCTTTTTATTTCCAAAGAGGGCAACAGCTGGCCTTCTTAGGATACTTACACCCTCAGAGGATGTGAAATGTCTCCAAATTAGGCTAACTCCCTCCTCCTGTTCCCACAGAGTAGACTCTGATCCCCAGTGGGAGGCTTATTCAATTCTATCCCCTTGGTATGGCCCTAATGAGCTGCTTCAGGCTTGTCTATTCATTCTGCTTGAGAAGTTACAGTTTCCTGGAGTAAATTTAGCCAACCCGTCCTCTGCCCCCTGAACAAGCTGAGCCTTCTCCTCATACACCAAGCCCCAAGCTCACCACCTTCTCCAGGTCCGTCGTTCTCGTCCATCGAGCTGCAGACTTTGGTGGACGCAAGTGAAGTAGAAGAGCCGCCATGTTGAGAGCTCTGTAAGGAACAGAAACAGAGAATAAAAATACTTGGTCAGAGGGCCGGAGTCTCCGGGTGCTATGCCCAGCCCAGAATCTCGGGAGATAACTGCACCCACTACCTGGGAGGATTTGGTCTTAACACTTGGAAGGGAGGTTCTTAGACTATTCAATTAGGACTACCTCTCCCTCCCACTCTTTTAACCAATAATAGATGGCATTAACTACGTCAGGCTAATCCTTGTCAAATTTGGATGTTCCACTACTTTTTATTCCTTTTTCTCAAAATTAGCATCCTTTAGCTCGCTGTTTAGGTTTGTCAGATTTTAGGCATCTCACCTCACTTTTCCACAGTCTATCTGCAAACAGGCCTTAGATACCGCGCCATTCTGATCTCATCCAATATTTTTTCTACTCTTACCATAAAAAAAAGAATTCCTCTTCAGTTTGTTTTTATGGAATAGCCTAAAAAAAAATGTGCAGCCTTACCACATCCTTGGAGAAAGGTTAAAGAGTGGGTTTGTTAATTCCACTTTGAGATAAAGAAACAAGCACTAAGCAGGTTATCCATATGTTAAATATTACATAATAAGTCTGAGGCAAAGACAGGAATAAAAGCCTAAGCTTGGTGATACCCTTGTATTTTTAGCATATTTTGATCCAAGACTCATGAGAGCAAACAGGGTAACAACTATATTACAAAGCTCAGAGGATGAAACAATGCCAAATATTTAATACTATGATCAGTCATGGGGTAGTACTTTAACAACGAATCTTTCCATTTCTGCATCTATTCCTTGAGAAAACAATTTGCACATTTCAATGCTATTTCTAAATAGTGAACACAGCTTGTCCTAAAAGATCTTCCTTCTGTTTCCCTGGGTTTATCCACTTGGTTGGCCTGATGGGAGCAGGAGGCGGTGAGGGGGCGGCATTGGCTCATGGTGCCGGCTGTCTGTGGAGCAGAGAGAAGGGAAAGAGCATCTGTAGTTGAATTAATAATGAAGAGGTGGCGAGAAGCAAAGTTGACCTATTTTTCCTCTGCTTACCTGTCTCCCTTCAACCTCCCCCCCATTCCATCCAGCCTTAATGTGTACAAAGCAAGAGGAGAGAGAAGTTTTACATAATTTCATTATGCCCAACAGTATCTTGCATAGGAAATTCAAAGGTTTTAGTTTTCACCAAAGATTAATTAAAACGATTAATATAGTTAGGGAAATGCTACTTAAATCACTGCAGGGCCATTTGAGTCAACTGCCATAGGACACTTTCCTGGGTGTGGCTAAGATGAGTATTTTCCATTGGATGAGTTCATCAAAGCTGACAACAGTTGACACAATTGGAATAAAAGTAAAATTCATAGCAGTGATGCATCTGTTTTCTTATAGGATATTCTAGAAGTTTTGTGAATACTCTAGTATACCCCTGAATGTGACAGTTTGTCCACAAAAACTATGTGCTCTTTATTTTCCAAAATCATAAGAATCCCCCATCAATCAGCCTGGTGACTGGAGCTGTTTTTCTGTCTTCTCTCATGGAGGCTCCCTTTGTGACCAGCAGTCCACATTTGTCCTATGTCAGCCTAGAAAGAGAGGTTCAGATTGTGACCTTGAAACAGAGTTTTTCTTGGTGTGACACTAACTATGTAGTCATAACCAGCTCTGTTGAAGGTACTGTAAATGTATGAGCTATGCTCTGCTGACTTTTACGGATTTTTGTCTGTCTGTGAAAATCTTGTATTTATAATATTGGAATACAAGGCTGAGACAGGCAGATTTATGATGTCAGTGTCTGAAGAAAATAACCATTAACATTACCACATTTGAGGGGAAGGTTGCATGTTTTCCAGAACAGTGAGATCTTTTATCCCCCATGTCATTGCTTTTGCTGTAGAAATAATGATATTCCAAGCAGAAAAGCAGTAAGAAAATATCTAAATGTAGACCTTCTCTTCTGGGCTTTTTGATCCTTGAATCTCTTCCAGCAGCATGGCAAATGGTGTTTAAAAATGTCGACACATTTTGGTTTGGAGTGGCAGGTGCTGTCTTGTCATATGGTGTTTTAAATTTTAGAATACAAAGACATTCTTTCATCAAGCACCCGAATTAATAGACTAGTAGCGTGTTTCCCAGCAAAGATATCCACAATTTATGTACTCAGTTCCAAAAGCTTGTTCTTTTAATAAGAACGTCAGATACTCAATACAGAACTCTGACTCAAAGTATATGAAAACATCTTTTAAACTGTAATGTTCTATCTACTTGCTGGATATTATTCACTAAACACCTTTATTAACTAATGAATTGCACTTTCAACAGTGCCACCAAAAGTCTGATGCCCTGAATGCTTGCCACAACACCAGCTGTGTTTTCTCCGCCTTATGAACAGAAACCCCGCAAAGTTTACAGGCTCATGGTTAAAAAAAAAAGCAGGGTTAACACAAGTTTGCTTATGTTTAAAATTGCTTATTTTCAATTTAGGTTTAAAAACATACCCCAAGTCATTTCAAATTTCAGGGTGTCTGAGTGTAACAGACAATTTTAAGAGAAAAGCTTATTTAATTACAAATAGAGTACTCTGAAAATGGAAAGTCTTCATTTTATTTATTACACTCAAATAGAGTAAAATAAATGTTCTAGATTTCTAATGTCCAAAGAAGATAGTTAACATTATACACTTTTCCAAGACAACAACCATTCATGGATTCAAAGAACTTCAGGGACTGGAATGGACCTTAAATATTACCTATTCCATACTACTTCCATCCAGAGACCAAATTCCCACTATAAACATCCCAGCTATGTGGTCAGATGGCCTCTGTCCAAACTCCTCCAGTTCTGAACACATTACTTCCCGAGGCTATGAGGTAAAGAAAGGGCCTCCTTAAGTTAAGTTGAAATGATGCCCCTGTACGTTTTCCATTTGTTTGTCTTAGGTCTCACCTCTGGAGCCACTGAGTACAGTTCTAATCCATTTCTCATATGACAGTGCTTCAGATATCTGGAAATAGCTACTCGGCCCCTTGTGTGTCTTCTCTTTTTCCATTTGAACATTCCCAGTTTCTTTGGTTGTTCATCATGTCACAGGGCTCCATGACCTTCACCCTCCTGTGGACACACTCCAGTTGTCAATATCTCTTGTTAATTCTGGTGCTCAAAACAAGTGCAATAGTCTAAGTGTACCCTGACCAGCACAGAGCACAGAAGGATAGAGCTTTCTTCCTTGTGAACAGAATATTAATATACTTCAAGAGCATTCTGGCTTATTGATAGCACGGTAACTTTCCAGCCTTGCACTGAGCTCATAGTTATGTCAGGTCTCCCTATTCTGTATTTGGGAGTTTGGTATTTCAAATCAAGTCTAAAACTTCTCATTTATTCATGTTAAATGTCATATTTATTACCTCATATCCTGCCAGCCTGTTATTTTTTGGATTCTGATTTTGTCACCTAACGCTTCTGCTCTCTCTCCCAGTTGAAGTAATTCAGTAATGGGCATAGCTCTTTGTGTATGCTTGTTACTAACCCTAAATACACTAACTTAGATGGTGATGGAAGATTTTTATTACTGTTCATAAGTCTGATTGAAGGATTTTGAAAATAGTAAAGGGAAAATGTGTAAATTCTTGTTCTTTAGAATTAATCCAATGAGATTAATCAGCCTTTAATTATGACCAACAGAAGCTAAAAAGCTCACTTATTTTTGCATGCTTATAAATGAAATCAATTTACTTATTTGGTTTTTCTGAGCAGATAAACCATTTTAGAGTATACATGATGATAAGATTTTGTGTTTGCTTCAGTCAGTCTGCTAATTCCAAGGCATCTGGGTATACAGTACAAAACACACAGTTATTTTAGAATTTAATGCAATTAGCTGCTCTAAGAGATACTGTGACATTGGAAATGTCATCACCTCCCAGCAGATTTAATGGGAACCAGGCGGGCAGGTTGCCGGCACCTGGATGCTTTTATGGCACACCTTCATAAAAGCATTTCCCTAAGTAAGAACACATCCTAAGTGTAGCTATTTAGCTTGGAATCACATAACAGATGGAGAACATATCACACTTTCCAAGTAAGTGAGAAAGCTGACATAACAGCTCTAACCACATTTTACCAAGATGTATCTGATGACTACGGAATAAAAAATGGTTCATTTTAAATATAAATGGTATGAGTTATTCCTGTCATGTGTATTAATGGTGTCTCTCAGCTGGAGTCCACACTAAATAAAGACTTAGAAAATGTCCAATTGATCCAATGGATCTAACCAAGCTAGAAAACTCCTACCAGATAACTTTAGCGTTGGCTGGATAATAGTATTACTTCCACCTCACATTTTGTCTTGGCATACAGTTATTACTTTGTTAATACTGATTTGGAAAATGGTAAAAAGGGTTTAGAAATCAACTTTATAAAGGAAACACAACCAATAAATATTTAACAAACTCAAACAGTTGTCTTGGTGATCTTGACTTGAAGTCTACAGAATCTCTATAAATGCCCTCATATTACAAAATTAAATCATAATCTTGCTGTAGAGAGCTTGAAATCCACGGGATTCTATGTGTATACAGAAAAACCAGACATTTATTTATTTTCTAAGTAGATATAGAATACTAAGTTAGTGATATTAATCTGCAATAACTAATAAGGCTCCATTATTTGAAACAAGGCACAGAGGGAACTCCTTTTTCCAAATTACTTTGTCTGCTTTCTTCATAGATTATTTAGCCTAAATAGAGTCTATGATATAGGCGATCAAGTGCGTAACTAAGAATGAATACTGAAAAACGTAAAATGTTATCATAAAGATTTGGTCAAAGTTTTTAAAAGACTGGAGAACTGTCATTAATGAAATTGGTTTGCTTAGAGGAAGAAAAAGTGAAAATGGGAACATTGACATTCAGTCTATGTTAGTAAAGCCACAGGAGCCAAGATTTCAAAAACAAATGTATTTGGTTACAACTTTGTCACATTAGGCAGTCTTCTTTGCCTCTACCATCCAGTTGCTATACTCCCTTAGGCCAAGATCTATAAATTCAGAGTCTGAACTATTTGTCTTGAAGAGACTGAGGGGAAGTGGGGCACAATGTCTACTCTTATGAATTACCCTTCATGAAATCATAGTTTGGAAGGGGACCAGGAAGTCATCTAGTTTACCCCCAAGAGATAAAATAATGATGCCCTTCATGGTTTACTCCTCAAATGGGATTCCCAACCAGTGATGAAGGGAGCTCACTACTCTTCCAGGACCCTGCTACATTTTATTTTAAACTCTATTATATGAAGAAAGTATAAACACAATTTGGCATTTTATAAATTTGTAAACATTCCTTCCAGTTGTATCATTGCTTTGGGCATTGATTACATTTGGTTATCATGGAAATAATAAAGAGAACTAATTAAAGCAACCTATATTTTTAAGGTTAAAATGAACCTATTAAAAATGTTAGATTTAAAATCAGAACTTTGGACTTCTATAATAACTTTAATGTAAAATATTTTTTCTAACGAGGCCAGTAGAATTTTCTTTTCTCCCAGATTATGGATTTTTGTCCCAAATTAAAGTTGGAGAATCAAGTATTCTATTATTATAATTATTTATTTTATTGTATATCTGCTTATTTTACATATTTATTTTTTCAGTGCTTTTACAGTAACTGGCACACACACACACATATGCATATACACATGTACATTTTTTCCCCCCTGCAAATTAGATGACCTTGGGAAAAATGCCTTCAAGTCCAGGACACAGCTCGTATATTTAAATAATGCATGTTAATTTCTTTTTTCAACCAGTTGCCTATTTGTCTGACAAATTCATCCTTAAGGAAACCCCAAGAGGAAAGCGTATTAACGATTTTAATGTAACCAACTGAAATAAAATTCTTCATCAAATAGTCTTATTTTGTTGTTATCGTTGTTATTTTAGACATTAGGAGTCACGCGGTGCCATTCTGCAGTATGTCAAATATCACTTGCTGATGCTAATTACATCACAAGAATGCCATAAATATAATGATGAAAGTAACCCTTATCCGACATGGTCATTTCAATGTCAACGTCTACTTACCAAGTTTTCTGAAAGAAACTCACTGAACAACACACGTGGTTTTTTCTGTTTATTGTATAGTCATTCTAAGGTGGTGAGTGTCACAAAGTTAACTTTTAGAGGAAGAATATGGTCCAGTGTGAAACACAAGGTACAACATTTTACAAAAAAACAAAAGCACAAAGTGATGGAACTTTCAAAATTGTGTAGTTCAATGGAACATTTCATTGTTTAGCTCTATAAAACTCTGCTGATGGCCTATACTGATGGACTTTAAAACATAATGCTGTTTGAAACATTTTAACATCAAATGCTCTTAAGAGATGAATACACATACAAGCAACTCAAATTGTAAGCAGAAATTAGGTCACCCTGTTTATAAAAATTTTATCCGAATTTACAATATTCATAACGTATTTCAATGAAAGTAAAAAGTCCTTAGAACAAATAAACTCCATTCCTTGCTTGTTGGTGAATATAAACCCAAAAAACACATCACAAGAAAATTAACTTTCATAATTCTTTGCCTACAACCTTTCAGATACCCACTATCTTGGCTTCAAAAACATTTTGTGGCCATATATAATAAAAACACCCAAGTATTACATGCATCATGTATACTAGTTGGAATTTATCCATCATCTTTACTAAAACGAACCACATTTTAAAGACACTATATATCATGCACTCATAAAAATTATAGCTAGGGCCTCAGATTTCCTATCTTTTCCACATGCGTCACAGGCACAAAATTACAAATATTTTCAACTGACAGTATAACAAACTGCTTCAGGCAATTGGTACATTGAATTCGCTATATCTCTAATTTTCACACTGTACTTCTATGGAATTTCTCAATCAGATACAGCTGTCACTAACAAGCAGAATTAGAGACGCTAGCAAGGCTAATGCAAATACACATAAATGGGCAAATGTATGCATATATAGTAAATTCATTCCATTAACATTTTCAAGTGTGTATATATTTATATAGATATACACACACATATAACAAGTATAGTAAGGTTACTACTGAAAACATGTCAACAGTTTAGAATAGTGTTTTGAAAGAACATACAAAATTACCTTATAGGTTATCTGGCTTTGTCATTAAACTTACTTCAAATCAAATATAGTCTGGATTCTCTTCCATTTATGCTTCAATATGATACTCAACTACTCACAACTCTGTAAATCAGTATTCCATTTTTTAGTGAACACTGGTTGACAATCATTACATGTCATCAATACGCACACATTAGAGAAACATTAGTGATACTATTAAATCATTTTAACAATTGAATATTAAGACATAACAATATAAACATTAATGTGTGCTTATACTTAATACTTAAACACAATATTTATCTCAATTTCAAATTTTTCATTTATCTGGATTCCAATTTTTTAAAAAAATAAATCAGCATGTCTGATTATTTGGAACCATTTTGTCATACTAGTTAAGCGAACTACTTTTGAACTTAAACATGCCCCAACTAATAGGTCATATCTTAATATGACCTATTATAATTTAGGACATGAAGGCTTTACATGAAATTCCACAAGAGCCAGTAACTTACAAGGCTGTGTCACAAATACCATACTTTACTATTCATGGTCTACAAACATATACAAATACATAAGCACATCCACATACACACTGAGCCCTGCAAATTTACATAAACACCCACATACCTGTATAGATATATGGCCACATATGAAAAATTTAGTAGTCCAATAGCTAAAATACATGGAATTATTTTATTATTTTTCAGGAATATTAGTCTACGTTTTCATTCATTAGTATTAAGAAATCTGGGTTTTAGACTTTGTTGCTTTTAAAAGAAAAAAAAAAAGAACCCAATCATGTATAAATCTGCAGTGGATGCAACCAAAATATCCCTACTGGCTAACACAGGGAACACATATAGTACATAAATGCTGGTTCAGAAGGTTTTTAGAAGATACCACTTGATCTTTTAGTATTTAGATGAGCCAATATAAGAACACAGGAATGTGTACAGATGGGTAAACCTGATACTTCTTAAAAGCCTATGACAGTATAGAAACACTGTGGGTTTTTTCCCCCCACTTAATTGATTAAGCAAGACAAGAAACAAAGCATGTGGCTTTCAGAACCAGTCTTCTGAGTTCACACTGACCTTCACACTTGATATACTATTAGGTTTTTGCATTTCTAAAATGCTGAGAGCAGTGAAATATTTATCATATCTTTTTCTATAACGTCTGGTGAGCGCAAATGAAAAAGTATCAAACTTTTAACTAGAGCACAATGTCTTCACAGCACATTTAAGGTTTAACATAAGGACAAAAATCCATGGCTTTTGCTGGAGTTCTTTCCCGTTCAATGGAACACTTTTAAAATTCAGTGTCTAATTTTTCAAAAAACTTCTATAAGTAAGTTTTAAGTGTCTTTAAATCATCAATTTGGTTCCATCAATGAGCTGAAAAGTTCTGGTTTGTAGCTAAGGATTTTTTTATTTCTACTTTAGTATAATGGAATTACGTTCTGCATAGAAAGAGATTTCAAAGTCTATAAATGGTGTGCTATTTCAATCTCTGAGGGACTTTAGTTTCAAAAGTAAATGATATATATCGCCCCATGAACAGTCCTTTAATAAAAGTCATATGTTCAAAAGATTAAATGCTGTGGAATAGCATTTCCCTTGGAACTGCTTGAATGGAAAGTTGGCCATGATATCTATCGGCAATTAGTACAAGTCCAGTTTCTTTTTTCCGTGTCTAAACAAAGCCATGGGTTTCATATCAATTGGTAATATCTGCCACTTATCCAGAACAAATAGCATTTATCAGACCTCTCTAAGCAGTAGTCGTCCGTAAGATTGACAGCGCAGAGAAGTTAAAATTATTGGAATTTATTTTAGTTCTGGACCATCTGACCCCACCAGATTTAAGTTAACTGTTCCACTGCTTTCAATGCATTTTTGACAGTTCAGTCAAAGACATACTAATCTTTTATGGACTCAATTGTATGAAGTAACGTATTTTATGAAGACATAACTAGAACAGACACCACCACAGGCAACTTCACAGATGTTTACTGTTTCAGCTAAAACAAAGCAGTCTTTTGATCTCAGCAGGAGCCTCTGTTCATTTCTATTGGGAACAGTTTTAAAACCTGAAGTCTGGAACAGGTATTATTATGAATTGTTCTTTCAAGATGGAATGGTTCAGTTTGTGGTTCTCGAATAACCTGCCAGAGAAGTGTCTTTCTCTCCAACAGACAGGATAATGAGGCACTAATTACTATAAGCCTAAGTTTTCAAATGCTGTTAGAGTGCCTGGACTTTTTTTTCTTCTTTTGGAAGGAATATTTTATTCACTTGGAAAGTGAGATGGTAACATATGTAACTATAAACCAGATGGTAAAATTTGATAGTTGAGCAATTTATCAAGGAGATAAATTGATAACATTTAAAACAGTATATGACAACTGAATTTCTCTCCATCTTGAATCAAACATTTTGTTTTTAAATTCAATTTTCAAGTAAAATTTGAAAAAGACTCAAGTAAAAGCCTCCAAATGGCATAAAATACATTTTTAATTTATCACCTACTGAGATATGTCAAGTCTGTAGAAAATAAAAATCATGCTTCACAAGTCTTAAATTGTTAGTGTTTGAACTAGTAAAACTAAGTGATCACTAGGATATGGCTAAATACAACAGACCATACACATTAACTTTTAACATTCAGATTTTAAAATAATCATTTTATGTTTAAGCAAAGCTGACTATAATTTTTTAAAAAGAGGACTAGAAGAGCAGAATTAGTAGGTTAATGTTTAAAAATGGGTTATAATCATAGACTTACTTGGTTTAACACAAAAGGAGTTTTGCATATGAAAATTTCCAAAACATCAGCAAGATTCAGGATTTATCAAAATGGAGATTTGGATATTTTGGGCCTGATTTATATAGCACTATTTAAGAGAATTCTGCTTTTCAAATTGATTCTTTGGAAGAAGTCCAGACATGATTTTTTTAGGTCTGTGTGCTAAAAAAAAAAAAAGAAAAGAAAAAGATTTCTGGCTTTAGCTTTTACATATTTGAAAAATTACATATATGGCTATAGGGAGGAATTGTATAATTTATAGCAAAGCCACTGAACAAGTTCTTCATGTTGGTATATAGTTTAAGCTATAATCATGCTGTTTCCAATAAAAGATATTTAAAAAATAAAATTTACTTGACAACAGAAACAAGGAAAGTTCTTAATATCTAACATCAGAGTCTTCGTGAGATGTGTCCCTGACATGAGAGTTTTTCCTCCAATATGTTAACCCACAAAATGACAAGTAGCTTTGTCCACTGTCTAGAAAGAAAGAAAAATCTACTTGAATATTTTTATTATTTTGTAGTACCTTCAAAAAATCAGCAATCCAAATTTTAAAAAGAATACAACTTTAAGAAAAAATATGCCTGCTAATGACATTTTAATCTGCTTAACCAAAAGTATAGAAACATTGTATCTATGTGACTACTTATGATTAAAATGGAAACTCCATCTACAGAAATTATGGCTCTGTATTGCTACATCATTAGCATGTTCTTATACTCAATATTGGGTCCATGTATGAAATTCACCTAGAGCCAGGCCTCGCACAAAAATCTCAGCAACTAAGCAAGTTTGTGTTCAAGCTCCCTGATCAAATCAATGTAGGAGATCTAAAAAAAAAATCTCCTTCAAGGATTAACATCATGAATATAAAATGCCTGTATATTTACTCTTCTTTGATTTGGGCTTCATAATTTCAAGGTATGCAAAACTCTTTTGTGTATTTTGCTGTTAGATTTTTGCTTAGGAAATGTGAAACCTTCACGCAATCACAAACCATATACATTGCTCCATTGTTTCTTTTACACTGAGTCTCCTACTGAATCCAAATCATCCGAAGAGAGGGGGCGATACAGGTCCTGTAAGATGAAGGGCGGTATAGATTTGTTTACTTGGCTTTCTTGGGTGCCCTGTGGCTCTCTTAGGAGTGGAGCAACACTGAATGAGCATCCTTGGTTTGTAATGTCATTGGACCTTTTGGAGTTACCAAATTTGAACAGGAGGAAAGACTGTAATTGAGAAACCATCTAAATAGACACAGTGGTGCTTATTTTGCCTTATTGGCTTTATCTGCTTATGAGCTTTTGCCTTCTTTCCTGTTCAGTTGAGTTTTACAGTCCCTGAGGTCTGTCAATGCCAACTCTGCTACTATGTATCCACGCAATTCTTCCTTGAGTATTTCCTTCTCATTCTGGGTGCAAGAGGGATGTGCTTACCTTACAAAATAATTTATTAGGAGCCCCAGCTGGCATTCAGCAAATTCTGGTCCCAGAGCCTCAAGTCAAGTGTTGCATTTTCACATCACATAAGCCCAATAAACACTGCCTTTTCAAAATTTTATGTTTGGAAGACAGAAAGAATGCAAATTTGATCTCCCCGCTCCCTTCCCAAAGCTCTTCCCAGTTCCCCAACCACTCACCCATCACCAAACTCTTCTTTACTCCACCCCTTTCTGCTAGGAGATCTCTCTGTTGGTAGCCGGGCAACCAGCTCAGATCTGCAGAAAGTGTCTAGAATCCTGGCTTCTTTTCTAATTTGTACCACCCACTCCTCACATCATCTGACTGATCAGATAATCTACAAAGTCAGCGATGTGGGAGTATAATGGGGCGCTTCATTCAACCTACACAACACAACACATTTCTTCCTCACGTATTAAGAAAGGGGCCCCCAAAAAGTTCATGGATGGACAAGATCCTCCGACACCTGCTTCTGTGACCCGTCAAAAGCTTCTAGACAGCAACTTAAATAACAGTGTTTTGGAAAAAGAGGGAGGTTGCTTGGTCCATTGCCACTAATACTTTTATAAAGAAAAACATCTGGCATTCAGACTCTTATTGCATATGACTATTCGAAAATACCAAGAGAGATAATATAAAAATGTGATTTTAAGGTAAGGAAAAAAAGCTGATTAAATCATCATAATTAATAAAAATAAAACTATAAATTTTTGTTATTTGTAAAGAAAGCAGTCAAATGTCTCAACATTCCATTTAAACCCCCCCCACAACTTATGTTCCTGTGTTTTAAAATGAGGTAGGAAGTGTGAGTGTGTGTGTGCAGGCGCGTGCGTGTTGGGGGGGGGACAGCCAACTCATTTTCCTGGCCATGTTGCTAGGCAACACAGAAGGAAAAATAGAAGTAGCTACTGTTTTCCAATTTGCAATAAAAAGAGTTAATTTATTCTTTGAAGTGTCTTCTTTTAGCACTTGCCATCTTTCACTTATTTCAGTATTTCCTGCATAGGAGTATAGCCAACCATTTGAGAGGAACATTAACCAAATTTGAAACAGGATCAGTTTTTAGAGAAATTCTAGGCCGATTTTAACTGGGAGGGCTTCTTTGATGCAACTGCCTCCACACCAAGATGAAAGCTCCTCTTGCTGAAGCAGCTGGGAGTGTCTCCACACAATGACATGGTACATGGATGGAGGATGTTCATTTATGGTCTAAATTCAAAAGCTGGGAAACTGAACTGTCTCTGAATTATCCACTGCTCTGCTCTGAATAACATGTGCTTAAAAAATGTTTTCAGATGATGATAAATGCTTTGTCTCCCTAAAACAAATGGGATTGTTTTCCCCTCTCAAGTACGGTGCTTGCATTGGTAGTTTAAACGACAAAACGAAGAATCTATAAGAGAAACATCCCTTATAAACATTTCCCAAGTGCTGGCAATGTCAATTTCATAAGCCATCAGCCACACAGCTGCTGGGAGCTGGATGGAAATTTTCTGCCTCAGTTGGACAAAATCATAGTGAAGGAGAGAATACAGAGGGCAGAAGAAGCAAATTCTAGCCTCATTCTGCCAACAAAGGGGCAGTTGAGCAAAGTGCTTTATAGCCCAAAGATGAAGGTCTCATAATAAGCAAGCAGGGCGAGAAGCTCAGATTCGTGGCAAGGATTCTCAGTCTCTCTCATTTAATCTCAACCACTAAGCATGAGCTACATCCTGAATGTGACTTTAATTAGCTCAAATGATGAAGAGGGATTTCTATGCCAGGTGCATTCTCCAAAGTACACACTTCAAAAGTGAGAACGTTCTATGAAAGAGGGCCCTATCCGTGCCATATCCTAATGGTGGCCCCTATGGATGGGGACCTTGTTGGGCAAAACTTACAAGGAAAGAATCACTCCACTACCGCTTCCTCCACTCAAGGATAGACATTTGGGAGAGTAAAGGAATTTGGTCAGTTCTTCTTTTAATAGTTCACTAATGATTGCAGTATTTGAAAATACCAGATTAGACTGTGGCCAAGAAGAAAACCATAGTGACAACATTCAGATGAAACTGGAATAAAATTATTGAGTTTTCTGCATGGAAAGAGCCTCTTTCTTTTTTCCAACTGAGGCCTGGAGAGGATAATAGACATATCTAAGATACCACAGCCATTTAGTGGAGGAGCTGGTGCCAAACCCCAGGCCTCATCAAATAATCTAAACAAGCTAAACCTGCTGCCAGGAGGATAGCGGAGAAAGACAATACAACCTGATAATTGGTGGGTGAGACTGCAAAGGGATTGGGGACTGACTGAGTTCCCTGCCCCCGACAGAGAGTGGTGTGTGGACACAACCTTGGCAAGAGGCTTGAAGAGAGAAGCCTCCATCTTGGATGCAGTTTTGACCGATGGAACTTAGAAGTCTCATTTTAAAACACATAGTAAAAGAAACCAAATTCCAGATGCCAGGCTTTGAGTTCAGAAGCCTCCAGGGAGCCCCTGCTGATTAAAATGTTCGATGAGCCCCATCATAAAGCCTCCTAAAAGCACATACTCCTCCCTCTGCACCTGGGAAATCTGGACAATGAAAGGCCTTCCATTTCTTCCACTGCACCTTCCCCCACCTTCCCTTCCCACTCCTTGTGTTCTTGCCCTGGTATTACCGGAAAAGACAAACAGTACAGGTTGTGAGAGGATAAGAAGAGTAGTTCTTCCATCCTGAAAGAATTGCTAATCCTCACCCCTCGCTTAGCATAGAGAAGCTAACACTGTCTCCAGTAACTGTTTGACTTTGGTCTCCAAGCTCAGTCAACTTCTTCGTTATTACACAAGAAGTTAAAAAATAAAGGCAAGTAGTAATGAAAGAGAAGGTGCTCGTGTGGGTTTCATTCACAAAAGCACATGTCACATGTACCCATTCCTTGTGCCATGGACTCCAAGCCACTCTGGACCACCACTCTATGCCATAAAGCAACTCCCCACCATGGCCCACCTGTCCAACAACGGCACTTTTCCTTTTCTTCTTAAGGAAGGCTGATGATCAGTGATAACATCTAATAAATCTTGTTACAACTAAGGAAGCTTAGAAAGCAGTGCCAATAAAGTTGTCGTGCATTCAGGACAAAAAGAGTGGGGTATTTAACAGGGAAGCAGCAACTGTTTATTTTTCTCAGAGTTAAGATTTGGACAAGTTTACAGAGAAATTAAGAGCCCTGAGTTACAGCAAGTGAAACCACAGCCATAATAAGTGACCTGCCGTTGGTCACCACCTGCCCTTGCTTGATTATTACACTTAGAGTCAAGCAGCCTGATTATGAGAGAGACATTTGCTGGCACCTGTGCCATTCTGCACCACGGCTCAGACCCGTCTTAAACAAAGAGCTTGCTTTATCTCCTTACCCTCTGCTTCCGCAGGCTTCCTGGGCTGGTGGGTGATGGGCTTGGTGATTTGCCCGAGCGCGGAGTAGAGAGCTGACTACCAGGAGTTCCATTAACTAGAAGAACAAAGAATCACAGAGACAAAAAAATGGCATGTTAAAGAATTTTCACGACAAATAATCTCTCCAGAAAAACAAACAACTGTGGAGGGACATTTGCTAAAATTCCAGACAGCTTTTCATCTGTAGTCCTGAAAAAAAGCTTTGGGGAATAACCTTCTTTAGAAATTCACTGTTTTGTTAATCCTGTGTTTAACAGAGCAGCAGCTTACATAAAGATTTTTTAAAATGTACTTTACACAACTTTCCTGATGAATTTATTAATGATGTCTTTAATAGCACCAATAGAGATTTGAGGCACGTGATTGAGGTCCTGAGACATTTTCAATGGGATTCACCCTTAATTTTTTGGTTTAGCTTCCCAGTACCACATAGTAGGAGTAAATATTAGCATAGCTCACGAGTGATATTCCCCGTGTCTTGTTAAAAAGATCGTTGTCCTCACTTCTAGAAGTTCCTGCATTCACTTGTGCCCTGTACATCCCCCTAGCCTAACTCTGAAGGACCTGCCGTAAACAGGACAAAGTAATTGGTGCAGACGCTCAGGAACTCCTCACAATCTGTCTTTGCTGCTACTCTAAAGAAAAGCTGCTCTTTAATAGGTTTAAATCACTGGAATTCTACCCGACTCTCCAGACTTTTACACAAGATTATCACTAAACGGAATCAAAGCCACACAACTCAAGTAAGCAACTCTTTTGTCTGAGTAACAACATCGAACACTTAAAGACATGACTTGATAAAGACATATAAGATCACCATTATTTTACCTGTAAAAATGACAACATTTTTATATGTTTTACATCCACAGTCAGTGAAGTAGAATTAGCAATGAGACACACACATTCTCAAGGATGCATAAGAAACATTTTCCACGAGGGAGAGCGATAATGGATTGAACTTACCTTCTATGAGTTCTAACATGGACACAGTCTTAGTGTTAAACCTGACAATAGCAAGAGGCGAAATCCCTTCTGAGCACTAAGCCAAGGACCCACGGAAACAGGAAGCGTTTGGATGAGCTAAGGATGGCTAAGGCTGCTCCCAGAGCAGGCTGAATGAGATGCAGGATTCACCAGCAGATGCCTTCTCTGCGTAAGGCTGACGTCTTCTAAGCAGCAGTGGGAGGTGCGGGTTCTGTCTTAGGCTACATCAAAGGTGTCAATTAAGCCTCATGCCAACTCGGAGCCACTGCAACCCCCACCAGACACCACTAACTCCCGGAAGCCCAAGCCCTTTCAGTACTTTGCACTGAATCATAATGAAGTGCCTCTGGGGGCAAGAGACCCAGTGACTCATCTGAAAATCAAAATGACAATAACTCTTGCAAAGCCTGGTGACTACCGGGGAATAAGTACACCCTCACAAAATTCAGTGGCAAGGTACAGCGTTTATTGATTTTCCACACACAACATTTGCACAAAAACTGAGGGCCCATGAAAGTGGGAAGCTCCTTGTTCTGTCACCTTTTTCAAAGATCTTCAAAACATGTCACATAACCCATACTGCACTAATTTGTAATTTTGCCTCTCAAACGTATTTGGTGACTCCTTCTGAAAAAAAAACAGCAACAACTATTTTTTGGCAGATTCAAGTAGGAAGCACTGTGAATGCTTTAGTTCGCTTGCATTCTACAGTCCTGTCTTTGCTGAATGAGCTTGATGCTCAGGCCTCTTGATACTGAACTTCCCAGCCAGTGGCCTGTATGGGAAGGGCTCTGAAATAGGCAAGAACTGTGGGCAGAGGCAGAATCTACAACTAATACAGCAAGAGGTTCCCTACGAGTTGACTGGAACACAATTTTTATGAATGTAACATTTTCTTTGCCCACTTTTATTCTGCCTTATGTCTTTACACCACACATAAAGGCTACACAGATTGGGAAAAAATGAGCAAATGGGGAAGCAAACACTGTATTAACATTTTTTACTTTGGGGACTCTAATCTTATCAAGCCAATGGAAAATAAAGAAAAAGAGAAAGTGGACTCCCAGGAAAACAGTCTTAGGAATACCTTGCTTAAAAAAGCAAAACAAAACAACAAAAAGCCTGCATTTAGTAAGTTCTCGTTATGTGTGCATCTCAGTTTGCTGGAGTTATTTTCTATGGACCAGTTAATGCACTTAAACTTACATACATATATTTAACACGCAAACACATATATGTGCATACACACACACTCGCATATTATCTCATTTAACACTCACAATAACTCTGTGAGGGAGGAAGTATTATTTTATAGATGAGGAAACTGAGGCATGAAGATGATAAGCAACTTAACCAGCAAATGCGGGGCAGAGCCCAAAATCTAACCTAGGTAATGGAAACCTGTAGTCTTTACTGTCTTCCCTTCCCTTGCCAGCCTTCTAGCCTGTAGGGAAATCAGATAACTAAACTAGTAATCACAATAAAGTATTTAGAGAGGGGAAGTATTGGGTTTTGCTATTGGAATTCTAACAACTTATGGGGTCAAGGTTGGCCTCCATCCTACAGAGAGGTTAAGAGGTAATGGAGCCAGAACCTAAGCATTAGTAGGAGTTCTCTAGGTGAAACAGGGAAGGGCACAATGAAGGAAAAGTATTTCAGGTTGAGGGGACCAGCTGTTTCATGGCTGGGCACGGAGGAGGGAGCAAGTGTGGTGCTTTGAAGAGACCTAAGTAAGTTAGCGTAGCAGATAAGTGGAGTTGGAGAGAAAGAGCCTTATGAATGAGGATGGAGAGTAGACAGGGGTTGCATAATGCAGGGCTTCAAAATTCATGTTAAGGAGTCTGGTTTTTATCCAAAGGGCAATGATAAAGCTATTGAACGATTTTAAGCAGGACCTAGGGGATCAGATTTGCATTTTAAAAAGCTCTCAAGAGCTCTTGTTCTGTCAAGAATGGATTAGAGAACAATAATGTGTGCAAGGATATCCCTTAGGAGAATGTCTAGGGAAGAAAGAGGGTGGCACATGTAAGGGTCCTGTGGTCAGAGAGATAGAGTAGCTGAGTCTAGGGTGGTGCAGTGGGGGCGGAGGTCAATGGAAACATTCCAGAGAGATTTAAGAGAGAAAACCATAGGAAGTGGCAACTGATTGGTTGAAGAGGATTAAGGCTAGCAAGAGAGCAGGCTTGGAAGGACATAGAGAGTTGGGCCATGTTAAACTGAAGCATCTTATGTGACATCAATTCTGCAATGTCTGTGCCCTGATACATCTAACCAGAAAAAAAAGACAAAAAATTCTGCATTGTAGGTTGGTGTAATTTTTCCTGTTTTAGATGAGGAAACTGAGGTTCAAAAAAGTAACTTTCCCAAAGTCAAACAGCCTGAAGGTGGCAGAACCAGAAAGGGATCTCACTTATGTCTTATTCAAAGAACTGCACGCTTTTCCCATGAGTGGCCTGTCCTGGCACCTCAGGACATGTCCAGGACTCTTGTCTTCTGTCTACAGTCCTTAGACAGCTAGGTTTCTCTATCACTGGGGCACTCTGGCCTGTCTCCTTTATTTAAAGCCACCGGGCTCAAGGCTTCCACTTGTGTTGCCCTCTCGTGGAAAAATAAAGCTCAAGTGCCAGACAAGTCATCTACATTCAAACATTTTTGGAACATAACCTGCTTGAAAGTTGGCAATGGCTGGTATTCTTAGGATCAGAGTTCTGTTCAGACTCTTCCACTTGGCCAAGTGAAAAGCATTAGTGACTTCTTAAAATGGTTCTCGACTTTCAGAAAACATCACACACCTTATTGTTGAATCACTGCTGGAATAAAGAATTATATTTCATAAGTAAGTTTGATATGTATTGAGTTCAGTTGTTTTTTATCCTGTAATACCAGAAGTCCCTCAGAGCCAATAAAAAGGGCCTTGTCACTTATTTAACAGAACTTATTAAAATTCAACTGACAAATGGTATTACTTTACAGAGGCCTTTATTAAACAATTCTTTATCTTGAAGGAGGAAAATTCAACTTAACATGGTTGTTGTTAAGTGGCCAAGCAGATCTAACCATTAATTATTTCAATCTGAATTCATTAAACTCTGAATACTAAAGTACTTTCAGATCCACTGCCTTATATCTAGTTCTGATTTCCTTTGCTCAGATCTGTCTGGGTACATTTTCCTTAAATCCTGCATGCCTTGCTCTGCTTATTACCTCCTGAATGAGAAGCGCTACGCTTAGGCTGGATTATTCACAGATTCCATGATGATCAATTATATAATTGGCCCCCAAAGGGCTGTGGAAGAACTCTGCAGAGCTCACTCCTTTCATCCCTAATCCACACCCCTCTCTTTTTCAACTCTCCATCACCTAAGCCTGTCAGGGACACAACAGCATGAATGGGTCACAGCACATAGCCCCTCATGAAGGATCCAGTCTCATCTTTTCCTTCATCATTTTAGATGGATGATCCTACTATATTTACTCATTGGAGGCTGAATTCAGGGTTCTATAATCAACCAGTCAGTACACACAGTGTACACTCACTATGCGCCTGACTCTGTCCATTGGTCCCTGTGTCCCAAAAGCTTATAACTGAATATGAAGGTTACCAAAACATTCTAGAGTTTGGAACTACTAATTTATTGCTCCTTTTAGCTGACTTTAGTCTCATGTGTGCATGTTAATTTAGCAACCCCTTTGTGAAGATATAGGGTTTCTTCTCAAGAGTCTCAGACATCAAGTGAAAGCTAACAAATGTCCCAAACTGATACTGAAATCAGAGGAATCTCCAAGTAAGACGATCTAATTGCCAGGTGAGTGACTTTTTGGACGTGAAAATCCACCTTGCCATTTCCCAATTTTCTTTCTGCACCGAAGGTGACTAGTCCATTTGTGATGCTCCACCACAGGGATGAGAGGAGGGAATGTGTCTGCATGTATCTGGGTGTCCATTTGTGTGTCCAGGGGCTGCCGATTCAGGCATGTTGCTGAGGAGATCTAGCTGCTGGCCTTAGACTTTCCCTCACTCCCTGATCATGGAGGAAGCTTTAAATACCGTACAGTCTCTTTTCTCAGCCCTTGGCCATTGCTTGCTACATTATTGAGAAGAGAAAGAAAGAAAGAAAAAGCAAATGGAGTCAAATGAAGCAAAGAGAAAAAAACAGGCAACTTTCTAATGGGGGGGCACTCTTGGGAAAAGATGTTTTGTCCTAATTCTATCTTCATAGGTGCTCACCTCAGAGGTGAGGTGGAACCCTGATTTTCTCCATTTGTCTACGTTCTCTTCTTAACCTGAGACAATGGGTCAAATTCAAAGGGACTATCTACTGAGAATAATGGGAAATGGGGAGGTCAATGGAAAAGTGAGGCTGGAGAAAGGGATGTGGCTCTATGTGCTAATTTTTAAATAAATATTTACAAAAAGCCCTTGAACCTCAGAAAACCTAGGCAACTTGAACAGATCCCAGTATTTCTCAATTCACTTATCTGGTCAACATTTACCCAGAGTTACCATGAACTTGGAAGTACTGTAGATTGTGTAAAGAACTCCTGCTCTCAGAAACCTTGCAGCCTAGTAGGGTGATACAACATGTCACCTGTAGACTGAGAGCCAAGTCAATTGGCACGGGATTGTAGAGGTGGGGAAGACCCTCAACAGTGAGGTGATCAGGGAATGTTTCACAGAGGACAGCTAGGTTGAATTGGGTGTGCGTGCTTTAGAAAGCTGAAGTGACAGAGGAAGGATTCTAGGCCAAGTGATAACAGTACAGGTACAAGGTGGACAAGCACAAGGGGTATCTGGTGGAAATCTCAATTAGTTTATAGGATGTACGACAAGTCCAGAGGAGATAGAAGATATGGCTGGAAAGGAAGACTGTGGCCAAAGCAAGACAGTTCTCCATCTGAGAATAAAGGGTTCAGATTTCATTTGGCAGACAATAAGCAATGGCAACAAGTCGGACATCAGTGTGCAGGGCAGATGCAAGGAGCAGAGGACAAAGGCAGGGAGGAGACCAGCTAGCAAGCAGTTTCTGTAGCCTGTGAGAAACCAGAGTCCTAGGACAGCATTGAAAGGAGGAACCAGGACGACTGGTAACAAACTGAGTGTGGAAGGGGAGGGGCAAAAAGAATCAAAAATGATTTCTAGGTAAAAGGAAACAGATTAATTCAAGAATAAAATAGGATCATCTGGAGTTCTTTGATTTACAACTGTGAAAATGTGTCAGCTGGGATCCCAGAACAGGCCGTGGTTATCACAAGGGAATGAGGTGCTTAGGGCACCAAGGATTAGGGTGGTTGGGGGCCCTGGGACTGATGGGCTCTGCAGCCCCCCTGGTCCCCGGTGGGTGCTCTGTCCCCACCCAACCAGGTATTGCAGGACCATCTCCCCTCAGAATTAAGCCTGGGAGTTAGCCCTAAAGCAGTCCCAGCATGACCCCCAAGGACAACATGCCCAGCAAATGATCCACTAGTGTCTGGTCTTGCCCCGTGAAATGGATCTTTCACAGGTCACAAGTGGTATCCTCACTGCCAAATCCTATAACCTCCTTTCAGTTTTCAGGCTACTTGGCTTCCTAACATAGAACATTTCTGGCCTCTTTCTCTAACTCAAAACTTTCTGTCTTCTGTCACTGCCTTCTCATCATTCTCTCGCCTCTTCTGATGTACTCTGATTATTGCACATGCTCCCCATGTTCCCCTTTTCATCCTTACTTTACAAATCTCTTGTTGGGTTGTGGGGGGTACTATCTTACATTTCTATTATTTAAGTTACTACTATATGCCAGGATCTCCCAAATACCCATTGGCAGCTCAAATCTGACTTAAACACAGTTACATATTCCTAATTGCCTGCTGATGTTTCTGAAGCATTTCACATTCCACATGTCCAAAATGGAACTCATTCCCTACCGCTCCTCCTCAACTGACAAACCTGCTCCTCATCTCTGATTCCTCCCTCTTCCTTTGGCCACATATCCAGTTAAATTCCTGGTTTCATTTCCCTTTTGAAGTCTCCCCCATTCCCAACATTGCTGTTTAAATTCTGTCCTGACGGTTTCTTTCCAGGATGACTGAGTGGCCTCATGGAGCCTTCCCGGCCCTTTCTTGACCCCTCATATGTAACCATCCTCTCTAACATCACACTGTTGTTTCTAAAATTCAAATAAAAATCAAATCATGGCCTTACTAAAAATCTCCTTTCACCCCCTAACACCAACAACAAAATCAGGCCTTCATGGCCCTGTGCAATCTGACCACAACCAACAGAGGCGCTACCATCTTCTCCAGCTCTTTCCTAGTATCTCTCCCTCATTTTCACTGGACTAGCAAGTGTTCCTTAAATATTCCATACAACACTTTCATGCCTTTGTGCCTTAGCTCACACTGTTTTCTCAGGTGGTCACACCACCCTGGTCCTTCTTATCCTGGCAGGATCCTTCAAGTCCCAATTTATAAGTCCTTTTCTCTTGGAAGCTTTTTCTGATCTCATTAATGTGATTTAACCCCTTCATCCTCTGGGCTGTCATAGTACTTACTACACTATTATAGTAAGTAGTATATATGTTTGTCTCTTTGAAGAACTTGAAGACAAGAACTGTGGCTTAATCATCTTTGTATCCTTGGGACCTAATACATGCCTGGAACACAGTAGATGCTCAGGAAATATTTATTTAATTAACATGGGGCATTAACAGTGAGGAGTTTATAAAAGCAGTTGACATGAGGTGCTGCCTCCACATAGACAGTGGGTCAAGACAATGGTTCAAAGTTTTGAAGAGCATCTGTGGAGATGTGGAGGGTGAGCACTAGGAGCGAAGTGATGGGCGCAAGGCAAGAGAATGGAAGGAGGATTGAGCTTTACATGCAGGACAAATTCTAAAAACACAAGGGATTAATCATCAGCCCCCATGATTTTCTTGGTGCATCATGTTTTCAACAATTCCCTTGGAACCCCAAAGCAGAAAAGATCCTCCATAGAATGTATAAGGCTGAAATCTCCATACTAGAGGAAAAAATTGAGCTAAAAATTAATAGCTAGCAATCTGCCTTTGAAGATGTTTGATATAAATAAAAATATTGAAAAATTGGAGTGGTAAGATGATTAAAATTCTCTTCACTTCCCCAGCTTTGATTTTTGTCTTATCTGCATATGTTGCATAAAATATTTTATATAACTGTAAAGAAGTAAAATTTGAATAGCATAATAAAAAGACTTCAGGATTTCCAGAGTCACATACAAGTAAGTTTTAAGCCAGGGAGTATGGAATGGTGCTTCAGTCATGGTAGAAAGTCATTAACTAAGGCATCCATCTTTTCTTCTTTCGAATGTTCACTCTTGCATATCAGCATTGCTGGTCCATGACGGGTTCTCAATGAACACTGAATGAGTGAATGGTTGTTGCCAGGAGTGTTTCTACCATAGACTATAAACTTCCAGAGAGCAAGAAAGTGCATCAGCTCATACTTGAATGGATGGGTGGAAGGCAACCCATGGGGATTCAGTTATGTTTGCCATGGCTTCTACAGACAGAGATTCTAAACAGAGGTTGTCGTGCTACGAGAAAAGATGTGTCATCCATCTAAATGCTAATAAAAACTCTAAAACAAACAGAAGACCCCAAAATTCTTCTAAGGGATCCAAGAAGAGGTCAAAATTTTGAAATCTGTACATTTTAAGGAGGATTGCAACAATGAAAATTCAAGATAGATAAATATATTTTTCTTATACTTTTAATACTAAGAAAACAATATAAAGCAAAACTAAACTTTACCCATTCTTACAGAAATTGAATTAGTGTATATTATACTCTTATCTTGGGAGATACTTTGTTATAACTTCCCTGTGCAGATAAAGGAATTTTACTATTAAACTGTACATCTTATGAGACATCTGTGTTCCAAAGGCAGACACACATGAACAAAGATTCAACCCATATTAAAGACTTTTTATGATGCTCTCATGTATTCTTGTTTCTTTAAGAAGCAACTAAAAATCATTTTTCCAATTTCCTAGTGAAAACCACATTCAATGTCTCAGCACACAATAGTCTACGGTCTCATTATTCTTCTTGTGTATTACTAAGGCTTCTGGTTTCTTTTTTCTAGCTACAACTGCCTCCTTTGGACTCTTTCCGTTATGGAGACTAATAACAATTCAACAGGTATGTGAATTATGTTATCTGTAAATTATGTAGGGGGCTTGACATGTATGCTTCTTGAGAGTGGGGGCTGTTTCTTTCATCTCTGCATTATTAGCGCCCAGCAAATGCCTGACCTTGGCAGGCCCGTGCTTGATATTTCTGAATGTGTAAATGAACACCTTATGTTAATAAATCACCTCTTACTGCTTTTAGTCCCAAGAAGAGGAACGGGTAAGGGACAAAGAGAAGATTTATAGAAGATTCTCCTTCTTGTTCTAACACCGGCTTACACAGGGAAGTTTCTGTCTGACACTGACAAACATCATGAAGTTGGGTTGACTCATTTCACCTCCTGGGACGCTGGTGCCTGGGACTAATCCTTAGGCTTCTGCTGCAAGGTGTAATGATGTTGTAAATTGCAATCTTAAACCAGGTATTGTATTAGTTGTTTCCTGGAGATCAAAACTTTAATAAGCAGAGGTGAAGAAACAGATATCAAGGATTGTGTTTCTGGAGCACTGGAAGCCCCAGGTGCCAGCCCTGAGCTGCCACTAGTAACTCTGTGAGACTGGGCAAAGAGTTCCCCCCAGCCGAGCCTCTGCTTCCTCATTTCTGAAAACAGACTATATTATTTATACCTTGTCTTGCTTGTTGTTGGGAAAATCAAAAAAGATCAAAAAGATAAAAGTCCTATGTAAACTCTGATGTTTCATTTAAATATAAGTTAACAATATTACCCTGAACAGCAGCATGGCTCAAAAACTGAGCAAATCTTAACTTTATACCATGCTCCAATCTCTGCATAAGGTAGAAGGATGAATACTGGAAGTAGAAACTAAAAAAGTGAAGTAAAACCATTTCAAACTTTAATATTTTAGGGGGGAAAACAAAGATTCTTTAAAGTTAAAAAGTTAGGTTCATAGTGGTGACTGAGTTTGGGGCAACATCAATGCTTGAGAGGTATGAAAGTAAAATTATTCACATTCCAGTCTTTATGATTTATGAAAAACACTAAACAGGCTATTTGAAGAAAATGGTGATACAATCGATAGAGAGATAATTCACTGCTCCTTTCTACTGGTTTCAAGAGCCATACTTGAGTAGAGACAGGAGTCTGGGCTAGTGTGGTGGAGGGACCTGAGGGAGGGTCTCCCTTTGACATCCAACAGCTACACTTCAAAATGGAAATATCACTGTACTTCCTAAACCCTGGGCTTAGGTCCCAGGGAAAGGGAGTGGTCTTGGATCACTGGCATCATCCACATATTTGCAACTGAATACTGCTGCTCTGTAAACCATCTCTAACTTAGAATCATCCACCAGAAGGTGGTAAGATCTGGTAGCAAGTCAGAATCAAGAGACAAGGCATTACATATTATAAGTTGTATATAACCGAGAAATGCTTGTATGGCATATCTTCTAGATCAAAATGCAGGAAGTTTAACACTTTATATGCATAAACGGTCATATTAAACAATACATGATCACTGCCATTTAATTAATTTTGACCTAGAAGTTAAAGACACCTTGAATGAAATGTTAATTTTTGAAGAACATATTGATTTTAGAATAGATTCGGATTCCACTTTCTTTATGGAAATGATACTACCTGGCATGGCTTACCTATCACAGATTCTAAGTTAGCTCTGGTTAAATAAACCAGGTTTCAACTAGAGTTGAAAAAGGCTTTTGGGAAAGAACAGAAAATAAAAACAGTTGCTTGAAGCAATCTATTGATTTTGAGGTATGTGTCCTACCAGCTTAAACTTCTAAAAGGAATAGTTCCAAATGTTGGCAGTAACAAATACAAACATATTTAATACATTTGCCTGTCTGCTTTTTTGAGTTTCTAAAATTACTCTTGGTAAATAATCTATTCATCTACAAGGTTATAATTAAATATATTATACTTATAAGAATTATATAATCTTAGAGATGCTGAATAGTGACTACGTTACCAGTTAATTCTAAAGTGAAATAATTTCCTGTATTCATAATTATCATTTTAAGATTAGATTCATGATTCTTTTGTATGTGTGACTCAAATTTTATATTCTTTTTTGGAGTAAAACAGGCTCTTCACTATTTACAGGTTATTTCTGAGTTGCAAAAATTCTCTCTCCATGTTTTCCTCCTTTATTCACCTGTGCAGTCTTAGTTGCCACCTCAGACAGACAGAAAGTGTGGGGACACTTCTTGCATCTGTAATGGAAACCTTAGCAGGAGACGGTCACTGCTCCAAATCTCAAGATTCCACTCTTTGACACGTGCATGATAATCTGACCTATCCTCTACCTTCCTTGACTTATGGGGACAAAAAGAAAAAAGAAAAGAAAAGAAATTCCCAAACCCAGGATCATCTAACTGCCTAGAGCTCTTAAAAACAAAACCTGTTAAAAACAACAACAAAAAGTTAATAGTGATAGTGCATACTGAGTCTCTTGAAATACCTATTCTGTAAAAGATGCAAGAATTTGGCTAATCACCCACCCATTATAGATGTTTACCTGCATTACACCTGATATTTTAAAATTCATGGTATATACATGGTATATAAGAGGAAAGATAAGTAACATTTGTCAATGTCAAAGTTGGTTTGGATTGGGGACTAATTTTGTTTTTTAATATTGATGTTTTTTAGTAGTATTAATAATGTTTCAGTTAAAGTGGATGTTATTCTTCTTCATATCCTTCCATAATTGTACTAAACAGCCAACATTTTAGGGGAAACAGGCTGGCTAGGCCCTCTTTCTCCCTTTCTGCCCCATGAGAATTCATCCTACAGCCCAGGCTTTCTCAGAGAAAATGAGGAATGTTCTTTGGTCAAGGCTGAAAATCTTCCAAAGGGCTCAGTTTTAACCTGTCAGCTGGCTAATGAACAAGTTAAGGTCTCCCAGGGGAATTTGAAAGCAGCAATTCCAGCATCAGTCTGTCACTTTGTGGAGGTCCCTATCTCTGCATGTAGGTGGCGTCTCTCTTAAAGGGAGAGACTTTCCCCAATATCAGTTTCCAGGGAAGGGATGATCTTGGCAGAAATTCTCTCTTCTCCCAGGTAACTGGTTCTCTGAAGGCATGCCACCGTAAGGAAGTAGTAAAGGTAGCTGGTGTCTGGTACTCTCCTTTGCTCATGGCTCTCTTGGCCTACACTTCAAGGTATCTAGGGGTCTGCTCTTGGGTTGCAAGGATTAAAGATGGATATTACCACTTGGAGGCAAGCAGGGAGGTAGAAAGGAAGTCAACTCTGTCATGCCAATAAATGAAGATGAGCAAGTCATATCTTTTCACCCCAGATTATCCAGAGTCAAATGACTTCTCGTATTTATTTCTCTTTTGTTACCTGTAATTCAGTGGCTCTCAAACTTCTGTGAGCATCAGAATCACCTGGAGGGCTTGTGAAAACCCAGATTGCTGGGATCTAGCTCCAGAGTTTCAGATTCAGCGGGTCTGGGGAAGGACTCAAGACTCTGCATTTCTAACATGCTCTGGTGATAGTGATACTTCTGGTCCAGGAACCACACTTTGGGAACCACTTCCTTAACCCACTGTTTCTCTGAATGTGGCCCATACACTATCTGATCAGAATTGCCTAGAATACTTGGTAAAACACAAGTTTATGGTCTTAGTCAAAATCAAGGCGGGGAGGGGGGTGGTCAGGATGACAAACTTTATCAAGTTCCCAAATGACTCTCATGCACTTTAAATTTTGAGTCTCACTACCTTACCCTTTAGCAAAGTTTTATTTTGGTGTTCTATCCAATATGGGTGAGCTATGTGGTATCAAGGGAGGAGTTCTCAGCCCACCTCTAAACTAGGCAGGGTGAATAAGCTGCATCTCAAGTGCCAGTAGTGTTCTGAGACTTATTCCCTTACTGGTTACGAAGTAGGCCATGCTGTGGGAAGGGGGCAGTGGTAGCCCCTGTTGCCACCCTCAGAGTGAATATCAAAGAAGAAGAAGGTCTGTGTAGACCTATCCAGGGAAGAGCAGGAATGAGTAAAGCTCAAGGGGAAGGTGTCTCTTAGAGAACCCAGTTGGGCTGGGGCTCCACTATCCAGCCTACAAAAGTTCCTTCTTCCAAGACTCACTTTGGAGGTTTCAGTTTTACTTTATATTAGGAAAAACAGATGATAGCACCTCTGTTTTTAAATGTGGAGGTGATAATTGATACAGTAGTGTAACAGCTGGCCAGTGGTGCTGGAGGCAGGCCTTGCAGCCCAGTCTAGGGATCTGTTCATATCCCTCTGGGCCCACACTGGTGAGTACAAGAAGGCCTGTGTGTAGGCCCTAAAGATCTCTGTCCCTACTTATAAGAGGTTCTTTGTCTTCATGAAATCAGGTGACAATCGCTTTGATGTATGTATCATTTAGTAATTCCCATTCAACAATTTATATCCATTAATAAATAATTCCCTTCAATAGTGAAATAGACCTTACACCTGAGACCAAAAAAACCCCACCCAAAACCACCTTCTAACTGACTCATGATAGTTTTAAGACCAAAGAAGGAAAAGGCAGGGCTGAGATGGTCATCTTGTAAGCACACATCCTGCTCCCACATGAGCACTAGAGCCCCTGAAAGCCAGGACGCAGGCCCAGAGTCAGAGCAGCTCTCCCAGCCCCAGGCTCTTGCTCTCACTGCTTTCAGCTCTGCAGCCACGCGGGGGCCAGAGCAGAACGTGTGTTAAAACAACAGTTCAGCAAATACACTGGCAACTCTTCAAAGCCAGTCCCAAGTAGAATAAATGCTTTAACAGAGACTTTTGGAATTGGGGGGCCTTAGCCTGAAAAATTAAATTGTGTGGTAGAATGACACAAGTCAGTCGTATCTATTTGTGGGCAAATCTGGATTTCTTGAGTCTTCACTAAGTTAGTTTTCCTGAGCTCAATGTTTTTTCTTACAGCCAACATGCTAGACTTCAGCGAATCTGTTCCACCACTCTCTAACATGTTCTAAAATTATAAACCGGAGTCTACACTATCTTGAAACCTCATGCTCTGGCTTCACATACTCTCTGCTCATCATACATCAGAACAAGGCAGCTTCTTCAGCCTCCTCTGCTGCTTTACCTGAGCTGGTTGATGCAGGGGATTTGCTGCGCCTGGAAGGTCCTGGGCTCTTGGTGGTGCTCCTGCGGGATGATGAAGCTATTTTGGTGTAAGAAGTAGACTTCACCACTCGACATTCTGAGGAAAGAACAACAACCACACATCATTAGAAGGTCATGGCACACACCATTCGAAATGTACAATAAACCTGGAAATAGAAATACATGGCCATCCTCAGTCATACCGCCTTCCTGCCAGCCCAGTGCTCATCCGTAACAAAGGAACCAAGAAAACAACCAGAAAGGGTACAGTGAGTGTCTTAGACATCAAAGTAGATAAATAACACTCCAAAGCCTTCTAGTTTAGCTCCTTTACAGTAATATTTTGGATAGATTGGGAGTAAGAGGCTGGTAAAGAAGTGCTTTTGTTGGGGTTTCTCTCCACCTACCCCTTGAGTTATTTGTGTATATGTGTCCCTTTTGGGATAAATTTTTCTTTCTTCCAAGTAAAATGTTAGAGGAAAGGTTGACCTCATAAACCAAGACATGCGGTGATGGAAGATTCTGCTCATGATGAAAGATTCCACCCATCAAGTCCGGGTTTATTATTCTTGGGAGACCTCATAGTGATTGATAGCTGTGGGTCTTTACTATGTGTGGGAAATGACAGCATTTGCGCAGAAGAAGTAAAATTGGTGGAGAAGTGACTTTACCTGGCTACAAGGGCACAGTGTGAGCCTGTGCACCACCATATGATGATCTCTAAAATGGTTCCTGGCCTGCTGTAGAATATTCTACTGCAGGGATATACCATAATTTGCTTAACCAAATTCCTACTGTTGGACATTTAACTTATGTTCAATATTTCATTATTATAAACACTTAATAACACCCTTGTAAATGAGTATGCAGTTATCTGAGTGTTTCTTTAGGATAGATTTAGTCCTTAGCACTTAAATTTAGTTTCTAGTAACTGGAAACCATGGACACATTGTAGGTGCTCAAAAATATTTGCTGAACGAAGTGAGATTGGTAGGTCTAAAGAGAAGCTGCTTTTGAAAAGCCTTTGACAACTGCCCTCCAGCCTGGTGGACCCAAACCGTATCTTCATCAGAGTCTGAGAGTGGTTGTTCAACTGACCCCTCCCTGAGGGTAGGTATTATCTATTCAGGAAATCTCTGCTAATTTCTAAACAAATATCGGACTTCACTGCTTTAAGTCTGAATAGTTTTATTGCAAATAAACTTGTCTGTTCTTTTCCCATGTATTTATTAGCCATTGGTATTTCTTCTTTTGCAATTATTTACTCAGGTCTATTCGCCATTTGCAGCTGGGATGTTCTTTTTCTATTGGTTTGTAAGAATGCATTCTAGATTAAATTTTTATCCCCTTGTCTATCATGTTAGAAATATTTATCTTTTTAGGCAGTTGTTGAAAAATATTAGCCTTTTAAATGTGGTATTCTTTTTAAGTACAGTAGTTTAAAACTGAAGCCTAATCTATTAACTTTTCCATTATGCATTTTTTTTTACCATTTTAGAGTTTAGTAACAAAGAAATAATAATAATTTCAGATCTAATTCTGATGCCCGACTTTGTGAAATTCTTCTTCCCTATCCTTGCAATTTCTAATTTTCTAAGCTCAAAACATCTTTCCATTATATATTCCGAAAGGCTTTATATAAGCATCTTTTCTTATTTTTTCCAAATCTACACAGTAGTTCATATTGTTTAGTAAAAAAGGAATGTAAGTGTATATGAAACATAAATGTTGCAAGACTAGAAATAAGAGGTAATGGGAGTGTCTCCCGGAAGCCTGATGAATTGATCTGTTGGGGGAAAAAAGAAGAAGGAAATTTTGTCTTGAGATATTAGTATTTGTGGCTTCATAGCCAAAAGCAGGGAGAAAATGAACCAGGGCACGACCGAGCCTGCCCAGGCTTCCCCGATAGTTATTTGGGTCACTGTTGGGTGTTCTGGCCTTCCTCAGGTGGTCCTGCAAGAGATTTCCATTTCTTAAAGAAAAAGGAAAAAAATCTACGCATGTGGACATATGAGCAAAAATTAAAAGATAGATGTAAGCAAGAAATATAACATCACAACATCAGAAGATATGATAGGAACCACAGGACCATTCCCATGGAGTGCTAGTGCCTGAGGGTGTGTCTGTGCAGGTTTTAATTTGCAAAACAGATCTTTGGAACACGTGAAGGGACATCCAATTAGCTCAAGGCTCTGTCCACACAACATCCTGGAGTTTGTTCTAGCCTTTGGACGTGGGCCTAGACTTTTGGAAGGATATTAGCAACCAAATTGGATTGCTGTATTGTTGCCGATCCATTGGTATGCTTCCAATTAAATTCTTATCGAGTACCCACTATGTGCCAAGTACCAAGCACTGCAGGCAAGATGGAGAACAAAGTTTTGGAACTCGAGACACTTACCACCTAGGAATGGAGTATAGAGTCTTTTAACCAGCAAAAGCTCTTTTCTGCTAATTTTTATTTCATGGACCTCATGTTTGAAAAATGTTGGTTTATGAAACAAATTGCTTTAAGTAATAATATGTTTCTCATTTGAAGTCAAAATCATGACTATAATGAGGGCAGGATGACGAGGACTTTTTGTCCCAGGTCAGGAACGTTTAGAGGTCACATAAATTTAAAATGATAATTTTAAAAATTCAGTATCTAGTTAGAAGGAATGAAGAGCTAAAATAGAAAGCTACCAGATGGTGCACATTGGTTATAACACCCATCTGTGAGCCGCAACATGAGTTAAAAAGTTGATTTTAGGGTTTGTCGCATGGTGTTTGCCACATGTGCCAAAATTGCTAGTTATGGCTCCAACTACCAATCAGGGCTCTGGGTCAGCATAAAAGAACCAACCTTACCACACTAGGCTGACATTTTTCCAGCTACCAGAAAGAAACTAGGCATTTTAGTTTGGCAGCTCAATCTTACCAGAGCAAATGTAGGCGTTTTATTTGATTTTCAAATACTGAAAAGAAGTGGGCTCTTGCTATGCTTCTGTAGCTTCTCTTGCACTTAGTTCTCACCATATTATTAATCTATCAAAAGTATTCATTTATTACTCTGCCTCCCCACCCCCTACTCCATTGATTAACAACTAGTCCTGGCATATTGAAAAGCATGTAATAGCTGCTCAACAAATATTGACCCAGATTACTATTGATCCTGTTACTACTTATGTGAACTCTTACTAGTCACGAAACTAACTCAATCTCTCATTTTATAGATGAGGAAACTGAATCTCAGAGGGGCAAACTAACTTGCATCAGAACCCAAGTCTCTTGGATTGGTGGCTTCCTTATCATCCCAGGATCTGATGCTGTGGCCTAAAGAGCTGTTCCATTGTGAATAAAGTCTGGAAATTTTCTTTCAGGGCCCATAGTCAGGGGCAGACAAGTGGGTGATGGTGGAGGGTGGGAAGGATGGCAAACAACCAGTTCTCATGTCAACATTAAATTAAAAATTTAAGATACTAAAGGCAATCACTCCATTCTGATATTTTTGGCACCCTTGTATTTTAGTGACCAATTCTCCAAGAAAGCTGCATTTCCTCTGGCTGCGGAGATACTGGACAACACAGACACACCTTAAGAAAGATGAGATTGAAGGATAGTAGGCAGGCCATCTGAAGGAAGCTTCAGGATATAATTTTGCTTGCTACTAAAGATTGCAGCCTACCCAAAGTACAGAAAATCAGATCAAACACGTTCATTGGTTCTCTGGTGACTGAATCTCCCATAGCAAGCAAGCAAGGTTTGATTAAATCGTTGCCTTAGAAAGTCCCCATATTCATAGTTCCGGGAGGGGGAAAGCACCATCTCCATAGTACATTAGCTTTACAGATGTTCTCAAGATTTCGTAAGATAAAAGTTAAAACATTTCCCACCTTCACCCTGGACCCAAACTCAAGAAATGAGTGTTCTGTGATGGACAGATTTAGAGAGACAAGTGAGATGCATATGTATAGAGTGGAGATTGGAGAAGGAATATATTCTTTGGCCATGTTCCCAGTGGCATGAGAATCTCCACTCATGCAGATTCTCCCCTACTCAGACACAGTTGGTAGGCTGAAGTGTTATGGAAAGTGCTAAAGAATAGAAACAGTTACAGAATTTCACTGCAGGCACCAACAGCGCACCTGACCTCAAACAGCAGGCACAGTCATGTATTCAAGGGGGCCTATTTGTACCTTCTGGAGACTCTTGAACAGGGCAAAGGTGACATCCCCCAAGTGTCTAGACAGCCTTAGTGGCATGCTGTATGCTGCCTAGGGAATACTCTTTATACAGGGGATGATTTTACTCCTTTTTAAAACCAGCAAGAATTAAAACACTCTCAGGTAGAGTCCTCTCAACTGGTCTCTACTCTCAATTTAGTTGTTCTGAACTGTTAAGGAGATGGGCAAGTTCATCTAGAAGAATCTATCATGAGCAGTTAGATGCTTTGTGCTTTCTTCCTAATCCTGATTATAAAGACAAGCTTCCTCTTAACTTGGCAAAGGTACAAAGCCTCCAAATGGAACAGTATTCCTCTTGGTGGCTATATGCAAAAGAGAGTCAGGAAGAGCATCCAGTCCTAGAGACTTTTTACAAATATGGCACAAGCCTCAATGACCAAAAGAGAGAACTTGCAATTCTGGCTGTCCAACTCTCCGACAAGTTGCTTTTACGTCTTCATGTTCTCTGAGTTGGAAGGAACCCTCCGAGAATATGGTTGTCAATGGTTACCAAATCAATTCTCTCTCCGATTGATGGATATCCTCTCCTGTCTCCATAAGTGGTTGTCTCCGGTGCCTGGGAGATTCACCACCTTCTGTCTCATGGTTTCTAAGCTTTCACCATCCTGCTTAGCCTCCAGCTTGTCAGCGTGGGTGAGCTGAACAGAGCATCCTGGTATGACTGACGACTAAAGTTTACTTCCTATAGAAACATAACGATTTTCACACTTCACAAGAAGCATTATAGGAAAATCCAAATATAGACTCCTTGCAGAAGGGGTCAGCCTGCATCTTTCCAGTTGCATGTTCCAATGGGAACTGAGGCCCATCCTCTCATTTCTGCACCACCTGGATTCTGAATCAATCCCGACACTACGTGAAACTCCCATCCCTACTGGCTGCAGCGTTTGGAACCAGTGTTACTTTCCTAAGTTGCATATGCAGCATGTCGGGAATAAAGCAGTCAAGAATGAAACACTCTAAAACACAGTTTAAAAAAAATAAAGTATGTAGCAGACTGAGCTGGAAGCAAAGGCATTGATTGGAGTGGCTTAGCTGCAGAATAAAGTCTCAGAAATTGAGATTTTTAAAGTACTTTCTAAAAATATAATGGCGTGTGTCTAAACCTAGCACCTAGACTGGCCCACCACAACTTTCAGAACACCCAGCTACGCACTCCAGATGGCGTGCACGTGTTCCCACATGGTGTGGCTGCTTGCTGTGAAACTAACACAAACCAGCTCCGGAGGCACTTGCTGGCTCAGAGTTGAACCTTTACATAACATCTGCAGAAGGCTTTATGGCACTGGGATTTTCCATACTAACTTCTCCAGAGTCACCATTCAGATCTACTCTTTGGATAGCATGAGTGATTTTCTTCTCCAAATACTTTGCTTTTTCCTAACAGTCAAATAAAAGTTAATTTCCCCTACGTAACAGTCGAGAGTTACATGAGTGTCCGCAGTGGGTGAGTGGTTTTGCTCTAGGAGATTGCCTGGTAAGCCAGGTTCCCACTATCTTATTTTCTATCACCCCTGAGTGTTCTCATCCATGTGGTCCCAGCTGGCTCACGGTGCAGGCTTGAGTTTCAGTCCTGGGGGAAAGGAGAAAAAGAGGGAGGCCTCCAGATACCAGGCAAAAGCTGCTTTGTGTCTTGTTCTACCAGATCTTCATTTCCTGAATCGGATCTGGGTCTTTCTTTCCTCCTACATGTCGACTGCACTGTTTAGTGCCAGTTGCTAGTTGCATCCCTGGTCTCTCTACTGATTAGATGCCAGTAGCACTTCCCCAGTTGTGATGACCAAAAATATCTCCACACATTACCCAGTCCCCTCTGCAGCATATTGCTCCTGACTGAGAACCACTGTGAGATCTATTCATCAGGCAATGGTTTCCTGAGGGTCCTCAATTAATTCTTAAATTCTTCCTTGAGGATGTTAATGAAACCATCACCAACCACCTGCCTGGGTCCCTAAACAATGCATTTTGCATATGCTTTCTGTAGGATTGGCCAACATGAATTGCTAGATTCAGGCTTTAATGCATCCACTGTAGTGTGGATGATGTGACTGGCAATGTTGAAGGTCGTCCAACTGTCTGTTAAAATTGGATCAGCATCATTGCTTTACCCATCTCTGACAGCATGAGAAAATGGGGCCTTAAAATGCTGGTGTTTCCTTAGTTTAGAGTTTGAAGGCTGGAGGAGGTCATGCAGACACAGTGTAGAAAAAGAGGACTTAGACGTTGTGCTATGCAAACTGAGTGTTGCAGACTGCCCATAACCAGCTGCACTCACAGTCAAAGGAATGTCTTTTTCAAAAGGAGAGTCCTTTCCTTTCCAGGTACCACCTCACCTCTGCAATGAAACTTTTGAAACCGATCCCCTATAACAATCAGCCCCAAATGACCAAGACTTGATTTATGACTGACACCGTCTCTAATTTTCGACCTTGCTTCCAGCTTAGGACCGACCAGAGAAAGCCACATACGCACCCGAACCAATCACATAGTTAGCCCATCGCCAGCTTCCCCATGCCAACAATCAGGGCACACCTGAGCCTTCCTCATTCCACTCTAAAGCTTACGAACTCCTCTGCTGGCCTTTGAGTCTCTGCCAGAATGCAAACAATGGTGGTTGACTCCGTTTCTTTAGCAAGCTCACAAAAGCCTAGCGTGTTTTTATTTGGTTGGTCTTTGTTTATTCCCCCAACATATACAGCTCTCCCTCTTAGCCAACCATAACATGAAGTAGCTGGCTTGAGTTGAGCAGCATGTTGTATGAAGTAGGCTTCCCTTTATCCACCAGAGTTATGACAATAGCCACAAGGGAAAGAAGGTTGACTGAGGAAACAGCAGATGAACATCTCCAATCTCATACTCAGGGCCTACATTCATTGGGCGGATTCATGGGCATTAACGGTGCATATCATCTGAATTGCTATTTCTTTCTCTCTCTCTTTTCCAAAGCTTGTGTATTAATGTTTTGTGGCTGCCATAACAAACTACCACAAACCTGGAGGCTTAACATGACCAAAATGTATTCACTCACAGTTTGAGAGGCCATAAGTCTGAAATCAAGGTGTTGCAGTTGCAGGGCCAAAGAACCTCCCAAGGCTCTAGAGAAGAATCTATTTCTTGCCTCTTCCAGCTTCAGGTGGCTCCAGGCATTCCTTGACTTGTGGCCACATCACTGAGGTGTCTGTCTCCATCTTCACATGGATGTCTCCTCTGCATGTCTGTGTTATCTCCTTTTGCCTCTCTCTCATGTGGACATTTGTGATGGCATTTCAGGCTCACCTGGATGACCCAAGGTAATCTGCTCACCTCAAGATCCTTAACTTAATCATATCTGCAAAGATGCTTTTTTATCCAAAGATAAGGTGATATTTACAAGTTGACATCTTTGGACATTCGACTTACTACAGCATATGTGACGCAATTTTAGGAGAAGGCTTTTTTTGAGAATTTTTGTCAGGAAATCTGTTGTTACTCTCCTGCTTAAAACCCTCCCATGACTCCTTGTTGCTCTTGGAGAACATCCTTAGCATAGCCTGTAAGGCCCCTGCCTACCTCCTCTCTCTTCCTCCCTTTGGACACATTATTTTAGTTTCTTACATGTGCCAAGTATCTTCCTGCCTCTGGGCATTAGAACACTAATTTCCCTGCACAAAGAACAATTCCTCCCTACTACTACCTCATCTATCTAATTTCTCCTCATACTTCCCTGCTCAGCTTAAATTCATTCGTTTTGCAAATATTTACCAAGTCTCTGCTGTTAGGGTGCCGGGATACAGTAGTAAATCAGAAGACAGGGTCTCTGCTCTCATGGAATTTATTCTTTAGTAGAGAAAATGGCCCTTAAAGAACAAAAACAAGAACAAGAGCTAATTTTATAAGTGCTTTACCAAGAATTAAAAGGATGATATGACAGTGAGTGACTGAGTGGTTTCTCTATATGGGTGATCAGAGAAGGTCTCTGGGAGTAGAGGACATTGATGGTGAGCTCTGAACACAAGAAGGAGCTGGTCATGGGTAGACTAGAGGAAAGAGGAAGGCAGGGGCCAGATCAAGTTAAGATTGGGAAGACCAAGTGAGGGGTTTGGATTTTACTCTAAGCAAGATGGGAAGTTATGGAAGGGGTTTAAGCAAAGGCATTGATGTGATCTCATTCGTGAGTCTAAAAGATCACTCTGGTTGCTGTGTGGAGGGAAGATTTCAGAGAGGCTAATCTAGGCGAGAAAGGGTAGTGGCTCTCAGACCAGGGAGGAGGTAATGGAAATGAACGGAAGAGAATGACTTGGGATATGATGTGGAGATAGAGGCAACAAGGATTGAGGATGGACTGGATGGGGTTGGGAGTGGACAGGACAATCCCAGTTACATGATCTTTGTTAGGTGTAGTGCAGAGTCCTGCTGAGTGGTCTGTACAATGCAGAGGCTTCATGTGCCAAAGGCAGGAGAGACCAAGAGTCTACTAAGGCCTACGGTCTTCCTTCAGAATAAAGGACAGACCTTCTGGCTCTTTAAAAACGCAGAATCATTCTCCTTCCCTTAACCTACTGAATCAGAATCACTGGAGGTGGGACCTGGGACATTAAAAAATATCCCCAGCTGATCCCAATGGTGGGGCCCACAGGCCAGAAACCTTTTGCTATTCTCTGGTATACAGATAAGAAAATTACTGAAGGACATCCAGAGGCTCAGAGTTTGAAGTAATTGTTCAATGTGGCATTTGGAACGAAGGATTACACTAACAGTATAAGGAGATAAATTAGGAAGACAAACCAGTCTTGAAAAATCAACAAATATCTGTCCTACTTAGATTTGGTCCCAACTCAAATTTTCAAAAGCAACAAACTATCTATATCCCAAGACCCAGCCAAAAGCAGACTTTGGAAGGAGAAAAAGAGTTCACATTTATTAACTCATGACCACCTGGTTTTCATTAGCTAACAAGATGGAAAAGATTTAAAAGATACATAAGAAATAAGAAAGAGATAAATTACCCAAGAATGGAAAGCTAGAAGATGGGTACAAATTTCTCCTAGAGAATAGAAAAGGAAACAAAAGAAGCCAAAAAAGAGCACAGAAGTGTGAATTGAAAAAAATCTGATAGCTCTCTCCTTGGGTAAGGCTCTTTTATGCCCAGCTTTTTCCCACTCATGCAGAAACAAGGATAGGTGTACATCTTTGGTCCAGTGGGTCTAGCTCACTGGGAAAGGTGAGAGTGTAGAGCTTCTGGGCAGCACACAGTTGAGGACAGTTGAGAATACCAGGTGTGTCATTTACAAAGGGTAAGCTTTTGTTCTGAATTGTCCTGTGACCCCTTAATGAGATTAGGACTAGTCATAGCTTAGATGACAATGGAGTCCACTCTTCTCCATTAAAACAAAGCTACAGGCTCTGTGCTATCCAACAGTTTGGGCCATTTTGCTTAGGGGAGTTCTCTAGCACCTTGTGCTGATATGGTCCACGGACCAGCAGTCTCAGCATCACCTGGGAGCTTGCAGAATCTTAGGCCCCACCCGGGACTTAATGAATCAGAATGTTTTACCAACATTCCTGGTGATTTGTATTCAGACTAAAGCTTGAGAAGCACTGCTCTAGAACTCCGGCAGGGCACCATTAGATCAGTGGTTCTGAGCTAAGGGAGGATGTCAGAAAACGACGGATTCCTGGGCCCAGTCCCCAGAGATTCCAATCTCATGGGCCTGGCATCTGCACCTTGAACAAGCACCTCAGTTGATTATAATTCTGACATACAAAGAATAATTTAAGAAACAGGGTCCTAGATGGTGATAAAAAGGAACTAGAAATTCTAGAAAGGATTAAGTAACAAACTCCAACATTTTATTTAGAGAGCAATATTTTATGGTAGTGTTTCTAGACTTCCCTGATGATAAAAATCAATTGGGGGTTATCATTAAACATTTAACTGCCCAAGACGCTTCTCCAGATGTTTCAATGCAGTGATCTGGGATGGGGGTCTGGGGATTTATATTTTTAAATAAGTACCCTGAGTGGTCCTTACAATTAGAGAGGTTTAGGAGAACTGCTTTACTGGAAGACACACAGTTCAAGGAAAACATCCACGGTAGAGTTAAGAAGGGCACTGTGCAAGGTGGGCCTGAACTGGCCAGCTCATCACCAGGTCCGTTTAAGCAGAGGGACCAGGTTCTTGGTGGGGGAAGAAGCTCATGTACAAAGGAAGTTTCCAGAAAGTCACATACTCTCATCCAGATGTTCTGTGATATGGACCTCAAGCCTGATTGGGAACAGAGACTGTCCATCAGGAAGGGGAACCTGCATTTGAAGTGAAGTCAGCTGAGCTTCATCCTGAGAAAGAACATCCAAACTTCACATTGGGTAAAAGAGACTTTGGGGTCTCTGCTTTCTTGTCTTGAGGTAAAGACAAGACTTGAGAACATAATTGTCTAAACAAAATCATCTTTGAGTCTGCACTGTCTTCTCAAGGAGGAAAAAATAAACATTCAATAGGGAATCCAACGAAAGAAAGTCTAACTATAAGACCAGGAATAAACATTTCAACTCTGGAGCAGAAGAAAGTAATCAGAATGTCATGACAAATGACAAGCTGAAGTTACACGGTTATAAAGGGATTGAGTGATACCCCAGAATAATGACGTAAATCTACTTCTGAGCAAAGTCTCACAGGGAAAGAATTTAATTTAGAGGTTTTTGCCTTAAAGGAATAGGGACAATCACAGGGGTTGATAAAACTCAGCTGTTTCAGAGAAGAAACAGGTAACACAAATGTGTGTGTTCGGCAGAGCACAAAAAAATTAGGAATTTGAATCAGGCATTCCCTACCTAAGACCTTCAAATTTATATTTTTTTAATATATAACTCAGGCTATTGGTTTGTGACCCCATATCCTCAAAATTAAAATAATCAGAGCCTTAGGATGCAGAAGTAATGATAGAGTAATCATTCTATAGTTGGAAGACATAAAATGTTGGAAATATTTTGTGATTGTTTTTCCATCATAAATAATTATTATGGAGATAGCTAACGGTATTCAGTACCCAAAATAATGGTACCACCTGAAGGAGGGAATTAAAATTGTAGCAGAAGTTTCCTTAGACACAAAGGAAAGCTGCTAGATAACAAAGGCTGTATAGCCTCTTTAGAAAGCTGTCATTTCCTTCCAAAGAGATACTTAAAAGTATGGCAGCCAATCATGTTTCTCCCACAACAGTTTAGATATTGTTCTAAATATCAGCAGGCTTTAGAATCAATGACTTCTTGGGGTATTATGGAAGTACCTACCCTGAAGAAACAAAAGATGTTAGCAAAAGTTCCCCATTGGTGCCACACAGGCAATGCTTCTTTTCTAAAAGAGTTCTGAAGAGTGCCACCGGGGAGATCCCCTGGAGAAATTAAATTAAGTGCTGTATATAAATTAGTTTTCCCTGAATCAGTTATGCCTATGGGTTTCTAGGGTACTGTCTGAAGAGAGCAGCATGAGAGAATCCAGGAAACAGGGACAAAATAAATTCTTTCCTTTTTTCAATAACTCGGTACGTGAACGAGACAAGGCCCACATTAGGACAGCTTTCATAGTCTGTCAACAGCTTTCCTGACTGTTTCACTTCTCCAGAGAAAACAGCAAGTCAGGTTACTTCATTTAAAGGTTAAATGGGATAGAAATCTTTGAACCCAAAGACAAGTTTCACAGGTTTAACATAAGTAGGAGAGACATTTCTAGACACTACATTTCCTAAGACCATTAATATATTCTAAACTTCTCCAGGGTCATTCTCCCTTCAGTTCTCCTGCAATCCTTGCTGAGAAGCAACTGTGTTTTCACTGGATGGTGACTCCTTTAAATGTTAGCTTGCAATACAACTGGAAAGAAGAAATGTTTCTGAGTTGCTTATATTTTTGACAAAGTGAGAGTTCGTCTCAGCAGTTAAATCCTGCTGTCTACAGTTGGAAAATGCTTAGGTGACACACTTGTCAAACACAGCTAATGATGCTACAAAGGCTTGGGGGAGATTATGGGTTGTCCAAGTGTCACAGGTGACCTGATGAGTGGGCAAAGAGGTGAGGTGAACACCTGAAAATGGCTGAACCAACTTGAAATGGGCATTCCGGCTGAATACCCCAGCTGTTGCCAGACCTGCACTTTTTAAGCAGCTCAGATGGGTCTTTGAGTCCAAGGTGGGACAGTTAAAACAGTGCATAGCCAGACAAGACATTTGCCATCATTTTTGTGACTCATTGTCCTACTCACTGAATTTCTGGCTGCATGATTTGGGTTGCTCACACAACACAAAGGATGCTGTATTCGCTTCTCAAGCCTCTCCTTTCATTTTGTTTCGATGTCAGTTTTCAGGAAGAAAGAGACTGCGTGGGGAAGAATGATAACGAAGTGGAAATTTGGGGAGAGTGGCCATTAATACCATTTTTAAACAAAATGCCCAGTTTCTTACTCTGTGAAAACCCGAGGAAGACCATTATCCAGGAACTGATCTCAGGAGTACAATTTAATCACTTTTGTCTTGTAGCTAAGTTGTTTGTTAAGGGCAGAGTGATATCAATACAGATAGAAGCCTTCGGAGGAAAGCATGTCCCCACATATAGAGGGAATGTAAAATCATGAATGACAAAGTTTCCCTGAATCAAACAAATTTCTAAACACTTTCTTCTTTCTCAATTCTTTCACAGTCAGGCAATGTGAGGCAGATGTTTTAAGAGTGAGTTAATTCTTGTGGGTAATTCTCTGTGTCTCACTCTGAAAACTTCAGATTTCCTTTCCTCCTTTTTGCCAAAAAGTGTAATATTTATGATCCTGTTTCTCATGTTTCCTTGTTACTTGACTTCCCTTTTAATGAGAAGTATCCTTCACATCAACTGCCTAATAAAATCCTTGGTTGTAGAGTTTAATTTTAAAGTACCCTCTTCATGAGCCATTTATCTATTTTCCTTTCTATTCCAAATGACAGACATTAAATTACATCTCTGGGCAGATGTGATTAATCTTCTATTCCAAAGTGAAGAAAAGAAGAAAAAGGTTAGAAACATTTAAAGCCTCTTTTCTTTTCTTTTTTATTAGGAGAAAGCAGGCTATGGGTTGAAAACTTGATTTATTTCCCTTAAACTTGTTTGAAGATCACCTTTAAAACAAGGGGTCAAATGTGGCTTGAAATGAATTCCCTGTGCAGTACTTATGTAAGTCCCGGGGTTACAGTATTTCAAGGCTAATAAATATTGTAGTCATTTGAAGGCAGCCATCTAATATGACAATACATAGGATTTTAGAGGGATTGTGGTCTTTCAATGAAAAGGGTCTGGTTAGAAGGGAGACATTCTAGTTGGTTTGCCGGGAAGCTGCCTGAAATCAGATGATATTCTATTCGCATTTGGCCCTCAGCCATCAAACAAAGGAGTCATTACTGTGACCCACAAGGTAGTTATCTCCCTCGAAGTAATTCACCAAACGACTTCAGTAGATAATTTGCTTTTTGTGGCTAGATTTATCATCTTCAAATATTTACCCAATAAGTTGCAATAGTGAGCTAAGGCAAACTTGTATTTTTATGGCAAATTTGGTCCTTTATTTCCAAAACAAAGAGCAAAGTGTCAAGCCATGTTTAAAGACATTCAATTTCACATAGAGAGAAGATTTTTTTCCTTTCTGAAAATATTAGCAGAAATGTATTTAAATAATTTTTAAAAATCTGTTCTTGTTAGAAAACAGACAAGCAATCTTCTTCTCCTCATCCTTCTTGGCACAACATGTACCTGATAAAAATTAAAGAAACCTAAAACATCATTTAGTCTGAGAGAGAAGACATTGTGCATGATAGTCTCTTAGCAACCACAGGATTCTAGTGAGGTCTATTGGGCTCCACTTAGTAGAGAAAATTTGTTTATGCATGCAAAACACAAACATTTTATGCATAATTTTCCACTTTTTCTTGAAAATAATTATCAAAAGTGTTTTGTAATGGATTTACTATTTTTATAAAGATGACATATATTCATTATAAAAATTCAAACAGTGCAAAAAAGTAAAAGATAGCAATAAATCATCCCAAATTAGGAGTTAGGAGCCACGCCATGCTGTGTCACACTAGAATTTTCTGTCTTTCCTTGTTGAACACTTTTTAAAATGTATGAATTAGACTTGTTCCTCTTTCTTTGTTTGAATGCAGCTAATAACTTATTCATTTTTTTTCATTTTTCTTTTAATTATTTAAATTACTTTCTGTTAATTTTGTTAGGAATACAGTAGATGACATTCCGTGATCCTGATTCATTCCCTCACCTTTGTTTTTAAAAAAAGATTTGGAGATACATGTTATTTTGTAAGAAGGAACTTGGCTTTGATCCTCTGATTCACCATCCAAACCTCATGTATACCATTTTTATTTTTACAAACCTCTTCCCACCTTGATCACTGCTTTCTCCCAAAGCTTTTCTTTCAATTTATGAAGAGAAACGAAGAGAAAATGCACTAACAGCCTATCGTACCCATACAATTAATAATGACAATTCATTTAAAATGTATTTTAAAAGAGTATTTAATGACATGGAATATTTGCAAGTGAAAAAAGTAGATTACAAAACAGAGGGTATGGTATAGTGTGCATGTGTATGCAAATAAGTGTTTTAAAAGAATATTTCTGGACAGGTTTTAACAGTGTTTTTTCCCCCTAGGTCAAGGGATTGCATTTAATATTTTCTTTATATTTTTCTGCATTTCCAATTTCCTGTAATACATAAGTGTTGCTTTTTAAATATGAAAATGTTCTTAAACTTCACAAAACAAAGTTTTTAGAATGAATCCAAACAGTAAAGAAGGGCATAAACTAAAAAATGTCTCTCCCCTACTTCCTCTAACTCTTGGTTCGTCACTGCAAAGGTAATCACTGATAACAATTTCTTGAGAGTCTGTCATAAAATGTCAGTGCATATATAAGCACACACAAACATACATACACGTACATATATGTGTGCATATGTTCTTTTGTATTAAAATGGAATATAATACACAATATTCATATTTTGATATTTTTTCCCACTTAACAATAGATATTGGACAACTTACCACCACACTGGCCCATTTAGGCTGACCTAATTCTTACTAGTGATAAGGCAGTATTCCATTAAATGGACATATCGTAATTTATTTAGCCAGACTTCTGTTAATAGTTTTTACTTTTTTTCTCTAGATTTTTGTGATTACAAATAAACTTTATACATATACTTTTGTACACTTGTGCACAAAATTTATAGAGACACAGTTGCTGGATCAACGATCAAAGACAAATGTGCCTTTAAAATTTTTACCAAATGGTGCCATTTGGCATTATCCACAACTTTGTATGGGAGTGAGTTTCTTTATGCTTTCATAACACTTTCTTTACCTGTTGAGTAAAAATGAGATTAAGTTAAGTTACATTTTGTTACTACTTAGTGAATTGAAAACTTTCTTCCCAGATATTTACGTCATTTAGACTCTCTCTTGTGAACTGCCTGTTCATATCCTTCATCCATTTTTCCATTGCTTGTCCTTTTCTCTATTGACTGGTAAATGTTTTGTGTATTATGAAATTTAGGCCTTTATAGGACACATGCTTTACAAACATAGTATTTTTTTCTTTGTCTCCTGACTTTAAACTTGTATTTTGCCATACAGAATTGTTTTGCATTCTGATTGGCCAACCTTTTCTTTTATAGGTTCCGTGAATTAATTATTGTAAGGAACCCATCCAACATAATATTTAAACAAAAGGTCACGAAGCGTTTTCAAGGAATGTTCTCATCAGGTAGGAGACATTATAGATTCTGGAAATGATATGAGCAATAATGCTCATGACTTAGGTAGAATGTACAGTTGAGTTCTGTCTCAGGGAAATACCACAAAATGTTGAATTTTTATAAATCTTTTTTTAAATCATAACAATGTTTACAAAAAGCCAAACTGGATTATCTATCTATATTTTAAAACTTTCAACCTTTCAAGTTATTGTTTCCTTGTAAGAGCTATAACAAGTCATAGTTGCCTTGTCCTCAATTATAACATTACTTTTATAAAATAAAATGCCTATATTGTAAATCCAGGTTTATAAATATAGGATTTTTCTCCTTCTGTTTGAATAAAAATGAACTATGGGACTCCTAATGGGTATGGGGTTCATTTCTGGTATGATGAAAATGTTCTAAGCTTGATTGTGGTGATAACTGCACAATTCTGTGAATATATTTTTAAAACTATTGAATTGTACACTTTAAGTGGGTGAACTGTATGATATGTGAGCATATCTCAATAAAGCTGCTATTAAAAAATTAACTGTGGTGTGTTTTAAGTACAACTGTGTGCAAAATAAACTACTGTGGTTTGTCATCACATTGCCCTAGCATCTCCTACATCTGAGAGGAAACAGCTTCATTCGGAAACAGGCTTCAGTGGGCTAATCATTTGAGACCCCCTTCCCTATTTGTTTATTCTCATCTGCCCTCTTTTCCTTTTTCAAATTCTCTTGATTGGGGTAGGGAGCAGGGCAGATGGAGGGAGATTTCCCATGTTTTCTTTTCTTCCACGTTTTTGTTATTCTTCTAATCCCTGGGATTGTATCATTTTACTTCAATGTAGATATTCGGTGATATGACATGCTACAGGGTAGATTTTAGCAGAAGGTAAATAGCCTTGGATGGTTCAAGGAAACTTATCTTGGCTGGCACGAGCTGGGACACATCATAAGGGACTTTCATGCCCTAATGTGCCGTCATCTCACTGAGGGGAATGTGACACAACATGTTATACCATCACTATTTCCTAGAGAATCTTTCTCCTCCCGCCTTAAATACCTACAAGGATTAGTCACTGGTAGACTTTTTTGCTTTTTACATTTTTATTCTTTAAGATATTTCATTAAAATACAATACAAAGAATAAAACTATAGGCATTATTACATTACTTCCAACAGCTTTTGATGACTGTTACCTTAATCATTAAATTCTTAACCCCCGGAGTATGAGTCAAAATCAAGGTAAACTACCTTCCTCTCTCTGCACAAATCTGAAATGAGTCAGTGATGAGTAAAAATCTCTAAAACTAATTTAATGCAATGGAATCATCCTTAACACACATAATTGGGAAACAATGTCAAGTTTTTCAATCCCATTTATTGATATATTTGTGAGGTTTTCCTGGGCCTTAGACTTAAGAAAATGTTAGTCAGATGGATGTCAGTATCCAAAAGAAAGTGATCAGATAATTAAACAAATTTTAGCAAGTATTCTAGAGGATCCACTAAGGTCCAGGATACAATTTGCGTCCTCAAGGCATTCACTGTCCATGAGGGGCTTTAGACCACCCTTGTCATATAAAAGGGCTCTTTTATGGTAAAGGCACAGTTAACTCTCTTACTAATATGAGCAGTTTCTGCTTCAACCACATCTCATTTCCCTGTTCCATATATGCAACACTGTGTGGTAGCCCCTCCTGCTAGACACGTCAGGATCTTTATCTGTTCATTTGGAAATTTTAGCATAAGGTAAATAGCCTTGGATGATTCAAGGAAATTATCCTTGGCTGGACAGATAATGGAAAGCTCCTGATATCTCAGAGGAAGAAAGAGGCATAACTGAAATATGCTAAAACATCATCATAGTGCATGGACTCAGCTACAGACATAACAACACACAAGCACAAATCAATTCCTTTCCAGCAGTGTAAAAGTGGAACTTTGTTCTCAGATGGAAACTGGTGCCTGGACACATAGGAGGAGCCCCATGGTATTTATTTAATGAATGCTAAATGGATAAATGAGACTCAAAACAAGGGCGTCTACTCTATCCGGGTAGTTTCTTTCCAGGGATCTGAACTACTAGGGAGGCAGAGGGACTCCTGCAGGCAAAGGGAAAGGAGGTGAGGGGGCAGGCAGCTTTTCCAGAAGGATTTGAAATATTCCTGCTGCTCACTCACAACCACCACTCCAAACTTATTCATTAATTCATCCACTTGCATGTCTACGTGCCAGACACTGTAGACACTCAAAGAGGAATAAAACTGTTTCTACCCTTACAAAAGAAAGGCAGACACATTAACAACTTTGACAAAGTCATTAATAGTTACTATTCGTTGAGCACTTCCTGTGTGCCAGGCACTATGCTAATTCCTGTGCATGCACTATTTTATTCAACACTATGACCCTGGAGCGAGTATGACCTGATTATACAGATGAAGAAATTAAGGCTTAGCCTGGTAAGAAACTTACACAGGGCCACACACTCACACGGCGTCTGAAGCAGAACTTGAACTTGCTGCAGTCTGGTGCGAAAGCCCCAGAGTGTGACTGTCACCTTACACTCTGAGAAGGGCTCTCACAGCAGAGAGGGGAGAGGGTTCCTCCAGCCTGGGACTAAGGAGAGAAGAAAGCTAGTGTGCGTGGAGCACCTACTTCCGCTACCCATTCTCGTCTTTGAGCGGGGCCAGCAAGTTGAAGAGTTTCCTGAAGAGAAAGAAGCAGCAGCACGAGGAAAGGAACGGAGGCACAAAAGTGCACAGGAAAGTGGCGGGAAGTTCAAAGGGACTGTACCAGAAAGTGTTCAAGGAGGGGGTGGGGGCTTGAAAATAAAGCTGTGCTCACACTCCTCACCCACTTTGATTCCTCCTGCCTCCCTAAGCCTGCTATTGATCTGTGGGGATGCTCAGCAGAGAGGACAGAGAAGAGACCTCAGATTTCAGTAACGCCTCATCTCCAAACCCTCCCAGACTATGACCCTCATTTTCAATTGTTTAGATGCTGTAATGATGATTAACAGAAAGAGTGATTCTAAACTAGAGCATGACTAAAAAGTCAACCATATTCAAGTAATCCTGAATGCATATTTTTCTTACAGGAAAGAAAAAAACTTCAGATAAAAATTCTTTGGGTGGGTTTTTAAATATATTTTGGTCATTCAGAATTATCCTTAATATACCTTTACACATATTAACAACTGAAGACCACTTGCGGTTAGATGTTTCACAGTTCTTTGGAACAGCATTTAGTTTTAGATCAGCCCCATTTCAGTTACCACGTAGGTGTATTTTTCCATGCTGGATCTATTTTAAAGTACAGCAGGTCCTCTATATAATCAATGTACGCACTACCCTCATTCCCAGTTTCCTTGAGCAAATTATCTTCCTTAAATGATATCAGAGATGGTTAGTCACGTCTTCATATTTATAGCATTTAGTTAGCTATTTCTACGAATTACTTTATGTCAAGATTTTAGAAAAAAATACAAGTAAAGAATCTATTTTCTGAGAAAATGTAACCGTTTTACAGTAATTCTATTACTCAGTATCCATATAGTATAGCAAAAAATCAGGAATTGCCTACATTGTGTAAACGTGAGGATAAACTCACTTTTAGCATAATGAATACATTTTTCAGTTAAAGTAAAATAAATCAATTTTTAATTAAAAAATGGACTATTACATCTATTACCACCAATAGAAAATTTTAAAAAATTCTACCAATACTACACAAGACAATTCCAAAGCACTACCAAGATTGTAGATTACTGGCAGTGCTTGCTTGACCTTCTCATGAATGTTTTTTTCTAGTTCACATAAATCTAAACCTCTCCCAAGAAAAATTGCTCTTTTTCTCCTCCAGAACTTAATTAACCACACTCCATTACTTGCAAACATTCTTAGAAGAATATAAGTCCAATGCATTACTTTGACATCATTGTTCAGAAAAATTTCAGGGAAAAGATGTTAAACATATATATGCCCCAAAGGGAAAGAAATACTTTAAATATTTATTTTGAAATAGGGTAGAAAATTGATAAACTTTGCCTCTAGAACATACAGGTTTCTGAGAGACTTTGGTTAGACTGCATGCAGCAATAATAAAGAAAAGTAAAAGTAAGTGAAAAATTTTAAATACGCTATTAGAACTTAAGTAGAAGAAAACAAATGAAGATCTATTTTCTTTAAAAGCACATAGAAAACAGTAATGTCCTTCTTATCAAGGAATCTGGTAAAGCCCCACAAAGAAATTCTCTTATTCCTCTGATGTGCTCAGCAGTAGCATGCCAAGATGAAGAGGGTATGGTCCTCAGCTTAGGTAAATCTTTCGACTAGAGGGAGACAAAAATCCATTCACAGATCATTTGGACATGACGTGGCAGATGTGCTGGGACAGAAAACAGAGGTGTGTATTGGGGCTTGGAGGCTCAGAAAAGAGACAAATTTCATCTGGGTGTGGGTGGATGGCTTATGGAAGAGGTCAAACTGGAGGTAAAATTTGAAGAACCTGTAGGGATAAACTAAGTGAAGAGAGAAGATACCCCAGACTATAGAACGCATTGTCAAGGGCAGGAGAGGTCTAAGGCAGCACAGAGTGTTTGGAGTGGAGAACTAAAGCCATTCATCACTGTCATTCAATCATAACAGGGAAATGAAGGAAGGGGAGTCTAGAGGCAGGTAAGGGCCAGATGATGTAGGGTGTTCGGGACCATTTAAAGGAGCACAGATTTTATCCTCAGGGGATGGAGAAAGGGTGGTAAGAAAACTCTTTAATCTATTGAAGTATTTTAAAGAATGAGAGTGACTTGATCAGATTTGCATTTTAGAGAGAGCACTAAGATACAACGTGAAGGATAGAGTTAAGAAGTGCAAGGCTGAAGGCAAGAAAAACCAGCCAGGGGATGGCTCATAATGCCACGAGAAATGAGAAGTGCCTGGACCCAGCCACTGTAGAAGAATGGAGGGCAGGGGCCAAGTGTGAGTAAACTGGCTAGATTAGATAGTGGGTGAGAAAAAAGCGAATATGACTTTTCGGGAGTTCAATGAATATCAAAGGGATGAATGAACCAACACGCAGAATGAATACTTTGGCAATATTGCTTAGGTCATGGCAAGCAGAGTCACAATAATGTGTATTATGGAGAACTTCTATCCTATCTATGGCTATTAAACTATAGGGGGAAAATGAGAAATAGACTCATTTTTAAGTAGTACATCAACTAACTTTGATCATTAGTTGAGGAATTTTATTGGTGGTGATGGTAGGCAGTGGGCTCAGTCTTCCCCTCTCAGGAAAGTGAAACATAAAAACTTCCAAATGGCCCACTTAAAAACCCCTGAGAACAGCAATTAACTTGACTCAGGAAATACTAAAAAAGCATACACAGCTGATAATGCAGAGTGTAACTGATAAAATTGTATTTGACGTTCAACTACTTAGAGGATTGGTTTACTATGTTTTAATGTTCCTTCTTAATTTTTGTGTTTATAATAATTAAATTTCATTCAGAATTGAGAGACCATCTTCATCCAACCAGGCATGATTACTAATATTGCAGAGGTCTTCAAATATATATGAAAATATTAAGTTACCTACATATAAAATACATGATCTAAAACAGCACAAGACACCAAGGTGGCGCAGATGTGGCTGGTTAGCTTAACCCCTTTTTTTTTTTTAAGATTTTATTTTTTCTTTTTCTCCCCAAAGCCCCCCAGTACATCGTTGTGTGTTTTTTGTTGTGGGTCATTCCAGTTGTGGCATGTGGGATGCCACCTCAGCATGGTTTGACGAGCGGTGCCATTTCCATGCCCAGGATTCGAACCCGTGAAACTCTGGGCCGCCGAAGTGGAGTGTGCAAATTTAACCACTCGGCCATGGGGCCGGCCCCAATCCTTTCCTTTTAATTTGGTTTTCTTTGATTCCCTTCCATCATCTCTTCCAAAGGGCAAGTTTGAACACACAAAGTCTGTGAAAGCCTAAATAAATTCTAATTACAGGTAGAAGATTATTTCCTGAAACTACAAAATACCTATAAATGTCTTATCCTGGAAAAGGAGGCCACAGTAAGATTTCTCTTCAATTGTCAGCTAAGTAGTGGGCCCTGCCCAGTTTTCCAGGAAAAGCTTCACAAGAGAAATGAAACATTGTTCTCATGACCCCAAGTCTTGAGAAGATATTTAATTAAATCCTGTGAGCATAAGCGTAAATAGAAATTTCTGAAAAACTTGCTCTTACTAATAAGTAAGAGGAAACATTAGCAGTAAAAATTTCCTATACTAAGAAGATTTCATTTGTAAATAAGGAGAATCAAAATTGGCTGCAGTCTCACTATTTTAGTATATTTGCAACAACAGTGAAGGAAAAAACTTTAGTATTGTCGGATTGGTTTAAAAGGAATTGTGAATTGTAACGTTAAAATTTGTCCAAGTGTGAATGGGTAAAATAAGTACAATGGAGGAGTGGGATGCTTAGCACCATTTTGTTTGTGTGCTACAGTCTAGTTACAGCTTTAAGCTCTTGTGCTTTAGAACATGATGCTTTAATTTCTTAGGTTATGGGCTGAAAGTGATGCTCTGCTTATGGGGGAACACACATACACAAAGACTGACACTGAGGTACAACTTGGGTTCTAGTTTACACCCTCCCTTTTCCCAAACAAGAATGATGATTTCAACCATATTACAAAATGATGATAAAAAGAGGAGATAGTGGTGTCATCTCCCAATCATCTTCTTATTGCTAATGTTCCCAAGGCCCAGGATAATAATTCAAGAGAGGGAACAGTTTGAGTGTGTTAGTTTTCATGTAAGTATGTGTGCATGAGAAAAAGAAGTGTGTGTGTGTATGGAGGGAGAGAGAGAGAGAGAGAGAAAGGACAACTAAAGTGTACAGAAAGTGTACACAGTACAATACGAGAGAGAATGTCAACACCGATGCTGATTGCAGGCACTGGAGAACTAACTATGCAAGCAGGAAAAAGAAAAAAACAACCTTATAAAAATGTGGTTTGGCTGTGTAGAAGGAAGGCTAATTATAGTAATTTCTCTGAACTGCTTACCACATGCCTAATTACCAGGTAGCACAGTGATGAATATGTAAATCATTAAATATGTGTTGGATTAACTTGTGCACATTTTAACTCAACATTGAACTCTGTTAATGGAGAGTCAATCTTCACAACTTATCACTCTTCCGATATGGTCACTGGCCCATAACTTAAAATCTTGGAAGCTTATAAGAAATGACAAGGTGAGGAATGAATATTTAAAGCAATAATCATTTTGAAAAAACAGGATATATAAATAAGGACAAGAAGGACGCTATTAGTAAAAGATGCACTCTCAGTTCTGTATCACAGGCTGTTTAAATGAAATTCACTTTAGATGTATTGATAGTTTGGGAAAAATGGACACACTGGAATAAACATCTAGCAAATTTTATAATCAAATTCATAAAGAACATTTGACAAGTATTTTTTAAAATATAAATTAAAACCAATAAAAATATCCTCAGCTTTCTCTAAAATCATACCTATTCTATTAAATTACATTAAATACATTTACCAAGTATTTTCCTCTTCGCTAATTAGCACACAACATCTTGGAAAAATATGTCACAAGAATTAAAATGAAGTAATGTTAACATAAATAAGAAAGAAGGAATCACTGAATGCTAGCAATGTAAATTCTAGATGATTTGGGTAATACAATACATGGCTAAAGAAATGTGGTTACGGCTAGAGAGTATAAGTTGATTCCTTTAGCTTTAAGAGGTTTTAGATTCATGTAAATTCATTTCATAGAAACTATTCACCAAGTTTTTTGTATGAGCATTGTACAGGCTTACACTAATTTACAGAAGGGTTTCTTAACCTTGGCACCATTGATATTTTGGGTCAGATAATTCTTTGTTGTGGGGGGGTGTCCTGTGCGCTGTAGGATGTTTAGCAGCATCCCTGGCCTCTAGCCACTAAATTCCCATAGCATCACCTCCCACCCCTGGTGGTGATAAGCAAAAACGTCTCCACACATTGCCAAATGTCTGCTGGGGGGCAAAACTGGCCCCTGTTGAGAATTATTGCTTTATAGAAAGTGGAAAGATGTGCAGACATAAAAATTCTGTTAATGCAGTCATAATTTAAATCCATCAGCCGAGTTCATTATTTTAAACAAGAACAGGGAACTTTTTCTTAGATGAGAATTAGCAAGCCACAGGAGAAAATTAAACTCAGCATAAGGAAAAAACTCAACAAAGTTTGTGTGTGTGTGTGTGCGTGTTTAAGGTAGGTGTTGAGAGAGTGATAAAGAAATGAGAAATAAGGAAATGTTCTCTCACTTGTAAAATTAAGAACAGAGGACATAAAATTAATTCAGTAAACACAGTAGATTATAAAAGTACACTCCAATTCCATATTATGATTTAAATAGGGTGATGAAAACTGAAGGATATAACAGAGGAGACATAAGTAGGAAAAGACAGCATAGATAAGATGGCAGAGGTGGGGGGCAGTGGGCGAGCAAAGGGGTAGAACTTTAGAAGAAAGAGAGACAGGCTGGCAGTTAAAAGTGCAGCTTCTCTTGCCCGTCCCTCTACTGCCTCTCAGACCTCTCCTCTCGACCCTGAGCCAATATCCCTCTCCTCAGGCTTGACCGGCTGCTCACGGTGCCCCTGAAGGAGGATGTTGGGATCAGAGATTGGAAAGCAATTACAGTAGTCTCCCCCTTATCTGTGGTTTTGCTTTCCACGGTCAACCGAGGTCCAAAAATATTAAACGGAAAATTCACTACGTCACCATGCCTGCACGATTCACCGCATTTCCTCTCACCATGGAGGCCTTGCATCATTTCACAACATCACAAGAAGAAGGGTGAGTACAGTAGAGTAAGATATTTTGAGACAGAGACCACATTCACATAACTTTTATTACAGTATATTTATTTGTATACAGAATAATTGCCCTGTTTTATTACTAGTCATTGTTAATCTCGTACTGTCCCTAATTTATAAATTAAACTTTATCATAGGTATGTAGTATAGGAAAAAACATAGTATATATAGGACTCAGCACTCTCTGGTTTTGGGCATCACTAGGCATCTTGGAAGGTATCCCCCATGAATAAGGGGGCATTTCCATAAGGGGGAATCACTGCCATGAAAGGGACAATGCCTTGGGAATTGAGGAATTGCATGATCAATGCCTTGCTTTATCATACAGAACAATTTTTCTTGAGGGAGCATTTGTGTGGAGAATAGTGCAGAAGCTAACTGTTCAGGAGGAAGGTAATGACAGCCTAAGGTAGGACATTGGCAAAAGAAATTGAACATAATAGAACGATTTACCTTCTGTATAGCACTTTGAAGAGTAATATCTGTCATTTGTTCCTTATAATGATCAACAACAAATTTAAATTTGCTTTATACACAGGAAATATTTAATAAATACAAGTTCAGTTTAATTCGATTCAATTCATTTTAAGTTAACCGATGATCCCTAATTAACTCATAAGAAAATAAAGCCCAGGGAAGATAAATGACTTGCCCGTGTTGAAATGGTTACTAAGTTTTAGAACCAAGGATGAGATCCAGGTCTCCTTAATTCCAAAATCCAAGGCTTCATTCACTACACTAGTCACAACAAATTTGTGGCCTGTGTGCTGAGTCTCTCTATTTCTTTACCACTGCAGACATTGCTAATGGATTTCCTACCAAGAGCTTGGATATGGCCTCAGGATCCTTCTGAAGACGGGGCTCTCGAGAGGTACCCTGAATCAACTTTTCTGTATCTTGCAGTGCATCATGCTACCTATCCAACAGAAAGGAAGAAGATATGGTAGAGATGCTTTGCTCGCAGAACAATTATCACTTGGTAGCTGTCGGGGTAGATTCAGGGAGAAAAGGATATACTTCAAGAATGACTAAGGAGTTAAGCCTGGGTGACCTGGGGGACGATGGCACTATTAACAGAAGTAACGGAGCTGGGTGCTGCAGAGCTGTAAGTAATACTGTGAATGTGATTTTATTCACATTCATGATTCATAATTCAATTCATAATGAGGGAAGGAGCTGTCACAATCAAGCTGAAGGAGGCTGTTCAGAGGGAAGAAAAGCAGGGCCTCCTAACACGTCTAGTGACCTCAGCCTCACAAACGCTGGAAATTGTGGATCCTAAAGGTATATGTCCAAAAGACACTGGCCCAACATTTTTAGAAGAGATGAACTAAGCAGGGTCCAAAGTCCTGATTTAAAAGACACTGCCATGAATCATTTTGCAAGTCAAGAAAATCCTCCCATAAGTCAAATAATCATCAAATAACAGAAACTTGAATTCCCATGTGCCAGGTTCCATTTAAATAGAAGGAGGGGGGCAGTGAAAAGAAAATGCTCTTCAGCAACTTCCTCAATGAGAATTATAAACAATTTCTGTAAAACTTCACGGATTAAATTAAGTATTAACCCTTAAATGCTGAATGACGAGATGCTTTTACTTAAAGGGAGTCCTGATGCCTTGCTTCTATCAGTTGTCCTTCAGCATAAGATTAAACACACAAGGCCTTCTATCAGCCCCATGATGATCCTTAAACTTTATTGTGTCAGGAACACACGGTAAATTAAACAGAACACCATGGAAAATGTCTGGTTATACTAGGAGACAGGAATACTGCTTATGGAAACCTCAACAGACAACTTGTTGAACAATTTTCTAACTTCAGAACAGATGTGTTTTCTATTATTTAGCATTTAGTATGTTCATCTTGGTCTTTTTTTTTTTTTTTTTTAACCTTTAGCTTGTTTCTTCTCATTTCATTGCCATCCACATTATGAATGTCTTGGTCAAGTTATAAAATCAAGTTATAATGATGCTATTTGGTACCATATGGCTAATGTCAGCCAAAGAGTCTTTAATATTTTCTAAGTAACAGGATATTGTAGTTAATGCTCTCAAAACTAATTTCAATCTAATTTCAATCTAATAAATGTTGAAGGCTACAACATACACAAATGTTCTAGAATAGAGACTGTCTACCTCCTCCAAAGCCAAACTTTGATATATGGCCTAAAAATTACCAACAATTCAAAAATGCTCTTGGAACGAACTAGAAAAACCACAGACAATATAATTTCTATTCAAAAGCATAAAATCACTAGTGATCCCTTTGCCAAAAACAAATAGCCCTCAAGTTCACTGATGAACCTCACAATATCATTTTTTTCTCTGCACTTAATTACATACATGAAAGAATATTTTGATCTTAAGAATTCTTTAGATGGTTAGTTTCACTTCCAGTGAAGCAAAGATCAAACAGAGTCTTATATATTTATTGTTAGGTAGAAATTGATGGACAAGATCTCAATCGCACACATTTTTGAAAAGTTTAAAGTTGTGTGTATATGTGCTGAGGGTAAAAACAGCATCACAAAGCTATGAATATTCTAAGCCAAACACTATTGAAACAGCATTTCAAGCAGCTCAAATACGATGCAACATCAGGAAATTTCAATAAGGAGCATTTTTAGTAGGGAACTCTTCTAAAGGTCCTGTTCAACAGGAGTCCCTATGGAACACTGCACTTGCTGCTCTGATAAGATCAAAAGGGGACAGGAGTTGGTGGGGTGCCGGCTGGGCGAGGGCTCCTGGTTTCAGCTCCTCTTATACTTCTCTTTCCCTTCTGCATTTCAGAAAGAAGGGCTGGACCAAGAAGGAGAGACACTGGGAGAGCCAGGAAGGCTGATCTGGGTTTGCAGGAACTGTGATGACCCAGCAGAATTGGGGGAAGCTTACGTTGTGACTTTCCAGATGGGTCTGGACACCTCTGCTTAAGCACTAATGGCCTTCATTGGGCGGCAAGTCAGTCAATGCCCTCAGCAAAACTACAAAGGGGCAAAGTTTGGTTTTTTTCCCTCCTCTTTTTCTTTCTGAAATCTAGTTATCTTTTCTAAAGTACCTTCCTCCTATCTCTGTGAGTCATTCTGTCCTTTCTTTCACTGCACTTGTCACAAGCTGAAATTGTCTTGTTCACCTTGCAACCCCCGCACCTAGTCTAATGCCTGGCACACAGTAGTACTCAATAAGAGGTTGAAGAAAGAGAAATGAACCCCTTGCTTGCTCCCTGTCTCTTCTCCTCAGCTTACAGGTACAATGACCTCGTGTTGCCCTCAGGTTAGTCACAGTCTCCCCAGGAGTCCTGTCCTCCAACCCTGCCTTGGAGGGGACACTGTGTTTACCACATCAATATCTGTCTTGTTTGGGTGGATCAGTACCACCCCCAGCGCCACAGGCAGGCCAGGATGGCTTTCTCCTGGCAAAGGGTAGAGAGGGACGTGTGATATAATTTGGTGTAACAGAGAGTAGCTCAGGAATTTTGTTCAATGGTTGGGGAAAGAGAAGATTCACCCCTCCCCCTTCCTCCACAGGAGCTGGGAAACAGGTAGCCTGGGAGCTCTTGGTGGCCGTCTCACTCCCACAAGGTCAAAGCTGGCACACACAGGACGAGAAAGGCAAGAGCTTTTCAAAGAAGTCAAGCTACAAGTCTGAGACTTCATAAACCTCCGGCTCAAATCCCCCCTGAGGGCCATCTCTGGGTTTTCCACTTAGGGGAGTTCCTTTATTCTCTTGCTTTTAAGTTTGTCAGAGGGGGAATTTCCTAACTGAAAGCTATCCCTGTCAGAAGTCCCACTTCCCATTATAAACCCCAGCAAGGCATCATTTGACTAACAGAATAAAGCACAATAAAATGAGTTTTAACTTCCCCACAGAATATTTTTACTTAAAAATCAAAACAAACTGATACAAATGTGTTTCATTGTTCTCCTCCCTAAGCCACCATCATGGCGAGCTTCTAGGACCACTCTACCCCATCCCAATTACCTAATGATTCAGGGAGAGCAACAGAATCAGAACTGCAACCACACAGCAGTCAGGCCTCTTTCTTTATCTTTCTAAGTGGGATTCATAAAAAATAAAGTCACTGGAATCAATTTAGGAAGTAGACGTTTTCTAATTTTCACTGTATTAGTTGGTTAAATATCCCAGTTTTTAAAATCCAGGAACAACAGAACTATAGCAAAGTCTTGTGCTATTTGTTGAATGAATACAAAATTGAATGAAAACAATGCATAAGAAACATATAAAGTTCTGTGAGAGTTCAGAGGAGAGAATGACGACTTCTGACTTGAAGGTTTGGAAAGACTTCATAGACGTTGCCTTGGTGCTAGATTTTGAAGGATGGGAATGAGCAATAAGTAGAGATGAAGGGCAAGAATGAAACCTTGAATTACGCCTGGTAAACTGGGGGTGGCCCAGGTGGATCTGAATACAGGGCATGCGCTAGCTGGGGGAGGAAACCAGTGATAAAGTCTAGAAACGTGGGTTGAGAGCAGACTGTGCAGGATTCTGAAGTCCTGTCTCAATTCAATTGTCTCTTCTAACTCATTGAAGGCTTTTTAGCAAGATAGTGACATAACCGGGGCTGGGTTGTAGAAAAGATTGATTTGGCAGTGGCCTGAAGAATGGCCAAGGGGAGAAGTCACAGAAGCCTAAACTAGGGTGGGTGGGGAGGTTTTGTGAACACCCGCAAGGCTTTTGCCACATCCCCTACCCTCATCCCCCAACAGGCCAGGGCTCAGGGGAGACCCGGACTCAGGCTCAGTGTAGGTTAAACAGTTTTGTGAGCTAGCCTAGGACCCTTACCATCACCTTTAATGTCACTTCGATGGAAAAACAACTTTTTAAAAAATTTTTTAAAGAATAGCCTAAAAATGAAACTTTAGAGATTACCTATTTACAGGTAGGAGCTATCAGAATTAATAATGGATAATATTATATAAATTTGCTTTTAAGTTTAAAAATAACATTTCAAAGAACATTAAATTTTTTCTCTATCTTCCAGGGCTGCTTTGAGATTGTAGTCTAGACAGATTCACACCCTTAAAAATGAGCTTTTGAGCTTAGGATCTTAAAATAGGGCTGTGCTGACATTATAATACAACTCAAGAAGGAATAATGGTTGGAGTAAGCTTTGTTTCACTTCTCCTGATGAGATCTGAATTAGCAGGAGATGGATAATACAGAACAGATAAATTATGGAAAGAAATAAAATGTTTGATAGGTATTAGTATATAAAAGATCCAAGACATTTTGAATAAGGCATAGATGAGAAATTTCTTATCATCCAAACAGGACAGGCTATTTTGTTATTCAAATCAAGCAAGAGAAAATGTTGAGTTAAGGACAAAGAAAAAGAACATGGATTATGCTAATTCTAAACTAGGTTAGACAATAGAGGCTTCACAATTGCCCTTTTTCCAGGTGGTAGAATTTGTAGGGGCATGATGTAAGTAATCAACTCCTATTGTTGATTTAGCAAAACAGGGGTTCTTTTTCTTACAAATTTGTGCTTGTATTTTCTTGAACAAGATGCACATATTTTCTTGAACAAGAAACCATAAAGCTTTTGCAATAAAAAAATACGCGTCTCTACAAAGCATTAGGAAAAAGAAAAACCTGTTCTCAGAAGTTTGCACACCTCAGTAAGCAGAGACTGAGGCTCCTGATTTGTCATGAACACTCTTAATAAGATTGTTCATGCTGTGTCAGCCTTATACAACACACATTTTCAATATCATATAGTCGCGACTAGTTTATGCTGCAGAAAAAGACCAGAGGCTGAAGGACGGACACTATGGCTGCTGGCATCTCCTGGGTCTGACCCTCTGCAGCTCTCATTCCAAGACTGGCCTCATGGAGGTGGTCTGGACCATATATTCATGAATATTAGTGCTCATATTTAAACACCTACAACTTCTTACTTTCAACCTCGTCTCTCTCTAAAGAGGGTGTTAGAAATAAATATTTGCATATGAAACTGAAGATACTGGAGATGTGTGAAAGCCACCCCCCGCCCCCCATACACACTCAAAGTGTGGGCCCTGAAGCCTGGCAGGGCTGCTGGGAATCCCGGCTCTCCACTGTGTGAACTTGAGCAACTTATCTGCCTCCAAGCTCTGGTTATTAATTGCTATTATTTTTTTTCACAAAAGAAAATGATGCCAAAGGCTTTATAGAAAGGCATCTGGCAGGGATTTTAAAATCAAGAGTGATGAAGGAATATTGACAGATTCAGAGGGTAAGGAGGCACTTTGGGTGAGAACGAGTCTATTCCTTAACTTGTAGGTAGGGTGAAATGATACAAAGCACTTCAGACTTGATTACTCCTTAAAAGAACACAAGACCTCTTCTGTGAATGAGATCTTGCCACTCCCACCAGAAACAAGAGTGCTTCTATAGCTCCAGTGGGAGAAGCTTCCAGCATTCAGCACGGTCCTCCCCCAGCTCTCACCGTTGCCCTGCCCCACCTCACCTGTCACTGGGTTTCCTCTGCCTTGGTAAAGGCAGCTGCAGCCATATGCTCCTCCTTTGTCTTTTGTGGTTGCTGTTTCCTGAGGTTACAGCAGAGCTCCTGACTCCCGCGTGTTCCCCAGCTCCTCTAACAGAGCTTCATTTACCATGGAGACAAAGCAAGACAAGCTACCTGCAACCCCCTTAGAGTCTGCAAACAACTTTCAGATGAAAATGACATGCTATCGAAACCAGCAATAATAAATGGAAATGAACTAGTAGCCAACACAATGATAAAATACCACTCTGCAGAGATTGAGGACATTCTTAACGTCTTTTAAAATCAATCTGTGATCTGTCTCTTTACAGGAGATGCATGAGGGAGCAGAGAAGACAAAAGAACTTGATAAAAACACAGATAGCACTCAGCCTGAGTATATACAATCTTTTTTCCAGTCAGTAACCATTTGAAAGAGAACTATGATTTTGTGCCTAACAGAAATGAGAGAGTATCCTCAAAATAATTTGACTATTTCTTTCCTTTTTCCTTTCATGTGGGGAAGGAAATAGGAAAGGTAGACAACCCTTCCTTAAAACAGAGTTTCTTAAAACAGACCATTTTTTAAAGGACCAAATCCCTTTCCAGTCCCACAGGTGTCTCTCGGACAGGTCTACAGGGAAAATTGGCACTGCGAGACCTTCTGGGGGCCGCTGTGGCAGCACCCTCCTGGCACAGAAGGAGCAGCGAAGACCCTAATGTGGCAATGAGCCGACCTCTAGGAAATAGGCCAGAAATTGCTGGAGGCAGGGAGGGGAGAATTGGAGGAGGTAGTGAAAAAAGGAAGAGTATAGTTCACACAAAAATGCTATCTCTGTTCCTTGTGCAATTAATCATTTTTAGAAATTAACAAAAGAAGACACGGATTCATAATCTTCTAATAGAGAGATGTGAGAATAGATGAAACTTTTCAAATCTAACTTCTGGAAAAATCCTCAGATGTTTCAAACTTTAGAACACAGGCCTATAGAGAGTGCTAAATTCTGCCAGCAATAGCTACCTTTTACGAGATCAACTCTTGTACCTAGCAGAAAGGGAAGGAGATTTACACAACAGCCCCATCTCTCCAGAGATGTCTGCCACCAGCACAGGACTCCTGAGGGACCACAATGGCAGATCTGCTCTTTGAGAGAAGATGGTGGATTTCTGTGAGGTTTCCCCTGAGGCTTGAGCATCAGACATGTGAATATCAAATGCATGGGGTCACACCCCGATGGTGTAGACTCTAGGAGGGCCCTGCTGTTGCAGTATTTGTGCCTGAAGTAGGGGATGGGGGGCGTCTGAAACCGCTGCCTCTGCCACCCAGAAAATTCCTTTTTCAATTTAAGTTGCCCTGCGTGTCCTGAAGTAGAGCTGCTACCAGGACATGGATCTGTACAGCTTCTTGTGCCAAGGTTAATCAGACAGGAAATGTTTCAGGGCCACACAGGTCAATCATCTCAGAGTTCACCCATACTTTAACTTACAATGGGATCTAGAGAACTGGTTGGGTATAAGAGTGTCTAGCCCCAGCAGAGGCCTGACGGTTTTGTTGTTGGGAGAGCAGTGGTATGACAGTTAACGGTACACCCCAGGAGTCCTGCCTGCACAGCCACGGACTCCTCAGAGAGGCATCTCACCTTGCCAACCGCATTCCCAAGTGGCAAATAAGGGTCATCACACCTGCCTCCAGGGTGGTTGTGAGAATTCAGTGAAATACATTTCATGTGGTGTCTGTCCCACAGGAAAGCTTTGCCCTTACTTTCTAAAGCCTTCCTCGCAGTCCTCACCATAGACAGAGCTGAGCATGAAGGGGCTCTCAGGAAATGCTTGGCTGAATGTGAAGAGCTGTGAACGTGTGGATTATACCAGGGAAGTGCCCCGTATGATGCAGAGAGACGTGAAACTGTCCTGGGCCACAGCCACGTGACTTTCATTAATATCTGGCCAAAGGGCCTTCTGTTAAGTCAGATTCAGCTGGTATTCACTTGGGTTAAAACACCATCAAAGCAAGGTCTCAGGATATTGCCCAGATACTTAGAAAGAAGGAAAAAAGGTAGAAGGAGAAAACTATGTATTCTTTTCGGAGAGCTATATAAAATGTATTTTCTCTTTGTATACAATATTCATATGTTACATTATTTCCTCTTGACTTCACATCTTAATGAACACTTTCCTGAAACTGTGTCTAACCATGAATACGCTAATACTTTATCACTTGGCACTTCTATTATACCTTTTGTAAAAATTTTTAAATATCTTTTTCATCTTTTCCTTGCTAACCATGTTCTCAAATAAACTATTATTATTATTATTTTTTGCTGAGGAAGGTTAGCCCTGCTAACATCTGTTGCCAATCTTTCTCTTTTTTTGCTTAAGGAAGATTAGCCCTGAGCTAACATCTGTGCCAATTTTCCTCTCCACTTTATATGTGTGTCGCTGCCATAGCATGGCTGATGAGTGGTATAGGTCCACGCCGAGATCCGAACCTGTGAACCCAGGCTGCCGAAGCGAAGCACATTGAACTAGCCACTACACCACAGGGCCAGACCCTCAAATAAATTATTTTTAATGGAGATACACAGAAAAAGGTTATATGCATATCCTCTTGACTATCATAGTTTTAATTTGCCTACTAAATTACTTTTTTTTTCTTATCTTAAACTCCAGCATCCCAGACTCTCCTCACAGTGTGAAGCAGAGAGAGGATAAATATAATTCTTGTTATGAATTGTGGCTAAGTGGTTTTTACCTAGCAAAAACTGTGACATTGGTTTTGTGAGAATTTCAGAAATGTTGAAAAGTTAAGGCTCATGCCTACAGGAAAATAAGGTTACAGAAAGATGATAGCACAATATGAGTGTGTTGGCTAGAACTTCGTAGCTTAGAACTAAACTTGCAATAGGCAGGTGACCAGTGACTATGCAGTTGATCATGGCACTGACCAGAGAAAATGATTAATTTTCCTTCAATTCTAGCCTGGATTACTTTTACTCCAAGTTGGTGACGTCAGTATGCCAGTATAGAAAAGAGGAAGAAATTTTTAGAGAATAAAAAGATATACTAGAAAAATTATTGTTAATGGAAGTATCGACCTAATATTTTCTGAGGCTGCCGAATTCTGAGTTAATTACTAGTTTTCTCACACACAAAAAACAGGAATTCTCTGAGGGCAGGATCATAGCTTATTCATCATTATATCCCCAGCATCTAGTTTAGTGCCTGGCAAACAGTAAAATCTCATAATTCAATCAAATATAAACAGGAAAGAGATTCCTTGAAAGATGGAAAGAACATAATTGCAGAGAGCCAATCATTTTAGTTGTTTTATGAGGCACTAAGTCGCAAATAAATACTGAAAAGAAACACTTATTGTTGCATTATGCTTTGGAATTTCTACTAATAGTACCCCAAATTTCCCATGAGAAAGTTAAGTGCTCTATTCAGTAAATGAGAAAACATAAAAATAAGTTAAGCCTAAGTATAATAGTACCACATTAAGCATTTAAAGCAATTAATTCATTAATCCTTAGAACATATCACTACTTTGCATACTGACAAAATGGAAAGATCTTTTTTTCCCCCAAAGTCACAGAAACTCAATAGTTCTAGGTCAACAGTAAAAACCATGCTGAAAGAAATATAATGGTTGCTGTAACACGGAGGTTCCTTTAAATCATAGCATCCTTAATTTTACCCACCACAAAGGCTGCACACCCCTAATCAATATTCTCTACTTTTGACTCCTAGGGTTAGCCATTCAGAGTTAAATCCTGAAAGTTTGACTTAAAAAAAAAGGCTACAGAGCTATTTAAAGCAAAGTAACCTATGCATTCATGGAAATGTTTAGTTACTAGTTTACTTAGGTTTTGATTTATTACTAACCTACCTAGGCCACAACCAAATAAACGGTGAGGGCAGCTTTTATTCAAAGCAAATTCAAACCCTCAGGCCTATGTGTGACACGACACACATTTGCAAGGAAGAGAAAGTGTTTTAAAACAAGTAAGCAAGCAAATCAAGAGAATCTGATTTAAAGGATGGGAGTTGTAGGTCAACGCACTCCTTACTCCAAATCCAACCTGCAGGCTCCAGGGGACGAGGTGCTGACTGCCCGCCAAACAGACTTTCAGGTCCCCATTAGCAAATTCACTGACACCTATAGGGAAGCCCAGACGAAATTTCCAGAACACCAGGGAGCAAAACCCTAAGAATCCCACGGGCAAAAGAAATACAAAACATCCACGACAAACACACACCACAAATGACCTTTGCATTTGAACACAGAAATTGACCAGCTTTTTCACGGCACAGAAAGAGCTAATGAGCATGTGAAAGAGCTCTGATGAAATCCAGTAACTCTGCTGCCCAGAGGCCAGATACACAACAGATAGAACCAGTGGATTCTACCCACGTGGAACTTCCAGGACCTGTCTGCTTCTCTAGGCAGCTCTCTGCCCCTCTCGGTTAAGCTGACTTCCCCATGGCTGAAGCTTGGATCCCCTCCCGCTCCGGGTAAGACGGCTAGCCCCACCTTTACCAAGAAGCATAAAGCAGATGCTCAATAAATTTTAGCTTTCACCCTCTAATTCTGCTCTTTTCCTTTTTCTTCTGTCTCTTTCACCTCTTCTTCAGTTATGTTTCCCTCTTTCTCTCCTTCTATGTCCCTCTAGACATCCTTTCCCTAATAGGTCAAAATATAAAACTGAAAAAAAAAAAAAAAAAACCCAAAGCCTAAAACAGTCACACTTGGACTGAGGCAGGATTTTTGTTTGGTTTTCTGTGTTTGTTGTGGTTGTGGCCCTCGGTTCACTCTTCCTGTGGTCAGTGTTGCTTCACACGAAGTGCCCCCCACGTGGAAGCTTTCCAACTATCCCTTCCCACCTAGAAATAGAACTGGCGGGAGCTTAGGAGGTGGAGGGTGAAGCTGCCAAGAGGAGGAAAGGCAAAAGAGAAAGCAGGCCAGGCCTGGGATGAGCATTTTCTCCTTGTGTTTCAAATTAAACACAAACTGAAAACAACCAGAAAATGAAAGCTTATAACCTGGAGACTTACTTAATTGGAAGTCTTACTGCATGACCCTCCACCCACAGGTTTCAAGTACCATGGCAACGTGGCATTTTTTAAGTAATTAGTTATCCTGAGAATATTTTCAGCAGAGATTAGCATAGCATTTCCTGCGGGGAGCCGCCAGTTGGGAGGCGTTCTCTAGCTGGCTGGCGAGGCACAATTGGCCTGACACACATTTCAGAATTCGAGATTTCCAGAGGGTGAGGCAGCCGTGGCCAGCACAGAGAGCCTGCCAGCTCACGCCCCTTAAAGCCAGACAGACGAGAAAACAAATAGAGACCATGTCCAAACCCTGACATCCATCTTTATTCTCTTCTGCAAACATTCTTACAGTAAAACACTATGCTTATTCCTAATAGGCATACTAGGAGGTGATCATTTCAACTGACAAGCCAAAAGAATGAATCCATTCTATATCCTCAAGTAACTCATATATAACATATAAACATTTTCTTTTTTTTCCCTAAAATGCATTGAATAATAGATTTGGTATTAGTACTCCCTTCCCGCCAAATCAACAAATAATTTGCTCTGTAAATTGCATCAAGGTTTATAAAAAAAAGGAACATGGGATTGTTACAGGTGGCTGCAGTCATAGTTAATACCTGGCAGACGCCTTGTCTAGGAGATGGCATAGATTCAATTCTAAAATACGGAGTGAAGAACTGTAGGGGGCAGATTTTTCAAGCTTACGCGACGGAAGAGAGCATTCCAAACATTAAATTGACAGATGAAACGCAAAAAGTTAATTGATTTCCAATGTCATCTTTATACTCATTTGCAGCGGTGACTTGCCATGGACTGGACTCTGTCATATTTTAGGCAGCGAGAGATAATTACACTAGTTGAACTTGAATTCCAACTCTACCCCTTATTATCTATGTTCAAGCATTCAATTTGTTGACCAAGCATTTGTTGAGCAACTACTATGTGTTAAGCACTGGAGACAGAGCAATGAACAAGACAGGCAGCAACTCTGAGCAAACCGCCTAGCCTTTCTGCGTCTATTATGGCCACAGTAAAATGGGCACTAATCATGACCTTACCTAATTCACTGGTAGTTGTAAGGCTCAAATAAATAAATTCATGAAAGCATTCTGAAAATGCTAAAGGTCAATAACAAAACAAGTTCTCCTATTTAATTAGTTGATTTATAATTTGTCAAAAGGGTCAAAAAGAAATTTTCCTTCCCAAGAGTTTCAAAACAAGAAAACAAGTTTTGGTGGTGATTTAAGTTAAAAAATGCTTTTTTTTTTTTTTTTTTTTTCATTCTGGAGCTAACAGATTCATTTCTTTGGGAATAATAAACATCCCTCCCCTTGTCCCAGGAAGACTTTTCCAGGCTGTAGCATCTCAGACAGTCCCCGGCACTCATTCTACAGCACCTGCCACAAGCCAAAGAACTGAAATCCTTAGATTTCGTGGTTTCAAAGATTTTTTTAGCAGGGGATCCTTTCTTCAAATCTTACTTAGAGCCTGGGTGTTTAGACAGAGGCCAGTGGGGCTGCTCTGGCTGAAGGGGAGGGCTTGTCCTCTTCCCTGCAGGCTCTGAGACTCTTCTTGGAACCCGAGGGGTCCGGAATCAGTTTGAAAATCACTCTCCATTCCTAGCACTGACCTAGACTCCTCTGTTCTTCCTCTTCTTCCAGAAGACACTATAGGATAATGGCTAAAAGGGTGGGCTCTCAAGTTAGGCAGGCTCGACTTGCATCTTGGTTCCACGAATGAATAGTTGACCTTCTCTCACCTCAGATTCCTGCTCTGTGAAATGGGGATGATGACAGTACCCCAGACTGCCACAGAGTGGTTGTGAGAATTACATAAATTCATCCATGTAAAGTGCTTAGTGCAGAGCCCGGCAGATAAGATGAACTCATTAATCACTAGCAATTGTTTTCCCCCTTCAAATGCATCCGTATGGTGCAGCCAGATTAATTTTTATAAATTACTGCACTCCATGTGTCATCTCTCTGTTTCAAAGTTCACAATGCTTTCCCGCTCTGCTATGATACACTGAATGAATGATAACCCCCTTATCCTAGTATGTACGTGTGTATCCGTGGATATACACCAATCTGTATCTACAACTAAATCCACATGTATACATCTTCTACCAACCTCTCCAACGTGATGTGCCTCATCTTTCACTCCACAAACCTGCCCTTCATCTATCCATGCCCTGATATATCTGGAGCATAACTATACACAGAGCACCATGGAAGCGACCAGCCAATGACATATTTGACAATATCTGATTTGGATTTCCTAAGTAAATCAAGAGAAGCAGACGCATAAAAGGAGAAAATTACAGGAGTGTTGGGTAGTGTGTTCCAAAATGAATAGAAAGAACAAAAGCTTAAAGTAAACAGGCTGGGAGAGTTGGTAAGAGTGCACTTAATGAGGTTGAATTAGGAATTGGAAGGAAGATGAGCAATGCTGGGGAAAAAGCAGGACGTCTGCGGAGGAACCCAAAGAACTTTATAGAGGGGGCTAATGAGAGACAAGGTTCAGACTATGGAGGGCAAGAAGGATGACCTTGGCTCTACACACAATGGTTCATTGAAAGTATCCTAAAAGGGAGATGATGTAGTTAAAATGCAGTTTGAGGGCCCCTGATCTGTAGGCCGTGTGTAGAAGGAACCAGGGTGGGAAGTGATAGGAGGCGGGACACCTGCTCTGGGGGCATCTCTACCCAACATCTCCCACATACAGAAAGCTAAGTGTATCTTCTTCCCACTTGCCCCTCCTACGCAGCCTGTAGCAGTGAATAGCACCACCATCCAATGAGGCACCCAAGCAAAGAAACCGCCAGTTGTCTCTCACCCATCTCTCCCTCACCCACTACGTTCAGTAGGTCACCATGACCGCTCACTTCTGCTTTCACGTGTTTCTTAACTCTGTTCACTGCTCTCCGTGCCCACTGCCATCAACCCAAGACAGGTCACCAACATCTCAACAACTATCCTAACTGCCACACAACTGGTCATCCTGCATTCACTCTTGGGTACCTCCATCCACTTTTAACTCTGCTTCCAGAGAGATTTTTTAAAAAGGTAAATTGGATCATGCCACACCCTGGATCCTATTATTCCCAGGATGTCCCAAATGCTTAAAACTTTAGAAGATTCACCACAGCCTGGCCCCAACCTCATTTCCTGTCACTTTTTCTTCCTTTCCTCCACTCTAGTCACTCTGAATTTCTTTCACTTCCTCAATTCTGGTACTGAAGCATGCTTTCTCTCTATCTGACACCACTCTTCTGTCACCCCATCCTCACCTGCCCACAACAATAAGCCACACCCACACCCGCACTGACTCAGCCAACCCCACCTGGGTGGCCTGGCTGATACCTACTAATCCTTCAGATTTCAGCCTAAATTCCATATCCTCAGAGAAACTGCTACTAAACCCAAACATTAGGTGCGCAATGATAGTCTCATAGCCCCTTATACTTCCTTTATCATAATACACATTGTTCCTATTCATTTAATGCCTGTACCTCATGCTAGAATTTTTTTTTTGGTGCGGAAGATTGGCCCTGAGCTAACATCTGTTGCCAATCTTCCTCTACTTTACGTGGGATGCCTCCACAGCATGGCTTCATGAGTGGTGCTAGGTCCCCACCCACGATCCAAACCTGCGTGCGAACCCCGGGTTGTCAAAGTGGAGCATGAAAACTTAACCACTATGCCACCAAGCCGGCCCTCCATATCAGACTTTTAAGTTCCATAAGGCAAAGACTATGTTTTATGTAATATGGTAGCAGCACCTAGAACAATGCCTGGCCAAAATAAATGCTCAATAAATATTTGTTGAATGAATGAAGAGAGGAACGAAGATCACTTAAGAGTCTCCTGAAGTGACTCAGAATGAAAGACGGATTTGGAGAGATTTGGGAAGATACATGGATGGAGCTAATTACTGTGAGAAGGAACTAGCGAGGTAGAGGGAAGACCAGATGACAAAGCAGGATAAAGTTGCCACTTCAGGCGTTAGGAGAAAATGGTGTCAATGACAGAGCCAGATGTCTGGACAAGAAACTAATTTTTAGAATTTAATATGTTGGGTCAGAGATAAAAATGAATAGAGGAATTTTGTGCCCACCACCCTGAATGTTCCATATGACCTTGTTGATCAATATGAACTGTAACCAATGAAAATATTTATCAAGCCTAGAAACCCTGGCCTGACCTAACATACAGCTAGGGTTTTTTTCAAATTATGACTTGAACTGAATCAAGCCTTACTTTCAAACTCTGTTTCTCTTAAGATCATTATGAAAAAGTGATTGAAAAAAGGAATCACATTTAAAAAAGTAAGTAATTGGTCTGTCATTTCACGATCCTACACAAAATTGGCGACCAATAAATATTTCTTGGGGTGACGGCAGCTTGTTTCAGGCAGCTTCTGCCTATCACCTCCCCTACCCCTATCACCCATGATCTCCTTGGCGAGAGGGACCACATCCTCCAAACCCTCCGCACAGCACCAAGCCTGGAGCTGAGCATGCAGGAGAGGATCAATAAATATTCAGTGATTGGCTGTTAGATACAGAATGGAGCATTGACTGAAACTCAGATCTGGCTTCTGAATGTATTTCTTTAGCTGCACAACGTAACTAAAAATTTCTATCTGCAAACAGGGTTGTTGTAAGGACTGCAGGAAAGAGCACATATAAGCACTTTGCAAATGGTAAAGAACATAAAACTGCATGCTTTCCGTTGATGTTAATACAGCTTGGAATTTTAGCACTGGAAGGGAATGGAGGGAGATGGAAGGAAACTGACATTTATTAGGCATCAATCCAGGTCAGGAACTAGGGCAAACACCTGGCATATGTTATTTTTTTTAATCCTCACAAAAAACTCTATGAAGAAATAGGCTCTGAGCTGTTAAGGTACTTCCCCAAAGTCAAATGGCTTCAAGTGGCCCAACCGGGACTAAAACAGACGTCTGACCGCCAAGTCCATGGCCATCCAGGGCCCACAAAGCTTGTCTCAGCACAGGATTTGCTTTAGACCTGAAGAAGCAGAGCCCCAAGAGCTGCCTCGCACAGAAGCAAGGCTTGAAAACCATGACTCTAGAAATGGAAAGCCCAGTTACCCAAAGACAGGGTTCCTGAAAATGACTGGGCTTCTATCCTGGCATCTTAAAGAAATCGAGTAACTACTATGAATCAGGAACTTCAGCAAAATGAATAGGTCAATCAGCCAGAAAATTAACCACTGAAAGACTGAAAAAGATCTCTAGAAGGGAAGGTGGCTTGGAAGATCTCCCAAAGTTCTGCACTCTGATAAAAAAGAATGTGCACAGAGGAGGAGAGCTGGTAAGGACCTTAGAAACCAGAGTCTCAGGACTCGTGTCAAAGGACTAAGTGACCTCAGAGGACTCCTAACCCAGTTCTGGAGCAGAGTCTGAAACACCCTCAGCTTCACTATTTCACCACCTTTGCCCTGAGCTGCCTAAAGGGCATCTGAGTCACCGGGAAGATGGCCAGGACTTGGTGGGCTGCCCTGGGCCTGAGAAACATTACGGAGGAAGAGACAGTCGATTCTGTGGGTGTTGGGAAACTTATGAGGGAGCAGTGGCGGCATAAGACAAATGATAACGCTGGTGGCCCTAAACATAAAGGACACAGGCTGGCTCAGCCCCCTGATTCACCAATGAGTCATAGTCTGCCAGCAGGAAGCACAGCCTTGAATTGTGTTTTAGACAAAGACAGTGAGGGGTACTTTCAGGTCTCTGTGTTCTCTATCATCAGAAGCACAAAGAACAATCACTACCAACAATAATTAAACAGAAACCAAACTTTTATATTAATTAAAAGCCATGCAATATATATCTTGGCCAATTTTTAAATCACTAAGAGCTATAATTGGTCCCAACAAGAGATGATCTCAAGGCAAAGATAATGTGTCGGGGTTAGGGGGCAGGGAGATCCAGGTTCATATTCCAGGTCTGCCATGTACTGTGTGATCTTGGGGAGGTTTTATTGTCTCTCTGACCTTCAACTTGCAATATATATGGCACAGCTGGTGGATTACAAGACATCAATGTGTTAGACATAGGCCTCCCACACCTGCCCCAGAAGGGCGTCAGTTCTGTGAAGAATGCCCTTGAAGGGCAGAAGAGACGCCAGGGGTCTCCTACTGCTTCATGTTCACAAAGGTTTGTGTGTGTCTAGGGTCCAACTCCTTCTAGACTAAGTAGCAGGTGGTTATAGCTGGAATGTGCTATCAGTACACCCTCGGCCCACTCCATTTGCTAGGACAGTGTTCCGCTAGGGAGCAGAACTCTAGTGCTACCAAACGCAAATTCACACAGCATTAATAATAATAATGAAACATTTATTGAGTGTTACTTTACCTTAGCACTACCTTCTATATGGTCTATTTATTTAATTCTCACAATAAACCTTTAAGGTACACGCTATTGTTAGCTGCAACTTACAGATGGGGAAACTGAGGCAGAGAGCTATTAAGACTCAAAGCTAGTATGGGCTGAAGCTGGGACTGAACTCTGGCCATCCAGAGACCATGCACTTAGGCACTGCACTATTCACCACTAGCTTGTGACCAAGGAGAAAGCTTGTAGTGTGAAGATGCACACTCCAGCCTATCTGTTTGTAACACTGACAGTAGTGACAGAGGGACAATAAGCTCTTAGGACCTTGTATCCACCTGATCCTCATGGTAGTCAGGTCATTTTGATGCTAGAACATCGTTCGAGCTGGTCCTGGGTTCAGTTCTTTTGAGGTCAAGCAGATCCAAGCAGGGAGACCCTGCACAGTGAACCCTAGGGGTCATCCTGCCAGTGCCTGGGCCACCTGAACCGGAAGTGCACACAATCACCCTATAGCTGTCACTTCTGGAACACTGACCCCCAAATTTCACCTCCCTCAGGAAGCTGCACCACTTTGGTTTACAGAGGACAGCGCCACCAGGCAGCCAGGACCTGGGAGTCCTTGTGTGGGCAGTGTCCGTGGAGAAGAGGACAGATATTGTCCCAGGGACACCTATTCAACAGGGTAGCACAGCCTCCTTTGCAGGCTGCTTGGCTCCGCACATTTCTCTTTATAATTACCACTAAGTCAGAAAAGAGAAATGTTGAGGAGATAGTCTTAGAAAATAAACATACTTCAAACTAATCAAATTCCTTCTCTTTTAAAGTTATTTCTCTGTTTCCCTCCCCCCATATCTTGTAGTTACCCTCAACCAATAAATACTTGCTTATTGAATACCTGCCGTTTGTCTGTCCAGCCATTTACTCTACTAACAGTGCCTGGCCTGTGTTACTGCTCATGCCCACCTAAAGTGGACCTATAGGGATGAAAACAATCACAATCCAGTGTGATCAGGTCATATACTTGAAGCATAAAGCGCCACAGCAACACAAGAGATTCCGGGGAGGCTCTAGTGACCAGCACTTCACCAGGTGCAGTGGTGGGGGGAGCCGAGTGAATCGCCTGGGCAGGCATACAAGACACACCTGCAGAACGAGGGTCTGGTGTGTCTGGGAAGTTGCGTGCAGAAGGGAGTTTGAGGAAGAGGAGGTGAGGCACACAGATAATAGTCTTGGGCACTGGGAAGTTAAAAGAGAATATAAAATACTAGCCCCTTGCCTTTGAGAATGTCACAATAAATTCAGGGAATCTTGACACTAACATCCGTGAGACAATGAGAGAAAAATAAAAAGGGGAACAAAAGTAGATGTTAGACTAGACTCTGTTCTAGCAAAAAGAGAGGGCAATGTGGGCCAAGAAAGTCCAAGAGGGATCATAAGGAGGTGCATATTGCAGCTGTGTTTAAAATTACAGGCCTGTACCCAAGTCACCCACTGTTTACTTAAGTGTCACAAGTGAACTGCCCCCAACCCCCATCTCTTCCCACATTATACTTCTGCTCTATCTTTCCAAAGTGTCCATGGCTTCTTCCCTCTAAAGCCCCTTGATGTGTGCCACTGCCCCTTCTAGTGCAAGACTTCTATGTCTCCATGTAAACTGCAGAGTCTGATTAAAGTCTGGAGTTTCTGATATGAGGTAAATAGGAACAAAATCATCTTGGTTTTTTAAAGAAAGGCTGTCCCAGAGTATGTTGTAGGTCACTGCAAAGGCTCTCTGTTAGGAAAATACCACCTAGACCAAGAGTTCTTGACCTGGATCCATGGCTGAGTCTTCGAGATATATAACTTCTTGAAATTGAAGCTGTGTGCGTGTGCGTGTACGCACTTGTGCATAAAAATGTTTATTTTTCTGGAGAAGAGTCCATATCTCTCATTAAGTTCTCATGAAGGAGCATATTCCCCAGAAGACTAAAAATCAACAATTCAGACCAGAGTTCAGTAACTACAGCCTGCAAGCCAGATCCGGCCCACTGCCTGTTCTTACGAATAAAGTTTTATTTTAACCAGCCTCGCTCATGTGTTTACGTATTGTCCGTGGCTGCTTTCACATTCCAAAAGTAAGGCTGAGGAATTGCAACAAGACCTTATGGTCTGTTAAGCCCAAAATATTTACTATCTGGCTCTTTACAGACAAAAGTGCCGATCCTCAACTTACGCAAAATTTTTTGGAACCATGCACTACACCTGAGCAGCTGCTTGCTAAATCTTCACCACCAAAATCCAAAGGTGAGCAAACAATTTTAGAAGCAAAGTTTCCCTCCTCTAGTTGGCAACTTCATAGATTAGTTAATGTGCTACAGACTGGCTTTCCTCCTGCCCTCCTTGGAAGTCTACTGGACAGAGGAGTGGCGAAGAGAGAGACTAGCTAGAATTCTTCCAAGATGGCCCTGCCATAGGCGTGCTGGGCCAAGCTTCCTTTGCAAACTGCTAGAAAAGAGATAGTTAAGCCAGAGAACTATCATCACTCTAAATAATTCAAACACAGAGTCCTGCTGCTGGCTACAAACCAAAGATGAGAAATTATATAATTAGCTGCAGCACATCTAAAAGACTATATAAAATATGCTAATGCTCTCATCATGTTAAGGGAAAGCTGCAGAAATGATGCCGTCTACTAACTAGCCTATAGGATTGGTCCCAATAAAGAGAAACATCCTAAAGGAATTTTAAAAATAATGATATCAGTTTGATAGAATACTTTTCTTGGGCTACAAAATGGGTTAAGAAAAAGTCTTACTCTATTTTTATGTTTTAAGTTGCATATTTCTATTTTTAATGCACTTTTTGATAAACAGTACATTACTTTGATTACCTTTAAGTCAAGAATCATTTTTTGTTGTCTTTTTGGAAAGCTCTCATCATTCTGATCTATTTGCTGGCAGATGGGTTTCTGTATATGGACTGTAATTATACACGTGCAGAGAACAAAGCAAGCAGATACTATAGCAAATATGACTCCACGTGAACCTCAAGCTATGCAGCCTTATTCTCTGTCAGTGTCTTCCCCGCCTGAAACCTCAAGAATTGGGTACTTTACCTAAACTTGCAGTTAGTATATGAAGCTAGGTGTGCATCATCACATGCTCTGACTTCTGAGGCATCCTCTTTGGGTTGCCAAGTGGCCTTTGTACCGCTTTCCAATCAGAGTTTATTAAGCACTGCTGCCTACCATGGACGGCCTCTTTCTGTGAGTTGTTTGTGCTGAAAATTTTCATCATAATTTAGCGGCTCCCATATTCACTAACATATTGTTCATATAAATGTTTGTTGAAATAGTTCAAAATAAAGATCTCAAGTCTGTTCCACTTTAATCCACAGATGAGGGTTTCTAAGCACACAAAATAGTAATAATATCAAATTGTAACATTTGTCCACTGCATTACAGCTTTTTGACATGATTTTCACCCACATCACTTCATTTAATCCTCATGGCAATGTTTTTTCATTGGTACTAATTTTATCTCCATTTTACTAGCAGTCACAGACTCAGAAAGGATATAGACTTTGTTCAGGGTCATACAGGTGATAAGGGCAGGAGTTGGTGGGAACCACGACCCTCTTCCTCCAGGGCTGGTGCTCTTCTGAGGGTGCATTTTAGGCTGATGCTAATGCACTGACTGACTGGGGACTTATGAATTGGCCTGGCGACTTATGAATTGGCTGGTATCTGAAATTAGGGTGGTCTTGCTGCGAATCGTGCTCTCAACCTGTGAAGTCTGTGCTAACTCTGGAGAGTTAAGTGTAGGAATTGCAGTGCAGTCCTGCAGCCCATCTGCCACTATAGAGTTCTGCAGGGGATACATCAGGCACACGCCCACCTCAGGCTCTTTGCACTAACTGTTCACCTGGCCTGAAGCATGGTCCCTCTGGGATCTTCATGGCTGGCTCTATCACCTCCTTCAAGCCTTTGCTCAAATGTCATCTTCTTATGAAGTCTTCTCCAACTACATATTTACAATTGCAGCCCACCCACATCCTCCCACACATCCCACTCCACACACTCCTTTTCTTCCTTTCCTTGCTTCATTCTTCTTCAGAGCACTTACCTTCTAATATACTATGTAATTTTACTTATGATTATGTTTATTAAATATCTTCCTCTCCTAGAACATAGGCTTCATATGGGCAAGAAGTTTTCTCTCTTTAGTTCACTGTTATATGCTTAGTGCCCAGAACAGTGCCCGGCACATAGTAGAAATTCAATAAATATTAGTCAAATTGAGTAAAATCTATGTCTATATGCATATACACACATATATTATAAGATCAGGCTCCTGTGATATAATAAGTTGAATTCAGGTTAATTGTCTATAAATCCTCCTATTTAGTATCTGAGCTATCCTAATTTTCATACTTGGAAAACCCATCACATAGGATAACATTTTATATCTCACTTGAAGAAGAAGAAACAACAGCACTCATTTTTCCACAAGTTTTTAAAACTAATCATAATATAAACTAATCTTCTGACATCTAATGGCATTCTCAGAATAATTCTGCTGAAAGGCTTTCAAGTGTGAAATGAACAAAAAAGGTATTAAAACATAAATGTAGCTAAGTTGACACTAAGGTTGAGGGGCAAACCTATAAAAGAAGAAATTTGGTTTTCTCCAGAGCTAATAAACACAAAAGCTTTATAACCTCAGTTCTCAATAGTTGGGCAGGGAGCTCTGTGGTCATATCAGTGAGATGTCCCAGCTGTCACATCAGTGGGATGCCCCACAAGTGGACAAAGGCAATCACTGTATTCACTGGCCCTAGTCTACCTTAATAGCTACACTAAATGTAGAGGCTGATTTTGTCTTTGATCAAGATGACGCTAGTTTCACCTTGACCTTCTCACAATGGCTTACTTTACTTACCTTCTTCCCCTGCACTTACAGGTGGGGATTCTTTCAGCTCCACTGCTGGCACTTCTTGACAAAGCTGCTGCTTTTCTGTGGCTTTGTTCTGATTATTTGATTAAGATTCATATGAATTTAGAGAAACTCTTACTCAGATCTGTTTTAGGTCTCCAAGAAAAATGGGACTCATGATTTCACAGTGATTCTGCCTATTGAAACACGAAGATAAGTCATCCACACAATCATTTTTTTGACTAAAGACTTTATCCATTTATCTTCCAGAGCTGTGAAGAGGGAAAACCTCGCTTTAGGCAGAAAAAAGTCATACAATATCAGTGTCTTATTATATTCCAGTTATTCAGAACACTTACAATAATGAGAATCTATCAAGACAACCGATATCCACACACATATGAATTACCCAGTTTTGAAACTAGATTTTAAAATTACCTTCGCATCAAGTATTTTTTTTTTTTTTTTTGAGAAGGATTAGCCCTGAGCTAACTACTGCCAATCCTCCTCTTTTTGCTGAGGAAGACTGGCCCTGAGCTAACATCCGTGCCCATCTTCCTCCACTTTATACGTGCGACGCCTACCACAGCATGGCTTGCCAAGCGGTGCCATGTCCGCACCCGGGATTCGAACCGGAGAACTGAACCCCGGGCCGCCCAAGCGGAACATGAGAACTTAACCTCTACGCCACCGGGCCAGCCCCTCATCAACTATTTTTCCACACTAACTTTCACTTCATCTGCTTTCCAGTAAGTAGATGTTTAACTTTGCAGAACTTCCTCTGTTTAAACTTCAAGAATGCTTGACACACGCTTGGTGTGGGGAATTGAATTGGCAGATTTCAACAGGAACAAAAACCTGAGTGCATACGCCCTGTGGACTCACGTTCAGAGCAGGAAAGTCCTACCTGTGTCCTCCTGTACTCAGGGAAGGGGCAGGTCAGTGGAGGGGACAAAAAGCCTGTTGTCCTCCTCTGTGGGACATTATCCAGCTGCAGGTAAAGAATGACCTGGCCAAAGATGGACATCAGGCCTGAGGCTGCCCTGCCACTGCCGGCCCCGAAGGGACATATGAAGGTTATGGTAGCTTTTCATTTCTTTTTCATTTCATCTGAGAGCTTTCAGGCAGCTATGCTACTGGTCTTTGGCTACAGGTCTCTAGCAGCACAACTTAGTCGGGAAGAGCAAGGGCCTGGAAGTCAGGCAGACCTTATTTCAACTCCATTCTCTGCCATTATTTATCCTCAGGCAGAATTTGGAATGTTTATGGCTCTTAAATGGCCAGAACTAATGACTAATATTAATAAGATGCTATCTGGCATGGATACACTTAAAAGTACTGGAATGAGGTTCAAACATGCAATTAAACAAGTAGAACCTGCCTTGACATCAGACCAGAAAGAACCAGAGAGTTCAGCTGGCCACAAGCTAACCATGAGTCTGCACTGCTTGGCAACTGCTTAAAGAAATCATAGTCACTCTTAGGCTGCATTTGAACAAGTTTGATGCCGTTATTAAATACGTTTCTATTTTCCACACTATTTGAAGCCCTCTAGGAGTACTGCATTCAGTTCTGGGTTTAAGGAGGATATTGCTGACCATGAACTATTAAAAGAAATGTAACCAGGACAGTAGGGTGGTCTTAAGAGAAACATTTGAAGGACTTTTGCCTAAGAAACCTGGAAAAATCAGCTTTGGGGAAATACTGGGCCTCAGTCTTCAAGTGTCCGAAGGGTTGACAGGTGAAATAGACTTCTTCTGCATCCACTGATTCTGCTAACATTGCTTGGGCCCTCACTACATTCAGAGCACTGTGACAGGTGCTGTGGGATATAGAGATTAATGATACACAGGACCAACTTCAAGACACTTACAATCTAGTAAGAGGAAAACAAAGATCTGTGATCCCTGTTTTCATTCCAACTCTGTTACCCACTGGGAATGTGACCTTGAGACGTTTCTTAACTTCCCTTAACTTGCTGTTCTTTATTTGTAAAGCAACACTGCAGAGTTTTTCTGAGAATTAACTGAGATAAATATCTATAAAAAGAATGAGAAATCAGTAATGGACTGAAACCAAGTAGGTGAGGAAAGGTGTTACAGAGAGGCAACTTTTGAACTGAACTTCAAAGGGCAAGAGGGAGTTTGGTGGGCAGTGAAGGGAGAAGGAAGAGTCTTCCAGGTTGATGGGACAGTAGGAGCACAGGTGGAGATGCTGAAAATAAACGGCTTTCAGGAGACCAGCAAATAATACTGTGGCTGGAGTGCTGAAGAGGAAAGCAAGGATAACAGCTGGAAAGATACAACAAAGCTGAATTATTACTGTCCTAGAATGGCATGCCAAGGAGTTCTGGACAGTGGAGGGCTACTCAAGTGAATTTAGGAGAATCAATCTGTGTTCAAACATGGTGTGGAATGATTAACGACTGGAACCCGGAAAGCAAGTTAAAGAGTCAATATAAAAGTCTAAGCAAGAGATTGTGAGGAACTGACCTAAGACAATGGCAGTGGTACTGGAAAGCAGGGGGACAAAATGTTGGGTGTGAGGAGTGAAGGTGCAGGGTGAGTAAAAGACAACTCCATGTTTTACAGCCTTTAAGGAGGATACTGATGCCACGAACTAATACAGGAAACACAGAGGGGGAGATAAAGTTGACCAAGAAGATGATGAGTTGTCGTGGGATGTGTTGAAATTCAGGTGGCTGCATAATCATAAGGAAATTCATAATAGAAAGTTGGAAATATGCTTCTGGAGCTCAAGAGAGGAGTCAGAGTTAGAGATGCAGATTTGAGAGGAGGTATACTTAGACATTAAGAGTGTGTTGTCAAACATACACAAATTTGGGTTTGAACTCTGCCTTCAACATTAACTAGCTGTGTGGCCTTGGACAAATTATTTATCATCAAAGCCTTAATTTCCTTAATTGTAAAATTGGGAAAATTATACATACTTCAAAGGCTTTGCTTATCGCATACCATCTGGTTGCCATTTGTCACCGTCTCCGTCTACCATAACCATCATCGTTGAAACCATTAAGGTAGATGAACTTGGCTAGGAATAGAGAGTAATTAAGTATAAAAAAAAGGGTTGAGGAACGAATCTTAGGGAACAATTATCAGAGGATATACAGCAGAAGAACAAACCTAAAAGAAGCTCAGGAGTAATCAAGGAGGTAGGCAGAAGACCGGGATAGCAAAACACCATGAAGGACCAGGGGGAGACTTTCAAGGAGAAAATAATCAAAAATGTCAAATGCTACAAAGTCAAGGAGGAAAAAGAAAAAAATGGAGAACACTGGATATAGTGATTTAAAGGTTATCTTTGTTTAGTGGAACTATTACATATGTGGTGGGAGAGGAAGGCAGTTACAAATGTAATAGGATTGAAAATGGAATTTTCACCCAGACTCCAAGGGAATGTGTATTAGAAACCAAAGTGAATTGTGAGATGGATCACCTTCCAGAAATCTTGAAGTAGATATAAATAAATAATTCAAGCCTTAGTCTTCTTCCCTACTTCAAAGGTATAAAAGGCTTAAGTTATTAGAGAGAAAGGGGATTTGCGAGAAGAATTTCCTTAGAGAGAGCTGTGCTATGAATTCCCTCATTCCAAAAGACTGGAGATGCTTCCCCTCACCTCAGCTGGGGCTTCACTGGGAGATCTGAAGAGCTTGGTCAGTGTCATGTGAGGACAGAAGGAAATAATAGACTGGTGCTTGAGTGTTTGGCTCTTGCCAGAGAACCTATGGCAACAGAGTAAAGGAGGCCTGGTTGCAGTGGGTGGCTTATCGTTGGGGCAAAGGATGTATGAGTGTTTAGATGGATGCGAGGGAGTGAGTTGGCATGAAGCTAATTTAAATCCTTCCCAAGAGGATCATCTGAGGCCAAAAGGGAGAGCTTTGGAAAACAAAGACTGAGGGAGAAACATCCAAAGCTGGAAGAAACTGAATTGACTAGACAAAGAAGAATGGAATGTTCCCTGTGAGAGTCCCTGAGGAACCCACGAACACGTCTATAAGAGAAGTTGGCTTCATATAACATCTGCTGGCCCAATGAGCCTGAAGCCATCTACAAGAGTACAGTCAAGAAAGGACTTTCCACCTCCCCTTTCTCATCATTCTGCTCCATTTCCCCTTCCCTAGTCCAATCCTGAAAGGATGGAAAACAACAGGGAAGAGGTGAGTGAAAAGGAGAGAGGGCATCAACCCTATCTTTTTCTTCAGAGAAAGGACTCACTACATTGGGCCCTGGACAGGTATAGAAAAAGAACTCCAAGTGTGAATGACTAGTGTGTGGTACTAGGCATGTTCACTTCTGAATTGAGATGGTGATTTGTAGCTTGAAGACTCTCTAATACTTTCTACTTTCTTAGGAGGGAACAGAAAAATCTTGAGACTGCCTAAGTGCCATTCAGTGGCAAAAGGAGAACTTCCGCCACTATATAAATTTAAAAGGACACAGCCAGACAATGTTTTTAATGAAAAAACGCATAATTCTTGTGGGTTCAAGGTACCATTTACCCAAAGGTAAAAAACAATGAGTAAGGATGAGGAGGGGGAGGCCTCAAAAACAGTAATTTTAGGGGGGGTTTAAAGCTATTTGGCAGAGACAGAAAGGGTATTGTGATATTTTTTTTAAAGATTTTTTTTTTTCCTTTTTCTCCCCAAAGCCCCCCGGTACATAGTTGTATAGTCTTCGTTGTGGGTCCTTCTAGTTGTGGCATGTGGGACGCTGCCCCAGCGTGGCTTGATGAGCAGTGCCATGTCCGCGCCCAGGATTTGAACTGAAGAAACACTGGGCCGCCTGCAGCGGAGCACGCAAACTTAACCACTCGGCTATGGGGCCAGCCCCCCAGGGCATTGTGATTTGATGAGATGATAGAGATGACTGAAGGCTCTTTTAGGATAGGAGAAATTCAGGCATGGCTGTGTGTTGAGGAGAAAAAGACAGTAAAGATAGATTAAAAACAACAAATCCACAAGAACAATGGGAAAGGAGCACTGATAAGGCAGGGCTACAAAGATAAAGAGAGAAGACAAACTCAAGAACACTATCATTGCCTATAGAAAGGAAGAGAGACCCTTCTTCCTTGAAAGAGGAGAAGAGGGGAGAAGATGAGTGAAGAGATAGGGACCTTTTGGTCTAGAAGAAAAGGAAAATAAATAGTTTATAGTGAATGACTCTGATTATCCCAGTGGCCTAGGAGAAAAGCTCATCTTCTAAGAATGAAGGCGGTGGATGGTATCATCACCCAGGAGAGCAGAATTAGGACCACTGTGTACAAGGTAGAGAGAGATTAATTTGGGCTTAGTATAAGAAAGAACTTGTTAAAAATCAGCACTAATGGACAGTGGAATTGACCTTCTTATACAGTTGTGAGCTGTCATCAACTGAGGGTTCAAGTTGGGGTTGCAATGCTGTGGGGAGGACTTCTACAAAGAGAGGGAGGGTGAACTAATGACCTCCAAGACTCTTAGTGTACAGGATTCATTTTCAATGTTATATTTAGTAGGATTTTCCCATGTCAACAATTCAGGTGTCACTGTTACTGAACACAATAAAAAGAAGCCCATGTGGACCAGAAGAGAAGCATAAAGAAAAGATTGCAAGTGTTATACAATGTCGTGATTTCCTAAGTAGAAAATCGTCTATTTGTAGCAAAGGAACTAGTTTGGCTTGAGTTAGAGTCTGTCTCCAAAGTACAATACTCTATGTGTCTCTATAGCTTGGCAGTGGGTTAAAATTGAAAACATCACTATGTTTTGGAAAACTTTATATTTATGCATGAGCTAAAATGTAGCTATGGTAGAGAAAGTCTCCAGCACCTCTGTAGTTTCTCCACTGCTAAGAGGCATATGCGATCATGCTGACAAGAGCAAAGCCCACTACCATGTGCTCTCTGTTTGGAACTCAAAACAAACAGGACCCCCAAACCCCTCTATTTCAAACATCAGGCTGCATTCTACAAATCAATGCGATCAGGAATGATCAAAACAGATTTTCTATAGGACAATAAAATGTCACAGACACTTGGCAATTATTCAACAAAACAGCTATAATGTCTTCTTAAAAATAAGAATTGTACATTCCTAGAGTTAACATCTATTGAAACAATAAAATATTCCAGCATCAAGTGCCATGCATCTCAAAGTAGTCTGCCCATAGATTCAATTAAAACTGGGCATATGATCCAATTAAAATTTAAATCCATAAAGAATTGTTAGCCTGCTGTGACCCATTAATCATTTTACTAGAACATTTTTCCAAAGAGATAAAATACACGAGAGCAGTAAGCAATATTTAATATTCTAAGTCGAAGTTCAGTACCTAAGATCCTTTGACATCCTTAGACATAAGCAATATTAAAAGTCATATGAACGGTCACATTTCGTGTAAGTGTTACTGTCGACAGTTATTTGTGCCTAGCACACTGCCTGGCACATGGTAAGTTAGCTTAGCTTATTCAATAAATGAATGGATGCATGAAAGAATGAATGAATTTTGTTAGCAGTAGTTCAAAAACCACTTTGTGAGGAGGCTTGGTCTTTAGACTCTGAGCATTTTCCTGGTGTTGCCAATAAGCTTGTGGTTTCCCAGGATCACCAGCCCCAGAACAGAGCAGCGAGGCCATCAAAAATCCCTTTGACCCAATTCACTGGGGACAAAAGGGCTGGGACTCCTGAACAGTGTCGGTTTTAGAAGTCTGACTGGTTCTAAATGTGGTTTAGTTTAATCTTCCATAGGTTCCCTCCAGAGAAGGGTGCATATCTTCAAAGGTCCCTTAATTCCCTCTTACCTCCACCAAAGGAATAAAAGTTGAGAGTGGGAAGAAAGCAATAGATAATCGCTTTTTGGTTCTAAAGAGCACCAAAAGCAAATCTTGGTGACATCTGTCTCCAATTAAGCCCTGCAAATGAATTTACACGGCTGAGTCCAGCTGCAATCCACTACGAGGTAGATTTCAGCTGAGGCGTCAGTCACTAACATCACTCACTAAGTAATAAGGAACACAGTTTTGAACGTGCTTTGACATTTATTATCTCATTTGAGGTCCATTACAACCCAGGAAAAAAAGGTGTTTTACAGAATAGGAAACAGGCTTGAAGATACAGAGACCACACAGCAAGCAGGACATGGAGCTTGCGCTAGACTTATGTCTTCCAACCCCAAACCAATGCTGTTTCTACTATTCCACGTTCCAACCCTATTTTCTTAACACCCAGAGTTGGGGAAAGCAATCAGGATCCTGTAGTGAAGGGTGCCTGCTGCAGCTTCTGTCTCATCCCGTTCAGGATAGGGGTCCCTGGAAAGAGGTCAGGATAGAACATTTCTAGAAGCATTCACCAAGCGGATCCTGGGTCCCCAAAACCATGGGGGTCCATAAGAGAAGCTGAGGAAGTATCCATTCTAGAATCACATACCACATACACACTGTACTCCAGGTGGGCCTGCCTAGTGCAGGCAGAAGTTGGGCTCTCATTCCCCAGAGATAAGACACTGTGCATGCTTGCACACACAGAGACACACACGTGTGCACACACACACACAGTATCCCAAAAGTCTCAGTGCACTTTTTTCTGTTTTTGAGGAAGATGAGCCCTGAGCTAACATCCACTGCCAATCCACCTCAATGCTGCTGAGGAAGATGGCCCTGAGCTAACATCCGTGCCCATCTTCCTCTGTTTTACATGTGGGATGCCTGCCACAGCATAGCTTGATAAGTGGTGTGCAGGTCCGTGCCCGGGAAGCGAACTGGCGAACCCTGGGCCTCTGACGTGGACGGCACAAACTTAACCGCTATGCCACTGGGCCAGGCCCCTTAGTGCAGTTTTAAACTTTCATAACTTCAGAAGTAGAAAAGCTACCAACTTACAAAAAACATGATGTGAAAGCTCAATTATTTAAATTTCTTCTATACTTTCACACTATATTTACTATACTATACTTCTATACTAGTTTTGTGAATTTTTAATAACATGTTTAATTTTAATTTTTTGTTTCAGTCAACATCCACCATCTTCAATCGGAGAAGCTGAAAGGTTTTATAACATACAATATTATAAAACATACATACAGCCTACATACATACAGCAAATGAGCCACATCCTACAACAAGCCTGCTGTCAACTAAAAGTAATTTTCATGTGCTACTATTTAAACTACATTGCTCCTAACCAAGCTTGTAGAGTTGGCTTCTTTGTTTTTAATAAAAAATTCCTAGAGCACTACTTTTTGCTTATACTAATTCAATCTTATTTTCTTAGATACAATCCGTCTGTTAAAATCCCTGCAGGTCCTCATTCTGTCTTCCACCATATTAGCCTCCCCCCCCCCCCCCCCCCCCCAGATTTCATCCATACCATCCACATTCTCAAACGGGCATTTCTAACCATGATAAAATATACAGAATCCAAGACAGAACCCCATGATGTGATTCTCACCAAACAGTCCCTCCTTTCAGGACCTTATGGGCCAATAGAATCTCCTCCAGCATATTCAACAGCAACCTATAAATCAGTACCTTTTGGACAGGACGGTTCAGTCAATTAAATATATAACCACCTATATCATTCAGATATATTTTCATCTTAGTCAAAGGGATTTCAAGAGGGGCTCTGTCAAATGCATTGGTGAAATTCTTAGAGCATCCCACAGCATTCCTCTGATCCACCAGGTGAGTGACCCTATCTATGAAAGATGAGGGGGCAGCCTTGTCACAGCTCTGCCGTTTATGTGTTCTACTAATTAATATAAAGCTATAACTGTGCAAATCTAAAGGGGGCTCAAACAAACAAGTAAAAATGAGTTTACTTGTAACTCAAGTTCAAATAAAATCTGCATGACTTCAAACAACATCCGCTGTGGAATGAATTGTGTGCCCCCAAAAAGACAGGGCAAAGTCCTAACCTTGGTACCTGGGAATGTGACCTTATTTGGAAATCGGGTCTGTGCTGATGTGATTATGTTAAGATGAGGTCACACCGGATTAGGTGGGCCCTAAATGTATAACCGGTGTCCTTAAAAGAAGAGGAAAATTCGGATCCACAAAGAAGAAGGCCACGTGAAGGCAGAGGCAGAGGTTGGAGTGATGCTCAACAAGCCAAAGGATGCCAAGGATTGTCAGCAGCCGACAGATACTAGGAAGAGGCACAGAAGGATGCTTCCCTAGAGCCTTGAGAGAGAGCACAGCCCTTCCTATACCTTGATATTGGACTTCTGGCCGCTACAACTGTTGGAGAATCAATTTCTGTTGTTTTAAGCCACTCAGTTTGTGGCACTTTGTTATGGCAGGCATAGGAACCTCACACAACATCTAAGCAAAAGAACTAAGTAGGTTTGAAGCAATGCCTATTAACATCAGAATCAAGAGCACTCAGGAACTGGTAAAAAGAAGAGGATGAAAGATTTTAGATTCCTGAGCAGGCAGCAGGGATGAGGTGAGTGGGTGAAGAAACTGGCCAAGCAGGTTTGGGGGGCATTGACTTTGGGGCCGGGGGGCCAGACAGGTGACATCCTGCGACAGGCTCATCACCAAGGAGTTCACTGTCCCTCCCAGGTATGAGGTAGGCATTTCTCAACAAACTCCCATCCCTTTTTCACGGCAACAAATCACAAATTTGTCAGTTTATCATCAATATATCAGCAAAACCATGTTAAGCTTCCTGTCTCCAATTTGGCATTTTCCTTGACTATGTTTCATCATTCTAAATTAGACAGCAAGCCACGCAGGGAAAGGATCTGCTGGCCTGTCTATCTCTATATATAGTGCTGTATCCACCATTTTCAAAGGTGCTAAGACTCCACTGATTGATGACGGTATTGCTAAAATGGTTACATTTTGAGCTGGAAAAAGGGGGGCATTTTTTTTCCATGTGAAAACTGATGGGAGGAAGGAGGCTCCCTCACAGTTTCTAATATTGATCTGGCTCCAGTGTCGCCCCATGACATGCACATCTATAATGGCAAAACTCCTCACTGGAAAGACCTTAAGAGCTGTCTCCAGGAGCTTTCCCAGCAGTAATTAGGGGGATGCATTATTGCTAATCCTGAACACACTGGGAGCTGGGTTAATTTTGAAAGATAAAATAAAACGCTGCCTTGCAGCAAAAGACCACTTCTTGGTGCCATTAAATCAACCAGAGCCCCGCACGAGTATTAATTCTTAGGATGTCTGTACCCCCTGCTGATGCTCCTTTTAGGAAGTTGCTACGGTACAGGCCAAATGAAGCCTCAATGTGCAAATACCATTTAGCAAGTACGGATAAGCTGGGCTAAATCATGCTCAGAGCACTTAAAAAGACTCAAATTTTAATACATTAGCACAAGAACATGCTGTACAAGCAACGGGGAAATTGCAGTTGTCAACGTGTGAATTTAGTCTCCGGGTAAGTTCATCCAAGGAAGTAAAATCCCAATTTAGATTCTTCTTCTGCCCCCTCCCCCAATCCACGTGTTTCTTCCAGGATGGAGGAGGACTCTGTTACTCAGCAAATGTATTTCACACCAAGAAATGGTTAGGGTATATTCATCAGGGGAAAGGATGTGAAATTCTCACTTTCTTACTAAAATAGTTTGAAGCGGTCCTTCAAAAGAGCCAAACCATACATTATTGGCAAGGTGTCCTGACGAAAATGTGCACAAGGACTGCTGTGTAGATAGATAGATAGATAGATAGATAGATAGATAGATAGATAGATAGATAATCTGTGTGTATTCTTTTTAATGAGAAAGGATTCTAAAGGGAAATCACAGGAGATTTTCCGCTGTCCCTTTCAGAAAGCCTGCAAGCCCATCATCCCAGGTGAATCTGAGTAGGCTGCAGCATCCTGGGTTGAGAGCACATGGTCAGCAGGGAAAGCCCAGCCCCACGGCCTCTCAAGCCGGGCTAGGTGGAGGAGAGGCCCCAAGTCTACCTGGGGGCTCAATAGAGTCGAAGGACTTGGGGATCCCAGGCCAACACTGCTAATCTGAAACTGAGCTTATTCCAGCTTGAATTTGACAGGCTGTTTCCTATATCAAAGCAACAAATGAAACTTTCATTTCAGAACACATCTGTTCTCTCGGACCATTCTATCAGAAGCAGCTATTTTCTTTAAATTGAAAGTCAAGGCAGTTTATTTTTCTCAAAACTGCTGTCGGCTCTTCTGTCTGACTCCGAACAATTCACTTGTTCTGCACAATGGCAACGCTGTCATAGCCTGAAAAAGGGGTGTGATGGGGAGAGGCCCTCCCCAAGGATACTGTATGCGTGACAAATTTACATAAATCTTTGACCCTAAAAGACACGTCTATCAGAGATAAAGATAGGATGTATTTACAGGAAACTTATTCAGAGGAGATACCAAACCAGTCTTCCAGTTAGGACCTTCGAACCCAAACAACTCAAATCTCTTCAAACGACACTTCTATCATGTTATCTATCATATCGTATATACTTTTATTGGGCATTTGAATTTTTCATGATAAAGGGGCACTCTTTCTTATCCCTCCCTACATTTAAAAATGACCTCCCTAGCATATTTTGTAGCATATTTAAACGCATGTAGCTATGTTTATATGCAAATAATATAGATACTCTTTGTGAATGTACATCAGCAGTGTTAGAGTGGGACCACTGCATTCATTACATCACCTACTCTATTATGTTAGTGCTCAAAAATTTCCTATCCACTTTGTCAAAAGCTTATTAATTTGGTTTTTTTTGCATTCATCTAAGCAAAAAATTCATTATCACTTCAAAAAGCATTTCCAACTATCTGGAATTTGAATTGTCAATAAATGTGTAATATTTCCCTCATTGAACTAGAAGCAATATTATCAAAGAAAGGTCTCTGCTCAGTGCAATAATCTTTTCTGTGACGCTGTTAGATTCTGAGGTGATTTATAGCGTCAAAAAAAATCATTCTTGAAGTCACAACCTTTCATATTCACGTCCTAAGATATGTCTTTCCCTCTTTATCAACTGTCTCTTCTTTATCAATCACAGACAATCACATTTCATTTTAATGGAAGGACCACTACCCTCTTCTCTTTGGATCCCTCACAGATGCTAATAACATACAAATTCTGAAATATTTAAAAGAAAAGGGATACCAGGCCACTTTCCCAGTTAGGAACTAAAGGACGCCACATGAAAGCTGAGCCTAGAAACACACTCAATAATTTTATGCTTATAAATCTGTCAACTATAAATTTTGAGAAAAATATACAATTAAAAATATAGAAATCTGCACCACGGTTTTCTGTAGAACATCAATTTAGTTATGAAATGGTTATAAATTAGCCATTGGTAATTTATTCTTCTAAATGATTTAACCTTTCCAATGATCATTTCATCTGTTTTCTATATAAAAAAAAATCAAAAGAAATCTGAGATATGGAAAAGACAGGCTGGTCAAGGGTCTGAAACTGATTTGGTAGCTTTGGGGTTGACATAATCTTGGCCTGGTGCAGCTCATTTTGGAAAGCTGCCTCAAATTTCCCCTGGTTTTGAACTTTTTTTCCTTACCACTTTCATCTAGCAAGAAATCATCCTGGTAACGGAACTTCTCCGGTCCACATGCAATAAAAATGTCATCGTCACCAAAAAAGTCCTGAAGGCACACCACCTACAAGAGAAAAGCATAGCACTCAGCAAGGGGTCAGCAGAACAGCAATTACACCAACGCATCCCTGCCAGTGGACGTCTGCATAAAGCCACTTCCCGGCTAATGGAATCAACGGGCAGCTTCTCCAGAGGCATTTCAAAAGAAGGATTCGAGCATCTGTTACTAGTAAGAAACATGTTATGTTTCAGTTGTGCAGGAAGACGGGATAAGGAAAATAGAACCGGGAACTGTCACATTTATTACTTGATATATCAATAGGCTATGAAGTGCCCTTTATTTTCATAACAGAGCGAATGCAACAACATGTGGAAAAGGAGCTCCCCTTTATTCCTCTGAATGTAATATTCCTCGACAGCAGTAAAAGTCAGCACATGATTTTAGCAACAAATATGTTTTTTAGTAGCTGATGTCATAGTTCGCACATGATGATCACTGTTTGGGGTAATTAGTGAAGAAAAATACTTGTAGCATAATACGAATATAATGATTTCCTTTAGATGCCTTCTAACTCTAGTTGAAACAAAAATGGAAACTTTCATAAAAGGATAATAGAAATTTTAAGTTATTGCTGAGATTTAGATATGCAGACTATGGCAACCGTATACCTGCCGCTCAGGCTATGTTAAACTTGGAAACTCCCATGCTGCCCGACTTCTTGTAGTCATGCAAAATAAAAGTTTTAAAACAAGCTTTTGATATTTACTCATCTTATTCTCCAATAAGAACTTTAACAGAGCTAAGTGTCATTTTTCAAGTTGATGTGATCAAAATGAATAATTTCAAGCACACTGCTCTCTGTCTTTGGCTATGTGGTGTAATATTTTGTTCACAATATGTATAATAATAACAGAAGGCACAGGCAACACTGCTGACTTCTATCTATTTTCAATTTCCTTTGACCACTTGGAGTGGCCAATTGAAGACACCCATTGAGAGCTGTATGAAATAGACTTTCTAATAGCATTTTCCCTTGGATATCGGAGGACCACAGACAAACCTTCCTGGGGTGGTAGATTTTTTTGGCCCATGTTTAGTATTAGCTCTTGTCTTACTTGTTTGTAGTTCCATCTGCAAGGCACCTCTGGGATTCTGCTCTGTGTCAATCCCTGGTAGCACTACCCTGACAGATCAAAGGTGCTGTAAGCCTTACAGTGGAAAGTTGGGAGAACACGGCATTATTTAGGGTCCCCAAAGGAAATGATGTGCAGGCTTCAGATAGTCTTTCCAAATACTCTCCCATTTCCAAAGAACCCCTTGGCTGAAGTTTGAAGAATGAAATTGCTATAACAGTTTGATAATAACCATTCAGTATGAATGAGGTGCATCTATGGTCATCAGTGCTCATTCTGTCTGTGAAAGTTTGAAAACACAGGTGATTTACAAGGGACGTTGTCATCATCGAGGAAGAAGGAACAAAGGTCTTCAAGAGTGGTCGTCAGAAGCTCTGGATCTTCTACTTGGGTTAAAAACAGTGAATTCAGAACCCACTCTCCATTTCACGCCTCTTTCTGTCAGATTCCAACCGTGATCTGTTCATCTTTACCTTCATGAGACAGCACCCCCACTCCAGCTTTCTTGATCAGTGTGGTGTCATCCCAACAACCCCATAAAGGCCATTTTCATTTTACATGTGTTAAGCTTTCATTGTGACTACTGTATGCCAGTTAACATATACCATATACATACCAAAATGAATCAGACATGCAGGCATGGCTCTCCTTCAGGTAAAAATGTAAACAATTAACCCTAAAAAGCAGCATTTCCTAAAGTGTGTGAGGTTAATAGGTTTTGTGCCAAAAAGGGTTCCAAGGCCAAATAGATTGGGGAAATACTGAGTTTAACTAACGTAAACAAGTTTCTGTCTTTCTGGTCTTCTCAAAATACTTACTGTGCTAATGTACACCACAGCCCCAAAGAGGAAATAGAAAACTCCAGTATTTCCCAAACTTATTGGATTCTGGAATCCTTTTCTGACACAGCATCTCATGGACTAGCATTTGACAGGGTTCCCTTTGGTACTGTGCTGACAGCCATAGATGAAAACACACAAAGGAAAGGACAGTTACCCACTCCCCTCCTGGGCCGCCATATTTCTCTAGCTGATAAATATTTATTTGCTAATGTTTTTACTCATTCAAACATTTATGATGGGCATACTCTGTGTCAGACTCTGTGCCAAACATTATGATGACAAATCTCTGACAGACGGAAAATATTATTTTCCAAAGGAAATTATTCTTTCTTTCCACATAGTCCCATTGTTTGCATTTTAGAATATCAGATTGCTAACCAGATCACATTCATCTACATATGCATGTTTTATGCTACTGTTAAGTGGACAAATAGCTATTATTAAAGCCATAACACATTATAAGCAGGCTGCCAGCCAACTGCTTTCCATCATCTATCAATGACCGTCCTCCAAGCCTGAGACTCAGAGAACAGAACAACGATACAGCTTGGACAGTTTAGGTCCAATTCTGTTGATAAGTGGGAAGTGAAACATGATGAACTTTGATGTTGTCTCCAACTCTAGGATTCCAAGAACTTAAAAGGAATGCCGCAACTGTTCAGGAAAAGTAACTGTCATCATCCAGCACAAAAAGACAGGGAAAAGTCATTTCAGTGCCAAGCAACACGTATGCATTTACCTCTCAATCTTCGGTGATTGAAATCAAATAATTTGTTGAGCTATCAGAAACTGAGATGTTTTCTGTGCTTTCTGCTCTGGCATCATTTAGCTATTGCCCTGCTCACAACCTCCCACCGGGAAGGTGGGTATGGTCAGTAGACCAAATACTGATTTATAAAATTGCTCCCTGTTAGAAGCCTTGGTAAAAGATGTGATAGCAAATGAGGTTTAAAAGCAATGTTACAATGAAGATGGATTTAGGATAATCTGTGCACTTCAATTATCCATGCTTTCACTCTCTATCATTGATCTAGAGGTAGCTATAATGTATTCCATCTGACAAAAAGGAATAACAGAGGAAGATTTACAACCCTCTTCTCTAGACCAATATACTTTGAGAATTTTCATTTAGGCATTACTGTACATTCTGATATCAAACGCTTAGAAAAGGTAGACAAATGCTAAACCAATGTTTTGCAGAATGATCTAATTTTATATATCCACACAGTTTTATTCCTTTCTAAGTTTGAGGTTCTCAAAATGCAGTGTGGTAACCAGCTCTCAAAAATAAGTTTCATTTATGGATTAAAAATCATGCTCCTTGGGGCCAGACCCGTGGCCTGGTGGTTGGGTTTGGCGCACTGTGCTTCAGCCGCCCTTGTTCGCAAGTTCGGATTCTGGGTGTGAATGTATACCACTCATCAGCCATTCTGTGGCAGTGACCCACATATAAAGTGGAGGAAGACTGGCACAGAGGTTTGCTCAGGGCTAATCTTCCTCAAGTAAAAAAAGAGGAAGATTGGCAACAGATGTTAGCTCAGCAAAAAACAGATGTCCCTCAGCAAAAAAAAAAAAAAAAACACACAAATAAACATGCTCCTTGCTACAATGAGATAGTGACGGTTGACCTATTCTTTCACGAAATCTCTGCTCAGTAGGTATCATATGCTGGAAGCATCCACCAAGATCCGATACAGGGAAGATGCAAAGGCAGAGATATCAAGTTTGAGAAAAGAGAGACGTCCAACTAGTGGAGAAGCAGTGGCTTCCTCTACAAGCTTTCCTGTATCACCATCATTCTCCTGGCCCCCAAAAGAGTTTGTATTGTCAGTACCTACTCTTCTCCATTGCCTATGGCCATAAATTCTGCTTCTGCAACATCTCTCAAACCCAGGCCTTTTTCTGTGCCCCCTCCCTTCAGCCCCATCACAGGTCAGTCCAGAGCTTATCCTCCTACCTGTGGCCTTTGATATTTCCTTCTTGTGGATTTTCTCATCTCCATTTCCTTTCTCTCCAGTCCATCCTGTTAATTCTGTTAATCTACTCTTTCTCAGTAAACTTTCAAAATCTCTCTCCAAGGCTCAGAAAAATATCAATGGCTTACCATGATCTAGTTAAAGTTCATTTTCTGAGCTAGCCATTCCAGATTTTTCAAAATCTGGTTCCAACCTACCTTTCCAGCCAACAGTAAAATAGCTATAACATGGCACCTGATACTTAGCAAGTACCTGTTGGATAGATGGATAGATGGATGGATGGATGGACTGATGAATGGACAGATGTATGTAAGCAAGGATTATGCTCTAACCTGAAACATGTTCCAGTTTATCTGCTTTACTTATTCTTCTTGGAAAAGGGCTTTTTTCCTTCTTACTTGCATGGTTTCTGGTATGAATTTTTTTTCTATTTGGTATCCCCTTTGACCTAACTCTTTGCCTATTCAAATCCCTTCTACAACTCAAGACTCAGTTGGAGATTCAAGCCTTACCTTCTCTATCCTCTCCAATCCAAAATGACTCACCCCTGCCCTGAACCCCTAGTCATCATTCAATTAATGTTTATTGAACATCTATTATTCACCAGCCAATGTGCCAGGCCTTAAGAATATGACTGCTCTCACCCTTCACATTTTCTTCTTCCTACATATGTGTCCAGACTTACACTCCAGAGAATTCCTAACACACTGCTGTGAAATAGTAATTCAGCAGAGAGTGACCTGCATTACCTTCCAGTGGTTTCGTGATGGGCCTGGAGTTAGGTGGCTGAGTTGCAGCTCTTTCTCTGCTACCACTGCTGACTTGGGAAAGTCAGTAAACCCCAGTCAGCTAGCTTGAAACATGTCCTATTTCTAAAGATCCTAAATTTAGTCAGGGCAGAGGCACTGTCTCCTGCTGGGTCTGGTTCTTCAGCATCACGAAGACGTCTGCTCTGGCACAAATTCCCAACAGCACAGCCCTCTCTTCAAAACCCAGGTTCTGAATTAACCCAGCTCTACCACTAAGATGTCAATCTCTTTGTGCCTCAGTTTATCATATCAGTTCTTTTAAGGATTAGATGAGTTAAGATTGTGAATTGGAAGAGAGTAAGCCTTCAATAAATTTCAGCTATTTTTATTAACCTAAAAGTATTTTTACTTCCAAATAAATACACATCAAATGGATATCTAATATAAACAAACAAAAAGTTTAAAAAAACATTGTATGTAGCTCCTGGGCACTATACCAACAGGCTTCTTTCCTAAGTAGATTTGGAAAAAATGTAGCATATGGGGGCCCCTTCTCATTTTGAGAGTGAGGGATTCTACTAGTATATTTATTTTGGTGAAAAGCATACTTTGAATTAGCACCAGGGAATTGGTGCAAAGCTGGTAGAAGCTGCTAACATGAAGTTGGGATATGGTCCATGCCGCTGATTTCCATCAGGCTTCCACTGAAATGATGCTGTGAAAAGTCACTTGCAGTGGGTTCACCTGCATCACAGGTCTGGTTCTGTAAACCACTATCTGAACTCAGGGCCTCTTAGGATATGTCACCAACTTTTAGTTTTGTGGGAACCAGGGAATTGTATTCCTCTGAGAAAACTGTCTTCTATTGAAATGTCCTTACAATAGAAAAGAAATCATATGCGTATTACATGAAGTCATAAAAGAGGTTTATGACACACAATGGTTAATATTCTATCAATTAATTTTCAGTTGTAGTGCATATAATAACCAAACCTAGTGCTTTGGTTATTATATGAAAATCTAACCCCAAATAAAAACATTCCATTTATTGCATCAGACTCTGATGGTGTTTAGCATAATGCTATATCCACTGTATCTCAAAAAACATAGGTGATTATAATTGCCAGATGTGCTGGAAAAAGCCCTTGAATGAGGATCAGGATAGTTGGGTTCTGAGCCCAAATTTGCCATAATCATTGCATAAACTTGGTCCAGTTACTTAAATTCTTCTGGTTACAGTTTCTGTATTGGTTCTAATATGTTTTACCATAGTAATCACATGATGAAAATATAAAGAAAAAATGAAAATTCTCTTTTTGGTATGATACAGCAACAAGAATAGTTCTATAAACATTACTACATTTAATCCTCAATATACGTTATTACATTTAATCCTCTCTGCTAGGAAGTAGAGACTATTTGACAATAGGTAGATGTTATTAGTATCTCTATTTTACAGATAAAAAAACCTAGCCAGATTTAAAGGAAGATCCGTAAGAATTTGAAACCAGGTCATTCGGGCTCATGACCACCAAGCTGCAGGAGAACAAGTTTTGTCGAATGCAATAGAAACATGTACTCTTACATTTGTGTATCATATATTTCATTTGATAAAACCATTGTAATAATCGTTATCATAAACTGCATATTAATAGTTTATAATAAAAAGTGTCTAATAAAAATTTTTTAAAGGAAGTTTGAATTATTGCTTTGACTCAAGGAAACGTATTCAGTTTTCTGACTCTCTTTATGTGAAATCTGAATTCATATCTTTTCTGTTAACTTGTCATTAGGCACACTCATCCCAGGAGACTAGCTGCTTACAGGGAGAAAAAAAAAACCCACTGCAGACAAATATGGACTTCCTCTCCTCTGAGCTTCCGGTTTGAGTTGCTCCGCAAGGGCAGAGACTCAAACAAAGGCAATAAAAGCATCTGCTATTTACACATTTCCAAAGCGGGACGGTGGAATCCATTCCCCCTCACCAGAATGAATCTCCATGGTGACGGTGACGTCACAGAGCTGGGTGAGATTCTCAGCAGCGTTCAGACAATATTTTCTTTATAAGAGCGCCCTCTACCAATGAAACAGGGGAAATCTCTGTAGCCACGGCCTCATTTGTTTGAAGCCCCACAAGTCTCTGCTTCCTTACCAGGTGACTCTGTGTTAGAGACCCTAAAATATTTTGCCGTCACCTATTAAGATATTCTAAGTGAGATTACAAACAATCGCAAAAATAAAAGCCAAGGAATTCGATCCATTTATTGGAATCATTGGGTATGGCACAACCTTCATAGTTTTTTTTTTTAATATTTATTTATAATTTCTCCTTCTTCTTGATACCAGTTAAAAAGGATAGGTTTAAAGGTTTTGTTGCACACATTTTAATGAGATGATCTTTACCAAAAAGGAATGCTTATATCTTCTGTAAAAATAATTCAGTCACCTGAGTATCTAATACACCAGAATCAACAACCTCCTTCTTTCCGCACAATTCGTAATGTAACCATTATAATTAGCTTTCAGTTAAACTTGGCACTTATGGGCCCCCTCATCCTGCCAAAGCTTAATTTTGAGAAGGTTACTCTTCCAATTTCATTCCATACTTGGCTTCTTTTCTACACTCTTAGCATTGAGAGTTGTTATGCCACATGATATTATAAATCAACCACTGTGAATTTTTCTGTTCTATATAATCATGTTAATTCCATACATTTTTGCCTCTAAAATAGTCTCCAATTAGTTTTATAGCCAAATGTTAGGAATGTGTTATTGTCATAAAAATACATTCTCCATCATTCCTTTATCATCTTTTCATTTCTTTGATGATAAACTTATGCAAACAATAATTTACTTTACAATTGTTCTTCTAGCTAGAAATTCTTTTCCTTTTTTTTTTGGAGGAAGGCTAGCCCTGAGCTAACTACCACCAATCCTCCTCTTTTTGCTGAGGAAGACGGCCCTGAGCTAACATCCACGCCCATCTTCCTCTACTTTATACATGGGACGCCTACCACAGCACAGCGTTTGCCAATGCTGGATCCGCACTCAGGATCTGAACCGGTGCACCCCGGGTGACAGAGAAGCGGAATGTGTGAACTTAACCGCTGTGCCACCAGGCTGGCCCCTAGAAATTTCTGATAAAGAAAAATCTTTTTTAAAACTCTAGTTCTTGACCAGAGAAAGATACAGCCACAAAGAAAAGAAATAAATTACTCAAATAATAATAACAAACAGAGAGAGGGAAAAAAAGATCCTCAAACTACTTTTTACGTGTTTGAAGTTCTAAGACTTTTTTTTTTTTTGCAAAAGTGGATAATATTGTTGGAATTCAGAATTGGCTAGTAGCTAACAGTGGAACAAAATGCTAAGGTTTAAAGAAATGGAAAAAAAAATTGTTCTCTTTTGAAATGCTAGCAATTTAATTTGCTGAGTCAATCAGAAAAAAAGCCAACCATCATGGAATGGGAAGTGCATTCACTCCCTAGCCATGTTCTCAGCTGCTGGTCTAGCTGAACAGCATCTAGGGCAGCCTGGAACATACTCTCTGACAGAAGAATGCACTCTTCATCCATGGGGCCCTGTCTTCCATGGGCTCAGATGGCAACCTATTCTAAATGATCGATCTTTCATTACTTACCCTGTTGTTTTAATACTAACATTTCTTTTTCTTTTTTTTTAAGGTGTAAAGTGACCCTCTAGTAACCAACTACTAACCAGGGACGTTGGCTCTGCCACCTGACAAGTGTGTGACCTTGGACAGCTATTTGATATCTTCAAGCTTCAGTTGCCTCATAGGCAAAATGGGGCTCTCAACACTTATCTTGCAGAGTTAATGGAATAAAGCACTCAGCACAGGCCCGGCCATAGAGAGTGCACAGAGGGAAAAGCAGTTACCATCAGCACGTAGGTCTCTGTGCCCGGCAACATTCTGAGGGAACTGTGGCTATCATTTAAGAATAGAATACTAAAAACCCTGGGAATATCTGGGAGAGGGGTGTGGAGAATGGAATTCACTTCAGATCTCCAATTCTGTTCTCTTGCCAAGTTAACGCCACCTCAATCCCATTACTGTGTTTGGTTTCCCCTACTAACACATCGCTTCTGGTGTCTATCACATCTTTAGAACAGCTTACTCTGCTTGTCACCCTTCACTTAAGGAATTAAATCATGGTCCAAGAAGGTGGAAACTGTTACACAGTCATCTCTTCGGAGAGGGTACAAATAATCTCTGATTGGAACAAAGATGCAAACCCAAATCAATTCCTTCAAGAGGGGTGATATGGTCTGAATGTGTCCCCTAAATTTATATGTTGAAATCCTAACCCCGATGTGATAGTATTGGGCAGTAGGATCTTTGGGAGGTGATTAGGTCATGGGATTAGTGCCCTTATAAAAGAAGCTTGAGGAATTTCCTTCTGCCATGTGAGGTTACAGCGAAAACACAGCCATCCAGGAAGCAGGCTCTCACCAGACACTGAATCTGCAGGCACCTTGATCTTGGACTTCTCAGCCTCTAGAAGTGTGAAAAATAAACTTCTGTTGTGTATAATCCAGTCAGTCTATGGTGTTTTCTTACAGCAGCCCGAATGGACTAAGACAATGGGTGTTCAAAATTGAGGGGGACCATGCCCAAGAATTGGCTTATTTGACTAGCCTGATGTAAGTCATTATTTTCAGGGCTGGCAAAAGAGTTCAACTTACATGGTATTGTTGAGAGAATCTCTAAAAGATCCCTATAAACGGGTAGCTGAGCTGTGGCTGGGTTTCTAATTAAGCAGAAACACTTACTGTGCTCATTGGAAAAAGATGAAATAAAACTATTACGAGACACATGAAGCCATTGACTAGAGAGCCTTTCAAAGTAGATGAGGAAAAACAATCCCCAAGAGGAAAATGTGGCACCGAGAGTTAATACATTGTCTGCTTAATGTTTGAACAGTGATGCTGGGCATAACGCTACCTTCAAACAGCTCTGAGAAATGCTCCAAGCTCTCATTACCAATCCCAAGACATGTTCTGGCTGTCCACAGTGGGAGCCACAAACACAGGATCAGTTGGGGCTGGGCAGGGAATACAGACGAGCCACGCGGGCCAGGCAAACAAACATCAGCGATGCATGTGGCAAACTGGACAATGAACACCATGTCTAAAGTGAGCAGCACCAGGCACCGTGTCCCCCTCTGTTACTTTATTTTATTTTTTAAAATAAGAATTGTTGTCAAATTTAATATCCCCCAATTTAGAAAAAAGTATCTGCAACACCATGTAAATTCATACAAAAGACTCCTCTGGCCTGGATTCAGCCCATGCAACTTTTGACCTAGAAACATCCACATAAAGTTCCTTGAAAATAACCACGCCTTCAAAAAAGATTGACGGAAGTTTATTCTTTTATAAATGTTTACTCTGTGTTTGAGTCTTAGGGGGTCACCATTTGTGAATGCTAAGGTGAAGGACAGAGAAGTGATATTCTGAGATGCTCCCACTAAATGTTCGTAAGCCTGGAAAATACCACGAGCAGGATAGGCTTGGGGCAAACTGAACTTAGAACAAAGGAAATGAGCCACTATGAAGCTGGCCTAAGGTGCCAGGTTCTGGGCATGCGGGTAAATTCAGGAAAAGTACATCACGAAGGCTGGGCTTCAAACACAGAGAACCAAATTGAACCCACAAAACCTGTGTGAGGCAACACCCTCAGATATAGCTTCTCTGGGTCAGGAGATAAAAAATGCATTTAAAGTAACTAGTTGCTCTCCCACAATTTTGTTAACTCTTACTCAACACCCACAACATGACCATCATGGTTCTATGAATTCCCCACCCCCGGTGTTTTCAAAGCATCCCAAGACCACTGCAAAGGCCTTTGAGATGCCAGGCCCTGAAGACAGACTTGACTCAAATCATTACATTGATTCCTCACAAGCACCCTTTGGTAAAACCTGATTTTTAAAAAGCTCTGCAAGTACACTCTTGGACATCAGTTTCAAAAGAATCTTTTCGGACACTGTAACTCCTCAGCTGAGGGAAACAATAGAAAGAATAAACAAATGGGACTTCATCAGACTAAAGAGCTTCTTCAAGGCAAGGGAAAACAGGATTGAAACAAAAAAACAGCTCACTAATTGGGAAAAAATATTCACAAGCCACTTATCCAACAAAGGGTTAATCTCCATAATATACAAAGAACTCACACTGCTTAACAACAAAAAAACAAACAACCCGATCAAAAAATGGGCAGAGGACATGAACAGACATTTCTCAAAAGAAGATATGAATATGGCCAATAGACACATGAAAAGATGTTCATCATCGCTAATCATCAGGGAAATGCAAATCAAAACTACACTAAGATATCACCTTACACCCGTTAGATTGGCAAAAACATCCAAAACCAAGAGTGACAAATGTTGGAGAGGTTGTGGAGAAAAAGGAACCCTCATACACTGTTGGTGGGAATGCAAACTGGTACAGCCACTATGGAAAACAGTATGGAGATTTCTCAAAAAGGTAAAAATAGAAATACCCTATGACCCAGCCATCCCATTACTGGGTATCTATCCTAAGAACCTGATATCAGAAATCTCAAGAGTCTGTTGCACCCCTATGTTCATCGCAGCATTATTTACAATAGCCAAGACGTGGAACCAGCCTACATGCCCAGAAACTGATGATTGGATAAAGAAGATGTGGTATATATACACAATGGAATACTACTCAGCCATAACAAAAGACAAAATTGGCCCATTCACAACAACGTGGATGGACCTCGAGGGTATTATGTTAAGCGAAATAAGCCAGTCAGAGAAAGACGAACTCTATATGACTCCACTCATAGGTGGAATTTAGTATATTGATAAGGAGATCTGATCGGTGGTTACCAGGGAAAAGGGGGGGTGGGGGGAGGGCACAGAGGGGGAAGTGGTGTACCCACAACATGACTAACAAAAATGTACAACTGAAATCTCACAAGGTTGTAATCTATTATAACATTAATAAAAATAAAATAAAATAAAAAAAATAAGCAGAGGGGCCAGCCCAGCGGCACAGCAATTAAGTTCGCACGTTCCACTTTGGCGGCCCAGGGTTCACCGGTTCGGAGGGTGTGGACCTATGCCCCACTTGTCAAGCCATGCTGTGGCAGGTGTCCCACATATAAAGTAGAGGAAGATGGGCACAGATGTTAGCTCAGGGCTAATCTTCCTCAAAAAAAAAAAAAAAGCAGAAAGTCTAGTCTCCCCCACCTCCCTTCCCAATTTTAGGAGTAGGAGCTCTGCAGTCAGACTACTTGGATAGGCATCCCAATATAGACACTCATTAGCAGTGTGACCTTGAGCCATCTGCTTACCCTCTTCGAATCTTAGTTTCCTCCTCTAAAATATGGGATGATAACAGTACCAACCTCACAGGGTTGCTCTGAGTATTAAATAAAATAATTCCTGTAAAGTGCTTAACAAAGTGCCTGGCACAGAATAAATTCGTGACAAAGGCAGCTTTTTTAACGGGATGATAAAACTAAGAGAGTCACATATCTGGTACAAAAACCGTCTACAAAAGTTGCTGTGGAAATCACACTGGGGAACTCAGCATTCCCAAGTTGATGGTGGGGGAAGAGGGGTGGAGCAGTGGCCTTCCATTTTCCTGTTCCTGTGCCCAGGAGCAAGGAACAGAGGTTGATGCAGAGAACCAGAAGCAGACGGAACCCTAAGATTCCAAAAGAAGCACTTCTGCAAAAGCCTAAAAATACTATGGTTGGGGTTTTCCCATCTGTAGGAGCAGGGGAGTGAAAAGGTAGCAAGAGAAAGAACACCAGCCCCAGAACCTACCTTTCTTCTAAAGCACTGACATCTCTCAAAGTAACTAGAGTAGACAAATGTTCAGAGCAGCATTTTTCATAATAACCAAAAAGTGAAAACAACCCAAATGCCCATCAACTGATGAATAGGTAAAATGTGGTAGATCCATACAACAGAATGTTACTTAGCCATAAAAAGGAATGAAGTACTGATACCTACACTACAACATGTATGAACCTTGAAAACATTATGCTAAGTGAAAAAAGTCAGTCACAAAAGGCCAAGTGTTGTACGATTCCATTTATAGGAAATGTCCAGAAGAGGCAAATCTATAGAGACACAAAGTAGATCAGCGGTTGCTTAGGTCTAGGGGTCTTGTGGAGAAATGGAGAATGACTGCTAATGGGTGTGGGGTTTCTTTTTTGGCATTATGAAAATGTTCTAAATTTGATTGTGGTAATGGTTGTACAACTCTGTGGATATACTAAAAACCACTGAACAGTACATTTTAAATGGGTGAATTGTGTGATATGTGAATTACATCTCAATAAAGCTATTTTTAAAAATGAAAAAAAAAAAAAAAAAAAGCTCTGCAAGAAAATCACAATCCAAAGAATTGGTATCTATTTGAGGGATAATAGCATAAAACTAAGTCACTTTGCCTTTTATGTACTTGCATGCTGACTTGTCACTTGAAGTTGCAGGCCAAAAATGACATTCTCAAAGCCATGGAAATATGCTTCTGCCAGGAATATTTGTAAATGTGGCTTGACATTAAACTATGAAGTCGGTTGCTTTAAATATTTCTATTTCTATTTCTAATCTACGTGTCTGAATTTATAGCTTGACATTAAACGGGATTTTTTTACACAATTCAAATTAGTCTTCTCAAGTAAATGATGTTTTTCAAACAATGACAATCCCATAAAGCTGAGATCTCCAAAATGACTGTTAACCACTATCATCACCACCAACACCAGCATCACTGCTGCCATCACTACCGTCACCACTGCCATCACCATCACCAGTGCCACATGCCCATCCCATGGCCACCGCCACCACCATCACCATTACCACCTCCACAATGGGAGACCTCATGAAACTTTGGGGTTTTTCTTAAATGAGCTGAAAACAGAGCCTTTTGTCTCATGTGTTCTGTGCAGCATATTAGTCACCGTTCTGCTCCTCAGATGCTTAATCACTTCTAATTGAGAATAATGATCACAGTGGTATTCAGTCCAAATGCCACCTAAAATTACACTCTAAAATTATTATATAAAGAAATTACTTTTATTTTACCCAAACTCAAACACAACTAATAAAAATATACAGCATCAGAAACATTATTGGAGAAATACACTTATTCTTCCAAAAATATATTTGAGAGCAAGTCAGCTTTTAAAATTGCTATGAAAACATTCTCTGAAATTGCTTGAATAATAATACTGTGTTTGCATAATTGTATTAAGATCTCAGCACAGCTAAAAAAGGCCAAGAGAGAGATGGCAATAGTAAGATAAAAAGTTTTACAGCCCAAAATGAAGGCTTGGTTTCAAAACATTTTGTTTTTAGAAATAAATGCTGATATGGGTAAACAACTATGAATACATACTTGGAGATATTTCTTACTCAATGGCCTTTAAAAAATTATATATAAACAAAATATTGTAGGCATGTATTTCTTGTCTTAATCTTATACTATGTATATTAGAGCGTCTATAATTTTTTTTTTTAATCTAAATCAGAGTTGAGTGAATAACATGGGCTGGCTGCCATTTCCTCACAATGCATGAGCTATAGGTGTAAAGCATCATGACTTCAAATGCCTACAGAGGCCTGGGAGGTAACCTAAACAGTGAAGTGGGGCCAGAATAGCACAGTGCAAATGAGGTGATAAATGGCAATTAACACAGGCAGACAACAGGAAATTGGCGAGGACCGTACTAAACTGGAAGCTTTCCCTCACCTAAATGGGGCAGCAGTCACTCAACACTTGTCATGCAGGAAAGTAGGCTCAGTGTTGCTAGACTGATTGATTTCCTAAAAGAAAGTGAAATCAGATTTTTATTTGAAAGTCCCTGATTTGTAACGGTTGGCAATAAATTTATTTTTTTTATAAAAAAAACATTGCGTACTCCAAATAAAACACACCTGTGTCCTGGATTCAACCCGTGGGCAGGCAGTTTCCAACCTCTGGGGGAGAATTCCACACTAAGTGGCCATTAGCCATGGTTACTGTGAGCAGGGCTGGTCCTCGTGGCTGTGCCAAAAGTCCCAAGGGAGGCAACCAGGCTTCCTGACAGACTCCACCTCCTGTAGTTTCCAAAGGTAGGGTAGGACGTAGTCAAGACCCACCACTTCTGGAAATTAGAGTCTATGAAAAAACCAAAATGGTTTGTCTCGTGTGTGTGCAAACAGGCATGTGGGCATGTCCATGTGTGCTTACACTGACATCCTGGGAAAGGGTGGATTTGTCAACAGAGATTGTTTCTGTGTCCTTCCTCTCTTCCTCCATCCCTAATCATGACTCTCCTTTCCCCCTTCCCAGGAGAGAAGAGTAAAGAAATGGACAGTGTGGAAAACCTATAACAGGAAATTTCAGAGAAAATGTTACCAGCTCAGTAGAGATGGAACAAAATTAAACCGGTCCAATAAAGACCAGAAGCACAATCCACTTCATCCTCCTACTCCTTAAGTCATCCCCTGGCTACAAGGGCTAATCACGGTTTCAAAAGCTACCAGCTTCATCTTAAAAGTGAAAGGTCTCTCTTGAAAAATAACAATCAATCAGTAATTTTCCTTTTGGTCACATCTGCTCTGCCCAAATGTGAAAAATCACCAGGGCCGTTAAAAACTATTAGATGTGTCAGCTCTAGTTAGAAGGATGCAGAGTAAATAAAACTCAACCATCTGGGGAAACAGATTCGGGGCCTAAGACATCAAAGTCAGAGGATAAAAACTGAGGCTTTTCACAAATAAGTTCTAATGGTTGATTTTTATTTATGAGGTTTCTTATAAGTCAGGAGTAAGTTATGTTCCAATTCTCATTTCACAATGCACCGATATGGAATAGCACACCCATAGGTTTGAACTTCTGTAGTAGCTTTGAATAGTAGCTACTATTCAAATAGTAGAGAAAGTCAGGTTTAAAACTCAATTCCATTATTAGCTGAGTGACTTGGGCCACTTACTCAACAGTTGGAAATCTCCTTTTCTTCATAGAGAGAATGAGGCTAATATTGTACCCATCTGTCCAGGATGGTAGAAAGAATTAGATGCAATGATGCATGGACATGTGTCAGGCGTGGAACAAGTGTTCAGTAAAAGGGAAAGAACAGTATATAGCCCTTACACTAATGGTGGTTAAGCATATACTTTCAAGATTACTCTCAGAAAATCAACAATCATGGGAGAGAAGGTAAAATAAATCAGCAGTTTCTACTTTGTCCTTCTCTTGTACTGTTTCTATACAGGAAAGTACTCCATCTAAAAGCTGTCAGACATTAGACAACTGGAAGGCCTTAGAACTGCAATTGACACTAACCAAACCACATGAAAATAACATTTTCTTTCCCTCTGTACACTATCCATTTTTCTTTCATATGTGAGGAAACAGTGCAGTAACTATATTAATATGAGCTATCTCCTTACATCCCCTGAAAATCATTTTCTTTTCAAGTACCTGACAGACGACTGAACAGTCCCTCCATGCTGAAACATTTGTCCACGCCAATCATAACTTCCTTGATGTTCACAGAAATGAAATCTAAGCGTGAACTGCCACAATGAGCAGCCATTTAAAGCCTTAAAACCGTAAAAAAACACAACCATTCAACATAAATCTCAACATCGAGGTTCTCTCCTCGTTTGTAATTTAGACAACTTCAAGTTTTAAATCTAACTCTAATATTAGGTCTCATCATATATAAATAAGGTTAAAACACCACATACAACAGCTATGCTTATAAAATGTATGTAAACAAAACCATCATAATAATTCAATTTCTAAAGAAATGGAGCTATAAACTTCTTTTGTACATTGTTTGTAGTGTTATACTGCCCTTCAGTGTCCAAACACAGGAACTGTTAAAATTTTTTGAGCTCAAGAAATGTCTTTCTATGAACCTTTACAGTGAACGAAATACTTATTTTTTGGTGTCTCCATGAAAGATGTTGCTACAGTTTGAACTGTGTCCCCACTGCCAATTCATATGTTAAAATTCTCATGCCCAGTACCTCAGAATGTGACCTTATTTGGAAATTAGGGTCACTGCAGATGTAATTAGTTAAGATGAGGTCATGCTGGAGTAGCGTGGGCCCCTAATCCAATATGACTGTTGACCGTATAAGAAGGGGAAATATGGGCACAGACATGCACATGGGAAGAACACCACATGAGGATGAAGCAGAGGTCAGGGTGATGCTTTTTTAAGCTAAGGAATGCCAAAGATTGCCAACCAATCACCAGAACTAGGAGAGAGGCATGGAACAGATTCTTCCTCACAACCCTCAGAAGGAGCCAACACTGCTGACACCTTCATCTCTGACTTCTAGCCTCCAGAACTGTGAGACAGTAAATTTCTGCTGTGTAAGCCACCCAGGTGATGGTACTTTGGTACAGCAGCCCAGCAAACTAATACAAGTGTCTATCTTTCATGCACACAAAAATATAGAATAACATAAAAATTTCCCACAGAACATGCTCATCTCAAGTTGACTAAAAAGATAAAAAGGAATGTTCAAAACATAACAGATTATTGTTAAGCTTAAACCTGGAGATTTTTTTTAGTTTAGAACTAGACTTTAAGTTCTAGAGGGTTTTAGAAACAAACTCTAAAGCTTAGGATGACTTACTAAAATATTATAGGTTTCACACTAACCCGAAAGAAAGGCAAACACATGGTTTTTACTCATTTCCCATTTATACCAGTTATCACTTATGCCACAATGACCAGTTCTTGATCGTATGAGAATTGTTTGTACAGATCCTGGATTATCCAGACTCCCTTATTTTCTCCTTATCTTTTCTGCTTTGTTCATTGTTAGCCAGTTGTTTTACATTAACTATGCAGGATAGAGGATTAAGAACAGGAAAGCCTTTATGGGACACCTCCTTAACTTTGAAGATGGAAAGAGAGCGAGAACTAGTCATGACAATGCCCCAAGAGCAAACAGGTTCTAGACAGGACCCTGGACTGCAGTGAATCAGTAGAACTAGATTCTCCTAATCGTGACTCCGTAAGTCACTCTCAATGTGATCCTAAGATCTCCGAGTGCCAGTTTTGTCTTCTCTAAAATGAGGGATTACATTAAATGAGCAGGGGCAATGCTCCCGCTAGCTCTTTAGTTTCATGATTTACAAAGGAACACATGCAATGGGTCAACTGAGGAGGCAAATGTTTATTGCAAGCAGACTACCTGACGTCCTAAAGATGAAACGCATCTTCATCAGCATATGAGGAGCTTCTATAGTTAGCATGGTGGGGAACAATGAAAACAGAATGGATTCTACAATTCATTAGGTGCTCTTATTGAAGGTTTTGGTAGAGCAGGACACCAACAGGAAGCTTTGTTTTTGCCATGTTTTGTGAATGTGAAGACTGTCAAGAATTGACTTTATACTGAGAGGTTCAAGGTATTTCTAAATTTTTGGCATGTTCTGGTCAATAACCTTAAAATGTCAATGTTCAAGTTGTTTTTAGAATCATGAAATAGTTAAATTATTACTGCAATATTATAACAACTTGGGAAAAACCATTTTTTTTAGATAGAAAAATACTTCTAGAACCAGGACATAGTAGTTAAATTATTACTGCGGCATTATAAAGTTAAACTTGGGAAAAACGGTCTTTTTTAGATTAAAAATACTTTTTTTTTAATGCAGTAGAGTCCTCTTGTATTAAATTATAAGATAACTTGGAGTAATCAAGAATTATTATGGCTCCTATTCTCTGCAGAACTTCTGGAAATGAATTAAATTTAGAAGATACGGGGGGTGTAGAAAAGTGCAGAACTAAAGACACTCAAAAGGAATATGCTGTGAAGTGCCAGCTTTTGAGAATTTATAATATAGGGTTGTGACAAAAAAAATAAAAGAAATAGTTTTCACTGACAATGAAACTATAAGAATTCCAGGAGCAAACATTTCGTAAAAGAGGAAATGAACATGCAAATTCTATGAATGCATGACTTAAGAATTCACAGACAGTGCCAGGGTTTTGAAACCCTCCATCCTCCTCTCCTATTTGGCAGGCTCAACTGCCAGATACTGCTACCTAAATCTCTGCCTTCTTAAAGCCATTAAATGCAGTTAACCAAATTACACTGAGGCGAGGCATGTGGCCAGAAATATTTAATTTCATCTCATGAATTCAAATCTTTATAAATAACTTGCTAGAACATACTTTTTAATTTGCTTGCATCCAAGTTTTGCTACACATACAAAAATTGCAGCATCAAACATAACATTCCTGGAAGCTATGACTTCCACGGGGTTCATACACTGAGAGTTGAGGGCCAAATCTGCCTGTTTTTGTACAGCCCATGAGCTAAGAATGCTTTTTTTCATTTTAAAGTGATTGAAAAAATCAAAAGAAGAATAACATTTTGTGGCAGGTGAAACTGATATGAAATTCAAATTGCAGTGTCCTTGAATAAAGTTTTATTGGAACACAGCCATGCTCATTTGTTTCCATATAGTCTATGGCGGTTTTTGAGCCACAATGGCAGAGTTGAGTAGCTGCAACAGAGACCATATGGCTCACAAAGTCTAAAATATCTTCTGTCTGACCCTTTTCAGAAAAAGTTTGTCGATCCCTGACTTAAGTCATAACTTCAGTTGCTTTGACACGAAATCAGCAAGTTCCTTTACACCGTATACTAGGTCTTGGGTCACCAGTGCAGTTTGTTAACCATTCTAAACCTAGCAGTCTTCTGAACACAGGGTAGGTCCTTCATCAATATGTCACAATTCATGATACTAATTTTTTAAAATAAATACACCCAACTGTATTTCAGTGAGCATTACAGGAATATTCCTGTATATGCCAATACCTCACTACTCTGTTCAGACCAATGATCCAGGCTAGGTGTGTGCTGACCATCTGTATGCACATGACCAGTCAATCCAAAGAAGCAGCTCCACCAATTCTGTGCTCTGACTGCAATTTAAATGAACTGACACCAGCATCTGGAGCTTTGGTACTGTGTAGACAGGGCCCTAATTCCATCTGATACCGACATACTCTTCTTCAGCCAAATTTTATTCACTTGCTTCTAAGTGATGTTTCCACATTTTAAAATATTTACTTTTTTTTTAGAGATCTCAGTTTACCAGTTGCTGTAGAAAGCACAGAAAGTGAAAAATTCCTCTTCAGTGAAACCGTGAAATGTCCTCCGAGGAAGGAAAGTTCATTTGAAAGCAGCTAGGGACCAGTTAAGAAATGAAACTACTCTCTCCTCTCCCAGAAGGACTGACTGGAAGCCACTGAGAATCAACCCACACATAATCCCTCCGTTTCCAAGGCTCCATCCACTCACAGGGGGTGGCAAAGGGCACTAACTCTCTTTTTCTTTTCTTTTTCTCTCTCTTTTTTAAAAACCACTTTCTTCTGTGCTGTGCCTGATCTTAGAAATACTGTTCAGGGCCATATAGGAATAAGAATGACCCAAAGATTAAAAAATAAAAACAAAAAGTAACTGAAAGGGATTTGAACCTCTCATCCCAAAGAGAGGAGGGCCATCGGGTGAATTAAGAGAGGTTTGAAACGATATCACAGACGTTAAGGAAAACTTTGTTTTTTCTCAATGCATCTGTGAAAAAAAGAGAGCTCAAAGTAAAGGACAACTTAAAAACAAATACAAGAACTTTCTAAAAATACTATTCATTTAAAAACTGAAATTGGTTCATACTCACGAGGGTGACTATTATTTAAAAAAACAAAAAGCCAGAAAATAAGTATTCGTGAGGATGTGGGGACACTGGAACTCTTGTGTGTTGCTGGTGCAATGTAAAATGGTGCAGCTTCAGTGGAAAAGACTATGGTGGTTCTCCAAAAAAATAAACATAGAATTACCATAGGATCCAGCAATTCCACTTCTGGGTACATACTCAAAAGAAGTGAAAGCAGGGACTGGAAAAGATATTTGTACACCAATGTTCATAGCAGCATTATTCACAACAGCCAAAAGGCAGAAGCAACCCAAGTGTTCATCAATAGAAGAATGAATAAGCAAATGTGTTATAACATACAGTGGAATATTATTCAGTCTTAAAAAGGAAGGAAATTCTGAGATACGCTACAACACGGATGAACCTTGAAGACATTATGCTAAGTGAAACAAGGCAGTTACAAAATAATAAACAATGTATGATTCCACTTATCTGAGGTACCTCGAGTACCTAGAGACTGAAAGTAGAGTGGTGACTGTCAGAGGCTGGAGGAGGGGGAAGTGGAGAGCTATTGTTTAACGGGTACAGAGTTTCACTTGGAGAAGATGAAGAAGTTCTGGAGACGGATGGTGGTGACAGCTGCACAATAATGTGAATGGACTTAATGTCACTGAACTGTACACTTAAAAATAGTTGAAACAGTAAATTTTATGTTATGTATATTTTCCTACCAAAAAACCCACTAAAATTGCCCTCCAAGAAAGCATTGGTATACGCACCTGTCAGACAAATAGTGCTTATGTCCAGCAAGCAATATATACATAAGAAAAAAGTTTCATTCACTTATTTATGCATTGAGAAAAGTAAAGAAAAAAAAACAACAAAAACGAAAATTGTGTTTGTTAAGATGGTACATGTAAAAGAGTGACCAACTTGTCTCAGTTAGCCTGGAAGAGTGGGATTTTCCTGGGTTTAGCTTTAACTCAAAGTCCCATGTCCCTTGAATCCTGGGCAACCCTAGATGGTTAATCACCAGTAAGAGAATTTTAAAATAAACATAATTAACAAAATGTTTGTAACAAGTGTTGGGCTTTCCCCCCGCTGGAAGGTCTTACGAAAATGGAGGAAAGGAAGTTGCCTTGGCTGAGCACCCAGTGCAATCAAGGGTTAGGTGTTGTTCCATTTAATTCTCACAACTTTCCAACCAGGAGTCGGCATCTCCTTACGGGAGAATGAGACAGCTGAGGCTCAGAGATGCTGCGAAGTCACCCAGCTGATCAACAGCAGAGCCGTCACAGGGGAGTGGGGGGGGGTGGAGCAGAGCGAGGACAAGCATGGAAAGAGGGAAAGAGTGGGGGGAGGGAGAGACAGGAAGAGGAGGGGAGAACGGGGAAGAGAGACCATGGGGAGGGCACAAAGTGCCTGCAGGGGAAGGGAGACGAGAGGGGAGCAGAGAAAAAACATGGAGTGTGATTTTTGTGACTAGTTCCTGGCACCAGTCCCTGGATGCCCGCCTGCAGTTCCTGTAGTTGGGTTCTGAGGGATTTCTCTGGGTCTTAATAAGCTCCATTTTTCGTGAGCTGGTGTGTGTGCATTCCAAAACCCAGTATCCCACAATACTGGACAATGCAGTGAACACCGGGCGTGCCCTGATAACCTTCAGGAGAGGCGCAGCCCTGCTCCCCACCAGGTCACATTTTCATGGAGGCACCAGGGTCACCTCTAAGCCCCTTACACTCCAGTCTGTGAGTTCACCACAGGTACTGGTCCATGCTCTGGGGGCAGAAAAGCAGTCCTGGACGACAGGAGGGTAGAGGCCCATAGAAACTTCCACATTTCCTGGAACAGAGGCTTACAAAGCTTTGCCATTTGAACCTGATATGTATGTCTTTTGTAGGCTTCTGCCAATCCCTGGACACCCCTTCCTCACCTCCAGTGCCTGTCTACCTAGCACCCCTCCCACTGTCCTGGCCTGGCCCACTGATGTTCCCTGAGCTCCCCTCCGGCACCTCTCAGTCAGGAAGGAGGGAAGAAAATTGACTGGGAACATCACCCTAAATGTGAATGCTCTCGCTCTCCCTGCCCCTCAATTTCCTCAGGTGTCAGCACTTTTAAAAAAGGAAGCTTATTATGCTAAGCACATCTTTCACTGTGAAATTTCCCAGGCAACGAGGTGAAGTGAGGACGATGTGGAAGGAGGTAAGAAGACATTTTCTTGGCCAGGTGCTGACTTTGGCTGCCCTCGAGTCCACTGCAGACCAGCTCTCCAAGGCCATGAAGTTGTACAGCTTCCTCCTGTCACAGATTCTCTAAAATGCGTGTCAGGGTTTTTCTGTGGACCCCTGGACAATGTCGAGTTCCTGTGCACTGTGCTACCAAGTCACTACGCTGAGTGTGGCCCGGGTATCAGTTCGTCGACCAGCTGTCCAGGGGTTCTTAGGACACCAACCACTGCTCCAAGGTCAGGGCATTTTTTTACATCAAGGTCACAAAAGTGGGTCTAGAAGGGAAGGCTACTGGCTCGGGGTCTTCTCCTCAGGGTTATGTATAAAGTCACTGAAGGCCAGCCAGTGGAGCTGCTAGAACGTTGGACATCAGCTTTGGGCCCCCTTTGAGACAGGTTCTTCCTGTCCCCACCCCACCCCCTCCTCTGCACTCACTAATCTCTCTCTCATATATGATTTTTGTATTACATTGTTTTGTTTCATTTTTAGCCACATGTACTTCAGTCCTGCCATCAGAGACCCATAAAAGGTAAAATTTAGTGTGCACAATCTTGAATCTGTAACCTATACTTTTCTTTCAAAATCACTTGAGACATAAGAGTAATAGTCTGAGTAGTTTTCTCAACTATGATCACTAATAAACGGAACCAAAAGTCTGCGCACCCACATGTGGTCTTGGAAGTTTGCTAAACCACACAGCTCTGGTCTAGGCCTGGGCTTAAGTGGCAACTCGGGCTACACCTCTCTATGGTTCTCTGAAAGATGAGAGTCACCTTACATTAAAAAATAAGTCTGAGGAGCTGGCCCCATGGCCGAGTGGCTAAGTTCCCGCACTCCGCTTCAGTGGCCCAGGGTTTCACCAGTTCGGATCCTGGGCGCGGACACAGCACCGCTCATCAAGCCATGCTGAGGCGGCGTCCCACATAGCACAACCAGAGGCACTCACAACTAGAACCTACAACTATGTACTGGGGGGTTTTGGGGAGAAGAATTAAAAAACAAAAAAAAGATATTGAAAAAATAAGTCTGAAAAACAAGGAAAAGAGACACAGCTTCCACAGTTCTAAATGATATAACTGGAACAAATACCAAATCATATGAAATGTGGATGACAACAGAACACATTGTAAGATGAGGGCAATAAAACTTGAAAGAATGTAAGACCTTGACTTCAAAAGCAATTCCAGAACTATAGTCAAAGGTGAGGAGTAAGTTCTAATAAGAAAACCACATGACATAATTAAGGTTTTGTGTGTTTTTAAAAAAAATATCGTTGGGGGGAATGAAACATTTCTGTTTAAATCTCAAAACAGAAAGTACCTTTTCTTTTAAGCCATCAGGCAATAAATTTGATGAACACCTCCCACAGTTCTCCTGGAGGTCCCCCTGCTGGTCTGGAAAGGGACACTTTCAAGGGAAAGCAGTGGGGACAAAGCTCGATGGAACAGGAGCTGTGGGGTCCAGTTGGGGGCTTGGGGTCCTGAGCCCTCTGCAGACAGCTCCTTCATCCACCACTTCCTCCAGCAGAATTTTCCTTTGCTTCCCTTTCCTGAACACTAGATGAGGCTGCTCCTATGTGCTATGACTACTGTCTACAGTATTTAGTAGAAAGTCAAATTTGCATTAACAGCTTGCCACGCTGAAAAAAAAAAAACAATAGCATTATAATTATGTCGATCTACTGGAATTTCTCCAAAACTCAATTCTAAGGGTATGGCTGAAATTCTCCTCTCACATAGGTGAGTTGCAAGTTGGGGTACCACCACTCCAAGTTTCTGGTTCACAAATTATTCTTTCAATAGATTCTAGATTCTCAGTCTTCCATTCTAAAAGAAAACAAAAATGAAAGAGTAAAACAAGAAGAGAAAAAACCCCCACCTTACCCAGATCAAGCACAGAGGCCATCTCTAAAAATCATTGCCTTTTCATGTACATTGCAGAAAGAGTTTTTCTCAGGATGGTACAGACCCTCCAAACCCCCAATGTTCCCCCATCTACAAACCTAACCAAGCAGCCAACCAACAGGAAAACAAAACATTCCTCACCAATTCAAACCAAAGGAAAACCTCTAGATCAAATTTCTCTGGGTCTGGAGTAAAATGCCACAAGTTAGAAGAAAAGAAAACTGGGGAAATCATATACAACATAACAGGTGAGCAGCGCCTCTGGGAATTCCCACGCTTCTTGCACCTATAAGCAGCATAATTTTGGAACCAACAATTGGGACACATATCCTGAGTCTTTGAAGTCAAAATTCGGTTGGTGTGTGTAGTGGATTGAATGGTGGCCCCCAAAAAGATAGGCCAAAGTTCTAAGCCCTGGTACTGTGAATGTGACCTTATGTGGAAAGAGTTAAGGATCTCGAGATGAGATCATCCAGGATTGACTGGGTTGGACCTAAATCCAGGACAAGTGTCTTCACAAGAGAGGAGAAGGCCATGTGACGACAAAGGCTGAGACTGGAGTGATGAGGTCACAACCCAAAGCATGCCTAGAGCCACCAGAAGCTAGAAGAAGCAAGGAAGACTCTTCCCCTAGAGCGTTTGGAGGCAGTGTGACCCTACAACACCTTGATTTCGGACTTCTGGCCTCCAGAACCGAGAGAATAAATTTCCGTAGTTTTAAGTCAAGTTGGTGGCAATTTACTGCAGCAGCGCCAGGTAACTAACACAACATGCTCACCAGAGACTGCACATCTCCCCAGGGTCCCTCTGTGCTGCAAAAGTGCTTATCTCCACCCAACACCCACTCACTTGATCATGAAATGAGCAAAATTGGTGGTGACTCAGCTGTCTGAGACATCCCCCACCATCTAGGGACACTTTTCTTCTTTCCTGCATGGGACCAACACTCTCAGTTATTTTTTTAAAGCTGCCTAGCTTTCCTAGGTTTTGCTAATCTTCTCAGCAATTAAAAAAATTTTTTTTACCCATGGCCCTGGCCAGAAATTAGTTGTTGAGACAGTAATGTCAGATTAAAATGACCCACTTGCCCACATTCAAGACCATTCACTTTGCTTTCATGTATCAGGCGTCTGACGGTATTTGCATTTTTTTTGAAAGGTAGGATTTTCCTAGACAATCCTGCTTCTAATATTTTGCCAAAAGAATGAAGACAGTTAATTTTACAGATATTTTGGCCAGTGGAGAATTGGCAGAGAGGGGAAGCAGAAAGGGCAGCCTCATTTCAGTGCCCTGCATGTTATTGACAGACATCAGTCCACTCAGGGCAGCGAAAGAGCAGATGAGACTGGGCCACATGTCAGCCTCGGAGGCCACAGAAGTGGCACTACAAGAAAAGGGCCCCGGGAGTAAAAGAGAAATAAGCGACATTCTCATGAAGGTAAAAACTTGATAAAGAAGAGCAAACATCCCAGGAATACACTGAGTTCAGCTAAAAAGAAAAGCGGGTCAAATCCAGCTGGTCAGCATCCTGTAGCTTAACAACCAAGTGAAGTTATAAGATTTCCACTCTTCCACAATTTGTTGTGCTACATCAGCACAGTCCATTATCTCTTGAGTAGCTTTTGGCAGTGAGGTGGACAGAGAATGATCCATTGACTGCAATGCAGCTGGAGCTCTGAGAGAGGAGAAGAATGCATAGGGGGTGCCCTGGACCCCGAATGGGAGCTCTACCATCAGGAACAACACACACACTTGCTCTGATTTTAGGCTGAACGACATGATGCTGAAGCAGAGGCTCAGAGCTTGATGAAGCTCCCATGAGAGATGATGAGATATGAGATGTGTGTTTTGATAGAGTCCATGAGAAAGGTTCTCCCAGGGGCCCAGTGCTGGGCTCTGGAGCTGCAAAGACAACACTGGGATGAAATCCCATCCTTGTATTTTGTTTTTATTTGGCACCAGGACAGGGATCGAAGTACAAACTACCCCTATCCTCTAACACATAATAATAGTCCTACCTTGAGCTTCTTTATGTCTAGACTAAAGCCTTCCAGTTCTTCATGGACTGCACTCCCAGGAACTTCTCCTTTTCCAACCACAGGATTAAAATTCTTGTCCACAGATTGCTGACCACAGAGTCGGACACCTATCCCTTCCCACTACTCAAATATTTCTACAGCCTTTGCCCTCCATTTGGCTCGGCACCAGCACACCTCTAACCCGATCCTGCCCACAACCTGAACCACATTCCCCTCTTCTTTCTTTCCCTAAGGATCTTTATGTGCTTCTGAAACATCTTTCAGCAAATCGTTCCCCCATGTAGATTCCCCATCATACAAATCTATCAACCCTTTGACACGTGGTGCTAACTGCTTACCAAGCGCTCAGCTTGTGTGTGTGAGTAGTAGAGACAGGAAGGGAGGGAGAGAGAGAGAAAGAGAAACTCCCTAACCTCAGAGCTACACAGAGTGCTCGATAATATTTCCTAATGAATTTACAATAAATAATTAGGATGGGGCCAGATGACGAATGTTCCAGAAAGCCCAGTAGAGGCATTCTGCCTTGATATGGTGTGGATCGTGGAGTCACTGCAGGTTGCCGAACACAAAGAAGTGACCAGAAGCAGGTGGCATTTTAGAAAGGTGGCAGGGAGACTGGTGGGCACCACTGAACAGATTGGGAAGGGAGGAACGATGACTACTGCAGTGAGTGAAGATGGAAACGAGAGGCAGATTCAAAAGACAGCCGGAGTATAAAAACGACAGAACTTTGTGCTTAACTAGGTGTGAGGGATGAGGAAAAGGGAGGCTGAGTGGAGACTCGAGCACTCCCTGTATGCTTATAAGCCCCCGTCTTCTGGTGCAGTCCTGACCTCTCTCCCGAATCTCCTCTGCCCAGTGAACATCACCAGTCATGAAATGAGCTGTCCCCAAACTGAACAAATGCCGCCTTATTCCCATCTCCCAATGTCTGCTCTTCCTCCTGTCTTTTGGTGATATCACTACCAACCCACTTGCCCAAGACAGCTCCCAGGACATTCTGGGACCCTCAGCAGAGGGGCATCGATGAAGAAGATAGAGAAAGAAAGACGGGAAAGAGATGAGGACCACCAGAGGAAGGTGGGGCCAAGGAAAGAGAGGTGGTTAAGATCAAAATGCAGCAAATCCTCTGGATTATGCAGCTGGGGGTCCAGTGGGACCCCACAAAAATCCCTTCAATGGAGTGGCACATGCAAAGGCCAGCGAGCTGAGGAGTAAATAGGAAGAAAGAAAACTCCACCCGCCCACAGTAGCCCAGGCTTTCTTGCTTGTAGGGAAGACCTCCCCTCTTGCTCATGGTCCATCTAATCCCTCAGGACTGAGCTCAGGGGCCTCTTCTGACAAGCTCTCCCCAACGCCTCTGCCACTCCAATGGGGTCAGGCGTGTCCAGGTCCACCTACATGGTTCACTGGGCTTTTCTCTACCAGGGCATACAACTCATGACATTGTGATGAGCTGTTTCCATCTCTGTCTTGGGACTATGAATAGGCATCTTTGTATCCCCAACACCAAGCCCAATGCCAGGCAAAGAGAAGGTGCTCCTCGAATGGATAAATGAATGAGGAAAAGGAGAAATGGAACGTAGACTCTTCCTTCAAAAGCCTGGATGAGAAAAGGAGACAGAGCTCAGCAGATAGAAGGAGGCAGGGCCAAGGAAGCATGTCTGTGAAGAAGGAACCTGAGCACCTTCAAAGGCTAAAAGTGAAGGAGAAAACGTCCAGAGGCTGAAGGCACAAGAAAGAGGGAGCAATCGCTGTCTCCAGGTCCAAGAGGAGTAGCAGCGAGCCTGGGGCAGGGAGAAACTTCACTTTCTGAGATTGGAAGGAAGGGAGGAGAGGTAGATAAGGTTTTGGGAGAATGGGGAACAGTCTGGAAGTTGAATGACTTTATGCCCTCGTACCTCATTTCTGTGAGAAAAATAGGAAGAAAGGTCACATATCAAATAGCAAATTGAAACATAGAAAAATATTAATTTAAAAAAAATGTAGAAAAAGTGACAAAAGTTTAGAATAATTGCCCAGGAGAAAATAACACTTACTGAGCACTTGGTACACGCTAAGCGTTATAGGCCAAATTGTATCTCCGCTCCCCGCCCCCCCCGAAAATTCGTATGTGAAATCCTAACCTCCTAGCACCTCAGAATGTGACTGTATTTGGAGAGAGATTTACAGAGTTAATTTAGTTAAAATGAGGTCATGGGCGGGGGCCCTAATACAATCTGACTGGTGTCCTTATAAGAAGAGGAAATTTGCACACACACATACAGAGGGAGGACCATGTGAAGACAGAGGGAGAAGACAGCCATCTACTAGCCAAGAAGGGAGGTCTCAGAAGGAACCAATCCTGCCAACACCTTGATCTAGCCTGCAGAATTGTGAGACAATAAATTTCTGTAATTTAAGGCTCCCAGCCTCTGGTTCTTTGTCATAGCTGCCCAAGCTCACTAATACACTCGGCATGGTGCTAAGAACATGAGCCCAGCTATCTCATTTAAATCAACAGCCCTTTGAGGCAGGTGCCATTGCTATCCTCAGTCTGCAGTGAGGAAGTGAGGGGAGAGCTTGTGTCACGTCTCCAAGGACACAGCACCTGCGAATGACCCCGTCAGCCTGACTCCAGAGGCCACATCCTAAGTACTGCGTGACCAAAGACAGGGTAGAGCTTATCTCAATCCAATTGTGATTGAAAACCACAGCTTTGAAAGTCATCAGTCCCTTCTGTTAAGCATTTCTCCAGCATCACTGAGCTGCCAGGGACAGGAGCAGAGAAGGAAGTTGGGGCTTGTGGTGTGGACCAGGCCAGGACAAAGGTGTAAGGGATCAGAGTGAGCAGGGGACATGAACATGAGCCAAGGTGGAGAGCCAGAGGTGACTGAGAAAAGGAAAGGGAGGCTCTGACCTGCATCGGGCTGGAGACCTCACTGCAATACACTATCCAGCTCATCACGGCATCAGCCTGGCGTGCAGGAAACACAAGGGCACAGAGGTGCGGGTAGATGACATAAGTCCATTCATGGTTTCTGGACAAGTCCCACTCCACTCCACGGGGTATACGGAGTACCTGGGCGACTTCTTTGTCAACAAGCTCACAGGTGCAGCCAGGGAGACCTCATGAGCTGGATGTCACCCCACCTCTACCCCATTTCTACCAGAGGTCTGACAATCCCACTTCCTATCAAATGGTTCTGAAACTGGAAAAAAAATGGGGGAAGGTCTATAACCACTGAGCAAGAGAAGTTTGTTTCTTGAAATCTTGAGTTCAACCATCTGCACACGTTTTTTCTCTATACCTCTCTATTGCTCTGTCCTAACTCACCCGAAATCACCATGGATTCCATACAAGGGCTCAGTGGACACCTGATGTCTAACGCCACTTGGGCCAGCCTTTCTCAACCTTCTTGTGCCAACTCACCAGGGTAGGTCACCCTGCCCACTCTGAAAGTAGTGGCCATTTACTTGATGTGATTTGGAAACTTTCACAAAGGACCACCAGCCTCAAACTCAAAGCCCACCTTGCTGCAATGTGTGAGGGGCCCACCCCCTCCAGTTTCCCTGACCACAGTGGCACCTGTGGCTTAACTGGGACACTGTTTTGTCAACTACACAGAGGGGAGGCAGTCTTCCAGGGAACCCCTTTAGCATCCTATGGCATGAATTGCTTATCCGATTCAGCTAATTGTTTCCCTAGAGGTCCTAAGCTAGGTCCCAAAAGGATGAGATACAGAAAGAGTTCTTTTTCAAGCAGTATAAGCGGTAGGTTTGGAGGCGGGGGCTAAGTTCTGACCAGTTCTGGTTGGTCCGGGGATGATAGGAGGGGCCTGGCAGGGTAAGGAAGGACAACACAGATATGTTAAGCAGCCACAGGCCAAAGAAAAGTCCTTGGACACCTCCCCTACCCCACCATCTGTTTTTTTTCTTTTCGAGGTCATATTGGCTTTTAACATTGTGTACATTTCACGTGTACATTATTATATTTTAGTTTCTGTACAGACTGCATCATGTTCACCACCAATAGGCTAGATTTTATCCTTCACCATACACATGTGCCCCTTTACCCCTTTTGCCCTCCCCCACCCTATTTTCCCCTGGTAACCACTAACCTGTTCTCCTTATCTATGTGTGTGTTTGTTTGTCTTCCGCATATGAGAGAAATCATGCGGTATTTTTCTCTGTCTGACATTTCACTTAGCATAATATCCTCAAGGTCCATCCACGTTGTCACAAATAGCATGATTCTGTCCTTTTTTAAGGCTGAGCAGTATTCCACATATATACACACACACACACCACATCTTCTTTATCATCAGTCGACGGGCACTCGGGTTGCTTTCACTTCCTGGCTATTGTGAATAATGCCGACATGGACATAGGGGTGAATAAATCTCTTTGAATCGTTGATTTCCTATTCTTTGGATAAATACCCAGTAGTGGAATAGTTGGATCGTACAGTATTTCTATTTTTAGTTTTTGGAGAAATCTCCATATTGTTCTCCATAGTGGCTGCACCAGTTTGCATTCCCACCAGCAGTGTATGAGGGTTCCCTTTTCTCCACATCCTCTCCAACATTTGTTCTTTCTTGTCTTGTTAATTATAGCCATTCTGACAGGTGTGAGGTGATATTTCATTGTAGTTTTGATTTGCCTTTCCCTAATAATTAGTGATGTTGAACATCTTTTCATGTGCCTGTTGGCCATCTGTATATCTTTCGAAAAATCTCTGTCCATATCCTCTGCCCATATTTTGACTGGATTGTTCATTGTTTTTGTTGTTGAGTTGTATGAGTTCTTTATATATTTTGGAAATTAACCCCTCGTCAGATATGTGATTTGCAAATATTTTCTCCAAGTTGGTGGGTTGTCTTTTCATTTTGTTGATGGTTTCCTTTGCTGTGCAGAAGCTTAATATGATGTAGTCCCATTTGTTTATTTTTTCTTTTGTTTCCCTTGCCTGAGTAGACGCGATATTCAAAAAGATACTGCTAAGACAGATGTCAAAGAGTGTACTGTCTATATTTTCTTCTATGAGTTTTATGGTTTCAGGTCTTACATTGAAGTCTTCAATCCATTTTGAGTTAATTTTGTGTATGGTGTAAGATAATGGTCTACTTCCATTCTGTTTCCATGTGGCTGTCCAGTTTAACCAACACCATGTGTTGAAGAGACCTTCCTTTCTCCATTGTATGTTCTTGGCTCCTTTCCCTAAGATTAGCTGTTCATAGATATGTGGTTTTATTTATGGCCTCTCAGTTCTGTTCCATTGATCTGTGTGTCTGTTTTTCTGCCAGAACCATGCTGTTTTAACTACTATAGCTTTGTAGTATCATTTGAATTCAGGAAGTGTAATACCTCTAAGTTTGTTCTTTTTTCTCAAGATTGTTTTAGCTACTTGAGGCATTTTGTTATTCTATATACATTTTAGGATTCTCTGTTCCATTTCCATGAAGAATGTCATTGGGGTTCTCATTGGGATTGCACTGAATCTATAGATTGCTTTAAGTAATATGGACATTTTAACTACGTTTATTCTTCCAATCCGTGAGCATGGAATAGCTTTCCATTTCTCTATGTCTTCTTTGCTTTCTTTCAATAATGTCTTATAGTTTTCACTGTATAGATCTTTCACCTCCTTGGTTAAATTTATTGCCAGGTATTTCATTCTTTTTGTTGTGATTGTAAATGGGATTGTATTCTTGACTTCTCTTTCTGCTAGTTTGTTATTAGAGTATAGAAGTGCAACTGATTTTTGTATGTTGATTTTGTATTCCACAACTTTAGAGTATTTGTTGATTATTTCTAATAGATTTTTGGTGGATTCTTTAGGGTTTTCTCTATATAGAATCATGTCATCTGCAAATAGCAAGAGTTTCATTCCTTCCTTTCCAATTTGAGTCCCTTTTATTTCTTTTTCTTGTCTAATTGCTCTAGCTAAAACTTCCAATACTATGTTGAATAAGAGTGGTGCGAGTAGGCACCCTTGTCTTGTTCCTGTTTTCAGAGGGATGGCTTTCAGTTTTTTTCCATTGAGTATGATGTTGGCTACGGGTTTGTCAATATGGCTTTTATTATGTTGAGGTACTTTCCTTCTATACCCATTTTATTCAGAGTTTTCATCATAAATGGATGTTGGATCTTGTCAAATGTTTTCTCTCCATCTATTGAGATGATCGTGTAATTTTTGTTCTTCATTTTATCAATGTGATGTATCACATTGATTGATTTGTGGATGTTGAACCTTCCCTGCATCCCTGGAATAAATCCCACTTGATCATGGTGCAGGATCTTTTTAACGTATTGTTGTATGCGATTTGCTAATAGTTTATTGAGGATTTTTGCATCTATGTTCATGAGAAATAGTGGCCTGTTTTTTCCTTTTCTGTGTTGTCCTTGTCTGGTTTCGGTATCAGGGTAATGTTTGCCTTGTAGAATGTTACCTCAGCCTCTTACCGAGGCTGGCATAGTGCTCACCCTCTTCTCCCTCACAACCTCAGTGACACTTCTGTGCACTGTTGTGGATGAACAGTTAGCCATAAGCTTGAGGCACAATTCTGTGAGAGATAATGACAAAGGTTCTCCTGGCACTTCAACTTCTCTTAGGTCTTAATGAGGCTTTGTTGAAACTGCACTGAACAGCCCTTTCAGTCAACTCCAATGAGCACACCGGAGCATTAATAATCATCAGCACAATGTCCTAAAACAATTAACAAAGCCTTACAAGGGACCTAGGGATTTTAAGCTTTGGAAGAATCTGGATATTACTATTTAAGGAACTGTGTCAGTAATATTCAAAGAAGTTCATTTGTGACATTCACACCTTCTCCAGATATTTTCAAGATGCTGTATTTCATAAATATATATGAATTCAAGTTATATTAGTTATTCCAAATATATAAGTTGTTTCATGCCTATCAAGAAGCTGGATGCAGGGGCTGGCCCAGTGGTGCAGAGGTTAAGTTCGTGCGCGCTGCTTTGGCGTCCTGGAGTTCACCGTTTCAGATCCCGGACGCGGGCCTGTGCACTGCTTATCAAGCCATGCTGTGGCAGATGTCCCATATATAAAATAGAGGAAGAGCCACGGATGTTAGCTCGGGGCCAATTTTCCTCAGCAAAAAGTGGAGGATTGGTGGCAGATGTTAGCTCAGGGATAATCTTCCTCCAAAACAAAAAAAGGAATCTGGGTGCAAAACTATGTTCTTCATAAAGGCCAGTTGGTTATTGGCCCCCACCACCACCAAGTGTCTGAGCAGATTGGGCAAGTTTTCCCTCTATACACAGTGAAGTCCCTCCTTCACTGGGGAGTGGCAGGAGGGACGGGTATGTTAGCCACTCATAGTTCACTCCAAATCAGTTACCTGAGGGCAAGCAAAGGGTTCAGGTGTATGAGGACTTCTTTCTGACAAATTTTCATGGATGAGTGTTGCAAAGCACTTATGACTTGAGAATATTGTTCTAAATTACCCCAATATTAAATATGTGCTGATTAAAGTATAGAAATGCACACATTTAATGCTGATCACCAGATGTGTTCTGATGATCCGTGTCTCTTTCATTACCCAGGATACCTTGAATAACAGGAGTGAGGGAGCACCTATGAGATTGGAACATACCCAGACGGGTGTTGGCAGTGACAAGAAGAAAGAGGATGAGAAGAAAAAACGATTGAGTTTAGAAAATTCCAGCTCACCCATATTGGCCTGCTCTTCAGTAACTAAGGTAATAATAAACCCACGAGTACAGTTCCATGCTCAAGGACTGACTCCACACCCAGACGTCATCCTAGCAGTGTAGGAAATGATGGAGAGGTTTTCATTTCTTTTCCCCACGAGGAAAGTCAAGGTGGGAGGGAAGAAAGAGTTCAAAAATAACCCTGGGAATAAGACTAACCTACTCTACATAGTGGGTCAATTGCTCTGAACAATTCTGGGAGTGTTCAAATGCCAGCCCCATTTACAGACTGAGATAGGTAATGTGAAGTAGAATGGCACTGGCCCTGAATGAAATCTTAATGGCTTGTTACTAATGAGTCATTATAAATTGGTGTCAATTTCAAATGTGTCACCGTATTGACATGATATAAATAATACATGAAGAAAACACTTGCCCATTTAAGAACTGATTTTCTGCTTTGTGCAATTCAATGTTCCCCTTCTCTATTCAATAAGTCTACATGCACTACTTTTATTATCCGCTTTCCATTCTTTAACCTTCCTCCTTAAAACAAGACTACAATGAAGTGGGAAGAACTCAGAAATGATACATAGCAGAATAATTTGCCATTTTAACAACTCAATTTGAAAACTCTCAAAAGAACAGCCAACACATAATAATCTACTTGTCCACACGGTGTCACTAGAACTCCAGGAAAGTCAAACACTCTCAGCCTGAGCGATTACATCAGACTTCTATACCTTTTATTTCTTTAAATGCCATTTCATGCAAAAATATTACAAAATGAGAATGGCATGAAGTATAAGAACAATGGAATTGTTTTCTAAAAGGGTTGTAAACTAAGGTTAACTCTCAAACACCATATGCACCTATAACATACGATACTAGCAAGAGTAGTAGCGCCATGAACAGAGGGCACCGTGCTAAGTGCTTTATGTATACTGTCTCATCTAAGCCTTATCACACCAACTTGCCTGAATGGTCGTTATCCCTGTTTATGTTTAAAATGAGGAATTTGAGCCGTCCAGAGTTTAGCAACTTACCAAGCCATCCCCAATGCCCAATCTCTGCTAAGTAATGCGGCGACAAAGAGGGGGAACCCACATCTGCAGCCAGAGGACTACAGTCCAGCTGCGAGACAGGCCTCACTCATGAAAAGGCAGCAGTCCAAGGGCTGGAAACCAAGTGCTGGGCAGCTGTCCAATGACTATTAAAGGCCAGATCATACAGCCCACGTTCTAGGAGAGAGTGGGGCTAATTCCTGAGGCTACCTGGAAGACAAGGGGCGCCCGCTGATCCTCACAGGGGGTTCAAAGCTAAAACAACCAGAAAGAGAACATGCAAACCGGTGGAGGGGCAGCAAGCTTGGAAACAGTGACTGTCCGTGCCTGGCAGATGTGTAACAGCCAACCCAGAAGGGAGCCTGTTCCCTGAATGATCTTTTCCTGTTAGATCCTGAAAGGCCCACCCGTTTCTTATTGCTTTCCAGTCCCAGTGCCAAAGTACTGACTCACAGCATTTGGGGCTAAAAAGAAACAGACTGGGGTTTTTCTTTTTTCCCTTCAAACTGCTGAGTTGGCTCCTCAGTTAAATGGTGATGATTCATTGGGAACAAATCCTGGTGGTGAAAGGCTAATCATGGTCATTTACCTCATTCAGATTTTAACAGCTGGAGAGCAGTGGGGTCTGCAACGTGTTACCCTGCAGCAGAGCTGAAAAAACCACACGCGGGCGGCGGGGCCCTCTTCCACAAGACGATCCTCGAAGGATTCTCAGAGCAACTGTGGCATCAAGCAGCTGGATCCGAGCACACTGGTTCTTTTGTGAGGCTGGGTAAACCATGTCACAACCACACACTTGGGACTAAGAGGAGAAAGCCCTTCATGTATTTTTTTTAATTCTAGTAAAATACAAATAAAATAAAATTTACCATCTTAACCTTTTGCAAGTGTACAGTTCAGTAGTGTCAAGCACATTCACATTATTGTGTAACCATCACCAGCATCCAGCTGCAGAACTCTTTTCATCTTGCAAAACTGGAACGTTGTACCCATTAAACAATAACGCCCGTTCTCCCCTCCCCCTGGCAACCACCTCTCTACTTTCTGTCTCCAGGAATTTGAATTCTCTAGGTACCTCATATAAGTGGGAAAAAATGTATTTGTCTTTTTGTGACTGGCTTATTTCACTTAGCATAACATTTACAAGGTTCATCCATAATGTAGCAGATGCTGGAATTTCCTTCTTCTTTAATGTTGATTAATAGTCTATGTATGCACATACCACATTTTGCTTATCTATTCTTCCACAGATGGACAGTTGAGTTGCTTCCACCTTTTGGCTATTCTGAATTATGCTGCCATGAACATGGGTGTACAAATATTTCTTTGAGACCCTGCTTTCAGTTCTTTTGGGTATATATCCAGAAGTGGAATTGCGGGACCACATGGTAAATCTATTTTTAATTTTTTGAGTAATTGCCATACTCTTTTCCATAACAGCTGCACAATTTTACATCCTCACCAACAGTGCACAAGGTTTCCAATTTCTCTACATTCTCACCAACACTTGTTATTTTCTGTTATCGTCGTCGTCGTTGTTCTGATAGTAGCCATCCTAGCGGATGTGAGGTGGGCCTTTTAAAATTCTTTCCAAGCTTGAAATTCTATGAAAAAGCTCTAATGATAAAACATTGCAGTAGTAAATGGTTATAGCAAAGCATCATAATTTAAGATTTAAACTATTTCCTGCCTCCAGATTCCACCACACCACCTGGAAGGATGCTGGGTCAGAATGGAGGAGGGTCACGGTGGGATCCCAGCCCCCTGGGGTCAGCATTTTTCACAAGAGAAAAAAGGAACCAGGAATCTGACTGCCTACATGAGGGCAACCAATTAATATGAATTCCAACTTGGTGAAGTCAGAATTCATAAAGTTCCACTAATTTCTAAAGCCAGAATGGACCCCCAATGAAAGCACAATGTGAACATTAAGAAAACAAAAACTACTATAAATAACACAAGTGAGTGCTTTTCCATCAGTCTTCAGATTTGGAATACGATTTTTCAAAAATCTAAAGCCAGACTGCTAAATCCCATACTTGGTGGGAGATACAAATGATTCGGCAGTGTTTGGTTTCAAAAGTCCATTCACTAGGCTGAGTGGCTTTTTCTTCTGCTTTATCTTTCAATCCCGTAGATTCCTGAACTGTTTTAGAAAGTCAACAGATACACAGGAAGATCCATTCCTAAGAGCTTCTTTTCTAAAGTTGTTTGAGAGCTAATCTCTGGAAAGCACTTCTGCCAAGGAGCCAAGCATGGTCAAACTCATGCTGGTCTCACGACCTCTTAGTCCTTCCCATTACCTCTTATTACTTCCATCAACTCGTTTTTTTTTTTCTTATAAGGAAGATTGGGCCTAAGCTAACATCTGTTGCCAATCTTCCTCTTTTTGCTTGAGGAAGACTGTCCCTGAGCTCACATCCATGCCAATCTTCCTCTATTTTGTACATGGGACACGGTCAAGGTATGGCTTGATGAGTGGTGTGTAGGTCCATGCTTAGGACCCAAATTGGCAAACCCCTGGCCACTGAAGCAGAGCACGCAAATTTAACCACTACACCACCAGGCCAGCCCCTCCATCACCTCTTAGTCCTTCCATTACCAAGCTCATGAGTGGAAACAAGTTCAGTGGAGACTCCTTAGCCTGAATCCTTCTTCCACCAGGAAGTTAAGGATTTGCATACGGGGAACAAGCGAATACACAAAACAGCAATGAATGCAATCTGGAAATCTGGGTTTGACTTGACCTCCTTGACTGTGGGCAAATCACTCAATCTCTTTGAGGCTCTGCATTCTCAACTGTAAAATGGGGTGGATATCACTTACCCCTAGTGATGCAGCATATGTGAAAACTTCTGGCACAGAGTTGGCTGTCAATAAATGCTCAAAAATCATTGATTTTATAACCAGAGACTAGTAGAATAATCTCAGAAAGTTCCCTTTGGGTGGCTGACCCCTAGGGGTGGGTGTCTATCTTTTAGCTGAGGGTATGGCTTCGGTCTATGTTCACAAAATAAATGCTAAAATAATGGGATAATTTGGACATCCTTTTGAGGTCTCTGATAAACAGCTGTGCCTCTATGAGACCAAGATGAAGCCATCATTTCCCTCACGTCATTCCTTCAGACCACGGGGAGACACCTCTGCATGCTCTCCACCTTGACGGCTGTTTCTCCGCAGCACTGGGGTGAAGAAGTAATGGCTTCACATGTCCCGCAAATCCTACCATGGCTGGGAAGGCAGTCCCTCTGTCTCCCTGACATGCTGTTGGGCTGGAGTCAGCAAACCCTCAACTCTGGAGTTCCAGAAACACTGACACTCAAACAGCCTGCACCGTCTGCCTCTGCTTGCTAAATTCGATTTCTCTCTTTTTCATCTTTATGTGGGATAATTCTGCCACCATAAACCTTTCAAAGGAAGAGGGATGTGCTCTGCAGAGAGAAATTCTCCATCTGCCCTTTCCCTTTTTACATTTCTATTTGCTTTCTTCTTTGATTTTCTAGAATTCCCCTGATCCAGGTATTACCTTTCTTCACCTCCCCCAGGCTTCCCTACCAGTTAATGCCCCTGCCCGCCTCTCCCACCTCCCCAGCCCCTTCCTTTCTTCCCTCTAGCACTTGAAAGCCCCCCTCCCAGCACACGCAGGCACACAGACACTCACACACTTGAGAAGCCTCCCTGTGTGTCATTGCCCTGGTCTCAGCAGCACCATAATCGTGTCTCTGCAGTGCCTTCCATCACCATGGAAACCAGCGTTCGCAGGCACTACAGTGAGACACAGCCATTACTGTGGCTAGTGCCTGTCAATCCACATGTGAGTGTGTGTGCTTAAAATAGAAGTTCTGCAAAAAAGCCCCAGCAATTAGGGAAATCTGGAAATCTTTCTGAATACAGATTCATTTAGTCCTGCTGCCAGCTGACTTCCCTTTCTCCATTGTTGTTCCTAAAAGAGGTGTGGAGAGCCAATAAGCCAGTTCTCCCTGGAAACAATGCCTCCTGCAAGGGGGATTAGCCATCCTCAGGGATTTTTAGGTTATGAGGATCCACAATGGCAGGTGTAGCACTAGCAGTCCCTTTAGAAAATCTGACACTGATCCTGTTCTGTGCTTCCCAAAAAAAAAAAAAAATTGGGACACAAAATGCAAAAGGGGAGAAGCGGGAGTGTTTAGGAAACGATAAGTGAAATGCAGTTCAAAAGAAGCTAAAACATAAATACCAAGGAAAGTAGAGGAGGCTGTGAAAGAAAACAGGCTGCCAAGTCCGTTTATTTCGCAATTAGCAAAGTGGGTAAGTGACTGAAAGGTAATTGACAGCTCTCCAGGCACCAGTAAATGGTCACTGCAAGAAGAGGGCGCTGGCAGCCTTGGCGCCTGGGAGTAAGGAACTTGGCGGCCTGTGAGCCCTGGAGAGGCTGCTGTGATGGGCCATGGAGTCCAGGCTGCCTCTTCCAAGCCTCCCTTTCCAGAATCTTCCCTCCCCTCTGGCTAGGTGGTAAAGCCAACCACCACTATATTAAGAGTTCATTCTAAAATTTATACTTGTCCAACATACAAACTTACTCTGATGGAAGAAATAGATATTTTATCAGGAAGAAATTCACATCCTCAGCCCAGAAGCATTACTATTCTTAATTATCCCTAGATTTAAAGAGAAGTAAAAAATCCAAATAATCAGAATCAGAGAGCTGGAAAAGATATCAAGAGTTCATAAAGTCTAGCCACACTTACAAGATAGATAAAGCACATTATCCCCGTTTACAAGAAGAGGCAAGGGAGGGACAGGAAGTTGAGGATTTAGTCCTGAACTGGGTAACAAGTGACCCCTTAGATCCTAGTAGAGTTTACTCCCATTACACCTTCTCAGGGGTATGTGTTTAGCTTTCATTGTTATATCTTGGCTTGTATACATACTTTCAATCAGATCTGAATAGCCAGCTAAAACCTCAAGCACATACTGAGGATGTAGAACTGGATCATCTCTTTCACAAAAACAGCAATTTTCATGATTCAGCTGAGACAGGAGTTTGGGGTGGTTTCTTGTACAGATCGCTGGCAGCTTTCTGCATCTCCTCCTTCTCTAAGTAAATGACTGGGGGAGGGGGCTGGAGAAACGCAGACACCATTGGGACCCTCGTGATCTCAATAGGCTGTCCAAGATCCTTCCGTAACCAACAGGCTGCGTTTGTAAGCAGACCTACCCCTTGGCTCCTCAGGTCGTAAACTAGCCAGTAATTGTCTGTTCGATGTGTGCCGAGTGCAGGACACGTGGTCGTGGAGGGGAGACCTCCAGAGTAAAAGGAAACACTGCAGGAAGGCGAGTTCTGTTGCCTCAAGGAAGTCTGGGTAACAATTTTTAAAAAGCCATTTACGTTTGCACTGAGAAAGCTTAATGTTTTTATGAAAGCTCCATTTTCCTAAAAACATTTTGTGTGGAAAAAATCTTAAAATGACTTGCCCTTCTCTGTGCTCCCATTAACTGAGCAGAGCAAGGAGTGGAAAATGTGCCAGGTGGGAGCCGGAGACTGGCTCAGGATGAAATATTGATGGTGACTTCTCCATAAAAGCAGTGACATCCATGCAGATGGCCGACCCACAACCTCTCACTCTCCACAGAAGACACAAATCTCCAGGCGCCTGCACCCCTAGGTAGCTGGGCCAAGACATCCAGAAGAACTCGGGGGTGGGGGTGGGGGTCACTGAGAGACGAGACCCGGCTAAGCAGTCTGCCAAAGAGCCACGACTGTTTCTTCCTCGGCAAAGTGAATCCCTGCAGGATCTGTCTGGCCCAGCTGCTTCCTGCAGCAAACTGGGTTTATCCCTCGCCCCACTTTCTCGGGGAGGTGGAGACTTACACAGACAGCGTCAGCCAACGGAAACCACTTCTTTTTCACTCACAGCGGTGAGGTGCCAGGCACTAGGCTGGCTCTTTTCACACATCTCAGTTCACATTTAAAGTGACCCTGAGGAGGACCGCTGCCACCCCCCACCCCTTACAGATGCAACAGAAAGGTGCTGAGAGAAGACATCTAACCTGCCCTAAGTGAGGAGGCCATATGTGGGGGAACCAAGAGGGAATCCATGTCTATAAAACTTGCTTCTTTTGCTCATGTTTTAGGAACCCAATACTATATGCTTCAAAGGCCAAAATCTTATGGTGTGAAGAACTACTTTTCTAATATATTACTCACGTCTCAACATTTCTAGAGTTTTTATGGTATGGTCTCCTCAATGTTTCTCACGTCTTTTCCACCAGGCCTAAGGAGCCACACAACCTTGGGAGTCCCTGGGCTTGGGCCTGGCCGACTGCCTGCTGTGCGAGTGATGGCAGGTCCAGCTTCCCACTTGACCTACTTCTGGGCCCCACTTTTGGCTTTCCCTGCCCTTCTCATCACTTCTGCTCTTTCTCTTGGCTCCTCCCAGCTCAGCCAGCCCCTGTACTTCCTCACTCCATCTGTCAGTGACCAGTGACCAGAGAGCCACAGTCCTCAGGGCTCTGGTAGACCAGAGCCCCACACGCTGTCTGAGCTGCAGCATAGCACCAACCCCAAGTGTGAGAGCAGCATGCTGACATCACTGCCTGCAGTGCGGACAACGCACCCAGGCAGTAGACAAGGCATGTGGCTCATGCATGAGGCTGGGGGGCCCGTTTTGTACCAGTGCTGTGCTGCCAGCTGCTCTCAGCTTTCCCGACACCAGTGCCAACCCTCTGCCCTGCATCCCAGGAAAGCCACAGGGAATGTCTGAGCACTCATTCACTATGCAGCCTACCCAGAAGCCAAGTGGTAGTTTTGGGGGGAAAGAAAGTATTAACCCAATTTCCTATTCATATCTTACAGCTTAATATTTATTTTACCATTTATGAAAATCCAAAAGAATGGCCTCATGGAGCTTCCCCAATGCATGCAGATGGCTTTCTCGTTACTCATTCTGTAACAATCTGTGCTTCTTAAGACTATTTTTCAACAGCTGACCTGAAGTTACAGAAACTGACTACTCCTCACCGTCTTCCAAAATACTAGCGCGTCTTGATAAATAGCGGTTTCCATGGAGATGACAAACGAACATTACCCATGGTGCAGCAAGCTTCTGATTTTATCTTGAACCATTAGCTTTCACCCACAGCCCATTCATTATTCATCTGCAATAAGGAAATGGCTGCAGCCCAGAACATTTCAGGAGAGCCGCATCAGTGTGCTGCCCAGAACAACACGCAGGGCATGATCAGCACATGGCCAGGAGCCTAGCCAACTCCAGGATTTAAAGAGCCATCAGAAATCACATGCTAGCACTCCAGTGCCTGCAGGCACATCCTCCACAGTGTAAATCTAAATTTTCAACAAATGAGTTAGGAACTTTACAAATGATCCCACGACTTAGAGGATGATGGGGTACAGTATCTATGCCATATTGGCTCTCTCCGATGCCCACTATGCGCTGCTCTTCTCTGGACCGACTCCCCTCCACTGACTCCCTCACAGGACACGTGTACTGGAAGAGTTCATGTGAATTTAATTTTTGTAAAAGATACATACTTTGGAATCTCAAAACACTACCCTTAAACCTTTTGAAGAAAATAATCTTTAATCTTAAAAAGATAACCGATAGGTGATAAACTAAGAGTCGACAGCTGCTAGATATAATTACTGCAGGAGGAAAGGAGACTGCCTGGGTCATACACTACCTTTTTTTTCCCCAAAGAAAGCACAACTCCTGGGGTGGCCAGTCTTAATTATATTCTTTTATGTGTATCCAATAAAAATTATACCTGAAGGCAGCACACTCGTGAAGAGACTGTAATAAACATACAGAATACATTCACAGCCCTAGGTCCTAGTTCCCAACAATGTCTTCCTTTTAAAACCATGTTAATTGTTCCTAAGGATATAAAAATTGGTTTAATATCAGAGTACAATCTGTACTAATACTAAACACCAAAATACAAATTTAAAAAAAAAGAACATTTATGTAATATGTTTTCTGATGCAACACTTGAAAATTATGGCATCTATTCATTACCTATATTTTAAAACATCAGACCCCACAGCCACCACTCTTTGTATTTTGAAACAATCCTTTCCACATCCTGCCCTGGAGAATGCTAAAAGCTTCACGGCTTTTAAAGGCAGCCCAAGATTTTCCAGAGCTCAGCAGCTTCATCAATAAATCAAAGGGCCCAGGGACCATTTCTTGGTAGTAAAGGGGTTTAAACTTCAGGAACATACTTTAAACTACTGAAAGACAACAGAAAGACTGGCAACAGGTAGGAGAGGAAATGGGCCTCTCTTCTTACTGAGAGAGAAGCACCTTTCACACCTGGCTAAGGTGGGAACATTGCCAGCATCCTGCAAAAAGCCTTTTCATTTCCCAGGACTTTGGAATACATCCTCTCCCACAATGGGAACTCCCTTCGGAACATCAGTCACCTTTGGCTCCTTGGCCCCCACTCTCTTCTCTGCCTGGAGGGCCTCTCATGGTCCCCCTGTCCAACTTCTACTGCAAGGCCCTCAGGCTCCCTCTCCACCCCAGGCCCTAGCTGGCCATTCTCGGCCCTTCTCTGAACTTGTGTTGCGTGCTGAGACTGTGGCTGTCTGTATTAGACACCTTTTCTCCAGCTGCTTCCTAGACACAAGTTCTGTAACCTCAAGCAAATGTATCTTACTTTAGGCTGGGCTTGGAAATCTCTGGATCCCTCACAGCACCTGGGTGGAGCTGTCTACACTCCATGACCATTCCTGAAGTCAGGGCAGATGGTTTCTAAGATGGTTTCTCATTGTGAACTCCAAGCAAAACTTCATATCTTATTGTTTTTATGTTGGTTTTTAAACAGATAACCAACATTGGGAAATTTTTTTAGGGAAGTATTTCTGAATATTTCAACAAAGTTATTTAGAATCTGATGGACTCTCTGTACATAATGTCTACAAAGTAGGCCTGGAGAATTAAATAACCAACTATGGAAAATGACATTTCCAAATTCCTGCAATATGTAGTGACTGCTTCTGCTTGCTTTGTGAACTAGGTTCCCGGAAGGGGCAAGAGGACATATCTTCCTGGCAAATCCAGGTCTGGTTCAAGAACATTCTGTGAGCTTGAAACTGCTTGCCTTCCTCTAGCCTCAAGTAACAAGCTACTTATCCATTTGGAAAGAATGCTGTGAGGATCTTAAACGTGGCATTGATAAAGCTTTTTTAAATGTCTGGCAAGTGCCACATAAATCACCTAAAATGTCCCGAAAAACCCATAAATGACATTTCCAATCATGATAATTATGCTTTAGGATTTCACCAGCCTGAAAATATTTTGGTTTAAAAATTTCTCTGAGAAGTCCCAAAGCACCTGACAACAAATAGCCCAATCCTTTCTGATCTACAACTAAATCACGTGTAATCACTGGTTCCCACACTCACCTTTCTAGTTCACGCTTCTTCCTCTGAAAAACTTCACCTGTTAACAGGTAGACAGCCAACATTCAATTCTGCTGTTTGGAAGCTCAAAGTAGTCTGAACCCACTTAGGAGACAAATAATCCTCTTTAATGTGGGAAAATGTGCATGGCCTTGCTTTAGCCAAAGACTCATCTAGATGATGAGTTCCTGACAGCACACTCAGGCTCCAGTTTCTAAAGTGAAGAATTACAGTGCAACATGTTGGCAACTCCGGGAAGAAACCACCATTTCTGACTTCTCTTGTTTTCTTTAAAAGAAAATGCTCTTTTAAGTTTGGGGTGAAGGAGGAATGAATGGTGAAATCAGAAGGACATACAGACAACTTTTGTGCAATTCTGACTTTTCACTGGAAATCTACACCTGACATCCCACTGTCATCTCAAAGCTTAGAGTCCAAGATCACTAGCCTTTCCACAAACTAAGTTTCCTGGCTGGCTTTCCTTCTCTCATCAATGACACCACAATTGTCCTTGTCTCAAAACCTTAGCCTCCTTCTTGACCAGTATGATCATATGTCCAGTTTGCTTGGGATGGCCCCAGTTCATGCCTGTTTTCTCGGTCTCTTGACCAGAAAAGTCCCAGGTTGGACAATAAATTATATCATCCTCTATTTTCATCTTTTCCCCCCAAATCCTGCTGACTTTTTCCTTATTGATACTTGGTTATCCACTCCTTCATTTCAATGCCCCCATCTTTATTAATTGCACTGAAAGAATACCCTCTCTCTGGGATCTCCAATCTCTAGTCACTAATCCTCATGATCTAAATGTTGACTCATGATGACTGTTCTAAATGTCTTCAACGTCTTTGTATTATTTAACGGATAAAGTGCAAATCCAGGCATTTAAGATCTTTCACATTCTGGCCCTTACGCTGTTTTTCCAGCCTTGTTTCCAGTTACTTCCTTATGTAACACATGAGTCCCACAAAGCTGCTTGTTCAGCCTTCATGTTTCATATGCGTGTGCTTCTGTGATGCCCATGCTCAAGCTGCTCCTGCTCTCTCTTGGGTCTAAGACCCAACTCGTGTCTCACTTCCTCCCTAAAGCTTTCTCTGCTATCCTCTGCCTTCAGTGCCTCACCTACATGACATCCCTGCACCAAGCAACCTCAGAACCACTCAGTTAGGACTTAGCAATGCCCACCTCACATTCTTCTTTGTCTCCTTCACGTCTCTATTCTGTCTCTCCAAGTAGATCTTAAGCTCACCAAGAGGAAGGACCTTTAATAATTCTCTCCTCACTAGCCACCCAAGTCTGCTCACAGCAGGCAGGAGGCAACATGAAAAAAGGAAAAGCACAAGCCCTAGCATGGTTCATCTCAGATTTGTCGCTTTCTAACTGAACCCTCGGGAAAAGAGGTAGCCTTTCATCCCCAGTTTCCACATCTATACAATGGGGATGATGATGATGCTAATAATATCCACCTCGCCTTCATCACCAGGTTGTTGTGAGGAGCAGGTAAAGCGAGTCTGCTGTGAATTACAAAGTCCTATACACATGAGAAATTAATCAACATTTTTTGATAATGGTAATGATATCCAGCCGCCACCTAATCAGAAGTACACATCACATGATGCTTCAGAGACAAATCATTGGGACCTGAGCTGTCTACCTCCTAGGTAGGTATCACAGGGCTCAAACTGAATTGCTTCTCTGAATACTCACGAAAAAGGAGCTAGGAGATGTGTCAGTCTTAAGGCTACCATATTTCATTTCTTCTTTTCAATGTCGAAGGCTTTTAAGAGCTGACTGTGGAATATGAAAAGCAGGAAGAATGGAGGAAAGGGACAAGCTAGCTTGTCTGGTTCTTCTAGCATTTCAGACTACTTGTGAGTCCTTTTCTCTTCTCTGCAAAACATCCTTTTGAAATGTTGGAACCAGTACTATGAGCCCTTTGAAAAGAAGAGGGGGAGAGTAGCATGCAGCCTCTAAAAAAAAAGCTAAGGCATTTAGTGGAGGTAGATTGAGGGCATGGTGATTTTGGAATGAACCACACTTTACAATTTCAGCTCCAGGCTTGATTGAGGTATTCCAGATACACAGCTCTTCTGGAACTTTCCATGTAGCAGAAATCTATGCACTTATGGATGTTTGTGGCAGCAGTCAAGCAAATTAGTCAGATAAAATGCAAGCGGGAAAGCAGAGAAGTGGTTCTCCTGACGCTGCTTTTCTTTCTGTAAGCTTCCCACACCACAGAGTCATCAAGCACATTATAGCCCACAAGAAAAACCTTGAAAGAATAATTGACCTTAAGGCACATATTCTTAACTAATAAAACATCTTTGCATCAGCTCACAAGGATACAGACTCTAAGCTAATATAAGGTACCAATTTGGCAAGACAGTTTGCCCCTGGTAATTATACTAAAAATAAAAGAAGGCAGCCAACTGGCAGAGTTGTCTGTTCCCTTAGAAAAGATATTTCATGTTCCTTCAAGCTTCATTATCAACGATTGGCTTTGATGAATGAGAGCTTCCAGCAGCTTTTGCCCAAGACCAGGCTTGACAAATGGGGCATTATTTTGGCAGAACTCCGATTCTGACTCAGTCTTCAAACGTCTGGCACTGTACATGAACTTCTGAACCTGACCTGAAGCTATTATGGGTTTTAGAATTTTCAAGCAATTGCATCATTGAGCAACCAGCATGGGATGGCATTACTATCTTATCCACTGTCCAGATGCCACCATGCATTTAAAGGCAATTGACATAAATCAGCAAAGAACTGCACAGAGGGTGGCAGAAAGAAATGCCCATCATTAAGATCCATTCAAAAGCACGCAGGTTGGAAATGTAGCACATTGAATTTGAAAACGCAGATTTTCCACAAATTGAGAAAACTATGAAGAGCAATTTGTAAATTTTCATCAAATAGCATATGCTCGGAGTAATTTTTTCCCAAGTGTTTCCAAAGGTAACTTGACAGTGATAGGGTTTCTTCCTTTTCTTTAAAACCTCTGCTCCAGTAGAATAAGATCAAGAAAATAGAGCTTCTACATTCAGTTATTACTCTAAGGGTTTCTTTTTTACACCAAATTGCTGACATTCCCTCATTTTTCCAATATCATATTGGGAAGGTAAAACCTAAGTGTCTGTGTCTAAGAGGATTCAATGGGGGAAATTATTTAATGTTTGAGTGAACTAAGTTCATTTTAATGCTAAATCTAATGTTATTTTCAATGTCCTGATTAATATGGGACAATCATTTTAATGAGACGCACACCAAAATATAGTAAAAGGAATGAAAAGAATTCAGGGAACAAAGAGGAGGAAACCAATCTGGTAACTTTATTAGCAAAGCCAGAATAAATAAGAACATTTTTAGTTTTATGTAAATCTTCCTTTATTTTTACTGAGACCAATTCAAATGTTGAGGAACAATCTGGCAGGCTCTTCGAGTTCATCAATGATTAACAGAAAACTATCTTGCAGAATGAAAATCTCCCCTCTTCCTAAATCATTAGACAGAATACGCTGGCTTGTCTGATTAAATCGCAGGTGGGCAAATAATAGAAGAAGATTGCTAATTTTTAGTGGCAGGCTCTGATTGACAACCTGAAAGAATATAAATTAACCCAGGTATGAGATCATACATATTTTCCACAAATCTCTGTTTCCTCGCTGGTATTATAAATGCAAACCTAGCAGAAATATTTCAAACATGAGCAACCAGATTAAAATCATTTGTCTAGAATATCTCCTAAATTAGACTTTTCTTAAGGCCAACAGTATTTTTGATATACTTTCATTTCAAATAAAGTCACCAATGCTTTAAGTAGGAGAAACAGATGAAGCCTTCTCTTCCTTGGGATTCACTCAGTTGTGCCAGTATTGCAAACAGTACCATGTGCAATGCCTTCCATTCCCACTTGTGATGGTTAATTTTATGTGTCAACTTGGTTGGACCATAGTGCCCAAATATGTGGTCAAACACTATTCTGGATGTCTCTGTGAGGGGTTTTTGCATGAAATTAACATTTAAATTGCTAATTTTGAGAAAAACAGATTGCCCTCCAAAATGCAGGTGGGCCTCATTCAATCAGTTGAAGGCCTGAATAGAACAAAACTGACCTCCCAGAGCAAGAGGGGATTCCGCCAGCAGACAGCCTTCAGACTTGAACTGCAGCATCAGATCTGCCCTGGGTCTCCAGCCTGCTGGCCCATCCTGAAGATTCTGGACTGACCAGCTTCCATAATCATGTGAACCAATTCCCTAAAATAAATCTCTTTCCATATTTATACTTATCAATTGTTTCTGTTCCTCTGGGAAACCCTGACTAATACACAACTTTTCTGAAGGGTCATTATCCACTCTGCATCATCCTCTGCACACATCTTGCTTTCCTCTATGTGGACAGCATAACTTTATTTTTGTACACTTAATACTGAGAATGAGCATTCAACCTCTTGGCCACAAAGTTATATAGCTATTTACTTAAAGCATTTTTTTTTTTACACTCTGATTCCTGTACTATGTGTTTTGCATACAGTTAAGTCCTTTAAAGCCCCTTAACAACTTCCCTGCATTTGCGTCAGAGAGAATAGTCTCCTAGCCAGGAAAGGACTTTAATAAAGCTTTGACTAAAAGGTAGGATGGAAAAACCCAATCAGTTTCCAGAATGGCTTCTTTCTCCTGGGAGTACATCTGTGATTTGAAATTCATTCCAAGATCAGACTCATCCATATACAAATACAAAGCCAGGACAGCCCATTTTTGATGATCTCATGATCCTTTCCACTAAGGATGAACACATATTATCTGGATCAAGTTCCTTTTAATGATGCAGAAATGAGATATATTATTGATGAAGACAGGCCTCAATCCCACCAAATCCTAGACAGATGTAATTTTCTCGAATCTCTTCTCTCAACTCCCATTTTAAGGGGGAAAAATCATGGTAGAGCAGAAGGTTGAAAATTTAATTTGGAGGCAAAAGACATTTTCACTTTTCTGGCTTTTTCTAGTGTGAATGAAACAAACATGGTTCTAATTTCAAGAGCTGTTTTCATTCTGACAAAGAAAAACAGTTCAAGCCAATCACACGTTTACATCTATCAATAGTTTTTAATACCAGTAGTCACGAGGTGGTGTTGCCCTTGACTAGGTTCTCTGCCTAGATTGAAAACGACTGGTTTGTAGTGAAAACATTCTTTCTCAACCAGAAAGTTACAAATAAGGTTATAAGTCAAGAGGCTTGCAATGAAATGGTCTTTAAATCATATAGTTTTTTTTATAAAAGCAAAACAAACAAAAAAACAAAGTAAACCTCTCCTGGACTAATTACTATCAATTCCTTTGGTCCATTATACAGAAGTGCCTCAACTAATCAAATGCCTAGGTCTGAGGCGTGCTGGTTAGCTCGGTGGAGCAATCTGAAGTTTAGCATTTTTGTGTCAAGCTTTATTACTGAAAATTTATCTAAAATACAAACAGTCCATTTTTCTGCTAAGTACAGTCAACTGTTTCTCTTGTTCCAATCACTGACTTAGATCATCGTTCAGGCAGCATCACTCAATAAATTCTTCTTTTGACATACTGTCCTCTCACCCTCTCCTTCCTCAGTGACTTTAGTTATGGACTCCCTTTTTGAATGTTTTTGTATTAAGTGTCCTAAAGTAAAAAAATAAGTAAAACAAAATTTAAGTAAAATTAAAAAATTATACTCAATTATAGGAGTCTTAGAAGAAAACTGGCTAAAAATGTCCTTAAGATAAAGTAGAAAATATGACACAATATATTCCTACCATCGTAAAATACTAAAAACTTTGATAAAAAAGTAGAAGTGCTTTTGAACAGACTGATTTTTAACATCCTTAAAAAAAAGAGACCTTTACTAAGTGGCTGGCCATCCTCTTCACTCATCGCCTGACAGCACTGCAGGCCACCTCAGACGCACATCCATGGTTCTTCTACCCTCTCATGTCCCAGTTCACCAGCCCCCTCAATTCTACCACTCTTCCCTTCACTCCACCTCAACCACTCAGAATCATCATACTTCTTAGATACCAAACGCTGAGGTCCTGTCTGATCATAGGCTTCCATATTTCCACCCACCTTCCTTCTTCAGTCTGCCCACTGGTCCTTCATCCTTATCATGGCTTCATCATGGCTTCTGTCTAGACCACACGACGGGCCATTTTAATCATATTTTCCATAGCAACCAGAGAATCCTTCACCTACTTAACCTTTTTTCATAAGCTCTAGCTCTAGGTAAATGCCATCATCTTGAATTTTTGACTGGAAAAAAATTTACTGGAAGAAGCCAAAATTAAACCAGCTCTCTCTCCTGCACATTCATGAACCAAACTCCATCTCAGCTGGGCCCCCACGGTCTTCATTTCCAGGTGACAAGCAATCACTTTCAGCAGCTGTTACCTACCTGCAACACCACTGTAAAGATGCAGCCTAATCTTCACAAACTTGCCTTCCCGCCTCCTAGAATTTTCTAGAATTATCTTCTTCTCCTTTCTTCTGATTTTGGAAAATAACGTGTCCCTCACCTTCCAAAGGTGAAATCCTCATTCTATGCCATAGATATCCCTTTCCTATTCACCAGGCATCCTCTTTCTCTCCTCTCTCTCTCCCTCAGTGAACTTGCTTACATCTTCCTTACCTCAAAAAAGAACTCGCCCCTCAACCTGCCTTGCCCCTCAAGCTCCCTTCCATTTTACCACCAAACCTTCAGAGCCACACAGTCCATTCCACTCACCCACGCCCCGCCACTGAACCTTTGAAAATCTGGCTTCCTCTTGTACTACTTTTTCTGCACCCTCATCAGCTAGGAACCTTCCATTCAAGTATCTAGTTGAATTGGGGCTAAATCCAGTTCCCCACCATGTGACAATCTGAAGTGCTCCCTTGCCCCATTTCTTCCCACACCTTACTCTCCTAGGCTTCTCCTCAGCATCCTTGGTGCCTGCACAGGATTGTGTCTGCTCCTTTACTGATTTCTCACCAAGCACTTTGTGATAATTAGAGATTTTACTGAATATTAAGTATCTTGTGGGGCTTATATCAAATTACAAACACTGAAAAGGATAGATTATATCATAGAGGGTATAAGAAATTCAGTGTGCTCCATCACATCTCAGTGATTATACAGTGAGGAGCTTCTCTCTTGCACCCAGCTATATAGAACAGGACCCAACAGATATGCACTTAGTGATTGCTTGTTGAATGAACAAACGACACATTATTGAGCTCACTTTATAAGAAAATCTCTCATAAGGGTTTTTAAAAAGCATTAATATTTTCATTAAAGGTGCAGCACACAAATTGAGAGATTATTATTAAATTTTTGCAAAAGATAATAGTATTGTGGTTATGCTTGCAAAGAAAGAGTATCCTTATCTTTTACAGAGACACTGTAAAATATTTCCAGATGAAACGGTAATGTGCAGTGCAGAAAGAGTTGCAGTAAATGAAGTTGCAATTACTAAAGGTTTTACTACTCAAATGTATTAAACGTTTACTACTTTTTAGGCAATGAATCCAAAATATATAAAAACAAAAAAAATACTAACTTTAATGGTGATAAAATTTTAATGGTGATTTTGATTTTCAGGTGTGATTTTAAAATTCCCCAAATAAATCTCTACTACCAAAATTAGACTCGTCCATGGACACTACCGTCACTCAGCGTAACTGACAGCCTAGTTGCGCCCACAGCTGTGGTGGGCTGAACCTGAACCTCATAAGTCTCCCAAAGGTCGTCATTACTGTTTCTTAAAGTCAAAATCGGTGATGGTATCAGTGGCCTCAACCTTTTCTCCTTCTCTTCTTTTGTCTCTCTCCCTTCAAGGACATTTTGAAATAGAAACACAGTGCCCTTTAATCTCAGGCCCAGCGTGAAACTGCCTTCCTTCCACCTGACCGAGCAGGCCTTCCTCCCGCTGTCAGGGAGATGAACCTTTATCCTGTGGCCTTGACTTCCATTCTTTCTGGGTTTGTTTTTCTTGTCACAAACAGAGAACCATTATGAGGCTGGAATTTAAAAACACTAGTATTAAAATAAACTAAATTCCTTTCTCCTTGTTACTGATCCCTAAATGCCTCACTACGCCCTAGGAGCAAACTCTTCTGTGAGGAAATTGGTCAAAGCTCTCTCGGGAGGACACCTGGAATCGTGATGCTTGGGGGTCTGGGGCCTCCAGTCAGCTAATCCTAGACTGTTGTTTACAGAACGACTGACTTTTATACAAAAATAACAGCAATTATTGCTGAATCTCCCAATCTAGCCCCAAAATGTCTGAAGCTCCAGGGAGCAAAGCCTTTTGCGTCTGGGACAGTGATGCCGGGAAGAGGGGCTAATTATTGATATGGCTGGAAAAGCAAGGAAATGAGGTAATTGGAAACCTCAAGTCAAGCAAGCTCTTTCCCCACTTCACTCGGAACCTTGACTACTATCCTTCCTTTCTAAGCACCTGACAGGCCTGTTCTCTCAGTTCTTCCATTTAATCCTCAAGGCGAATCTTAAACCCCACATACTCCTAGGGCCGTGTTAAGGATCTTTCGCCCCGCCCCCACCCAGTGGTGACTTCCTCCTCCCAGAGCCCTCACTGTGCTTTTACTCTCTATTGTCGTTTTTCTTTTTGCCTGGGAGTCCCAGAGTTTCAGAACTTGAAGGCAGAAGCAAGTCAGCTTTCTCTGGATCTCAAGCTGCTGACACAGACTCTGGCATGTCCCACTGATTGCGGTCCTAGGGGTGAGGATGAAGGCAGCCAGGCCTCTCGTCGGCTTGATCTGAGCCATCATCGGCAGCTACCAGACATTGCAGGGGCAAGCTCCATAACCCGATGGCTGTTTGATGTGTAAGAACTCTCACTTGCAAAGCTACATTAAGAGAAGGATGCCCTATTGTGACATCTAAAAAGAACTCACTTTGAAATATCATTATATAAATTAGCATTATATTCCATTTATATACCATTATATACCATTACTGAAATTATCGGAAGTAACCTAACTTCAAAGTCTTTAAAACGTCATTTGAAATATGTTATTGAGGAATTTAGATATAATAAATAAAATTAAGCCATTTAGAATAACTACATCATGTTAACCACATTAAGTTTTCCAAAGAAAACAAAAAACAAACAAAAAAACCCCTGAATATCCTTTTCCGACATCTAAGCTCAGGGAATCATCTATTATTTAATTTGATATCACCAGCACTCAGCATGCAGCTGACATTAAATATATGTTAGTGAACCGGAGGAGCAAATACAAATTTTATTCACATAAACCATATCTTCAATATGTTAAGTATGTACCCTACACATGGCTATAAAAGTGAAGGCATACATGAGGGATGCTTTAGCAGCAGACAAAACACAATATTGAAAGAAACATCTAATAGCAAAGAATAGTGCTACCTTTTGGAAGGGACAAAAGTTCTTTCAGCACCATCAAAGCAACAGAGTTTACTGAAAAGATGGAATTCGAGTACCCTCTTGGTTTCTGCGATCTCGTGCAGGTCATTTCACTTTCCTGGATCTCGGTCTCTTCACTTGGTCCTCTCCATCTGTGATATTCTAAGATCGTACAGCTCCTCCAGCAATGGACCCCTGACAACATATTCTTGTTTGCTGGAAGACATCTCATTGAGTTGGGGCTTAAAACGGAAAAGATGTGTACCATGGAATATGCTGTGTACGCTACAAATACCAAAGTTCCGAGACACAGAGGGACTGTTTTGAGAAAACAAGATAAAAAACATAAGACTCATTACCCTGGAGAACCTCTACACAAAGCTTTCATTTTAGTTTGTTTTGATTTGGTGGGGCAATTTTTTTTTTTTTTTTTTGGAAGATGAAAGGTCAGAACCCACGGTTGGATCTTATTGAATCCCTCTTAATTAACTGGGAATGAAAGCACATCATTGTACAGATCAAGCTCATTGGCAGCTTTGCTTAGTTTCTTTTCACTATCAGCGAGATGAAGCTTGGATGCACCCTTGCCTTTTTCTTGTCTACAAAAGAACTGGTTTAGCTTTGATTACCCACCTTCTCCCCTTTTAGAAGTACGATGAGGTTGGAGGAAAAAAAAATCTCTTTCAAAACAAGAGCTGTACTCAAAAGACCAGGTATAATGTGCGAAAAGAAATATCCAATTTTTATTCTTGGCAGTGGCCAACTCAAGGCTTAGTTTAGGCAAGAACCAAAATAGATAAGAATAGGCTTTTTGGTCTTTTCAAGGTTTGTCTTTTCTTTAGCAAGTGAAGTGACAAATATTTTTTCCAAAACAAGTACAATATAGTCAATTAAAAGTGCTGACAACTTTTAAATTTTTTTAAGTAGCTTTGAGTTGCAATTACCATACAACTTAAAGGGTTTCTTTAGTAAAATCTAGCAACAAATATTTGCCAGAATAATATGTGCTAGAGAATAAAATGAGTTTGAAACACACTCTAAAATAATCTGTAGTGCAAAGCTTATTCTTCAAAATTAAGTACCAATATACTCTTTTGAAGAGATGGCAAATTATTTTTTTCAAGATTTGAAATGTTATTGAAATGCTAATGGTACAATAAAATTTTGTTTTTCCACTGAAGTATTTTAAGCAATAAACAAATAAGGAAAATTTAAGTGTAGTTTTATACTGGGGAGCACAGGGAAAATTAAACTTACTGGAGGATCAAGAATTACAAAATAAACATTAAGGCCAGTAGAAAAATGCCATATTTTGGCTCATTTGCAAGTGTGTGTGTGTATGCACACGTGTATATCTGTGTGCACGTGTGTGTTCACGCGTCTGTGTTCTTCCAGGATTGTCGCTCCTTCCAACAATCCACCATCCTTGCGGCAACTAACTATATGATTTCATTATCTATTGTTTTAAATCCTGTGGGAAATTAACTGAATAAATCACAAATTCTAAAAGAGCCATGGTTCTTAAGAAAGCAAAAAAAGAACAATTCTAACTCTGAGGAAAGCTCTAGCTGTATCCTAAGGGGTGGGGACGCTCCATCATGACAGACCCCTGGTCTGGCCTCTGCTCCTCACTCTCCTCACCACATGACCAAAGCCGGGGAGCAGGGTCCAGGGAGCCCAGGCAGGTTAGCACAGTGTCGTCTGCTCAGCTATCTGCCCAGATCTTATAAACAATCTGATCTCAACTTATATTGGAAAACCAGTTGCATAAACTTTTGAATGAACATTCTGATGCCAAACTGATTCCAGTCACTCTCATGTGACTTTAGTGACTGGGAGCTAAATTTTCCAGGCTCTGAATGTTCCCCAAGCTAAACCTCGGAGACCAGGGAGGAGAAAATGACCTTGAAGATTTCCACGCTGCCATGGACAGTTATGAAGAAACAATCACAGGACCAAGAAGGTGACAATGAGAACTGCATTTACAATTCTGTGTGTGCATATATACATTTGCCATCCCCCACATTATTAAGGGTTTGGAGAAACACATATTTTCATATTACTGGAGAAATGTAAATTTTAAAAATCTTGGGGCTGCCCCAGTGGCATAGTGGTTAAATTCACATGCTCCACTTCGGCGGCCTGGGATTCGCAGGTTCAAATCCCAGCAACAGACAGAGCACTGCTCATCAAGCTGTGCTGTGGAGGTATCCCACATAAAACAGAGGAAGATTGGCAACAGATGTTAGCTCAGGGCCAATCTTCCTCACCAAAAACAACAACAACAACAAAACTCTCTGTGGAAAGCAATTTTATGACACATAATAAAATCCTATCCAATTTAACTTCTAGTAATTTATTAGAAGAAAATATTTGAGGATATACAAAATATTTGCTACAAGACTAGAATTCATGGCAGATTACTTATAAGAATGAAAAAACTGGAAATAAATTAAATAGGTAACAATAGGGTATTGACAAACTAAATTAAGCTCGATCTATACAACAACATAAAGCCTATAAAAATTATGTTAAAGAATACTGATTATTGGCATGAAAAACTGTGCAATACATTGATAAGTGAAAAAGTTACAAAACAATATGTCCACCATGATTCCATTTTTAAAAAAGATGTATGGATGCACTGAAAAATCTGAAAGGCTATAATTGAGATTTTATGTAAGTAGTTATGATTTTTTAAATCTAATTATCTGCATTTTCTAATGTTTCTAAATTTTTCTAGTAATGGGCACATATTGGCTTGCAGTTAAAGATTAAAGTGTTCTTATTAAAGAGCAATGAGTAATCAAATTTTTTGTCTTTGTGCTAACTTCATAATAATGTTTTGTTTGTTCTAAAAAATGATATCAGTTCCCAATTATTCCTTGATAAAGTTTTAAAAAATGACATTAATGGTTCTGAAAAGCAGCCAAAAAATAAGGTAATTGACAATAACATCAATGAAATGACACATTCTCTGATGTTTTGCCTTAATATGAGTCTTTCCTTACAAGTGAATCAGTGTCATCCAATCTATTAAAAAGCAAAATCATTTTCTGAACTATTTCTAACAATTCAACATATGGTCACAAAATCATTTCATTATCTTTAGGCTTCCACAGCCTACTTAATATTGCTCCTATCACGTTGTACAAATAGTTTTCTTAAATTGCAAAGACAAAAAGTTATGTACACTGGTTCTAGAACATGAGCTCTATGAAAGCAGGAGCTTTTATCAGTCACTGCTGAATCACCATAGGCTAACACAGGCCCTGGCACCTAGCAGGGCTCCATAAATGTTGAATAAATGAAGGGACAAAGAGTGGAGGGGCCAAACAGGAGATGAAGAGAAGATCTACCAAGAAAACCAATAAATTTCATGTTTTCTTAAAGAGACTATAGAATACAGTCAGAGAAGAAAAAACAGCTCATAGGTTTTAAATAGTAATAACAGCTACCGTTTATTGCCTACTGTATGCCAGGTGCTGTATTTACTTTAATGGTCACAACAACGCTGTTTAGTATTAATATTTTTACTTTACAGATGAAGAAAACTGTGGCATTGAAATATTGAATAATTAGTATAAAACTAATACAAAGAGACTAGCAAGCTCAATGGAACTGAAATGAAATACCACCATCTACAATTCTTTCAACAGAAAAACAGAATATAAATTTCAGAAGCTCAGTTTACTTAGAGATTCTAAATAAGATAACTTTCATATTATCACAAAACCTAAACAAGAAGTTTACATGCTAGCTGATTTTAATAAATCATAATTTAAAAGTGCTGGCAAGGAGTAAGGACGTGAAAGGGTAACAATATTCTGATACAGGAGATCTGTGCTGAAAGCAAAGAGTAACAAATACAAATGAATGCGTAATAAGAAAAAAATTCACGAAAAACAATTTTCACATATTATTCCTCCCATTTCAGAGGCCAGGAAACTGTGAGACAGTGATGATCACATACAAGACAAACTCAGTACATAATCTTGCATCACAAAAAGCACATATCAAACTATTGTTAACTGCTTTTTAAAGATCAAAGCCAAAACAATAATAAAACTCTCAAAAGATGGCAAAGTGTTTTTATAAGGATATCTGCTAACACTTTGTAGGCACCTCTTGAAAATATTATAAAAGGATGCAAGTAAATACACTATTCAATGCGAAAAGCCATAACTGCTCAAAGCCAAGTTACAGCAAAGAGCAAGGAGGACCGACAGCATAGCAGCACACCTGTGTTGCTGGAGGACAGAACAGAAGTATAGATTACAAAGACACTTTTAGAGAAAGCATGGGTAAAGAAAAAGGAAGAGGGGCCAGCCCTATGGCCGAGTGGTTAAGTTTGTGCGCTCTGCTGCGGTGGCCCAGGGTTTTGCCAGTTCGGATTCTGGGCATGGACATGGCAGCATTCATCAAGCCATGCTGAGGCAGCATCCCACGTACCACAACTAGAAGGAACCACAACTAAAAATATACAACTATCTACCAGGGGGCTTTGGGAAGAAAAAATAAAATCTTTAAGAAAGGAAAAGGAAGAAAGCTCAAAGTTAAGCTTGGGGCCGGCTCCGTGGCCGAGTGGTTAAGTTTGCGTGCTCCGCTGCAGCGGCCCAGGGTTCGGATCCTGGGCGCATACATGGCACTGCTCGTCAGGCCACGTTGAGGCAGCGTCCCACATCCCACAACTAGAAGGACCTGCAACTAAGATATACAACTGTGTACAGGGTGGGGAGAGGGGGGGTTGGGGAGATAAAGCAGAAAAAAAAAAGAAAAGATTGGCAACAGCTGTTAGCCCAGGTGCCAATCTTTTAAGGAAAAAAAAAAAAAGTTACGCTCATACGCTCATTTTCCAGGGAGCAGCACCAAGGAGCAGAGTCCAGTAAAGGGTGGGGAATTTGGGGGTACGAAGATGAGGGGGAGCGGTGCAGACAGACACTCAGTTTAGTGAAATTCTATGGGAACCTCTAGTTTAAACTGGGAAAGAGAATAAGGAAGGACCACAAAAGCTCCATTGACATGTGAAACTACATCAAATAAAGCAAGAAACATGACACACTATATCATGACAGCACCACATTTGTATCTACCTTTACAATGATATTTTAACAATTCATGACCCTCTAGTAAAAACATTTTTGCCTGCTGTGCAAAAACCACTTTGCAGCATCCCATGTTGAAAGACCACAGAGGATAGGGCTTCTCAGGAAAGGGCACAGCCCCGAAAGCAGACACTTTAAAAGAGAAAAAAATTACTTCACTTTGTTTCCTGAGAAATTGACTTGAAATCTCTTAGGCAAAGAACTTTCTATCTGAAATGACCTGGATCCAGGAGCAACTGTGGAAGATAACAGAGTAGGAATGTTGAAGCCAGGGCACCTGGGTTTGGTGCACAAAGCTAGCTGACCCCAGTCAAGAAATTTATAGCCTCTCAGCTTTCTCTCTCTGTAAAATGACATAATGATAATACAACAAGAATCAGATACGATGATGTATATTTGAAGGAATATACCTCAGTACCTTTTTAAGTTAAATATCTGTAAATACGGAAATGTCTGAATTGCAGTTTCCTATACTTAGATTCATAACATAATTCTCTTCAACTTCCATAGTGATTTTTATCTCACCTGATGAAAAGTTTACACAAAGAAATCAAGTTTTTACCACTTAGGGAAAGTAAGCATGCCTGAGAGGAGAACGATGCCAACTGTGTGGTGTGCATCAGCCTGGCAAAATCATGGATTGAATGCTCATCATTCCAGTTGTACCTCAAAGAAATTTCAAGTTACTACATATCAAGGACCTTTGGGAACAGGTTCAAACATCTGAGATCATAAATATCAAATCTATGAATGCCAAGAGTACCTTCTGGTCAATAAAGTTTAACGGAGATTTTCATCATTTAATAGGCAGAAGCTTCAGCCAGCAAATGCAGTTTGAGTGGTTTAGAGTATTATTAGTGGGCTTCAAGACTGCATTAACATACACCTGAAGGCTGAATCAGACGGTCTTGAATTTGCAAAATGTTTGTCCAAGCCCTCTATGTTCTCAGCAAAATCTCAGTCATATTCCTTTGGTGAATCCTCGTAAATGTCATAGAGTTGTGAGTAGTGATGAACATTGCATACTGGAAAGATCCACAGTCTTAAAGACGAGCAGCAAACGGAGGCTGATGAGCTACATAAAGGGAACTGGAATACAAACTACATTGAAAGAGTACTGAATATGGTCTATCTCTAAAATAATGTTTCCTTTAAAATACTTCCCAAATTCATACTATTCATGGGTCAAGAAACTCTTGAAGAGAGAAAGAGCGCAATCACTGATTTCAAATAGCTAATGAAAGACATGAACTAATTTTTTCTAAATGGCATGCGCATCCAGTCACTTTTGGCACATCACAAAATTTGATGAAATACTTAACTGTGTCACATTCAGTGTATTTTTGTTTGACTTCCAAGAAGTTATGAAAAATGATTTTCAGTGTCATTTTTAAACCCTGAATCATCCAGACTATAAAGGCAAGCCCTCATGAGTAATTAATAAAATAATTATTTTATGAAAATCCACAAACATACTTAGGTTCCTTCTTATGAACTAAAAATATTTCCAATTATACCTATTTGCAATTCTGATCATTTCCAATCACCTAACTACTAACATGATACTATTTTTAACACTAGCCATCTCCCTAATATTTTATAACGCTGAAGATCAGCTAAACAAACCAAATGTTTGAAAGAATGAACAGGTTTAATTTTTGCCATTTGAAAGAATTCTCAATTCATATAAAGCCTATTTTGCATTCTTCTTCAGAGCTATGGTATTTCAGAGAGCAACTATTTTGCTGCATTTAGAATTTTAAATTACAGCTGATAAGCTGTTTTACCCTATTTTCACACCCCCTTAATACTTGTAACCTAGGACTGCAAGCTAACGACCTGTGAATGACTGATGAATCTAATATAGTTAAGCCCAAGCCTGTTGAATGGTTGTCAGAAAATGTATCCTTAGCAGAAATCTTAGCAAGGCATTTGCAAATTCTTGGAATTTGGTGGAAAAAAAATAAAAGTAGCATGTAAGTCAGGAACAGTCAGCCCTGGTGGTCTGGTGGTTAAGATTTGGTGCTCTCACCACTGTGACCTGGGTTTGTTTCCCCGTCAGGGAACCACACCACCTGTCTGTTGGTGGTAGCTGCATTGCTGATGCTGAAAGCTATGCTACCGGTATTTCAAATACCAGCAGGGTCACCCAGGGTAGACAGATTTCAGCCGAGCTTCCAGGCTAAGACAGACTAGGAAGAAGGACCTGACCACTCACTTCCAAAAACATTGGCTATGAAAACCGGCCATGAAAATCATATGAATAGCAGTGGAGCATTGTCTGATACAGCGCTAGAAAGTGAGAGGTTGGAGCAAAGACACTGGGCAGGGTTCTGCTCTGCTGTACACGGGGTCACTAGGAGTTGGAATCGACTCAGTGACACTGACGACAACAAAATCCGGTATAAACTGATCATAATTCTCAGTCTTTTTACTACTCTGCAAAAAAAATTAGTCTTCCAGTAAGAACAAATATTATTAAGAAAAAAATAAATTATTCAATATAATAGGGTGCTTAGATTATTTATTTTTTAAAAAGAAAACAGATGCTTCAATTTAAACTGCAGAATCATCAGAATGGTTCTTTCAAGTAAAACTCACATGTTTTCATCCCTGTCCCTTTTCAATAACCTCCAGAAGACTGTCCCACACACAGTTCTGTGAGCAGCTTCATCTTCTTTTCTCCCTACTGCGTTTTATGTCCAATTATTCACTCTCCTCTCTCTCTCACACACATGCACACAATTTTTTATTTGATTGTATCTGATCTGTGGGGCAGTGATCACGTCTGTTTCATTCACCAATATATTCCCAGCCCTTAGCATATAGCAGACACTCAATGCATTAATGAAGATTAATTACACCAACATCCTCAAATTTCTTTAAGAGTCTGAAGTGCCACCTCTCATCTGCAGTGTGTTTGACGCCTGTGTTTTGTGAAGGTTTCCTGTTTGGCTGGAGGGTTAATGACTCCCCATGTATGATTCCTTCCTTAATGACAAGTCTCAATGCTGAAGGAAGGAAGGAGCGATATTCAAAGTTGTTTTTACAATAAAACCTCAGTAAACTAGCACTTTAGTAAATGAAACTCTCAAATTAAACAGCTTTTTAATTTTTTTCCCCAATGGTGGATTCTAGTGCCCGGCACAGAGCTGGGGAAACAGAGGGCATTTAGTATTTATTATATTAAACTACCAATGTGACCATAAGTTATTGGACTAGATGAACTTTAAGTATTCTTCCAACCCAGAGCTTCTACGACTTTAGGATCTCAACATGCTTAATACTGAGACCATCACAAATCTACTCCTGTTCCCCGTAAAGCAGCCCTTATACTCTGTAAAAGGCACTAGTCTCCACCCTTTAGGGCATGCTACCAACCTGGGCCTTCTCTGGGGTTTAGTCCTTTCTCTCATCCACCTGCAGTTAACCATTCCCAAAGGTGACTGACTTTACTTGCTAAGTGGTTGTTGATCCAACTGCCTTTTCTATTTCTCTCACTGCCCAGTTCAGGTCTTCATTGTATTTATTCAGACTAGAGATGAAAAATATCATCAATTAGTTAGAAGACTGTCCCTCATGACCATACAAATATTGTCATACTTCTGAATATCTAACTATAAATGGGTTTAGAAATCAGACTGTTCAGTTAACCAGCAAATCAGTCAGTAGCTAGGGCACTGAATAGTTTTCACATATTTATTTGGGTACTGTCTACATAGCAACCAGTAGACTAGAGCCTTGACAATTTACTTCTTTTAGATGTCTGGCCAACAGATACTAAATATAAACAACTAGATCAATTATGAGTAAAATTCATATTTCATGTTAAAATGGCTAAAGCTATTGATCTGGTCAAACTACTGCCAGGCTCAGACTCATACATACCAATACCCAAACTGCCACCTGCCTGCTCTTTAGAATAGGTTACAAATTTAACCTATAGTACATTAAAATGTAGGATATTTCATATTTGATTTAGCCATATTTTTATGCTAACCTTCTGTATTCCTCTTCTGCCATCATGCTTCCCAGAGTCATATGAGTCAACTATTAATGATCCAAAAAGTCAAAGGGATATCATTAAAAGTAGCCCAAGGAACCCTAACGAGCCAGTGATTCCAGTCTCTCCTCTATCAAGCAGCCTTCCCAACCCAGTAATTAACCAAAGCAAATCAGGCTACTGACTGAACACATATATAACAGTAGAAAAGAAAGGCATGACCAATAATTACCTAACAAGTAACCTTTTATCAGGACTTCCTCTTCCCTACCATTCCTCAGACTAAAGAAGCCTGCCAGTGGAAGTACACTGCAATGAGGATGTGAATCCAAGAGTTTTATCATGATTTCCCCAGTAACCTGAGCACATTTTGATTATTCTCTAACCCAGAGCCATCCAAAAGAAACACAATGCAAGCTACACATGTGATTTTAAAATTTTCTAGTAGCCACATTAAAAAAGTAAAAGAAGTTGATGAAATCAATTTTGATCATATATTTTATTTAACCCAATATGTCTAAAATTTTATCCTTCCAGCACATAATCAATACAAAAATTATTGAAATATTTTATATTCTTTTCTTTGTATGAAGCCTTTGACATCTGGTGTGTATTTTATACTCACAGCACATTTCATTTCAGACTAGCCACATTTTCAGTGTTCAATAGCCACATGTGGCTAGTGGCTACACTAGACAGAGCAGCTCTCAACAAAATCAGCCAGTAAAGTGAGGTTGCTCTTTTTGCCTGAGAGAAAAATGCCAGCAACTACTTAATACCTTAAAAAGGTTACTAAGAAGCTTGATAAAATAACACATGAATGCCTGTGAAAGCAAAGACATATTCTATTGGAAAGATAATAAAAATTTTATAAACAGTAAAAAGGAAGAAGACAATTACCTAATTATAATTATTTAATTGTATTCCCAATCTCTGAAACTTGTTATAGCAACTTTTAATACAAAACTGGAGCTCCTGATATGAGTATCTCCAAATGGCAGGTTCGAGACGTGGAGTAATGATTTCCACAACCTTTCTGAAGGAAGTAATCATAGCTTTAGGTAAATGAAAGACAAAACTCCAAGGCTAGACACAGGAGAATGGAACGTCATGAACAAAATGTCATTTAAGACTGATGAACATAGAATGGAACACAATCAGGAAAGTCCACAGGCTTTGGAATTAAATAAAATCCAGTGCAGTGTATAGTCAGCTATCCAACATTCTGGAAAACCAGAATTCTCTTTCAACCAACACATCTGTAAAAATGTATAACTCAAAAACTAATGTTTTAGTGATTACTCTGAGGTATATATGAGCCAAATATGACTTCAGAATCATTAAGAAATTAAATGACATTCCCCGTCATTTTTTGGTAGGTATTTAATTGCATTCAATCTCCAAAACTGGTCGTTGGTATGGTATATTTATGGCAAAGTTTTACTAACCACAACAATGGACTACTAGAACTCCCTCTTACATATCATGCCAGACCCCAGAATTTGCCGTTTATTCAGCTTTCTGTTTTCTACACAAACAGCGGCTGCATTTTATTTCTTACATCCCACCACTTGATCTCCCCCCATCACACACTTAGACAAACACACACACACACTTCAAAATCTTTGTGGTTAGAAAAGGCTTTAAACACTGACCCATCACGAGCATCATCTCTGACTTGTGAGAGTCATTAGTAACCAGGAGATTCAGTTTCAGGTCAAATCTAGGATCCCAGCAATATTTATTCTATTCGTCACTAATAATGGAAGTGCACAGTTTATCTTTGATCATTACTTCTGCCATTGCCAGGAAAAATTAACAATGTCTTCAGCAACTCAAAGGTTTCTAAATCCTATTAGTCAACAGGAAAATCTCTTGTATTTGAGCAAGTATGCTAATGCTTTAGGGCAGTTCTTCCATGCTAGTGATTTCTCTACACTCTACAACTCTGATTGTAACATTACAACTCACTGTCACGCATGCCCTATGGATTCAGCTTGTACACATCCCTACACATAAATCACATTTTGTACATTACTTATCTGTTGATTCTATATTATTTTCCTTCAATTAAATATAAACAGCTCTCTTAAGGGTATGAATATGATTTACGGCTTAAAATTTAAAATTCATTTTCTTGTGGGGTCTATAACTTTAATTAATAATTATTCTAAGCATTCCTAAGAAATCAGTTTAAAATATTTTTCTATGACTATTTAAAAATTATTAACCATGTTTTAGTCATCTCAGATTGAGTCCTTCAAAGGTTTGTGTAATTATTTCTTACACGGTTGCTCAATTGAACAAATTTCATGAATCAAAATTTACATTTTTGTTTTATACACAATCAGATATTTTCAACTTTGATTTAAAACATGTTAATTTACTACAGACATTTCATAAGGCTATATGTAAAACTTTTCCCATGTGGAATTATTTATGGAGGAATACGATTTTTTAAAGGAAAAAAATAAGCTCTCAACAATTATAAGATACTGAACAAAATTTTTAAAGTTTTATCCCTTCCCTATCCAAATGTTTCTTTCTTATTCATATTTAATTTACTGTCATATAAATTATATAAGTTAAAGGTGAACTTGCAAAATCTTCCCCAGTTCAGTTTAGTTCTTAGAATATTGTTGATAACACTTTACATACAGCCCTTGATTAATGCATTCTCTTTCACTAAAAATGCAGATAGCACATATCCAAATGGATATTTTCTAAAACATTATAGACCTAATTGCTTATTTCAGGATTTTAATTTTATCTTGAGGTATATGTGGTATCTTCTTTACTAATTAGTATGCAAATTTATTCTAATTTTGCTTTTTCTAAGTACTCCACCAAAATGAGCTGCATTTTTCCATGATTAATGTCAAAGACACTCTCTGAATTAATTTCTTTCTGTCATTTTCTCCAAAATTTTAATTAAGGTGCTTCTTTACCTTCTCAGATTGTGTTATTTTAGTTATCATAAGAACAGACAAGATGATTCCTGTGATTAAAAACAAACTGTTCTGTATTCCCAAGACCTAGATCCATGTAGTAAAGAGAACTCAGTTTTCAAATATGCTGGCCACTATCATGCTAAGCTTTGAAAATTTCTATTGAAATATTCCTCTTTATAGCCTCAAATATTAGATCTGATAAAGTGTAACTGATAGATGAACAGATATTATCCTGAGTCTTATAAAAAGTATTAAGTCAATCTATTTCTTTGTTTTACTACACTATATATGTATATATATATCACTAAAGAATATATCTATGTATTTAAGCTTACATAATAACGATCTCTCTTCTTTGTTCCTACTGCATCTCTTTTTCATATCTCTAAAGTACTCACATACCTGACAGCACTTTTCAAAATTCCAAACATGGTTAATAAAGTTTCACATATAAATTGAGTCTGTGCTACCCTAGAGATTTTGTTTTTCTACTTATTTCTTCATATACCTCTTATTCAGTGCCTTCTGACTCTTTCTCGATGATATACAAGGGCAAACAGAAAAGAACTAATGTAAGAAATAGTTTTAAAAGCTAGAGAAAGGCACATTGTAATCTTCAGCACCCAATATATGGCTTATAGTATTGCTCAATAAATAGTTATTCAGTAACTTTCATAAAGGATGACCATAATCTTTAGGTTGGGAGAATCATGAGAAGAGGCACTGAGTTTAAAAAGTATATGGGGAGAAGCACTTCTGGCATGGCTACTCCATAAAGAAAAACAATAATGAAAATGATCAAAATCAACTTTTTTTCAGAAGCCTAGAAATGAACACAAGGCTTGTAGGATTAAGGATCATCTGTTAAAGAAAATGGCTGACTCTCAGTAAGAACAGAGAGATTGATGGCATTTTTCTTGCCCTATTCCTCTCCATTTCTCTGCAGATCAACTGAGGTTATCCAGCCCGAGAAGTAGAAAGGTAAATGAATAAAACAAAATAAACAGAGCCTCCACAATCTGTAGGACACAGCAAGTATACCAACATACACATAATAGGAGTCTAAGAAGAAGAGGCAAGAGATGGGGTAGAAAGAATATTTGAAGTAATAATGGCTGAAAATTTCCCAAAATTTATGAAAAATTTTGATCTGTATATCAAAGAAGCTCAATGAACCCCAACTAGGATAAAATCAAAAGAGTTCAACATCCAAATACAGCATAGTCAAAATATCAAAAGTCAAACACAAAGAGAGAATCTTGAAATTATCAAGAAGAAAGTGACTCATCATATACCAGGGATCCTAAGTAAGATTAACATCTGTCTTTTCATCAGAAACAACGGAGACCAGAAAGCAGTGGGATGACATATTCAAAATGTCAAAAAAGACTATCAACTAAGAATTCTACATCCAGCAAACTATCCTCCAAACACAAAACAAGAAACAAAAACTGAAAGAAACTGTCACTAGCGGTCATGCTCTAAAATAAATACGCAAGTCCTTCAGGCTGAAATGAAAGGACACAAGACAGTAACTCAAATCCACATGAAGAAATAAGGAGCAGCTGCAAAGGTAAGCAGGTATATAGGTAAATACAAAATTAGGTAAATATAAAAGAGTATATAAATGTATTTTTGTTTTTAACACTTTTCTTCTATCTGATTCAAAATACAACTGTATAAGCAATAATTATAAAACTTTATTAATGGGCTTTATATGTATAAAGGTTAATTTGTATGACAATAGCAGCATAAAGAAGAGAAGAGGGGAAAGAGCCATATTGAAGCAAAGTTTCCATAGATAATTGAAATTAAGTTGGCATTATACCAAAATATATTGTTTTAAGTTAAAATAATAAGTGTATTCCTCAGGGCAGCCACTATAAAAATAACTAAAGATATGTAAAAGAAACAAGGAAATTAAAATGATTACTAGAAAATATCTATTTTACACAAAAGAAGGAAGTAATAGATTCATAGAACCAAAAAAAAAAACCTTAAAATATATATTAGAAATCAGAAACTAGCACACAATGCTACTTTATCAGTAATTACATTAAATATAAGTGGACTAAACACTCCAATCAAAAAGCAAGATTGGCAGAATGAATTTAAAAACAAAAACAACCATGATCCAACTGTATGCTGTCTATAAAGGATACATTTTAGATTCAAAAACACAAATAGTGTGAAAGTAAAAGGATGAGAAAAGATATAACATGACAATAGTAGCCAAAAGAGAACTGAGTGGCTATGCTAACATCCAAAAATATAAATTTCCAGACAAAAACTGTTCCTGGAGCCAAAAATAAAAGGATATTTTATAGTGATAAAAGAGTCAACTCACCAAGAAGATATGACAATTATAAATATATACGCATGTAACACTAGAGCCCAAAACTACGTGACACAAACAAGAACAGAATTGAAGAGAGAAACAGACAATTCAATAATAATAGTCAGAGATAGCAATACTCTACTTTCAATAATGAGTAGAACTAGCCAGAAAATCAAAAAGGAAATGGAAGACTTGGGCAACACTACAACACAGGTAGACCTAACAGACCTATCTAGTATATTCCACTCAACAAAAACAGAGTAAACATTCTCCTCAACAGGGGCATGGAATATTCTCTAGGATAGACCATATCTAGGCCATAAAACAAGCCTCAATAAGTTTAAAAGGATTGAAATCATACAAAGGACATTCTTTGATCACACTGGAATGAAATTTAAGAATTAATAAAGAAGGAAATTTGGGAAATTTACACCATATGTGGAAATTAAACAGTACACTCCTAAATAACCAATAAGTCAAAGAGGAAGTCACAATGGAAATTAGAAAAATAGTTCAAGATGAATGAAAGTGAAAACACAACACAAACCCAAGGGAGCTAAATCAGTACTCAGGGATAAAAATCAGAGCTGTAAAAGTCTACACTTAAAAAGAAGAACAATCTCAAGTCAATAATCTAACCACACACTTAAAGAAAATGAAAAAAAGAGCAAACTAAATCCAAAGGAAGAAGGGAAGCAATAATAATGAAATAGAGAATTTTTTAAAATGGAGAAAATCAATGAAACCAAGTTGATTCTTTGAAAAGATCAATTCAATTGACAAATCTCTAGCCAGACTTACCAAGAAAAAAAGAAGTCTCAAATTTCTAAAATTCAAGAACGAAGGAGGGGTCATCACTTCCAACCTTGTAGAAATAAAGAGGATTATAAGGGAATACTAAAAACAGTTATATACCAATAAATTATATAACCAAGAAGAAATGCACAAAACTGTAGAAAACACAAATTACCAAAGAAATAGAAACTCTGATTATAAGTAAAGAGAATGAGATAGTAATCAAAAAATTTCTTGGGGCTGGCCTCATGGCCGAGTGGTTAAGTTCATGTGCTATGCTTCGGTGGCCCAGGGTTTTGCCGGTTTGGATCCTGGGCGTTGACCTAGCACCACTCATCAAACCATGCTGTGGCGGTGTCCCACATAGCACAACCAGAAGGACCTACAACTAGAATATACAACTATGTACTGGGGAGCTTTGGGGGTGGGGGAGAGAGAGAGAGAGAGGAGGAGGGGGAGGAGGGGGAGAAGGGTGAGGGGGAGGAGGAGGAGAAGGAGGAGAAGGAAAAGGAGGAAGAGGAGAAAAAGGAGAAGGAGAAGAAGAAGAAGAAAAGATTGGCCACAGATATTAGCTCAGCTGCCAACATTTAGCAAAAATTTAAAAAAAATTCTCCCAAGGAAATGTCAGGACCAGAGGGCTTCAATAGTGAATTCGACCAAACACTTAAAGAATTAACACCAATCCTTCACAAACCCTTTTGAAAAACAGAAGAGAAGGGGATGCTTCCCAACTTATTCCCAGTATTACCCTAATAACAAAACAAGACATACATATCACAAGAGAAGAAAACTACAAGCTAATATTCCTTGCGAACATAAATACAATAATGCTTGATAAAATACTAGCAAACTGAATCCAGCAACATATAAAAAGAATTGTACACCATGACCAAATGGTATTATCCCCAGGAATGCAAGGTTGGTTTAACATCCAAATAACAATCGATATAATACCATATTAATAGAATTAAGGGGAAAAGATCCACCTAATCATTTCAATATATAGAAAAAAACATTTGGCAAAATCTGACATCTTTTCATGATAAATACAGTAAAAAAAAAAAAAAAAATAGAACTAGAGGGGACTTTCCACAACCTGATAAAAGAGCGTCTACAAAAATCTACTGAGAACATCATACTTACAAGTGGAATCCTAATAGCATTGAGGTCAGGAACACAACAAAGATGTCTGCTCTTGCCATTTGTATTCAGTGTTAGACTGGAGGTTCTACCCAGGCCAGTTAGAAGGCAAAAAGATACAGAGGGCATCCAGATTGGAAAGGAAGAAATAGAACGATCTCTATTTGTAGATGACATGATTTTGCATATAGAAAACCTAAAACAAAAAACAACTGCATTTCTCTAAACTAGCAACAAACAATCCAAAAATGAATTTAGGGAAACAATTCTATTTATAATAACATCAAAAAGAATAAAATGCTTAGGAATAAATTAAACCAAAGAAGTGCAAGACTTTTGCAATGAAAACTACAAAACATCATTGAAAGGAATTAAAGACCTAAGTAAGTGGAAAGATAGCCTGTGTTCATGGATTTGAAGAGTTAATATTTTTAGAATGGCAATACTCCCTCAAATTGATCTACAGATTCAACTCAATCTCCATAAAGGTGTTTTTGCTTTGTTTTATTCTGCAGAAATTTCAAACTGATTTTAAAATTCTAAAAAAAATGCAAGGAACCTAGAATAGACAAAACAATCTTGAAAAGTGAGAATAAAAGTGGAGACTCACACTTCTAAATTTCAAAACTTACTACAAAGCTACAGCAATCAAGACAGTATATACAGGAATAAGGAGAGACATAAAGATGAAAGTCCAGAAATAAACCATTTATGGTCAATTGATTTTTGGTAATTCAAGGGGGAAAAGAACAGTCTTTTCAACAAATGATTCTGGGACAATTGGACATCCACATGCAAAAGAATGAAGGCATATTCCCCAAAGAATTGGAAACCCATGGTCATACAAAAGCATGTACATGAATGTTCATGATAGTATAAATCCTAATAGACAAAAGGTAGAATCAACCCAATGTCCATCAACTCTTTAATGGATAAACAAAATGAGGTAAATTTATTCAGTGGAATATCATTCAGCCATAAAAAGAATGAAGTACAGATATAGACTATAACATGGATGAACTGTGAAAATATTATACTAAGGAAAAGAACCCAAAGGGCCACATATTGCCTCATTTTATTTATAAGAAATATCCAGAAGACGTAAAAGTGTAACATATTGGGTAAGGTCAGCACTACAGCATCGCTCATGCCAAGGATGATAAAGGGAGTGGTATGGGAAAGATGGGTGGGGGCAAGCTTGAAGCACCATGCTTAAAGACTTTTGATATCGTTCTGAAGAAACACTGAATTGTTTTTAAAACATCAAAAATGACATGATCTGTGTTTCCAAAATATCATTCTGGCATTAACACGGAGGAGAATGGAGACAATTCTCACAGTTTAAAAATCTAAGTCAAAGATGATTAGGGCCTGAGCTAGGGTGGGAGCAGAGGCGAGAGGGAAAGGCATGAATTGGGAGATGCAGTTCTCCTTCTGGAAACTCCCACCAATTCAGTTTGGTAAATATACCTAAACTTAAGCACACTTAAATGAAGTTTTCATGCTACCTACACATCTGTTCATATTACACATATGATTACAAATAAAATATGAAGCCTATTAGATTGTGCTTGTGAACTAGGTATTTTTTGATAGCTTTCCTTTGAAGCTTTTAACATTGGGCAAGAAATAATGCACTGGTTTGGCATTATCCAAGCTGGAAATAACCTGATACTTGTCAGCTCTTATTTATTTATTTTTTAAACATGCCTAGAGCTGTGATACTGGCCATTCAAAAAATATCTTCAAAGAACTTTACATTAACAAAGACTTTGTATAATATAATGCAAAACAAATTACAACTCAACCTACATCCAATTCCACAAATGTGTGACAAATGAGATTTCGTTACATGCAATTATATATTTATTGGTAAAGAAAGCAAAGGTCTAATCAATTCTTCATTAGCAGATTCATACTACATCTAAGATGTTAATTTTCAAAACTGTGGATGCATCCTAAAGGTGACTCATTTATTTTGTCCCACATAAATGTTTGTTTGAAATACATTTTATAATGAGTTTATTAAATGGAGGCAACTCTGCAAGAAATTTAAAAATCTTTTAATTATTGCTTAGGGCTGTGGGAAAAACTTGAATTCATATTTTATAATAAGATCCGATTATTTTTGGCAAGTATTATTGCACTGCTTTGGGTGCATCTTTTGTTGACAATGAACTAGTTTCCTTGGAAACAAAACTGCTCAAAATTCAGTATGAGCAGGAATATCCTTAGTCAACAGCTTTTCAGGCATTATTATAATGAACTAGGATAATTCACTTGATTGTTAGAAATAATATATTCACTTATAACATATTAATATAACATTAGAGAAAATCTATTAGCCTGCTTCATTAACCCCAAATAAAGTATGTTTATACAGAGATCTACCTATTCTTGGGATATAAAAATCATATCTACTTATTAAAAAACTTTAAAAGGTATTAAAATTCTTTATTGGTTTTATAATTTTACTCTTTCAAATACCAGCAAAAATAATAGCGTCAATAAAAGCCTTCAAACTATTTTTACACAGTGAGATTTTCTCTGCAGCATTATTCTCTGTGACAACATTAAATGTAATGCAATTGGACATGTATTGCCAAGACATGACCTCAGAAACATTACAGAGTTTGGGTTGACTGAATAAATTTGGTAGCTTCAACATATGCCTATTGGGAATGAATGTGTCAACTGCTGACCCTCCAAGATAATTACTGCAGTTCCAGAGTCCACGTAAACTTCTACATATGGAGGAAAATTTCTTTACCTAGTACACTGGCTGGTGCAACCAACTACCTATTTTCTGTTGACAGTTGTGGTGATATGGACTCATTTTTTGATTTTTTGATTATTTGATTTTTAAGTTAATTAAGATGATGTTTTAAAAGACTTGCTTTTTAGTTTTCCAGGTTTTCCTTAAATTATTATGAGATATAATCTGCATTTCTTGTGGACTTACCTACTGACTGTAGAAATAGCAGTTCAGTGGCTATGTGTAATGGACAAACCACATGCAATTCAAATTTGATTTCCCTAAAATCCAACTGCATGACAGAACAATTATTTAATGTTTGGTTAAGATCGAAACAGATATTTTGCTATGATTCTCCAAACAGCCCTAGTGGAGACTCCAGGTTGGTCTTCTGAAACGCTGATCGGATCACATCACACATGGGCTCAGTTGCTCAAAGGTCTCCCCTTGCTCCTTCACAGGGCCCCCTCATGGGCGGCCTTTACCGACCTCTCCAGCTCCATGTGGGGGCTGCCTGCTCACCCTGCTCTACCCACACTGCACTTCTGGTCCCTCTGTTTGTCTTGCTTCCTCCTGCCAGTGCATGCGCTGTTCCCTGGGAAACTCTGACCTTCTCTTCACCTACCGTTCCTTCAGCTTCACTTACCCAGGTGACACCTACCCTTTCTTCAGTCCTCAGCTCAAGAATGCCTTCCCTCACCTCCCCAGCCAGCTCACAGTTCTCTATTGCACACTCCGATGGCACCAGGTCCGCTTCTTTCATAACATCAATCACAGCGACAGTCACGCATTCATTTGTGTGGCTATTTAATGGATGTCTGCTTTCCCTAAAGAGACTGTTGGTGCCACGGCGGCAGAGTCTGGTATGGAACTAAAGGAAGACCAATCAAATGAGAAATGCAAAGACGATTTATTCCGGGCTAGCTATAGAAAGGGAGTCAGCCATTGTCACTTGGGTTTTGGCAGAAACTCAAAGGCAGGCTGAGGAATGGGAAAGCTTTCAAGTGGAAAAGGGGAAGCTTTTCTCTGATGAAAAGGTAGCTTTGGAGTTTAATATTTAGTTTTAGAGAGGTACTTTCCTCTAAATGTAAACAAACGAAGATACCGCTCCTCTAACGCTTGAGCACTATCCAGATTCAGTTTGTTGGAAAGAAATGGGAAACAGAACGCAAAAGACTTTCGGTTACTTAAAAACTCTTAAGGATTTGAATATGAACTCTTATAGTGTGACAGTATGGCTCAGACAAGTACATTCTTTTGATCTGGATGAGATGCTAAAAAATGAAAAAATCTAGTCATTGTTTAACACTCTGCTTCAGTCAATATTTGCAAGATAGTGAATGGGTGAAGCCTCCCTTGGACGTATTCCACTTTCAAGCACCTACAACTCGTTAAAGAGTTCCTGGCCTCTGCATTTGCAGATCTGGGTCAATGACTTAGTTCAGTGGGGTGCTAGCTGTGTTATCCTGGGCTAGTTACTTAACCTTTCTGAACCACCTCTGTAAAACTGGGTTAATCTTTTTTGTTTCTCAAGTTATTGTGAGGATTATGTGAAATTCAACAATTTGTGTAAGCACATAACAATGCCTGGCATGGAGGACGCGTTCAGGCAATATTTCCCCAATAGGAAAAGGGAATATAGCTATCACTAAACACATGAATGCCTAAAAATGTTATTTGAAATGAAAATTCTATTTAGCAGCTCTTGTTTTTCTGTTAGTTTCCAATACACCATGAAGATAAACTTATAATCAAGATATAGTGGCCCCAAGTAGAGCTGGGGCCCCCTATCTACGCTCTCAATCTTACTCTTTTCCTTTTTGTTGTGGCTGTGTCTCAAAATCAGGTTCTTAGAGAAAACTGGGATTCTGCCTATGTCTCAAATACAAGTAATATGCAGGTGCTTTGTTCAGTAGAGTCTAATGTTTCACATTAAAAGAGCATTTCATTTACCTCGGCATAATGCTGATAAAAAATTTAAGACAGTGAGACAATACCAGATATATGTATTCATTCAACTAATATCTCCTGGTTCAGTGCAAGATACTGGGGAACACCGTGGAAAAAGCAAGACAGAGCCAGAGACAGACTGAATATACAGACAATGGCCAGGCTGTATATAAAAACAGGACTCTGACCCCCAACCTGCAGCAACCCGCCCAGGAAATCAACCCCTTATCCACAGTGACCAGCCCAGGCAGCCAGCCTGCCACAAGCCAGACTTACAGGAAGTCAGACCGCTATCTTTAGTAACCATTCTTTATACCTCTTTTCTCACATTTTTCGCATGGAGCAGAGTGCAGGTCTCGGGGAACCTCACCACCTAGTAAGCTCATCCCGTTCATTAGCTCCTGAGCTCTCATGACACCAACCTCCTTATAACACCCCCGCCAGTACCCTGTTATTTCAGACCTCCACGTCCTCGGAGGTACTGTTCCTTTGGAACCTTGAAGAAAGCATCTTACCCTGTGTTTTGCAAGTATAACTCGAAAGCCATAGTATTTATTTCTAAACAACATATGAGTACAAACATGCCATGGTCTCTAGAAAACAGTCGCCCCTACCCTTTCCCCAAGCCACCACGACTGCCCAAACCCCTCCTCTGGAGCTGCAGGCCTTCGCAGCCCAGGCTCATTTCCTCAGAACCCTAAATAGTGAGAGGCATCGTCCTTTGAATCTGGATTTGACTTTGGAAAATAGCCAAAATCAAATTAGCAAATAATGTGTGTCATCGAATTGGATAATTCCATTTAGGCTAAAAAAAATAAAAGTACAAAGAGTAATTTTCTTGTGAGGCTCATGGACTGGCTCCAATGTTGACCACAAAAAGGAGGAGCTTCAAAAATATTTTGCTTTTCTAAAATACGTCTGCAAGAAGCTTGAACTCCGCAGTGGTGATGGTTTCAAAGAGATCAGGGCTCACCTAGATATATACATATGTACGTGTATGTGTAAATGAATTACATGTATATAGAATATGGGTTTTTTTGTCTTTTTTTTGGCTGAGGAAGATTTGCCCTAAGCTAACGTCTGTGTCAATCTTCCTCTTTTTTTAGTATGTGGGCCACCAGCGGGGCAGGGCTGCTAACAGAGCGGTGCAGATCCGCACCCAGGAACCAAACCCAGGCCGCCAAAGCGGAGTGCACTGAACTTAACCACTAGGCCACCAGAATATGTATTTTACATATGCATGTACATATGTCATCAAATTTGTTTTTAAAAGATCAATCCTATGATTTTATTGCGAATAGGCCCTAAATTATTTCCTGGTAAAAAATGGATAATATAAGGAGGCTCCTATTCTTGTTAGACAATTTAGAGTATGATTTGTTAAGTTGTAAAAATGAATTTTGTCACCATGGTCTTATTTTTAGTGACACAAATAGATGATCATTTAATGGTGGGGTGTTGGTTACTGGGAAGTGTGAAACTGCATCGCATGATCTTTTGGTTCCCCCTGCAATCTTCTGTGGTTGTTGTTGAAATCTGTGGCTGTCCTCTCGCCTGGGGTGATGAACAGCTTTGCATGCAGCCTCTGCACAGCCCGGCTGCTCTGCCCTTCTGACAGAACCGCCCACCCTGCTCCCTGCTGGGCCCACCTGTTAGACGTGAGGGGTCAGAAGCTGAGGATCAGGCTGGATGCACAGCCCAACACAATAGACAGAAGCAGCAGAGAACAAAGGGAAGGGGCAGGTCTGTGGGGCAGGCCCCTTCTAAACCGCTAATTAATCTTTCTCCCACTGTTCTGGGCGGCTCGGAACCCCACAGTCCATTGTCAGCTGGAAATTAGGTACTATGTTCCTAAAAATCAGCTTTTCTTTTAGGTCCAAGCATCTACTACTACTTTTATAATCAGAAAGAAGAAAGTTTGAACACTCATGACATTCAGTTGTGACTCTCATAACTGCTTTTCCAACCAAACCCCTCCGTCAGCTGGGCAGTTTAGAAGGATACAGGCCAGGTGACTCCAACTCCACCTGATCATGCTCCCGGGGGGGACAGTCCTCTTTTCCAGGGATCTGTTGAACCACACCAGGAAAAGAAAGCCGGGTGGGGGCGCCTCTCAATTCAGCCCCACTAGGCTGGACAAGCAAACGCTGTTCTGGTGTCTCTTGCATTTCGTCTCTCCTTCACTTCCCTACTTCCTTGTATTGCAAATGCAAGGTGTAAACTCCGGTGACTAGAGTTCCTTGGATGGGAGAGAATTCTTTTCAAGTCGCTAAGAATAACTCCTTGTAGTAAAAACCAATGAACAAACAAAAGTGAACCGTCACCTTTGTCCTAAGGCAGCAGCTGGGGCCCAGCAACAGAGGAGCCAGGATGGCTGAGAACTGGGTGTTCCCCATAAACAGGAACGATGAAGACAACACACTGTGAGCCAAACATATTCTGCCTGAAGCAGGCAAACAGCAACTGAGGATTTCTTTCTTGGCCTACATTCTCGCTTTTGAAATGTGAACCACTTCAAGACGTTTATACGTGGTTTGTACTGAATCCAGAAGAAGCTTTCATGAGTGTGAAATAATGTCCTACTAAAGTTTCACCTGGAGTCAGATATGATGACTTTAGTTTAATTTTGTTATTGCTCTTGTAACTTTGGCCATGTGGGGAAGAGCACTGGAAGAGAGGTCAGAAGACCTTTCCAGCTATCTGATTTCAAGTCACTTGTTGCCTCTAAGCCTTTTAAAACACTTAATCTGTAACGTAGTGACAATACTGCTCTGCATTCTTCACAAGGTAATAAGAAGATTAAAATTGCATGATACGTGTGTGGCAGCCCAGTGTAGTGTAAAGAACATAAGCTTTGGAATCAAACGGAGTAAACCACTTACTTATACTTACTCTTGGTGTAAGTACTACTGACCCTGAGCAAGTAACTCAGATGTTTGGGTCTTGGATTTCCATACTGTTTTAAATTGTAAAAATTGGTCCAATAATCAATTCTATGGCCTAAATTTTGAAAGATGTAAGTCATGACATCAATCACACATAAGAATGAGCCGGAAAACAAAATGAGTTTCATGCAAATTTTATCCAGCCAAATCCTCTCTCAGTAGTATGCTGGTAAACGGGTGCTCCAGGGGGAAAAAAATATGCTCTCATTTGCTAGTTTCCAAGGTGTAAATACTCCTACCGTGGCCCATTTCAAACTACCAATGGTTTAGCGACCAGCTCACAAAATTTCTGTATATTTAACATGAACTGGGGAGAGTGAGTTCCAGCACACCACTGCCACTTACCCTTCGAAATAAAATGTTGGTAAGGTGCAAGTTGAGAAAGAGGGAGACAGGGAAGGAGCCAGGTATACAAACAAAAAAGCCCAGACACGTGAGGAACATCGCATAGGCAGCAAATTTTTAGCTGGGCATCAAATCACTATGGCTTCATCTTTTGCTGAACCCCACCTCTCCTTTTTGACCCGAAAATATCAGCCAAACGTCAAGGGGCAGTGACACAGCAAGTTGTTTTCTTTCTCTGCCTCTTTGTCCATTACTGTGTCTCTTGCTATGTCAGTCTAGTTCACTCCCTTTCCCCGTCCATCAGTCCATCTTTACTCCTTTCTCTCTCTCTCTGTCCATCTTTGGCTTTCTCTCCTCTCCCTTTATACCTCTCTCTGGCTCTGTCTCTGTCTCTGTCTTTGTCTCTCTCTGAGTTTCTGTCCTTCTCATCCTTTCCCTGTCTCTCTTCTTATCCACATGCTGCTATATCTCTGCCCCCCTCATTTCTTCTTTGTTTTTTTTTTTTCCAGCTTTATCTCCCCTAATCCCCCCGGTACACAGTTGTATATCTTAGTTGTAGGTCCTTCTAGTTGTTGTTCTTTGTTTTTAGAGTCATATTTTGAGTAATCTTTTCAGGTGTGTCTTGGCCTGCTTTTCAGATTGAAAATTTAATTAGAACAGAAACTTAAGCCTTATTACCTACACTGTAACCACACATCAAACATTTGATAACTAGTTTCCTTTTAATTATCCTGTTCTGTTTCTCCCAGCATTTTCCATTGATATGGCTATTAAGTAGATCTGGGGGCTCCAAACAATTTAAAGCTTGAACCTAATTGTTTATTCAGGCTGTGCTTCTATCATTTTGTTGCAAAAGGAAATCAGGTTGTTACTTATGCCACTGACTATGTTTATGTATCCTTCTAATTCCTAGAAAAGCAGTGACCAATTATAGTCAATATGGATTTTAGGGCAATTTGAGTTACGAACTACACAAAAGTAGTATAGCAAGAATATGAATCATCTCTCTTCTTGTCCACATGCTGACACTTATAAAAATAATAATAATATCCAAATAGTACTATTTCCATGGGTTTGATATGTTGCTTCTTGGAATTCTTGAATGGCAAATCTAATAATATCTTGATTTGCTACATCAAATTATACCACCATCTGCCACAGGTTTAATAACAATAACTCCTCATATTTCTACATGCTTTTGAAGCAAAAAGGGGGTGTGTGTTTCTGTGTGTGGGTATAGAATCATACTTCACTTACACGTTATCAGATTTCACATACATTATACACTATGTACTAATGAAAGAATTATAATTTTAATACACAAGTTCATTTTGAATGTCGTTTTGGTAAGGCTCCTTAGGGAGATAAAAAGAGTATTATCCCTACCCTTGAAGAACTTCCAGCGTTGCTGAGGAAATGTGGCTCATTCTCAGGAAACAACCAGAGAACTGAAATATACACTAAAAGTACATATTTGTGCATCACAACATACGAAGAGTTCTCACAGAGTGACTTGTAGCCCGAGGTAGCAGAGAAAGGAAGTTTTCATAGAGAAAGAAAGTCTCTTGAAGGTAGTTGATGGTGTCACTTATTTTTACTTGATTTAAGTCCAACAATTTACTGAATCTGAGAATAAAGGAGAGACAAGAGACTATCAACACCATCTTCTGCAGCCTTCTCATTTTACAAAAGAGGAAGCTGGGTCCCGGAAAAGCTCAGTGGCTTGCCCCAAGTTTCTTTGCTAAACTGGACCATTGGTGATGGGTGTGGTGCGGAGAGGCAGAGGAGGGCTCTGTGCATGGAGGAGCAGGAGCCAAAGAGGCAGGCGGTGTGCCAGGGGTCCACCCCTGTCCCCAGAGGCTGGTTCCAGAGCCAGGGATGGTTGGGTCTTCCCAAACGTTAGCTAAGCGGTTAAAGGAATGAGGGCCTCCCTGGTGTGAGGCAGAGACTGTCACGATCCAAATACAGCAACAAGAGTGCTAGAGCCTCGCTCTGCTTGGGAAGACAAGTAAGAAATGGAATACCGAGGGCCAATGGGACAGAGCCACCTTGTAAGTCAAGACCCAAAGAAGAACCAGCACTTTTGGACATACACATTTTTTTTTCTTTTAATCAAACACATAATCTCATAGGCTTTTCCAGCATGCATTCCTAAGTAAATTAGGCACAACTGATCTTTTAGAAGCCATATACTTGGTGGCACTATTCAGGTAGGTCCTGGCATGTTTTCCAAAAATGCCAGCATGATAATGAAAATAGCTTGACATTTGCGTATTTTTACTATGTGCTATAAGCAGCACAGTACAAAGCTACCTCAGGTAATACTAAAAATAACTTTATGCGTTACATACTATTTTTTCTTTTCACTCTGCAGCTAAGAAAACTCAGGCATAGAGAAGTTAAGGAGAACATGCCCAACTTCCCATAGCTAGGAGGTAGCAGGTTCCAGACTTGAATGAGTTTTCTCTGACTCCAGAGCCAATGATCTCAGTCACCCATTTTAGAAAGTAATCTCCCGTGGGCAGAATTTATGTCTAACATTGTACGATCACATCACCATATTACACGAAGAAAGAAGGTATTTTACATGACTTAGCGGTCATTAGTCAAGGTGCCTACCAACAGAGAACCTTTCAGAAGTTCAGCTGGCTTTTTGGCCTTTTTTGCTGTTCCAGAAAATGCAGTTTTCCACTCTAAAAGCAACAGTTAAAAAAGATAAAAATACCTCACTTCAGGTAAGGCATGACTAGGGAATTGATTTAGGAACACAGAGAATCTCAAAAACAGATAAGGGTTTAAAAGAAAACTCCAGAAATAACTCTTGGCCAACTGTGTATTTCTGAAGTGTGAAACTGCAAGGCATTGCCAGATCTTCGGAACAAAATCTGTGGAAATCAAAGGACATAATCTGGTAGGATTTCTTCTGCCATCAGAGCTATACTGAGCTGCAGACAATTCTGGTCGAAATGTTTCACTCTTCCAAAAGGCAGCAGCTGGCCTCTGGTATAAAAAGCAAACTGGTGAATAAAATTCACACTCTTTGAAATGTGTGAACATGGGTGATTTTTTTCAGCACTGCTTTCTGCTAAAGCTAAACTAGGGAGGCAAATACTGTCTTTTAAAAATTCCTTTTTAATTTAAATTTCTGTCAATTTGCTTGGTAAAATGTTTTGTTTACAATGTTGCACAGTCAACATGTACACACATGTACACACACAAATACACTGCCCTTCCAGCTTCAAAACAAGCTCTAGTCCAAAAAATGATCTTTGAATCAGTTAAACAAAGACCTAACTTTATCAAAAAATCCTGAAGGAATGACTGAGAGGCATAAATATATTGTTGCATAAACTGAATCATTTACTAGCAAAATGATTCTGCATTCAGTGTCTAATAGTGCATGTATTATTTGCTCTTAATATGAAATTGAGATAGCCCTACTAAGTAGCAGATATTTATATAACACAAATAACTTTTATTTAAGTTTATCATATCAATTAGATTCAGACACCAAAGTTAATTTCATAAAACTCAAGGCTCCTCTATCCCTTTGGTTTGGCAAAATGACAATATTTAAATCACTTCATCTATTGTACTGAGAGTTATCTTTAAAAAGGTGAATATCTAGAAGGGATTTCCATCTATTGAAATCAATGGGATTTTCTAGATGGGATTTCCAATATTCTTTAACAGTTTTTCCTAATTTTATTTTTTTTATTGCAGTAGCATTAGTTTATAACATTATATAAATTTCAAGTGTACATCATAATATATTTCGAATTCTGTGTAGATTACATCATGTTCACCACCCAAAGACTAATTACAATCAGTCACCACACACATGTGCCTAATCACTCCTTTCGCCCTCCTCCTTCTCCCCTTTGCCTCTGAGAACCTCTAATTTTAAATGAGAGTCTCAGATGTAAATCAAATGTGTATATCCATTGTTTCTTTGTTTGATTTTTGCTATGAACATCCAATCACCATTTAAAAAAAATAAACTTCATTTTTAGAACAGTTCTAGACTTACAGAAAATAATGCAAACATAGTACAGAGTTCCTATATGCCCCACTCCCAATTTCCCCTATTACTAATGTCTTATATTAGAATTACATTAGTATTAGTACTGTCTTGCATTAGCATTACAATGAATGAACCAATATTTTTAACTGAAGTCCAAACTTTATTCAGATTTCCTCAGTTTTCACCTTATCTACTTTTTCTCTCCCAAGATCTCATCCATGAGACCACATTATATTTGTTGTCACGTCTCCTTAGGATTCTCCCGGCTATGGAACATTCTTAGACTTTCCTTGGTTTTGGTAACCTTAACAGTTTTGAAGAGTACAGGCCAGATATTTATAGAATGTCCCTCAAGTGGAATTTGTCTGATGTTTTTCTCACGATTAGACTGGGGCTATGGGTTTTGGGGAGGAAGATGACAGAGGTAAAGTGCCATTCTCATCCCATTGTATCAAGAGTGCATACTATTAGCATGACTCATCACTGTTGATGCTGACCCTGATCACGCGGCTCAGGCAGTGTCTGGCAGGTCTCTCAACCGTAAAGTGAATCTTTTATTCTCCTTTCCATGCTGTCCTCTACGGAAGGAAGTCACTGTGTGCGGCCCACACTTAAGGACTAGGGAGTTATTCTCCATCTTCTTGATGGCAGAAAATCTACAAAAAGTTTTTAGAATTCTTTTGTGTGGAAGATTTGTCTCTTCTCTTCCATTTATTTATTTATTCCATTATTTACATCAGTATGGACTGATGGACATTTATTTTATGCTTAGGGTTATAATCCAATACTATTTCATTTAATATTTTGCTCACATTGTTCCAACTTGGCTGCAGGGTTAGCTCCTAGCTACAGCTGGCTCCTGTGTTCCTTTGACATACTTCCATCACTGAGGCTTCGTTTGTTTTGTGTGGTTTGTTCATTTGTTTTTTAATTATTTAATCGAGGTGATATTGGCTTATAACATTATGTAATTTCAGCTGTACATTATCATTGTTTTGTTTTGTTTTTTGAGCACTTCTAACTTTCTGGCACTACAAGATGCTCCAGGCTCATCTTGTATATTTTCTGCTCCAGTCCTAAAATCAGCCATTTCTCCGAGGAGCCCTGGTTCCTTCTATTGGAGAAGGGTGAAAACCAAGATTTGGGCACCAGATGTAGTCATTGTCACTGGGGTGTTGTTGCTTCTAGGCCTTCTCAGATGATAGAGCAAGGAAACATATATGTGTATACTAACCCATGTATATACACATATCTATAAATATTTCTACATGTAACTATCTGCATCTATATTAAGTGAACATGAGTTACACTGATGTCTCCAACTCCAATCCATAACCACTTGGATCATTTTAGCCTTCTCCTTGCTTATCTGTAAAATTCCACTGCAACAGTGAGAAAGCTGGCTCCCATCATCTGCCATCCATTTACGCAATTGTTCAATTCCAGTATATATGCATCGCTGTAGCAGAACTGTTAACACATACTCTCATGGAAAACAACTTTATCAACTACTGGACAGTGCTTGTGTATAGTTTCTTTCGCCTTCAATCCTATAGACTGCACTCATTTCCAAAGTCCCTTAGGTCAGCATCCTTTCTCCCCACCTCCTTCAGTGACGTTATTTCAGACATTTGTAATACAGTTAGATTGTCTTGTCACATCCATTGTACTTTAAAAAGAAAAGAAAGCTAAATATATTAAGCCCTTTTACTTTATTCTAAATGTCAGAATATTTAAAACAGAACTATATTTTATTCTAGGTTCCCAAGTATTTTTGAGCACTATGTTTAAACTCTATGGCCACTGAGTTTATTCATGGTGCTTATCACACACACATTCACCTACAACTAAATCTATTCTTTATAATGAAATTTTACATAAATCTACACGTTGAAATATTTCACATTTTAGCTTCTAGTAAGATAAACTATATCTTTAAGTAAAGAATTATGCATTAGGAAGAATATAAGAATATAAATGCACTCTTTCAGAGACGACTCCACCTGTAAGGATTTTAATTATCTTCTCTCCTCTTCTTTCCCCACTTTTTAAAATAAAAGCAAAGGAAACATTGCCTTGGCTACTCTGCTCCTTCCATTACTGGAACAAAGCAAATTGAGGACTGGCCAGATGGGGCTGTGAATAAAGTATGAAGCCAGAGCTTTCCTTCAGAGGCTCAGGTCTTCACTCCCAAAAGGGATAGTGACATAGAGAACAAGCATGGGTCACACACAACGGAACATTTGGCATTTTATCCAGTTTTATATACTTATTGAAGATAGTTACTGTGTGACTGTGTCCCAAGCTATTTCTAAGCATATCCAAAATTTCTCAAACATGTTAAATTATGTCTGTTTATGTATGTCTCACAAAATAAAGTATGAATACAACTACTTTCATGTTTCTTTTTATTGCAATCTGATTTAAAGAAGGGATATTTACTTAATAACTTGGTTGAGAGAATAGTGACCAGATTTGTAACCACCATCTAGCCTTAGCAAGTCACAATTACCCAGCCCCAGTGAACACTCTCTACCTTTCATCCAAGGTCCTATCCATTGTTCTTCTGTGCATGACCTTACCTCTGACAAGAACTGACAATTAGAGTGTCTCCCAACGCTTCTCCAAAACATTGAATAGAGAGAATATTCCAAAGGGCATAAACAGCCATAAGTCCATAAAACACAACCAAATGTTAAAAACAAGACTGCCAAGGAAGAAGCTTTCAATGAATTCCCTTGAGAAAAAGGCCTCAAGTAGGCATCTAATGGGGCCACTAATATAAATTGTGTGTGCTTCGTGCATTCTGCATCTTCAATAAACAAAGGAGATTATAATGAAACTCAAAGTTGGGGCCAGCCCAGTAGCACAGTGCTCAAGTTTGCATGCTCCACTTCAGCAGCCCAGGTTCACCAGTTCAGATCCTGGGGCAGACCTACAGACGGCTCATCAAGCCAAGCTGTGGCGGCATCCCACGTAGAAGAACTAGACGGACTTACAACTAGGATATAAAACTATGTACTGGGGCTTTGGGGAGAAAAAAAAAAAGAGGAAGATTGGCAACAGATGTTAGCTCTGGGCCAATCTTCCTCACCAAAAAAAAAAGCATACCTTAAAAAGAACTATTTTGGGGAAAAAAAAGAAACTCAAACTCACTCATTTTAAATGAAGTCAAAAGAATTCTTTTGGTTATTCTACTTTGTGTTCATTAATTTTTTTTTCTCTAAATGAGTTCTGGTGAGAAAATATTCAAACACAGTTAATGTGATTTAATATCCAATTATTGAAATTAGTTATTCACTTTCTTCCATAAAAGGATATATTTGTTAACACATTAAACTTCTGGTCCAATTTGTAGCCACCCCTGACACAGGAAGGGTTAATAATCACTGGAAAAGGCTTGCCAACAAACTGTGACCCGGAGGTGAGAAGGCCGGTTAGCCAACGATGGGTAAGACCTCCAGGGGGTGCAACCTAAGCCAGGCGGCGGCCGCCCGGGGGCACAGATTGAGAAACTATATCGATGTCGGGAGCAGGAGGGACCGTTGCCTAAGAGACCTTGCCTGCTCCGAGATAAAAATATAGGAGCACAGCAATAACATGATAATATCAAAACAGAGGCCAAGGGAGGGCTCCTTGAGAAATCACTAAGAATTCTTGGCATTCACTAATTACTTCATCCAGAACACCTGTGTATGTTTAACAGCTGTAAGCTATGTATATATCGAAACGCTGGTTATAATAAACTCAGAGTGGCCATCAGCCCTCTCCGCATCTATCCTGATGTGTACATTGGATTTCGACACCAACACAATTTAAAAATCTGATGGAATAACATCACCACACTTAATATTTAGGTAGTTAAGTTTGTCTTACATCCCATTTCAGTATAGAGTAATTTAAAAAGGTCAAAAGGAGGACCCCAAGAGAATGGTAAAGGGAATGAGGTTGTGCAGAAGGCCAATAGTTCAACGCCAACTAATGACCAGGAGAACGGAGGCTTCCAAGAAAGCTTCCAAAAGAAATGTAGTTAGGAGATGCTCTGGTGCATTTACGCATGCAACAAATCATCTGATTAGTGCTTAACATATCTCATAAGCATTTGGATAAGTACATAGAAAACTAAGCAAATTTTTAAAAATGAAGCGATTAATAATTCCAGGCAGAAACAGCAAATCAAGTAACAAATGAAACAATAATAGTATACTACTTGACTCAGCAATAAAACATAAATGCTGACTATTGACTTAGTAAACATTTGTGAAATGGATGCCTCAGGGTGAGGGAGGAAAATTGAGGCAAACATAAGAAAGATAAATCATCATTTATTAAAAAGGTCAAAAAAATACCAAAACTTGAGACACCAAGAAATAGCAGAATAAGCATATTTTTAAAGAAATATGGAGGTAAATAACCAAAACAGCTTTTAAAAAAGTGAAAGCGTAGGGGATAAGGCTGGCATAGAAAGATGGGACAAGCAAATCCTTCGCTTTGTAATAAATCTTTTAGTACTATTTGATTTCTAAGTACAATATTTATTTACTTTGTTACAAATAAAAATAAATATAATCCTCACAGTAAAATTAAACTAGCTTCAGAGGCAGGAATAATATCCTACTTCTTAAGTTGAGTAGGGTTATTAATGATTTTTTCCACAACCGTATTTTGGAAATTTTCAAACACACAGTAAGATAGAATTTTTACAGTGAACACCTGTATACTCAACACCCAGACTCTGCCACTGACATTTTACCACTCTTGTCTCATGAATACTGTCCATCTATCCATTGCTCTATCCGTCCAAAACCCATCTTCTTTTTTTGATGCCTTTCAAAGTAAATTGCAGACATCAGTTTACTTCCCCCTAAATACTTCAGCGTACATACATATGTCTTAGAAAAAAATTTAAAAAAAATAAAAAATCAAGCAAATTAATGAACAAACTACAAGTTAACAAGAATACAATAAAGTACAAATCTTCTTAGTCAAAATCTGACCGCATTTTTCAGCTTTAAAATTTTCTCATCAAATAAATGTTCCTTAGAGTTAAGTTCAATGCTCAATAAAGGAACTCAGTAAATGTATACTGAAATAAATTGAAATTTCAACTTTCTTAGCATAGTGTAGGTTAATTCTTAGGCCAATTCTGGGAGAGACGATTAGCTTCCATTTTGCAGTATGGCCTGTTTAAACAGACCCTACGTTTATAATTAAATACTAAAACTCCTCAAATGTTATCACAAAAACCTAAATGTTGTTTTGGTAAAAGAAGTTATCAGAACTGGTTTGAATGAATATTTACTTCCTTTTCTAATAGGAATTTCCCTCCTTACCTAGTAAGCTTGCAGTAGCGAACACATACTTTTTCGTGGCCTAATATTTAGTTAGAAACATGTGACTAACTTGAATGTCACACTGCAAATTGCTAAAGTAATTTTAATGGCACTTCCTGGTTCTCATTCAGCAACATCTAAATTAATGCAAATTATAACATATGCAGCCAAAGAGGCCTGAACAGTGACAATTTTATGACTGTGGTTTAACAGACAATGCTAAATCTAGCACATTCCTTAAAATACTTCCACGACTTTGTGGAAATGCCCAGATCCATAAATCACGTCCTCAAAGAAGCCAAAAGTAAATAGGTAGTTTGAAATTTCATTAACCCTTTGCTCCGAAATCTGATGGCTGTACCAGCATCAGACATATGATAAAGGACACGTGATGGCAAAGAAAATTAAGTGGGACATTCTACAAGGTGGCTGCATCAAATCTCTGAACAGAGAAATGCAAGATTCAGAGCCCTCCGGGGAGGGTGCGATGACCCCATTCCTTTAGAGTTAATGACTTTTCATTTCCTATTTTTAGTAACTCCTGACTTAAAATATATGAAAAAACTAACTTCAGCGAGAAGGACTGGGACTAATGAGACCAGACCAACAGAATGAAATTCAATTTGAAACTCCAAACCCATAAACATGGCACAAAAAAGGTCAGAAGTGGTGGTAAAGTGAGTAAAGCAAGTACCAAGTTTACACGCACGGAAGTCAGCAGTCAGAACTAGGAGACAGATGCATCTACCCATGGAGGGGCTGCCACAACCACAGACATTTTTGCATGGGTGACTAAACTCCATGTTGCACTTGTAAACTCACGCTTTCCTCTGGCGAAATATTCCATGGTAGCCAAGCTGGAGACAACTAACAATATTCAGCACTGGATTCAGGCTAAAACTGGAAACCATTGACCAGGGAACAAGCATTTATTGATAAAGGTCTTAAGAATATTTTACATTTTAGCCCAAGAAATAAACAACTAAAAAAACTAAAAAACATTATTTTTCACATTGCTTAGGGAAGGAACAACTATTTTATATCTTAATATATACTTGAAGACAATATTATTTTACTTTACGTGGAGTAATTCTGTTTCTATTTCCCTTTACATGTTTATGGAATATAGATTACATTTTGATTTTCTGACCTCAGAATAATCGCCTGTGGATAAAGCCCATATATTCTTAGTCTCGTGTTAACCTCATAGTAGTGAGGTTCTGAGTCCACAAGAGTGTCTCACTCAACCCAATAATAACGTCCAGGGTATCTGGAGACTTAAAACAAAGGAGGCTGGATATTCAATTCAGTGATGTACAAGCCCAAGACACCAGAAACAGCACGAAGCTGGGAAATAAGAGACTTTAGTTTCAGATTTACTAGTGATGAGCTGTGTGCTCTCGGGAAAGTCAACTTCTCTCTTTCCTGGTCTGTGATGGTCATGAGACCTCACGGCGTTCAAGTTTACGACTGTACTATTCTTGAGCATTTGTAAGCCAGGGGTCACAGTACCTGTAGGCAATCACTTCAAAGTTCTCAGGACTCAATTCTTTGCATCCTTCCGCTGTGGAAATAGCCCAGGCTTTGTAAATCTATTCAGTAGGGTCATCTGGTTGGAAGCAGAGGGGGGGTTGGGAGCAGCTTCACATACTATCTCCTACCCATAGTTATTTACTCTATCTTCTCCTCTTACCCCATTATTCTGTTTCTTCCCTCTCCCTTTAAACTCTATCTCACAACTTCCATGCACTTTCCATCTTATCGTCCTCCACACCACTTTCCAAAGACAATAGCAAGCCCAAGAAAATGTAACAAAGCATTGCAGAAAAAGGAAGCCATTGTTGTCTGGACTGGCTGATTATAAGATGGTGGGTGGAAGAGACTGTGTATTATTTTAGATTGTTTTGTACTGCACCTGACCGTTTCAGGCAAGTGTGGCTGCTTAAGAAACATGAGCATATTCTGATTATTTTCTAAGAACTTGCCAATCCATCCCCAAACCTTAATGACCTGAAAGAGTAGATGAATATCTGAAAGCATCTAGCAAACTTTCAGGAGACATTTAATGCACTGTGAGAATCTGGCTGTTGCTAGATCCCTTCCATTAAAGTATTGCTTTCTAAAATAAACTTTCCAGTTCTTTGTCCATTCTACTTTCTAATGCTCCAACTCCTCTAACACAGCTCCCTATCTGTCCCATGTGGTTTCACAGAACTCTCTGCCAATGACTATTTAAAAAATTAATCGAAAATTCATTTTTTCCTACTTTAATCATCAATTACGTTTTTGTATTATTTTTTGTGTACCAGATTTCATCTCTTGAAAATTTTGTCTGAAAAAAAATTTGCTAAATTATTCAGTTTTATAATTTATTTAATTTTCTTTATAACCTTATTTGCGGTTTTTAAAAAGTATTCTTCAAAAAATGTGTAGTCCTTACCATTAAGAAATTGGTTATGGAAAGATAGCAAAAGTGGCAATAATGGTAGACTTGTAACGATGAAAATAAAAAGTATCTGCTCTAACATATTATGCTTGATTTAAAAATCACTTAATAAAAATAGGACTTACTACCAGTAGACAGCTGATAAATGTTTAACAACTGGCTTTCTGGGTGAGGGTGGGACAAAGTCTTCATTTGTAGCAACTGCTGATTTCCATGGTGTAAATACTCCCACCATGAAATACATGGCCAATTTTAAGCTACCAACTTTTTAACAACTGGCTCAGACAATTCTTGAAATTTTGGCAATCAGCTCTAGCAAGCTGGTACAAGCCAGCTCCAGCACATAATTGGAGCTTACTATGTTTAAAGTATCATTAAACTTTCAATTTTATAATTGAACAAAAATTTACCACATATCTGGTGCCATCATTAGAATCTTTTGGCCCATTAATAGTTGATTCTTTCATAATTACTTAAATAATTAAATCTGTGAATCAGAGAAAAATAGGATTTCTTAGTCAACCTCAAATATCTTGGTGTACTAAAAAGGTACTTGAGAGAAGACATGAGTTAAATAAGCACATTAATGAATAGAAGTCTCAACATAGGCAGAGCATATGAATCTGATGTTCACTAATGGATATTAAATTCTTGGTGGATTTGAACAACAATGATGTAGGGGAAATTAAATTCAACAGTGAGAATCAGAAGAATTGATTTTAATTTTAACACTGCTTCTAACCCATTGAGTACTGACCACCTAACCTCAGAAGATAACAAAATCATAATTTGGTTCACAGCCTTTAAGAATCCCAATGCCAATTCCTTTATCTGCCATAAAATCTACCCATTCAGGCAGTCTTGACATGTGAGGATTAGACCCCATTATTTCATTTGTTTTTTAAATGTGCTTTCCCTTTATATCCAAGGATTAAGTTAATCCTTTCCTCCATTATGTATGAGGTTTGAGTTTTCCTTCAAATTATGGGATTTGCACTGGTGCACACCATCTTGACCAGTGTCCCTTGCGATCAAGCCGATTTCAGTTCATTTCTACATTTACTGAGTGTCTTCTGTCTGTCAGGAACTATGTCAGGCCCTAAGGATTGAAAGATGATCGAAGATGACACCCTGCTCTCTACAGTCTAGTGAGCCAGGTAAGAGCCAGTCAGAGTGAGGAATGCCAGTAGAATCACATAAAAAACACAAAAAGTTAAACCTCCAGACTTGGCCTGTGAGCACAGTGACATTTCACAAGTCTTCCACAAAAATGATGCTTCACTCATTGGGATGATGCTACTGAGGCAGAAATGCATTTCACTCCACCCAAGGCACTAAATGTATTTAATGGGAAAGTCCAAGCTATTTTTTTTCATATTATTCACTACAAAATAAATAGATATCTAGGAAATTTAGGAAATGACAAAAAGATAATATCCTCTCCTTATGCACTAATCCATCTAGCTGATGTTTGTATAATCTTTAAGGATTCATTTTTTTGCCTATCTGGTCATTAAAGTCTCTGGAGAATCTTCAGTTTTTCAACACATCAGAATGAAAAGCACCAATGACTCCTCAATTGCCAAACCTCGCCAATCATCCCACCTGACTAGCTAACTTCACATCACCTCGCTGCTCAACAATATTCACACATTTAGGCAGCAAAGGATTATTTCCCTTTATGGACAAGTAAATGTTTTTTCTTTAACAACATGTATGTACATTTGTCTTACTTCTTTCTTGCCATTTTAGGTCATAAAAGCCTCTGCAGAGTCTATTAATCACCATCCCCAATCTCACGTGCACTCTCATTTCTTAATAATCATGACAATTTTTTGAAATTCACTGTTCTTTTCATTCTGTTCATTCATTCATTAAATCTAATCCAGTACATGGCATGGGTTTTGCCTCTGAAATTACTCAGATTTAAGCAGAAGAAAGGTAGCTTGCTTTATAGAAGTGAAAAATCAAAGTAACGTTGAGAACGAACACTAAGGTACTGTTCATCTTCATCTTTCTTTAGACTAAACATACAATGCCCCTTTTTTCTCAACAGCAGCTTTCTGAATTTCAATACTTTCCTTATTATGGTGATAGCCATCTAGAGAGCTATGTTTACTGATTAATAAAAAAAGAGCCTTAGAAGGGAATTAATCTGTTCAAACAGAGGCCCTATCCTATGTAGGAGGGGAAAGACCTTTAATGAAAGTTCCATTACCTCCACAGAACTAAAGGTCGCCGTTCTCAGGAAGAGTGAGCCTCCTAGGTGATTTGGAATACAATGCCACCTGCTATTCCATTCCTATCACTTCAGAGCTAGTCAGTGTAACTGCTACTCAATTTTTTAAATATCCCCCCACCATTCACAGCCTTTTGAGATGTTTCCTTTTTTGGAATGTCTTTGCTTGATTTGACAGTAGAACAGTTCTTCTCTTTGAAAGGACTTACTGTTAACAGCAACAAAACATCATCATCATCCTATAGTGATTCAAGGATGAATTCATTTTATAAGGAGCAAAGTAGTCAGGACAACATTTGGGAGAGAAAGGCAATATTTCTGGGTCACTCAGCAAGGCTAGAAAGCAAAAAAAGGAGCCCAAAAGCTTGATTATAAAGGATACAGAAACGGCCAACCTCAGATTGATTTTTCATTCATTCTGTGAAAATTCAATGAGCTCCACTAAGACTCCAGGTCAGGCACTAAGAATAGGAATTTAAATAAGACATGGTTTTTACCTTAAGGGGTACACAGTTTCCTAGAGAGACAGACAAGTAAACAAATAGTGAAATAAAGGAGAGACGTAAGAGATATATTCAAAATGTTGTGGGATTTAAAAGACAAAAGAAGTGAAGGTCCACCCTAAAGGATGGAAAGGAACTGTGTACCTCTAGGTTTACAGGTAAAACTCTAGCTTCAGAATATGCTGCTCTGTATCATATGAGATGGATGGATAAACCATATGCACGTAGAAGTCATAGAATCTAAATTGCGGAAGGGACTTCCTTGAACTTCTAGTCCAAACTATACCCCACTCCCCCACACCTCGTTCTGTACTCGAATCTGCTGCCAAACTGCTAGTCATCCAGCCTGAGTTCTGTGACTGAGCCTCCTCAGGGATGGGGTGCTTACTAACTTTGAGGTAGTCACTACTTTTGGAAAATTCCATTCCCCCCCCCACCTTATATTTAGCTGAAATCTCTTTTCCCTTAGTTTCTAGCAATTGGCATCAATTATTTCCTCCAAATTCTGCTCAAGGGTGTATTCCAATTAACCAAGATGCATAGCTAAGTAAACCGCATCAAAAGGAGTGCTCAACCTCAGGCTACTTGTTCTCTTCACTTACATGAAAGACAATGCACGTTTACAGAGTGTCTACTCTAGTAAAGAGACTGTGTGAGGTACTAAGAAGCTAGTAGAGTAAGACAAAGCCTTTGACCTCAACCAACTAACAGTCTAATGGAGAATAAACATCTATAATAAGAGGCAGAACAGGATCATCACCACAGAGCAGGACAAGTAAAGTAGAATTAAGATTCAGCACATGGGGAGATTACATTCCACTCAGCAAACCTGGAAAGAGCCACAGAGAACGTGAAATACAAAACTCACAGAATCAACCAATAGTTATTTACCACCTATGTGCAGGTACTGTTTAGAGGGCTGAGGTTGTAGCAGAATATCAAAGATTCAAAGTCTTTACTTTCAAGGAGCTTAGATTCTAGAAGGAGAAGACGGCCCATAAACAAGTCAATATCTGTCATAGAGTGATAATGATAAAGAGGGTAGTGTTAATGGGCAGGGGGGTAGGCTTATATTTTAGACAAGAGAAAGGCCTCACTAATAAGGGGGCCTTTAAGTGCAGACCTTAAGGAAGCAAATAGGAGATTATGCAGACATCTAGGAGAAGAGATGGATCTTAAAGATGAGACGAGGTTTTATCTGGGAAAGCTTAGAAGGAAAGGCATACACTGAGGCATAAAGCGCGGAAACCACATGATACATAGGAAAACGGCATGTGCTACAGTTTGGTATAATTCAGGATAAATGTAGTCATGGAAGATAAGTATAGAAAGGCAGAATTGAGGAATAATTCTCTATAACATTTCATCTCATCTGGTGACAGCTTTTGTCCTAAGCTATCTTTCCAAATATGTGTGTATAGCAAAACAGCCTTAGAAGATAGAGATGATATCTCTTATAGGGGCAGAGGGGAGACTTGTTTCCTGATCAGGATAATAAATGTAATATCTCTCTCTGGGGAAAGGATTTGGTAGTAGCCTCTCATAAGATTGGGTTTTCTAACCCCCAACTTCTCAGCATTTGGATTTCTCAGAATTCACACAACCTCACTGAGTACAGAGCATTCATCTGGGCCATTCCACATCACCCCCAAGAGACTGGTAGGGGGAACCAATGTGAAGATAAAGCTCATATTGCCTGCTGTGATGGGAGTAACAAGTCCTCTGCCTCTGACCCAGGAGACTCATGACTTCAGCTATGAAACTGTTGCAGGCTAACTTGTAAGCTTTTGTAACTAGGGTAAAATCTCAGAGCCTTCATAGCAGGTTCTTATCATAGAAAAAGCCAAATACTGAGCTGAGAAACTTTCATTCACCTTGGGAGGGGGAAGGGCAAGTCAGTGATCAGTTTCAAGCAATGTTTGGTAAGATTAAATTTTCAGGGTGGCTTAGGCTCAACCAGAGGAGAAAATGGTGATGAGAACTGAAAACGCACACTTTCTGGCCAGGCACTCTGATACAGCTTCTCATTTAATCACTGCAATAGACTATATATTTATGTATTCATTCATTCAACATGCAATCATTGGGCACCTACTATCTTCTAGAACTCTTCAGGCATTGAGATACAACCATGAACAAAGTCACAGGCAAGACTCCCATGTCCACGGAACTCACATTCTAGACAACCAACCAAATAATTGGCAGAAGGTCAGATGGTCATAAAGGTTATAAAAAATAAATAAGTCAAAGTAAAGGGACAGAGTTATCAGGATGCTATTTTAGATAGGGTAATCAGTGAAAACCTCTCTGAGGAGGTGAATGTGAGCAAAGACCTGGAAAAAAAATGAAGTAACTACTATTATCATGTCTATTTAAGAGATGAGGACACTGAAGCTAGGAAAGACTATCTTGCTGAGGTCCCATCCTTACTAATGAGTAGTGGGGTGCGATATGAACCCAGGAATCTGATTGCAGCCCAGCATTCCTACTGCCACACTATCTCTGGTGTGGGGACCAGGTGAGAGGCTACTCATCTCTGTAAGAGTAAATAAGGGCCAGAACCATGGGGAATACAGTAGGAGTTATGAGAAAGAGCAGGTATGAAAGACAATGAGAGACAGTGCACAACACTGGCCTCTAGGTTCACTTGAAAGGCAAAGAAAGAGAGAGGTTAGGGAGGAATCGGAGGCTTTGAGCTTGGATGGCTTGGAGAAGAGTTACTACCAGAAACAGGGGCTCAAGGAGGAGGGGCCAGGCTGGAAAGAGGATGGTTAAATGGAGAAATATTGATTAAATTTCTGACACAGCGAGCTTGATGCATTAGCAGGACAGGCTTTGAAATTTCACCTCAGATTTGAGATATGGACTTTGCTCCTCTGCCCTCAGCTGCTACTTTTATCATCTTCAAACTTTAGTTGCACCCCAGCACTGGACCCTATCAGAAAACAGCAGGAGAAAATTAACTGTCTCATACTGGTGGATCCTAACCAGCCAGCTCCCTTTCTTTTACTAACTGAGGTGTGAACTCAGTGTCTATTTTTCCTTAATAGATTTTATATTTGTCTTTCCTTTTGGAACTGAATAATAATAAGGGTAAAAAAACTATCATTTTCTCAGTGCGTCTTTGTCATGGTTTCCTAAAGAACACCAATGTACTGGTCGTCAATTTATCTTCTCTACTTATATTAGGTATAAGAAATTCAGACACACACTGTCATAAATCCATGTCATATTTTATCCCTTTGTGTCGATATAGAGCTACCTAATTTCATTCTAGCTTCTTTAGAGCTTGCCAGACCACATTGGGGTTAAGGTCAGGTAAATGATCTTTTATTTCTATTTTAAAACCATTCTAGTTTATTGCAGAACTTTAAAAATAGGGGATATTAAAAAAATCTAAGAAGGTATGAACTTTTTACAATTAATTTGAATAGGTTGAATAGCTAATAAAGTTGTAACATTTGAACACCAAACTGTACTCAACAGTATATATTAGGTGCTAGCCCGGTGGGGCAGGGGTTAAGTTCACACGTTCCTCTTCTTGGCGGCCGGGGGTTTGCCAGTTCGGATCCCAGGTGCGGACATGGCACTGCTTGGGCACGCCATGCTGTGGTAGGCGTCCCACATATAAAGTAGAGGAAGATGGGCACGGATGTTAGCTCAGGGCCAGTCTTCCTCAGAAAAAAGAGGAGGACTGGCAGTAGTTAGCTCAGGGCTAATCTTTCTCAAAAAAGAAAAAAAGTATATATTAAAAGTATATATATATATGCTCACACATATGTACACGTATATGTATGTATGTGTGTGTATCTTATCCTTTTTTACATAAATGGCAGCATATTATCCAAACCTTGAAGATCAAAACATGCTATTTTAGAACCACATCCATAGACTCATCTCTAGGCATGCGCATGCACGCGTGCGCACACACACAGAGTCAGACAGATACATACATAGGAAATATGTTTGATATTTAAGATTTTAGCATTGTTTTAAAGTACTTCTTTCTTGTCATTTGTTATTATTATTATGGCTCTGTAAATTACAATCAGTCTGTTTGCCAAATGAATCCTCCTTCTCTCTCTCCCGTAGCAACATAAATCAGAACCATGGACAGCAACATGACTCTTCTCACCCTTTTTACTTCACTTCAAAATGATTCACTCTTCAAAGGAATAACTTCACTCCAATTTCACTTTAAAAACAAAAACAAAAACAAAAACCTGCAGGTATAGATAAGGTTTAAAAAGCTGAATCCTAACAACATTAGCAATTGTTTACTTAAATGTATGTATACCATACACATTGGGAATGAGTAACATTTAAGGCAGATATCAATTATTCAATCAAATTGTAAGTAGGGAGTAAAAATTCCATAAATCCCTTGGGGTAGGGAGAACGAGCTACAATATTTGCTGCTTTAAAGAGACCTAAGTCTTTGCTCAGGCCTTGCTTTATGTGAGGCACTCATGAAAAATTATTTGTACTTTCAGCCCGTGCAGAGTTCAGATGAGGACCATATTCAGGATACTGAATTTATGGAATGGATTAAAGCCATGCTCTACAGCCAGCACAGGCTTTTAGTTTGCAGAATAAAGCACGGAGGGAAGAGGGATTTCAAAGTTCTGTATTCAGGCTAAGCTTATCTTTCATCCTATGACCACTTGGCTTTGAGAAGTGTTTAGAGAGTCAGCCAGTCATGAATGTCTGTCTGTTAAATGTATGGCCCTGTGATAAAGGCTTTACAGAATGTGAAGATGCATAATATGACTTCTGCCCTCCAGATGCTTATAGAATTTTAGGGGGTAAGACAAGCTGTATATAAATAGTCACTTTATTCATCCTTTTGCCTAGACATATCCTAAACAATAACAGTAAATATCAAGAGAACAGGACAATTCATAAGTGCTCTAGAAAGCATTAAGAGGAGAGAGGAAATCTATAGGCTGGTGGTACTAAGAAAGTTAATGGAGCAGATGGAATTTGAACTAGGTTTTTACAGAAGGGTAGAATTTAGACAAGCATATATGAGGAGGTGGCATCTCTGTGGAAGGGAACAGAGTCCAGTTCCCAATCACTGGAAAGGGCCAAACTCCTTGTAATACTGACTACAAGTATCTGAGCCAGGACAGGGTTCTTGGTAGCTAGTGGACTGAGAAAGGGAGATTTTCCCAGAGTAACCAAGGGCAGGGCTGTGTGAGGAGCAAGAATAAATTTTAGTAGGAGATGAAAACCAGAGATCAGTGCCAAAGGCAGTATCAAAATTCAGGGCTGAGAGGGCGATTTAATTAGAAGGCAAATTAAGAAATATGAACCTAACATCCAAAATTAGTGTAGGGTGAAGCATTAATTGAGGAAGGGTGAAACAATTCTAGACATAGGCTGAGAACAAGGTGAGGTTGTCAGAAGTCCACAGGTGTAAGAAATGCCTAAAATGGGATTATGGCAGCCAGGAGAGACTTAAGAAGAGTCTAAAATTAGACTGAGAGTTTGGTACTTGAGTGGCTATTTGGAGAAAATGAAGAAGCAAGAATTATTTCAAGGACTTGAGGCTTAGAAGAATGAGGGCCCCATTGACAGGGAAGGCCACTGAGAGGACCTGATTGAGCATTTGATTTTGCTTACACTGAATTTGACCTCCAACGTGTAATTCAGTCAATCAAAGATACAGGTCTGGAACTCCCTGAGTGAATCAGGAATGAGGTCTGGTCTCCCCTATTTTTCTCAGGAATGAGTTATTAATGACGAAGACATCTAGCGGATTTCTCAATTACCATCCATGGCAACAATGGTAATATTTGATTGATTCCATTACATTTCTAAAAAAAATGTCCACCCCCAAAACTCTGCCTTCATAGGAAAGACCATCCTGTGGGTTTAGATTATTGGAATGACCTCTTCAAATTAGATGGCAAATCACATTTTGCAAAACCCATCATTAAATCCATCAGCCGTGGTGGTATGACCACACAGCTTCATTTGTTGATGAGAAACCAAATAAAATTAGGGGCTGCACCCCAGGATGATACCATTGTATGCTTGGAGTCATTTGTATAGAAATATTCTTTAAGTCAGATGAAGATGAGAGCTGGGACCCTCTCTCCTTCCAATTCCCTATGGCACTGCACCACTTTCTCATCTATTCCCCCTTCACACAGTAATACAAACACACACTCTATTGATGCACAGAGAAATCTTAATGTTAGAAACTTGGCATTCAAATAATACCTTTTTCGCAAGAAGCCAAAAGCAGTTTATAAGCCAGTATCCTGTGAAATCATCACAGTGGGCCTGGAAACAAAATCAAGGTCTTCGTCCCTCCAGGAGACTGTTTTCTCCACTGGACCCCAGTGGCCGGCTGCCAACTTTAGGGGAAAGAAATCAAAACACAAAAGATAACCACTCATCTTTATTTAAGGGGTTTAACTCTCGAATATATAGGCTGAACAACAGCAAGTGGGGAGGAATAACTGAATGTGGGTTCTGACAGGTTTCCTAGTGTAATCCTTACCTCCACTCCCCATAGGCAGTCATTAAATAGGTGGACTTCAAGTAGTCAGAATAAGGGTAAAAATGTCCTCTTTCTATTGTTGTAATCCAGCCATTTCCTTCTGATTTTCAGAACAGCCTGAAGAAGTACTCCACATTAGTATACAAGGTTTTCCATAACAAAGAGGACTTAATTTAAAAATTATTGTAGAGGTAGAATATCAGCATTCAATTCACATGAGGTATCTATATATTAGCATGTGTTTCTGGTGAATTCCACTTTCTTAATGTAATAACATACCTATTAACCAACAATTCATTCAACCATTTATTATCAACTCTGTAGCAGGTTACTCTGCCATAGCCCCACAGTTGATTGCCTTCTAAATACCAGCTTCTCTCTTCCAGTAGTACAATAAGCAGAAAGCACACTTTTTCCTGTGATATCAGCCTCGTGATCAGAGCAGTTAGTCATTTAGCCCTTCTTGAATATGCAAATATAGACCTCTAGATGTTCATCAAATATGAACACAACAGTACATGTTTTACTTGGCTGGTAAATATGTAGTCATTAATTCTGAGTTACATGCTACTATGGGGTGTGGGTGTGTGTGTGTGTGTGTGTGTGTGTGTGTGTGTTGTGTGTTGACTGGCAGATTTTTATTTATTAATTTTTTTTTTTAGGAAGATCAGCCCCAAGCTAACATTCACTGCCAATCCTCCTCTTTTTGCTGAGAAGACTGGCCCTGAGATAACATTTGTGCCCATCTTCCTCTATTTTATATGCGGGATGCTTGCCACAGCATGGCTTGAGGAGCAGTGCATAGGTCCAAACTGACAAACCCTGGGCCGCCAAACCAGACGGTGCAAACTTAACTGCTGTGCTACCGGGCCAGCCCCAATTTTTTCTTTTTTTCTTCTTCTTCTTTTTTTTTTTTTTTTTTTTTTGATGAGGAAGATTGCCCCTGAGCTAACATCTGTGCCAATCTTCCTCTATTTTGTATGTGGGACACCACCACAGCATGGCTTGATGAGTGGTGTATAGGTCCATGCCCAGGATCCAAACCCATAAACCCTAGGCCACCAAAGCAGAGCACTTGAACTCAACCACTATACCACTGGCCAGCCCCAACTGCCTGACTTTTTAAAATCTTGCTATCTCACATATAAGTTTGTACTGAGCAAGTACATGGAGCAACAAAATAAACAACAAATAGTTAATAATGAGATAATAAAAAAAGACATCTAGGCAAAAACCAGATTGCAACAAACATTTGCTCCCAAAAATTAATAAAAGAAAGTAGTAAAGACAAGATGCCAACCAAAGAACTATGAAGCTGTAGCCATAACTCAGACAACCAAGATGCATAGAGCATTTATTCTGTGCCCCAACACACACCAGGATGCAAAGACTGGCAGAAATGATCCACAGGCTAGATGAGGAAGTAATCATCATGTCAGTTGTAATGCACACAACACTTGCTTAGGAATGACGTGTATAAAAATGTACAAGGCCACTGGGGAGAGGAAGCATGCGGGATTGATTATAACACAATCGAGATCTCAGATACAAAATCTTTCAGAAGACCAAGAGAAAGCACGTGGTGGTGGTGACAGCGGTGGTGCTGAGAGATGGGATGTGAGGCAACGCAGCTAGACAGCATTGTTCACACTGAGGTCACCAGCACACAGCAACAGCAAGGTCAGGCAATGAAGAACTAACTCTTCCCACCCACCCTGACCTTCCTAAATTGAAAACTGAAATTACTTCTCATCTATGACCAGTTACATGATCCAATCTTGAAAGAAGCCCGTCTATATTAAAAAAAAGAGAACTCTGTTACATATGTCTTTTTGTTACAATAAGTAAAGAGGCTTCTAAAGACAAATGCTTACTCTCTTTTCTGAATTAGAAGATTAGAGAGACGGCTGTTTACACCACACACATGGCGTCACGTCTGATGACTGAGGGCACTAAAACTATAAGCAAAACATTTTAAGTCCCAATTCTCCACAAATTTCCAATTGCATTTTTTTCTTTTAGCTTCAGCTTTTTTGCTGTCTCTCCTTCTACCTACGGAGTGACTCACAAATAGTTCTAGTAGGGCATGCCAGTCTATAGGACATTTAATACGAATAATATTGTACCTGGAAAAACTGGCAGAAGTGGTTTCTAGTATAAATATCACGATACAGATAGAAATAAAGTGACAATGTGTGAATGTGTTTGGCTCAATTTAGTACTTGACAGATCCCAACACATCAATATTCCAAACAACCAAACATTTGATACAGTTACCTCCCATTTACTCAAAATTAAGTGGCAGCCAGAGATTTTCTGGCACTAAACCAAACCATAGTAAATTTCGACATCCACCATCAACGTGTCATCTTTCATAAAATACCATTTAAGTCGCCACAAAGCCTTGGAACCCAGTAGTCCTATTTTTCAGACTTATCTATTAAGCAGCCCTCTGAAAACTCTGTCTAAATTTGAAATGCTCCTGTCAGGTACAATTCTGTTCAAGTCCTCGTTGTGATTCACACTTCAGTTTTGCTCCCTGTCATTTTAAAATGTCATTCTTGTCTGGGAACACCCTGGTTCTTTCACCTACATTTATTTATATAGTGACTTTGATGTTTAAGAAACACTGTACTTAATTCTGAGAAGCCCAGGGACTACAGAATTGTTTTTGAACTTCACTCATCAATGGTCTATGTAGAAAGAGTCACACAACCTAAATATGTCCTCTTGCCCAAACCTCCCTATGGGTAAGCGGATGTTGCCTGGTATCCCCTGGAATGTGCGTAACCATAATAGGGTGAGGGACTTTCTGTCTTGGTTATTGCTCTATTGCCACTGCTGAGAATAGTGCCCAATACATTGCTGCTAAATGACTGAATAAATGGATCATGTCTAAACGCCCAGAGGAGCAGACAGAGTTCACAACCAAACACAAAACAAGTGGAGAACAACACAGAGAAGGATGAGGAAGCCCCATCTGTGCTGGAGTGAGACGTGCATGGGTGCTAGTTCTAGACAGTTTGAATTTCAACTGTCACTCGATATGCCCTTTTGAAAGTTAAACCTGTTGGTTGATTCTTAAAATGGAAATAAGAAAACCTTGCAGCAGCGCTTCTGTGAGAACTAGAGACAATTACGTAAAGTGCCTGCCTGACACATAAAGACACCCAAATAATAGCTATGAGGATGATGATGTCGATAGTGATTAATGGCAAATGCAAACTCTGATGGTGCAGATTAAAAAGCAACAGAGAAGAGAACTGACCACAGATAGGAATCAATGTGGACACTTCTTGGAGACTAGACTTTGTCTACCTTAAATAAAAGTTGAAGATACAAACCGTCATTCAAATTCAATCTTCCAATTTCATAATATGTTCAGGTCACTCTGACATCTCCTAATGTCAAATGGTCAACAGCTCTGACTCAACTGCCATCTGCAAACTTAATAAGTACATTTCCTCAGATGACCAGAAATAATGCGAGGTCCTCATGCACTTGTTGGCTGATGTCTGCATCCAATGTCCTTTGTTGCCTGTCTGTAACAACACTGCCAGAGGTCTCACGAGAACAGGACCCAAGTCTGTTTAACTTGACTTGCCTGGAGCCAATATAGTACTATGTGCATGTGGAAACAAAATGATTTTGATATTGATCATGATTTCCATCATCTAACTATGATAAAAATTATTAACTTTTAACAGAAAGGTCCTCCAATGTCACCAGGATACTGCACAGTGCCTTTGGATTTGACACTTAGAAACCTTGGAAGGTTCTAGATGACACGTTCTCAAGCCACAGGTTCAATGCCTCCAGACAACCCAGGGACATTATAAAGGGTAGAAGAGACAGGAGAAACTGGAGGGGAGTGAGGATCTTCTTCCCTCCAAATGACTTCTCTGCCTCACGAGGAAGTTATATCACTGGATGCTGGCTTCAGTTAGACTCTGATCATTTCCAAAATATATGAAAGAAAAAATATGCAGTTACTCTGCTTCTAGCAACTATAATGCCCTGGGACTCTTATTTTTGGAAAAAGTATGGCATCGGTTACTAGGGAAAGGGGCAAGGAAGCCCTAAGAAAAGTACAGGTGTGCTCAATATTTCAGAAGTTACTATACCCCATGGCCCCCACCCCTTGCTAGATGGGAATTAAGGAAATAGTCAATATAGGGGAATTAGTTTCTTTTCACTTTAAGAGGAAAGGTGGTGGACACCCCTTTTGAAGTGAAAAGAGCTGAAAAGAACTGTTCTCTTATTGGATAACAATATCTGGTGTATTTTTCAGAGGATCTAGTTAGGAATTCAACCTTTTTATAAGACTTTCAAATTATAGCCTTATTCATTAACATATGAGTGCAGTTCCTAGCACTCAGCATGGCACATAAAATGTAGGCAGTAAATATTTATTGCATGAATATATGAAATGAGGAGTTGATGTTGTTACAAGAAATCCCCACAAAGAGTTTCATAAATCCAATAAACACATTATTACATTTTTGTAACATGACTTACAGGGTAGGTTTTGGCACTCCGACAGCTATAATTATTCTGTAATAATCAAATAAAATGAAAAGTAATATAGATATGCCAAACAGCTCTCACAAAAAGAGAGGATACTGGGAAAAGCCCTGCAGTATTTGATGAATACTATTCATAGGTCATGTTCCTACTATGATCAAGACTCTGACTAGAGGCATTCACTGGATTTAACAAATACGGTAAAATGATGCATCCCCTAATCTGAAAACCCACAAAGCTTTAAGCATCATTGAGCATATTGCAGCAGAGAAGTGGCCAGAAGGAACTATGTGTAAAGAACTCTTAATCATAAATCTCCTCTTGCTCAACACTAATGCCACTTGGCAGCAGATAAGACAAACCTCCATTTATAAGAAGGTAGAGAAAAAAGAAGGAAAGAAAGAACTTCACCTCTATTCTACAAAGAATAATAGGGTCTATTGTGCAAAAAAATAAAGTAATGAAACATGAATATTCTGGGTAAAATCTTCCTATTTACTCCATGATAATGGTACCTGTCTCCTATCATCAGAATTTTATTTTCAAGTAAAAACAGGATGGCAACGCCATTACTGTGAGTTCATTATCTTCTCTTAAACGTGACTAAATAAGGAAAGGCAATGGTGGTAATGATTCATCCAGATTCCTAAATAATACTGGAAACATTCTCCAAACAGCCTTCTGCAAAAAAGTCTTTCCCTAGAATTCTTGATTTTAGACAGATTTAAAAACTGTAATAGTTGAATAAAATATACAGATCATCACAGCCTAATGAGTGGTTTCTTGGCTACCTGTGTCACATGTCACTAGGACTTCCCAGAGGAATTATCTAAGTCTGAAGCCCAGCTTCACCACCCACTATGTGATCTTAACTAAGTTACTTAACCTCTGTGCGCCAGTTTACTCATCTGTAAAATGGGTATGATAACAGCATCTATCTTAGGGCTGTAGTGATGAATAAACAGCTACCATATGTTAAACATGTGCTGGACACAGAAGAAGCACTCATAAATGTTAGCTAGCCTTCCTACGACTTGGGATTTGGGTTGTTCTTCCCATATAAGAGTTAAAAAAAAGTAGGAAGAATGGTTTGGGAAGACAACTTTTCAATGACAGATGTGGAGACTCAAGGCCCCTCAGCTTCCAAGAACCTATCTATAAGACTTAAGACAACAGGCAGAGTAAGGACTCATCTGGATAATTTGATACATCCTTTTAAAGCTCTGCAAAATCTCAACTGCAAATAATTAAATAACCATTGAAATTATATTGTAAAATGAAAAAATACTTATGCCATTATACTACGGAAAAGGAACAGAGAATATCAAATTGAATATACGGAAGGATATCTATGTATGTTCTTAATCACTTATATATGAATGTATCAAAATGCTAACAGCAATATTAAAGGTCTGAGGTGTGCAATTATGGCTGGTTTTTTATTTTCCTCTCTGTACAAATGCCGTATTTGCACAGAAAAAAACACAATTGAAAAATCTAAGTCCCAGATATTAGAGTAACAACAACTTCATCACCTCTCATTTGAATAGCATTTTACAATTTGCCAAGGGTTACCATCTACAGTGTCATCTGCACTTCAAATAACCCCATGAAGTGTGTTGAACATATACCATTCCTGTGAGACCAGCCAGCCAAAGGTCAGAAAGGTCAAGTCATTTTCTACAATAACGCATTGAGTAAGGAGAGGAGCCAGAAGTCAAGCCAGGCCGTTTCCACCCAGGTTACAGCTCTTCCCATGAGGGCCTTCTGGACCAGACTGCACCCGGAATAATAGAATCCACAGCTGTAGCTGCCTTGTTAATCACTGGGAACAACACTATTTTCCTGAGGTGTAAAATGAGTCTAAATGACACCACTTTCCCAAACAGATCTTGTCACAACGAGAAACAAGATATCGTACTAGCCTTTGAAGTAACCACTAGGACATTCCTCTGTGAAGTTTTCATTTGGTTTAGCGGTGCTGTAATGAACTCAGCATGGGCCCAATAAATCAGGCATGTACATCCCCTTCCATCATAAATTGGGAGCTCTGGAAAGAATCAGTGCTAATAACAAGTTTCTTTCTTTTTTTTTTTTCTTGTCTCTTTCCTTCTTTCTTTTCTTCCTTCCTTTCTTTTTCTTTCAAGGCATTAAATAGCTTTAAGGAGTGTGGGTCCTGGTACCAAACCACAGCTATACCTCCTTCAGGTTAGTCACGCTACACCCAAAATGCTGGGGCTCCGTCTTTCCATTTCCATTAGGTTTGTGCTCTGCCTCTCTAAGGTTACCCCCTCTGCCCTAAGAGATGACACAACATGGGACATTCTCTGCTGCCCCCTCCAAAACCACTACACTAAATGAGGAGAGCTCCCTCCCCCCAGAGAAAACAAATCAGCTTTGTTCTTCAGCCAGATGTTCTGTAGGAGTGCTGGACAACTGCTTGAGGTGGAAAACAAAAAGTTACCAGTCTAGACATTAGGGAGCAAAAAAGAACTACCAACACATATAAAAGCGTTCACACTTTTAAAGTGTAGAAGAAAAAAATTAAGTATTCAGAAGACCATAGTCAGGAAATATGACCAAACTGATGGACATTTTAAAACTCCACAATACCATCTTTGAATTCCAGCATTTTATATTGTAACTCTTGAAAATGTATGATTATAAAAAAAAAACAGAGTGAAATTTGCTAAGCCTGTGAAAGCATACTCTTCCTATCATTTTGGCAGTAGATGACCTGGCTAGCTTCATGCTGGGCAACAAAGATGAATTTCTCTGTGTCTAGTTAAAACACTTTTGACACTGTACATCGTTTTGGCTGGCTACACTGTCTTGGTCTCAGGTGATAAATAAGGGGCCATGTAAATCAATTCTAAACTCTTCACACAAAGCCACAATTAAAAGAACTGCTTAGTATTCAGTGAATATAAGCCTTTCCAAACAAATCTTAAAGTCAGCTTTGAATGACTTCTATGTAAAAGTGGAACAATTTTTACAGGCCAAAAATTAAATCCTTAGATTTTTAAAAATTCTACTCTTAAGCTTTTTCTTTGTCTGAATTTTCATAGAGCACAGTCTTTTATACAAATTTTCATAATTCTTTTACAAAGAAATTGCCAATATTTAATAACTAGTTAACTTGATGAACAAAGAGAGCTTTTTAAAAAACTTCTCAAGACAGGGCCTAAGACACAGTAATTCAAATTTACTGTGTTCTTCACAATAACCTTCTGGAATACTTTTTAAAAGATGCAGGAAAAAAATCCATAATTCATTCCACTAGTTTCAAAACAGGGCATTTCAAAGCCTCTTTCCAAGAGTGTGAGTGTGAAGCACATCGTATTTCAAAACACACTAAACTAGTTTGGATGAACTGAAAACTTCAGGATAATGTGAAGATAAGCCAAGACAAAGAGAAAAAAAATAAAATAAAATGTTATGTCACTATTTCCAAACATAGCAATCAGATAAAAGTATAGTTTTTATCTGACTTACATTTGACAATATAATATCACTTTAGGGTATTATAATATAGTCAAATATAGCAGCCAGATAAGTTATACAGTCTTACATTTAATGATACAATATCACTTTACGGCAGTCTAAACCACCTTTCAGTACACAGTTTTCACATTACATCATAGTAATTTAATCTTCCTGATAATCCCCTGAGAAACTTAGTATAAATTTCCATTTGTCAGAAGAAGAAACTGAGATACTGAGGAAGAAAGAAACCAAGCACAAAGTTTCATTGGAAAAATAGAGTCTGGAAAATAATGCTTGGAAAATATTATTTTGAACTGTATTAAACTGGAGAAAAAAAGCTTCAGGGGATCTTGATTCTTTTAAAACATAATCCTCTTCCTGAATCCAAATGATATCAGATTAAGTTTAAATTAAGCTAAATAACTTTGCCAACATGCAACAGAAATAAGGACAGGAAATGAAGAAACCAAGAATATACTACTATTCATGGCTCTTTCTTCAATGAGAATATAACTTAATTTGTTCGAATGTATTTTGATTTTTATCCCAAGGCGCCAAGTATCAGGCCACGTGAAAGCAACAAAGCTTGCTCACCAGGCGACATTCAGTCACTGAGAAAGTGACAGGAAGTGACTTCTGCATTAACTCCTCCAAGTTGGCATTACCTCCCTTCTCAGTCCCACGGGTGCCGCTCCTCTCCTGGTTCCCTTGTCCAAAAATGCCTTTTCCCTTCCTCTCCTCCCACCAACTTCTACTTCCCCTCCAAGAATAAGCTCAGTTTTCTATCCCTGAACCAGCCACCTTTTCCCACCATGACCTTGCCTCACTCAGGCGGTGCCACAACTTCAAAGTCACACCTTTTATGTTGCTTTGGAATTACCATCTAGCTGTCTCTTGTCTGGATGTCCCCTCCCTGTCACTCTCAGAGCAGTGATAATATTGAACTTGCTACGTATGTTCCATAATGACCTGCAACGCATACAATCTAAAAATTTTCAATGCTAGAATTTAGTGTTACTCCTTTAAAATAACTGCTGAGCAAGGCTATCCACCAGCAGCAGCAATGAATTATAATTAACATCTGTGCGCCAACAGAATATTGCAATCAGCTGGCTAGTCAACAAAGCGTTCTTGAGGACCAACTGTGTGTCTGGTGAAAGCAGAGTGAGTTTAGACATAATTTTGATTCAAGAGGCTTGTGTTACTAAAAAAATAAAATCTTCAGGTATCCATGGAAGCTCAGAACTTTACGATTCACATTTGCTGCATGGTGCCTGAAAAGGTGAAAAAACACTTCTTTAGTCCAACAACGTCGTAAAGTGGTTTCAGTCCCAAAGGTAATAATGTAATCTCCCATAGAAACCAGTTCGTTTCTTTTTAAAATGGACATAACACTGGTTCCAAAGCTGATCTCATGGGGTGGTGCTGAGAATTATGAGCAACAAAGCGCAGGAAGGTATTTTTGAAAAGATCTGTGTACTATACACATATGAACTGTAGTAACAACACTAGTATTAGCTGTTCGTTCCACATCCGTAAAGGGTGACCAAGAGGGCTCAAAAGTGATTCGAGTCACTGCAGTTGTTGATCAGAGAATTTGTATGAAGTCAGGTTAGATTTTTACCAAACAAGGCCACACTAACCTCATTTTTTTCCATTAGGTTATTCTTACTTGGAAGGTTGCTTAGATGGTTGGCTGACCTCATTCCCCTTCATCTTTGTTTTTTACCAGCTGTTATGTATCATTTTTATCCATCTTTATAAAGAGACCTCAGGGACTTGGTGTTCTGGCAGAAGGATAAAAGACACCTGCTTGGCCCCCAGTACGTTAGTTCACTTGAGCCAGTCCATGTGGAAAAGAAATTGATATAATTGCGTATATGTGTAACAGGGTGCACATTTCTACGCTTCTGTTTTGTAGCATCCATAACACTTCAAAAACTTTTAGCCAAAATAATAACACTAAACATACCTTCTTACATTGCCATTAGATAGCTTCATTCTCTTTGGAACCCAAACTTCTCATGAAATTAAACACATAAAAATGCAAAATTGTGTTAAGATTTCTCCTTTCTTAATACATAAATCTAATGGGAACTAGGGGAAGAGATCTAATATATTTCAAAGACAAACTCATTTTGAATAAGTGAAATTAATATTTGTATGGCACTTTATAAGATATAATGTGATTTTATAAATATATCATTTAATGCTCTTTCTGTTAAGTATTATTATTCTCTTCATTTCAGATATAAGGAAACAAACTGAGCAGTGTTAAGGAACACGCACAGATAGTGAGTGATGGAATAGAGTAGAAACCCAAGTATGGCCTATTCCAAATCCCATATCTTTCGACTCCATTATGCTACTTCATGTCAAAATACAAATTAATAGCTATAATAACAGCTAACCGTTACTGGGAAGTTTATACAGGTGTTAGTCCTGGCCTAAGCATTTTAACTGCATTATTTCAATTAGCCTCACAACTCTACGAGGTAAGAATCGCTACCATCCCAGTTTTACAGATGAGGAAACCAAGCCTTGGAAAGACTAAAGAATTCTCCCAGCTCACACAGCTGAGAAGGAGCAGCACAGAGACTCAGATCCCAGTCTGAACGACATAAAGGACATGGTCTTAACAACCAGACTATACTGCATTTTGGTTGTGAGGAAATATTTACATTAATTAATCCACATACAATGCAATAACTTGAATTCTGTTGTAGAAACTGACAACTTGCAAATCAAAAGTTGAAAAAAACTAGTGATTATGTGTTATCAAGTTAGGCATAACAGAGAAATTAAAATCTGAATCATAGACCAAACACTCAGTGTTTATAGATTGATATATCTCATTAGGCCATCCTTCTTATCCTATCTCCTTCACCAGCTTCCTCCCCATTTCTCCCCAAAAGAGTTGTCTATCCATGTCCTAATCTCTCCCCTCTCATTTTTTCCTAAAGCCCCCAGCTACATCAGGCTTTGGCCCCATCTTTCCACCAAAACTGCTCTTGTCAAGATTGGCAATGACCTCTAGGTTACACTCAGTTGTCAGTTCTCAGGGCTCATCTTACCCTAGCCATTAGCAGCGTATGCCCAGGTGTCACTCTGTCCTCCTGGGTACCACCTTCACTTGGCTTCCAGGACACCCCATTCTGCTGACTCTCCCCATCTAGCAAGTCACTCCTTCTCAGTCCTCTTTATGGTACCTTTCCTTTTCCCTGATCTCTTCATTTTGGAGCACCCCCAAATTAAGGTCAGTCCTTGGAACTCTTCTCTTCTCTAATGACACTCATCTCCTTGGTGAGCGCACCCAGTTTCATGGCTTTAAATATTATCCACAGGCTAATATGCCTTCCTAATGCATATCTTCAGCCCAGACCTCTCTCCTGAACTCCAGGCTTGATTCAACTGCCTATTCGGCATCTCCACTTGTATGACTAACAGAGATCTCAAACTTCACACGCCTAAAATGAACTCCTACCTTCTTCACAGCTCTACTCCCAACAACTAGAAAAATCCCTGACACATATCAGGTGCTCAACAAAATGGCTGAATTGAATAAAGAGGATACAGCCCAGTCAGATGAACATGAGTCTCAAAAGCAGAATCACAGTGATTTACTCTGCAACTAGCAGCTCTAACTTTTAAAAGTGTTTGGTGTGAGTCAGTTACAAAAACACAGTAATTATTTTGCTATCCTCACAGTTATGAAAATTCAAAGTTTCTCTACAACTGGAAATTGTATAAGATAATCACAAAGAGTAATTATATTCTGTTGTATCATAATACGCACACATACAATAGGATCTCATTATACTTCATGCTCATCAATATATGGATTCTAGGGCATCCTGGCTTAAACAACATCCTCTAAGAAATTACTATTACATCAAAGATAGCTTATGAGAAGTAAGGTTTAATTTTCAATTATGCAACAGTGAAGACCTCCCACTGCGTGAGGATATCATTCACACAAATATACCTTCTAAGCCATTCATCCATTCACACCAGGAAGTATTCTGCCCTATTGAGATGATTTATCTTAAAAGTTAATAAGCATTAGGTCAACTTAAAAAGCTTTCATTATTCTCGCTATAGGATTAACACATTTGGAGAAATACAAACGTACTCAAATTCACTTTCATATATGCACATTAAAACTCATTTATAAATTAATGCACATATAATCTCCATTTAATTCACAATAAAATAATATAAAGTTAGGCAAGAAATGATTTGATGAGTAAAGGAAAGGGAACATACGGATCTACTACTACTTATAGCTGCTACTTTTTAAAGCGGATTTATTGAGGAATAATTTACATATCACAAAATTCACCGATTTTAAGCGTACAATGATTTTTAGTAAACATATACAGTGTGCAACCATCACCACACTCCAGTTTCAGAGCACTTCCATCGCTCCAGAAAGGTTCCTCATGCCAGTTCGTAGTTATTCTCTCCTCCTACCTCCAGCCCTAGGGAACCACTAATCTACTGTCTATCTTCATAGATTTGCCTTTTCTGAAAAAAAGACAATATTTTTAAGGGCCTCTGTGGTTCAGATACCTAACTAAACATTTCACATATGTTATCTCAGTCCTACAACAACCATATGAAATATTATTATTTGCCTAATTCTATAGAATACGAACCTGAGGCTCACAGAGGGTAACTAACCTGCCCAATGAGGGACAGTCTCAATTATTTGGGCCTACAAAAATAAACTGCCTGCACTTGAAGATCTCCAACAGATAATTAATATGATGAATTTACAAGAATGCTATAATCCAAAACCAAGCAAGAAGGATGAATGGTGCTTAGCCAGGGTTTAATTCCATCACTGCCCGCCATAACCCAAATCAGCCCTCCAGACCTGAGAAGGATGACTCAGGCTGGCTCACATTTGAGCTGTGGAAATGGAGCTGGCACTTATCCTTAGCATATTTTGAAAATAAGGACCTTGCTACCTCCCACCTTAAAGACTCGTACATCATTTATGTCCTTGTGTGACATGCACCCGTGAAACATGGACCACAACAGACTGGTACATGGACCACGACAGACAGCTCTGCACCTGAATTACCATGCCTAAAATAGCTTATAAAGTCATAGCAAAAGATCTGTATAAGCCAAGTTAAGAATGTACTTCTATAAGAAATACGGTATCCATTGTATGTCAGTGCAGAAACGGTTGGTTACAGTTTTGGGGTTATTTTTCACTTGGGATGATCATTTGGTTATGGTAGAAGTACATGTACTATTATAATCTTTAGGACTTCCAACTGGAATGTTAGAAAATATAGATCAGACACAATCCAACATCAGTGTCATGCTACCACACTGATTTGCAAAGATGAATAGTTGGCTTCCTTCCATGATTGTCCACTGCTAGATTTAAGAAAGAAGATAGCACAGCTTATTTGGTTGCAGCAATAGATTCTCTCTTGTTGAATAAGTCATTAACATCAAATGAATAATGAAAGAAAGATGAGAACTCAGATGCTCTGAAATACTACAGAATTGTCAGTTCCCATAAGCACCTATGCCTAAGCGTAACTGTCAGGATAATAAAGGTCAGGAAAATCCACTGGAATCCTTCAGGCTGAAAATCAAGATGGAGGTCTCACTTGAACAAGTACTAAGATTCCCAGTTCCCGTCACTGCCAAGAATGAAGTCACTCAGTAGCAGACTCGCAGCTCCTTATGCTTTGTGCAGCAAAGGCTGCTCCTTAGCAACCAATGTCGACAATTGAGTTTCCAGGGAAACCAGAAAGCCCAATTTATAAAACTATGAAACAAAGCAACTGTAAAGGCAACATTAGACACAGAAGGTAACTCTATTCTCACCATTGCTACTGCATTCCTGCCAGTGAAGTGGTACAAGTATTTAATTTTAAATGTTTAAGGGAGAAAAACTAATTTTTTAAGTATACTCCATTATCCATGTCCTCTGAATCTTTCTGAAAAAGGGTGGCAAATAAATCTTTTACAATTCAAATGAGGAAAAACACCAAAAATTTGTGTTTTAAAAAAAACATGGTTCTTGAAGGTGAAGAATATTTTTAGAATCATTTGAAAAGTATAAATTCCTTCCAGATCACAAGCAGAATTCTATTGACTTAATTCCTCATAAAATAAGTAGATATATTTGCCAGGTTCATTCCATTAGTTTTTATACACTATTACTCTGGCTTGTGGAATAACACATTTTTCTCATGTAGGGGGTAATAGATGAGAGCACAGAATGGGAGGAAAATATGAATGAGGATGAAAGTGACAAAATATAGGTTTTACTTACAAGCTACATCTGATTATATTGGAAAATCAAGCATATGTCATATGCCATGAACTTCCTTGTAACTTAGAGCTCCCAAACCATTTTATAAAGGCAAGCGAATGAACCATTTCTAAGAAAAATTTCTCCTATTGTCTGCCTCTTAAGATAGACCACCACTTCTTTACTGCAGAGCCTTGAGTGTGCTATTTAACCTATGAGCCTCTAATCCTTATCCATAAAATGTGGAGGGAACTAACAAGAATTAAATGAGACTGTGTGAATAATAGCTGAAGCATAGTGGAGGCACTTAATACATGCTCCTGCTGTCTTATTGACCTCCTCCCCTTCAATATATCTTGTATTTCTTATCCTCATCACACTTTTTTTAATCCATAAGATTTTCTTTTTCTTAAGAGTAAACAGAATAGCGACTGTTGCATAGAAAAACAAAATGTTTAACAAAGAGAAAATTATGTTTCAAAATTTACGCAGAGCAATGCTGAATGAGGTAAGTTTACCAATTCAGTATGCTAACAATTTAAAAGATGTCATATTTCTCGTCTATTTGGAAGAGGCAGAACTGACACTAGTATTTATGGGCATGTCCTAACTGTCACATGCCTTATTTTCAAATATCATCTTTCCTTCCCTATTCTTCCTTATTGAATGAAACCAGTTTCTGAAAACTGCTGACAGCTCAATTCTCAACAACAATCTGAGAATTAATACAAGTAGTCGTTTGCTGAATTCCTGAAACAGCCCTGATTGCACTTAAGTTCTCCGTCCACCTCTGCTATTATGCACCGTTCTGATCATGAGAATTCTCTCTCTACACACTTTAATAAATGAACAACTTTTCAAATCTGGCTCTCCCTGGCAGAATATAAAAAGACCCTGGTTCTTGTATCAGTAGTGAAATCATACTAATTCAATGATTTGCTAAATCCTCATGATCGACACAGTGCCATTTCAAATGCTAGGGAAGGGGAGAGACACAAGAATAGTACAAGTTTAAATTTAGAAGAGACTGAGAGGCATCTAGTACAATTCTCTCTCCCCGTGGGGAAATCCCTCATTCCAGCCCCGTCTGTTGTTATTCTGCTTCCTCAGCTTTGGCAGGAACACTTTCCTAACAATGGGAAATTCCTGATTCCAACAGCAGCTCCAACCGGCAGACTTTCAGATTGAACCTGCCACCCTACACTTCACATGGGTAACGTCTACCCACTAGTCCTGGCTTTGCTCTCTGAAGCAACATGCTCTAAGTCACCTCTCTCTCCTACATGACACTTTCTCAAACGTCCAAGAAAGAATAATGGACCAACACCTAGACTATAGTTCCTTCTTTCACATCTTCCTAAGAAATCTCAAACAAATCACTTAACACTTCTAATTTTATCTTCCTTGTCTATACACAAGATATAATGGGGCCAGCCAGGTAGTGTAATGGTCAAGTTCATGCTCCACTTCGGCAGCCCGGATCCCAGGCGTGGACCTACACTCATCAAAGCTGTGGCAGCAACTCACATACACAATAGAGGAAGACCAGGACAGATTTTAGCTTAGGGACAATCTTCCAAGCAAAAATAAGGAAGACTGGCAGGAGACGTTAGCTCAGGGCCAATCATCCCCACCAAAAAAAAAAAAAAAGAGAGAGAGAGAGAGATAATAATCCTTCTATGAAGGGCTAAAAAGGAGGAAGAGAAAGAGAAAAAGAGAAGGAGGAAAAGTAGGCAGAGGAGTAGAAAAAGTGGTGCCACATACTGAACACTTGGTACCTCTCTCCAAGCACTAAGTACTTCTCAACTAGCCAGTGAGGTGCTCACTACGTTCTGCCCCATTCTACAAATAGGTACACCTAGACTTGCCTACAGTCCTACTGCTATTAACTCTTAACCACTACACTTTATCTCCTTTCTGTATCTCATGTTCTTTCTTCCTGAAATCGTAATATACTGTGTAAACATAACTATTTTCCAGCCTAAACAATCCCAGTTCATCAACTTCTCCTTATGTAATTCAGATTCAAGAATTCTCAGCAATCTATTTGCCCCCCCTCTGGATGCACACTGGCTTGCCAACCTCCCCCTAGAAATGTGTCACTGAGACCATTCAGTAACTGTTTGTAAGAGGGTATTAAATACTGACCACTCTGCTAGTGCTGGAGAGAGCAGAGATGAACAGACAGTCCTTATCCTCAGGCAGCTAAAAGTTTATTAGTGCAAAAGACACGTAAATAGGAAAAAATAATATAAAGAAAATGCTATACGACAGGCACGAGCAAGGTGCAGTGGAAGACAGGGGAATGAGGGCCAAATGCAGCCAGTGCTGCAAACACAGACTAATCATTTGCAGGAACACAGTGAGACAGTCACCCCCCGAGGGTCACACACCTTGCTGCATGTATCCCCCATCTGTATTCGCCTTAACAGGTCATAATACATGGCTGGCTCACTCCGGTTAACAAAATCCATGCCATTTTCCCATGAATTAATAATGTCAAGCTATTGCCGTAGCCAATACTTACATAACTAATATTGGGGATACAAATTGATAACTTGCAATGTCACAGATATTACTATGATTTTGGGAGCTCTGACCCGTCATAATCATCGGATTCTCTCACTAATAAGTACATTTGTAAGAAAAGAACTATGGACTGAATGTTGGGTCTCTCCAAAATTTATATATTGAAGCCCTAATCCCCAGTGTGGTGGTATTTGGGGGTGGGGCCTTTGGAGGTTATTAGGTTTAAATGACGTCATGAGGGTGAAGCTTCCATGAGGGGAACAGTGCCCTTATAGGAAGAGAAAGAGACACCAGAGCTTCCTATCTCCACCATGTAAGGACACAGCCAGAAAGTGGCCATCTGCAAACCAAGAAGAGGACTCTCACCAGACATCAAAACTGCGGGCATCTTGGTTTTGGACTTCCAGCCTCCAGAACTGTGAGAAATAAATGACTGTTGTTTAAGCCACCCAGTCTACATTACTTTGTTATAGCAGCCAGCACTGACCAAGACAGTAAGCGTACGACTTCTGTCTTCTTCTAACATACACACCAAAGTGTGTTGAAAACATCTAAACAAGGCTCAAAGGATCAAGGCTCAGGGTGTGCAACTGAAGGCATCCAAGTTGGCAATTACCTGTTATCTGCACTAGTTGGTTAGTTCTTCAACTGGGTAGAAATCTCCTACTATTCTTTCATCTCAACCACCAGGAAACCATGATATTTCATCAAATTACTATCAAAAGTGGCCTAGAAGTTGGATATGAGGAAAATTTTCCAGGGTCTTTGGGGAGGTGAGCTGTCTATAAATGAAGTTTCTGAGTGCAGTTGCACTCCATATAATGACATTTTGGTCAATGACGGGCCACATATCCCACAGTTGTCCCATAAGATTAATACCATATAGCCTAGGTGTGTAGCAGGCTGTACCATCTATGTTTGTGTAAGTACATTCCATGATGTTTGCACAATGACGAAATCACCTAACGATGCATTTCTCATAACATATCCTCGTCGTTAAGCAACCCATGACTGAACTGGAGCAGGTGTCTGCTAAAACACCACAAAATGCAGGCAAAGTGATGATGGAAATGCATCATGTTAGTTTTTGGTAGAGTTCCAAAATGGTCTTAATTTACACCAACTTAAAATATTGTGACATAAAACATTAATAATGTTGTCACTTTATGCATACAATTTTATATAATTGAATCATTTCTCACAAGAAAAATCAGGCTTGGAGGCCAGCCTGGTCATGTAGTGGGTGTAGTGGTTAAATTTGTGCGCTCCACTTCAGCGGCCCAGGGTTCGCAGGTTCAGATTCCCGACACAGACCTACACACAGCTCATCAAGCCAAGCTGTGGTGGCATCCCACATACAAAACAGAGGAAGACTGGCACATAGGTTAGCTCAGGGACAAGCTTCCTCAAGCAAAAAGAGGAGGATTGGCAGCAGATGTTAGCTCAGGGTCAATCTTTCTCATCGAAGAAAAAAGAAAGAAAAAGAAAAATCAGGCTTGAATTTTGTGACTTTGCATTTTTACTAGGTCTTCAGGAATGCATCCCTCCTATAAAATGCTCTTAGGGAAGGCTATTTGAAGATGAAAATCCAGGGCATGAATGACACTGATTCTAAGGGGTACATCAGCCAGGGAGAGAAAGTGAACAAAGAATCAGGATATGGCATCAAAACATGTGACATTAAAGGGACTGTACGTCTTGCTGGAGCAGAAAAGCCCAGGTGCCACGTGGCTAGAGGTGAGAGCAGTTGTGTCTCCGCAGAGTCACAGTAGGTCCCTGATCCAGGAAAGGATATGATGGCCATGTGCAAAACGGAGGCCGATGCAGCAACTCAAAACTAAAATCACTGAAATGGTAATAGAAATAAAAAGAAACTAGTGCCTGAGGATCTAGAAAGCCTTAGAAATTTAACGGGCAGAGTAAGTAGAGAAAAGGAAAAATTAAGACAATCTCAAGTTTTAAGGAATGGAGTACTCACTACCCATAAGACCATCAGGAATATTTTGTTTCCTAAAGCAAGGAAAATGAATTGCCATAATTTTAAACAAATTCTTTCAAGCATTGAAAGAATGCTCCACCAACAGCTGGAGATAGACATACAAAGGGAAAGCAATTAAGAGATCATTAATGAGGGATCGGGGGAGTTGGTGAAATGGGAAAAGATGGTCAAAAGGTACAAACTTCCAGTTATAAGATAACTAAATCCTGGGAAAGTACTGCACAGCATGGTGACTACAGTTCACAATGCTGTATTATATATTTGAAAGTTGCTAAGAGAGTAAATCTTAAAAGTTCTCACCGCAAGAAAAAAACAGCAACTGTGTGCTGATGAATATTAATTAAACTTACTGTGGTAATCATTTTGAATGTATACATATATCAAATCATTACCCTGAACACTCAAAACTAATACAATGTTATTAATTACAGCTCATTTAAAACATACACTAGAGAAGCTTGCTATTTAGAAGGAGCTTAGTGTGAAGTCTTTTGTAAAATAAATAATCACTAATTTTCCTTATGTCCATCTCTGGATTTTCAGATACTGAATTTGTATAAAACAGGGCACAATTTAAGTAAATTTGAAAAAGGAGTCAGTTAAAATGGAACTTCTCATCTGGTTCAGAATTTAAAATAAGCCTACATTTATCAGAAGAATGACTATCTTACTTAGCTTTTCAGGTATACAATGCTCTTGGAAAGCTTTGACTTGCAATCTTACTCTCTAGTAAATATGATTCCTCATTTTGTGAATATCAGTTCTTAATCATTTAAATAAGTCATGTATCTCTAGTAAAGTGCTTATCCACTACTCTTCCATGTCACCTGGTACACATTTATCAATGGATCTATTAACCAAACATTCCCCTTTACTGTATCAAAGGATACTATCCAAAATTAGTTTAGTCAGAGGCTGGTATGCAAAAAAAAAAAGAAATCATTAAAAGCTACTGATTTGTGATGTCCCACATAAAGGTAATACAGTCATACTTTATCCAAAGCTTGGGGAACCAAATGTGTTCAGGAATTCTGAATTTTTCAGATTTTAGAAAAATAGTACAATACACATATCACACATTACTTGTCCCTGCCAGCGGCATTTGAGGCAGTTTCCTGTGATCAGCACATCAATAATTCTGCAGTGACCATATTCACATTAGGTGGGATCAATATGACTATGAAATAGCCTCACATCAACTGGGGTCAGGTTTTGCCAACAAATTAATAATGAAAACATTTCTGTTTCTACAGCTTTTGGGGATTGGGAATATCAGAAAAGGGATTGTAGGCCCATTTTTAAGGTGAATGAGAGTTAAAGAAGGAAAAGAAAAGAGGAGGTGGTGGGGTATAATGGGTGGTGGGGTGGAGAGGCATACGAAGGGCAAGCAAAAACATCAAAGAAACAGCATAAAAACCAAGAGAATATGGCATTATGGAAGATCAAAATAGAAAGAAGATCACAATGCAAACATCTGTTACTGCCAAAAAATTAAAATATAAGAATTAGATAGGAACTAACCAAGCTTACAGTTCATCTCGGGTTCTCTTACACAGGTCTAGGATATTATTGTGGGGGCCTGGAATTGGCCACCCCAAGATATGTCTCTTTGGCATGATGATTATTTGAGGCTGGTTACTTTGCAGACAGGAAAGCAACTGAAAAGTAGAATTTACTTACCCTTTGTAAGAGACATTTACACTGTAAAGGAAATCTCCATCTGTAAAGATATCTCCCTCTCTGTACCAGGAAGAAGGGGAGATGACCTTATCTCTAGAAACTCTTAATCAATGGGGAAGGCAAGGACTTAAATCTGCATTTGTTTATTGTGCTTGTCTGGTAACCTCCTGTAACTGACTCTCCCCATCCCCAACATCCTCCTTTGTCTTTAGCTGGATATGATGTTTAGGGTGGTGGTTTCAGCCATGTATACATTGACAAATAGAAATGGTAAGCAATAGGATATATTGGAGTACATGAGGAAGCCACTTGGTGTAAACCTAATTCGGCCTGATTTTGCTTTTTTCCAAAAGGGCCTGACTGGCCATTGAGCATGCACTGTATATCTGCTTTAAACATTTACTATGGCAAGAACAAATGGCCTTAAGATAAAGGTGCAACCCCCCCCCCCCCACCATTGGCATTTCCTTAAGGATAAGCATCTTTCCTTAGGCTAGGAATTGATTGCTGCACTCACCTTTGACCACCCAGCTCACCTGTGACCACCCAGCTCGAGACACCAGACCTGCCACCCTGCTGTGTTCACCGAGACAGCAGACCTATCTGCTGTTTCCATCAATCACTGTGCCGACAGAGCAGTCTCACGACTATTGTAAAAGGGACATTTCCATCCTATGTGAAACATCCTGTTTGGGGGTATATAACCACTCTGTGCACCCCACATCTTCGGTGCCCTTTCTTCCTTTGGGAAGAAAGGCCTTGGGCCATGGTCCTTATAAAGCTTTGTTTAATTTTCTCCTGCTATTCTGTCTCATGTGCTCCGGCCAGATGAACCAAGAGAGAGTAGAGAAAATGTCTTCCTCCCCTACATTATAAATACTCTGGAAATAGTCATCAAGGTCAATGGCATTTTGAATCTGACATGTCAGTCTCCTTTAATGGTCTAAAATTCAACTACTAGCTTTTTCCACCTGGTACTCCATATAGTACTTCAGTCTATATCAATCCTGGTCCAGAAATATTGCCTATAGGAATAAACAACTTATTGATTTTTGCATTATTTCAATATTTGGCCTGACTTCTGATTCTGAGTTTTCCTTAACCTCAGACATTGATCTATAAAATAATGTTTCCAGTGAGATTTCCACAGATATTTTTGCCCACATGCTGCTTTTACTTTGATTCTCTTTTTCTAAGATAAGAAGTCCTTTTCTGTTATTGGGGAAAGAGGGTGTAGACTTTTAAATCATTGGTTTGCAACTGGGGATGATTTTGCCCCCAGGGGACATTTGATAACGTCTGGAGAATTTCTTGACTGCCATAATTGGGGGATGGGGGTGGGGGTGGTTCTACTAGTTTCTAGTGGGCAGAGGTTGTGAAGCCACAGGACAGCCCCTACAACAAAGACTTATCTGGCCCAAAATGTCAAGAGTGCAAAGGTTGAGAAACTCTGCTTTAAATAATTAGACTTGTTTGGTAGAAGTTCTGCATCACTCATATCACAAAATAAACATTTCGGTGCACATAAAAATTTAGTGTAACATTAATTAAATGGTTAAAATGAAAGCAACTTTTAAGAGAAAAAAATCAGAATTAAATAATTAACACAAATGAAGCTAAGAACTCAATGTGACTCAAGTATATTTCCCCCCCAAATTATTCCTTTTCCTAACACCTCATTAATATACTCTAAAATAATAAAGGCTTACAAAAATAATATGAATTTTGAAGAGATAATCTCATTACTTAGTGATTAAATAACTTTTTGGCCAGATTATAAAAAGATCTAATGAAGCAGGAAAAAAAATTCAAAGTCACATATTTAAAAAAACAGTAAGTATGCTGAAATCTACTTAAGAAGACCACTCACAGTTCAAAAGAATAGAGGGCTAATGGGTGGCTTTGAAATACAGATTTTAATAGTTCTAATTTAAAAGTCAGATGCAGAAAATGTGGCCTTAAAAAGCAGGTACTCACTTCACAGAAATGGCATTCTTGGAAGGTTTCATTGTTCTAGAATTCTAACCTGTGTCTGGGTAGAAAGCACTGGGAACTGCCGTCTCTACCTCCTGTGCCCACACCCACCACACAAGCTCACAAAGCTCTCACAGTTTGCAAAGGATTGCATCAAGCCATTGCTTGAATATGCTCTCTCATTTCTTTCCAGAAAAATACTTACTCAACTTAAGGAGAAAGACTGTAGAAATTAAGCAGAGAGAGTGATTCACACAGGCATTCTTCAGAGAAAACTTTGTTTTCCTTCAACATTCCATTTGCTCTAGTCAACTGGAGTAATGAACAACAATGCTATCAGAACAAAATGATTTGAAGAGAACTGCTAGCATCCTACCACAGCAGGCACTGGATAAACATTAGCTAAGGAGGGTGGAGAGGCTTGCAATCTGGCCTCTCTAGATAACCTTATCTCTAGCATTGCTGTTTTAACAATTACTTGGACACGTTGTTTGTTACTTAAATTCTCAAAAAAGTGTGTACAGACGAGCCATTTTCCCAAGACTCACCCCATCAAGAAGGCATGACGGTGTCACCACGTGCCTCCTCTCCTGGAACATCAGCTGAAAGTTACAGTTCTTGGTTAGACCACCCTATGTGAGCATAGTTTCCCAACTTCACTGAAATGGAAGTTGGCAGAAAGCACCAGGGTTGCTAAAGTATTTTCATATCAAATACATGCATTGGATTCGACAAAAGCCTGAACCAGACAACTCCAGCTACTCATCCAGCATTTTCTCTTCCGTATCCCTCACTTTCCTTCCTTGCTCCCCTGCGGATAGAAGGGAATACAAGCAGATGGTCACAATTAGAAAAGGGCAATAGTTGCCTCAGAAACCCAGCTCCTGATGAGTCATGGTTCCAGAGAATGGACTCTGACCACAAAAGTTGTTTCTTTAAAAATCTTCTGAGCTTAAGAAACTCTGAAACCTCAGCTGAATTCACCAACCACCTGTTCAGTGTTAAGCAATGTGCCCACACATTCCAAACTGATGTTTATAAAGTCCTTACGGAAGGGCGGTTGAAAGAGTAAATAATCCATTCTTCATTAGGCCCTAAGAAAGCACCTTATTGAAGGAGGAAATCACTAGCTTATCTTAACAGATCAAGATGATCTAAATGATCTTGGTCAGAGCCTTAAATCCTAGGTCAGTGACCTCAAAGGGGGAGGAAATTCTCTAAAACATACTGAAAATTTCTAGTTTGTTTTAACTGACACATAGGTTCAAGCCTCTTCAACTTCTCTTCCATTTTATAATTAAATACTCTGTGGGGTCCCCTCATCAGCTCAATTCCAGTCCCCGGTCTGGCAGATCAGCCTACAGAACAAATCAAGTAGCGTTCACCACCCAGATGATGATAATGAATATTTAAATGGCTGTCATAAAATGTCCGTTGTCTACGCTGTCAGTTAATGGCCATGCAATCATCAAAGCAGAGGTACTGTAAACTCTACCAATGGGACTCAACAAGATCGAACATGGAACTGATTCTAGGAAACATACAACTGATTATCCACATCCCAGCCAACCCGTAATATCACCATATAACACATAAATGATCCACGGAACTCCTCTAGAAACAATATTTTTCCTTGGGTTTTCTCATTTATTTTTTTTAATTCAACAAATATTCATTAAGGACCCACTGTGTGCCATCCACTGTGGTACTTAGTAGCTGGGTTTCTTATCCTGACTCTTGGTCTTCTAAGGTGGAGATGGGAAACTTGTTTCTTTAAGATACGCTGGTCATTCTATTATGCACGGGATTAGTGACATGTATATATTCTCCAGGTCAATAGATTCATTTCCTCCTAGATTTCTCTAAGTTTCTTGTTATCATTTCTGTAACATAATTAGAATGTGCTAAGAAAAGCACAGAGATGGGTCAAATTGAGACTTCCCTTTCTCAAACAACTGTTTTCATCCAAAGGAAGAAAACTAAATTTATTTGTCTCTTGGCATTAAAAATAGACTAAGGCAAACAGACACTTAGGATTAGAGTATCACGAAAGAAAAGTCAAATGTTTCCTGAGGCATTCAAAAACATATGCAGAAATGTCAGTAAGCATCCATGAATGATTTTTTCCCTGGCAGAACGGAAAGAGTGAGGAAAAGGACTAGATACAGGGGTCTCCAGGCTAGATGCAAGAATCACCAGACAGTAGCTCGATTCATCTTCTTCCATTTCCTTTATCCCCAGATAGATAGTGATTCTTGGTTTTAGAAATTGGACCGCCAGGGACAACAGGTGGATGTTTGATTTTTCAAATGACTGACATACATCACTGGGCACAGAGGGGTCAAACCTTGCAGAAATCTTTCAAAAATTCTTAAGGACAGTCTGCAGAAAGAAATGGCTACAAAGAAGAAGCAAGAAACAAACCTAAAGTTTTGGAAGTCTTCTTAGAAGAATCACTAAGCTGACAGCACAGAAGTGGAAGGAACTTAGAAAGGCGGGGGATAAAAGCCCAGATCTGGAAATAGTTATTCTATTTCAAGATTTGTCCGGCAGAACTGTACTTTACAAGAAGTTAATTACACTCATGAAAGCTACAATCATTCTGCTATTATCTTCGTTCCTGCTAAATCTCTATTAGAAAGACTACCTACAAGGGTTTGGCATGTCACAGTAAGAAAACTGAAAACAAGATGTAAAAACTGATGTGAGCAACAAGCCAATACAAAATGTCTTCACTACTATTGATTATACGGCATCTAGTTAGTTTTTTAAAAACTACTCCTAGGACAGACTTATACGTACAACTTTCTCATCAAAACTTAAATGATCACTTCATTTTTCCAAAACGTCATGTGATTACATAAACCAAGATGACATTTTGAAAACAAAACTATCCTACAAATATATATCATCTGGGGGCCGGCCTCAGTGCAGAGTGGTTGAGTTTGTGCACTCTGTTTCCGTGGCCCAGGGTTTCACCGGTTCGGATCCTGGGCGCAGACCTAGCACCATTCATCAAGCCATGCTGAGGCAGCATCCCACAACTAAAAGGACCCACAACTAAAATATACAACTATGTATTGGGGGGCTTTGGAGAGAAGAAGGAAAAATAATCTAAAAAAAAAAAAATTAAAAAAAATATACTATCTGTAGAGGAAAACAAATGTCTTATCACCTTAATGCCAAAGATAAATTGTTTTTAACGGATGTTTTTTTGCAGATGGGTGGCACAGCGGTTAAGTTCGCACATTTCACTTTGGCAGCCCAGGGTTCGCCAGTTCAGATCCTGGGTGCAGACATGCCCCACTTGGCAGGCCATGCTGTGGTAGGCGTCCTACATATAAAGTAGAGGAAGATAGGCACAGATGTCAGCTCAGGGACAGTCTTCCTCAGCAAAAAGAGGAAGATTGGCAGCAGATGTTAGTTCATGGCTAATCTTCCTCAAAACAAACAAAAAAAAGAATAACTGATGTTTTAAGTATCAACTTTCAGATAAATTTAAGTACTATAAATATGCCTGAAGATTCCCAAAGTACTATTTCTTATCAATATTTTAAAATATTTATATCTCAAAATCATATAGATAAAATATATTGATCTTTTCCCCCTAAGAGAAGTCTGAAACAAAAGCCTGCACGCTCTAAAAGTTGTTTTTGGATATTTTACCTTTTATCTTTATACTTAAAATACAATTACATTGTGAACAATTCAAATGATACAAAGAAAATGATCCCTGTATCAACTCCGATGCCGCTTTCTTCCGCAGAGGAAATATCTCTTATCAATTTGTTATGGTATTTTCTAAACCTTTTCCACAACTTATATCATCCACAGGGATTTGGTTTTGTTCTGTTTTGTTTTTTAGTATGAAGGAAATCACACTGCACATATTCTGCAAATGGCTTTATTAAAGGTAGAAAGTGCTAATGGTAAGCAAAGGTCAGAAGCTAGCTCTGTGCCACTGTCCCAAAAAGACAAAAGTCCATCTATAATTATTACCTTTCAAGCTTCAGCCATACAGGTCCCATGACTGCTCATGTTTGCCATAAATTACCCCAACCCTGTCTTCAGAAACCAAGCCCCTAAATTACCGCACACTTTTTATTCTTTGTAACACACTTAATTATTCTTTGTAACTGAGAAACAACTACCAATATCCTGACGTTATCCAGTGAAATTATAGGTGGGGTAAATCGAGAAAGCTACAATCTGCCGTGAAGTGCAGTAAGCTTGCTGGCTGCTAACGCAGCTCTGGAAAGGGCAAACAGTGAGAAAAACCCCACAGGCGTCTCAGGAGGGTGATGGCACTCACTCCTGAAGCTGTCCCTTCATTCCTTCCCTGGATTCCTGTTTTCTTGGTCTTCTGGCAACTTTGATTAGACAGACAGCAACCCAAAATAGAATATTCCATTTGCATATTGTTTACTTTCAATTAGTCATCCAGTAATAAAGCACATTACTTTTGTGAGAAATACTTAAAGGAAAATCTGTACAACAAGCTAGTTCTTGTGGCATTCAGCACAAGGTTCGAAACTTTTAATAAAAATTACTATTATTACTCTATAGTAGATATAAAACATTCATCCTTCATCAGCTACAATTAGATCCTCCTCCAGGGTTTTCTTCTTTCTTCATTCAACTCAGCAGCCAGGGTCACTGTTTATCCATCTGACATCACTGCTTGCCAGTTATTAGCATTATTTAATTAGTTCCTCCAACAGACCAAGTCCATGTGGGGAGCTGTTTCTCTGACTTAAAACACTACCTGCACGAGCCCTCTGGAGGCCACTCTGTGCCACCTGGATCCCCTGGGTTTTAGAACACCTCACCTGAACTCAGGTGTCGGGACAAGGCCCCTGGGGAGAGAGGTTCAGTCCCAAGAGAAGTCTGCACAGATGGTCTCAATGCCTCCCACTTCTGCTGGAAATAAAATGTTTTCTGGACAGCTTTTCAAACACTCTAAGTGACAGAGACTATTTGCATGTCTACCCAAGTGGGAAGCACAGTTTGCAACAAAATAGGGCACTGATTTTCCAGCACAGGTGTTGCTACAAGGAAAATAAGCGCTTGTAAAGGGACCTGTGATCTCTTCGCCCACGTTGTAATTCACAGAGTTAGGAGATGGTGTTAGGTATTAAATTGGTAATCAATTTCTGAGCATCTCCTAGAAGCAAGCATCGATGGGAACAGAAACATGAAAAGACTCAGCCTCTGACCATAAGAAACTTTTCGCTTAATGTCAGATATAGATGTGTGAAGATGTGACTGGAAGACACGGCCATGTGGACTGCTGGTCCACGGGAGAAGCGCCACAGATATCAATGCATTTTCCCACGAGAAGCTTTCCGGAGGCAGACAATTCTCTTCCCTCCTCCTCACTCTTCTAACGTGGGAAGGGCTTAGTTGGGGGTAGGCAAAGGTAAATTGGATCCTTAATCCTGGAAACACCTGTCTCGCTGTGGACACGCCCTCTCCCAGGGCTCCATCAGGGCAGATGACACAGCTCCCAGGAAAACAAGAAGACAACGAAGGTGGTCAGAGGCCAGAGCAAGAGACACAAACCCGGTGGCTTCCCGTTTTTAGCAAAAATTTTAGGGTAGCCCTGGGATAGCACGAGAGTGCCCATGCATAAAGGATGCTTTAGCTGGGTCTGAACAACAATATTGTTTGAAAATGGTCAAGTTACACATGGTGTTCCTGTTTCTCCACACCTGAAGACTCAAATTCACCTTTGCAGAATTCGCCTTTTCCACTGACGTACAGTGGAAAAACACTTTAAGGGCCTTGTGTTTGTGCAAAGGTGAGGCAAATGTTCTATTCTGGAATGAGAGTTAATGATTAGGAGGAGTAAGCTGCCCCGCACTGTAATTACAGGGTGTCGGGGATGAAGCACAGCTCTGCAGACTGCATTCAATTACAGGAAAACTTCCTTTTACTCAGACAGGTGGCTCTGAGGACTGAGGGCTGAGGGCTGAGCCCAGGGAGGAATGAGCTGACACCATGAAGCTCACTGTGGCCCGGTGAGCTGGCTGCAGACACAATGACATAAAGTAACGTGGCTCTGGACTTCAGGAGCAGGCCCAGGGAGGGTCCAGCCTCAAGGCTTTTCCTGAACCTTTCTTTTATGTAAAAGGTTTCCAGAAAGCTTTGTTAAATATCATAATTTTGCCTTAGCTCTGCTGACAGAACAGGCTCTTTTCTATATTGGGGAAGAAGTGGTGCAGAGCAGTGAAGCACAACCTGGGAAAGCAGGTGTAAGATGGAGAAAAGGGCCCCGCAGGAGAGCCAGGCAGCATGGTGCAGCAGAAGGCTGGCCGAGGTGGGAGAGCCAGCCAGGCGGGTCTGCAGGCCATGAGGGGCTTTCCAGAGGGACCCTGGAGATTCTGAGGGAGCGGAATCTTCACATGAGTGCTGGGAAAATATCTATATCTCTTGACAAACCAACATACTTTATTCTCATCCTAAGAAGCCCCATGACAACCACATTTCCATTTATGTCTTAGCTCATACTAACTTGAGAATGCTAACTATTCTTAGCCTCGTTTTCTAGTGCAACCATTTCCTCAGCATATTATATTTTTTCTCACCTCTAATCTCTATTTCAATGTTCCTATGGAGTCTAAATTTTTATGAATACTTTTTTTTTTTTGGTGAGGAAGATTCGTCCTGAGCTAACATCCGTTGCCAATCTTCCTCTTTTTTTTTTTTTCTCTTGAGGAAGATTAGCCCTGAGCTAACACCTGTGCCAACCTTTCTCTGCTTTGTATCTGAGATGCCTCCACAGCATGGCTGATGGGTGGAGTAGGTCCACATCCAAGATCTGAACCTACGAACCCCGGGCCACCAAAGTGGAGCATGCAGAACTTTAATCACTCAGCCACGGGGCCAGCCACAGTATGAATACTTTTTTAAAAATAGATGAAATATCAATAACGAATAGAAGAAATACATTTTTATTCTAATTTTTTAAAAGACACTCAATCTACTTACCATCGATGGTGCTATTTATATAGACAAGTTTGGGGGAAAAAAGATCTGAAATCAGTTTAAAATGGCTTCTACTAGAATCATTAATAGGATTCAGGAGCAGGTTTTAACATTTTTTTCTAATATCTTTAATAGGCCTGATTTCTGACCCACTTCGCATCTGCTGTATAATCTCATATATTTATGAATAAATGTGTAGGTTCTTCCCTGCTTAACCAGAAAACCTTACATTATAAGTAGTTGGGTGACCCAGGAGACCCCCAGTGGCCTGGGGACCCACCGGCCTGCTAGGCCTGGATAGAAACACAGGCCTTTCGCCGGTGTGCTCTGTGCAGTTAATATAACTCCAATTACTTTTGGAAACAGAATCTTGCTCCAAGTCAGTCTATGTATGTTTCTCTCCTGTACAACACTCCATTATTCCACTCCCTCGTGACCTTCTCCACAGGACTGTCTTCCAACAGGAACCCCAGGCTGTCCTTTTGTGAAAGGGTCCCCTTTGCTTCAAGTTTTCCATCCTTCAAGTTTTCCTCCCCCTTCCACCTCAACTCTCTGGCAAAGACATCTCCTGTCTTTTTTTTTCCTCTGTACAAAGAAACATACCACAGGCAGTTCGAGTCGTTTAATTTCCTCTAACTTCTTTTTTGTTTCTGAGGCACGGACTCTTCCCTCACACAATAATGTCCAGCCCGATTTCATTTTTTCTCCCTCTAACATTTCATATACGAAACAAGACAAAATCTTGTTTCCTCTGGTACAAGAGTGACTCCAACAACAGCTAATGGGAACGGTTGATGACGCTTTGATCTCCACTTGGCAGCATGAGAGAATCAAAGCTTTTTACTCTGCTGGTGACTAATCATTACTGAGGTCAACTGGAGAGGATAAGCAAATTTTAGTACTCCAGATTGTGTGTTTTCAATCACCGTAGTCCCCAGACGTGCTACATGCTTGCTGGGAATGAGCATTAAGTTGACAACATAGTATTATTTTAAAATTTATTGCACTTTACCTTTATAAACTGAGACGCCCTACAATGCACTATAAGTAGGCTTTACTTCAGACTGGGGTGACATAACATTGTAGGTTTACGGATGTAAGTAAGGAGGAAAGTTATTCCACATTTATTGGTCTGGTGAAGGAAAAGACAAAAGGGAAAATACTTACATGTGGGTCTGGATAGTCAAGGATTTCTGGATGAAAATTCTCATAGCATGAGATGTTGGGCCTGCGGCCTGATGGGGCTGTCCATTCTCTGTTTACAGAGAGGAAGTCTAAATACTCCAGAGAAGCTTGTCTTAGGACAGGAGTCCCAGGAAGACCAGATGGAGGGCGTTTCAGGGAGAGGGAATGGGACTGCAAAGACATCTGAGGTTAGAAACAGCAAGCTGTTTGGAGAACTGGGACTTAGGTTCTGCCTGGGGAAACGGCAAGAGATGAGGATGGAAAGGGAGAAGTGCCCACATCTTGACCGGTCTTACATGCCATGGTGGGACAAAATGGGGGATGATGACCTAATCAGCCCTGTGTCTTAGAGAGAGCCCTCTGGAGGCAGTATGGAGGACAGGGTGGAGGGAAAAGAGACAGGAAGCAAGGAGACCAGCTAGAGGACTTCTGCAATGGTCCAGGCCAGGAGTTGGAGCACAGAGAAGGGGAACAGGACTCCCAAAGCATTTCTGGGGCATGCTGGGTGAATCACTGAGGGACTCACCAGATCTGGGGACAGTGCAGGGAAAGGAAAGGCATCTGGATGATGCTCCGAAGTCTAGTGAGGCAAGTGTAAACTGAGAGAAATATCAGAGGAGGGCGATAATGGTCTTGTGATCATATCTATCTTGCTCTCCAGCCTCCACTCCACCCCATGCCAACAGCCAGGCCCCTCTTCTGCTCTGCTGTCACAGGACTCAGTACTTGGCATATCACCGTTTGTTGAAATGCTTGTCTCCTGCCCTGTACTATGAATACCTCAGGGCAGGAACAGTATCTTACTCATCTTCGTATCCTCACTGCCTGGCATATAATGTCTTATACGTGACAACTGCCTGATCTTCAACTTTTAATCTACATTTGGACATAAAAATGGAAAATGACAACCCAAACTTCAGAGAAGCATCTTGTGTTTGCTTCTCTGTATGCTTATAAAGTTAGTCCAGAAAATTTCTTTCAGTCACAATACCCCAGAGGTATAAGTATGCATAATATATGAGCTGAGGTAGAGCCACCAGTCCTGGCATGATGTTTCATATGAAAAAGCATTCAAAGGTGACATTAAGAACATTGCTATACATCTTATTAATCTGGATTCTTCCTCCCATTTGCACCACTACCTATCCCTTCCCCCAACCACTGGCATCCTTATCCACCTACATTCTTACATTTATCTATCTTCCTATTTCCTACATCCTTGACACCACCCTCCCCCAAATCCAACACATCCACTGTCATTCCAGACCAATCTGCTTGCTTTCCCATCCCAAGTCGGTACCCGACGCTGTTCCTTTGGCCTAGAACATCCTCTTACTGTCTTTCCTACCTGCCAATACTCTATAATCTTTATTTTGTTTAATTATTTAGCAGCATGTGGTGCTGTTGACTATACACGACCACAAGCTTGCTTTATTTTTCCCACTGGAAGGCAATAGTGCGTAAGAGTTCCGGCTCTTGAATTATTTTCTAGCTGAGTTATACTGAAGTTATCCCTCTACATCTCAGTTTCCTCATCTGTAAGACAAAAAAATAGAACTTACCTCATAGGGTTGGTGTGAGGAATACATTTTATAATGCATATGAAATGCCCAACAGAGTCCCTAGACACAGGAAATTGCTGAATACGTGTCAGCAGTTGTTCTGCATATTACATTGTTTAACTTTTAACCGCTCTCCACCTTACTGCCCAAAGCACAGCCCTCACTCATCTGAGATGCCTTTTCTCTCCTTTTCATTTTCTTCCCTTCTCCCTCTCCATCCCCACATCGAATCAGACACTAAATTCTATAAATCCCACCTTTTAAACATCCCATGCATACTGGTCAAGGGCCCAGGCCACACAAAACAGGCATGAACTGAATAAAAGAGTTCTTGAAAATAAGACAAGTCAAGGACAAAAGTGGCTTTAGATAGGAAAGTATTGTTAAGATCATTGACAATTAGGCCTTATTGAATAAGGAACAGAAACAATAGCAGTGCGTCAAAACTATTAACATAATGTGTCAAGAAATGTTCTTGAAATTCTTCCCTTTAAATCAAACCTTAAATATGCAACTGGTTTACATTATCTATGACTCGAAAACAGTGGAGGAAGGAGTATGCAAACAACTGACTTGTAAAGTTGGCAGTGTACCTTATTCGGAACAGATTAGCAAACAATTTAAGAAGGCTCCTGGAATAATAAAGTAGGCATATTTTTCACTTAGATTGACAGAAGTCACTATGTGGGTAAAACCAACACTTCATTCAGTAATACTAGGTCTTGAGATCTGTGAAAGGATATTTTGCTATAATGAATCTCCCAGTTGAGCCATAGTAGCTACAAGTTACCTAGTTAAGTTTCCATATATTGTAGTATGACTTCCACTTTTTAAATGAAAACAACACTATATGATTAAAGCACCATATATATTAAACATAAATTCCTTTAATGAACATTCACCAACCATATGATAAAAAACAAAGTACCATGTTGGGGACACTGAGGTCCAAGATATTCCCAAAGTAACTGTGAGCTCACCAACATTCAATCAGCCCTCTATAATCCAGGTACCTAGGTTTCCACTCTTTTTTTATTTTTTTTTCCCCAGAATCTCTTCACAGAACCCTTGAACACCCTAAGGAATTGTAAATAATTTTGACATGTTTGGATGATTCTTATTTTAAATAAAATGTTTGAATTTAAATTAGAAATGACATTAATAGAACTTGGATAATATTTATGAAACATAAAGGCAAAGTTTGTTCTTCCCAATCAACCTGTGCTATACATTTTTAAGTAATTTTAATTTATAAGATAAATATATGATTTATCACAAAAAAATTAAAAGTGACTATATCTTATTTGGTCTTAGAATCAACTCTATATGAGTATGCAGATGAATTAAAATACATAACAAAAAAATACTGCCTTTTGCAGCTTTTTGTACATTTTGCACCAAAAGATATTATCCTGTTTAATAACAGTCAGAGTAGATAGTTTTCATCTCAGTAAATAAAAACTAAATTGGATAAAATCATCATATTTTCATTTTAATATCTTCTTAAGTACTAGAAATACCTTAATGTGCTATATAAAAAGTGGCATTATCATCACTTTATATCCTGCTCCTTATTAACTTCCAATATTTAACCAGTGGTTCATTATGAATATAAATTTAACAATATATGGCTTAGAATAAAACCATGGTAAAGATATACAATGGTCAAACCCATGCTATCAGCTTGTAGTGTTCCACTGAGCGATAAACGCACTGAGAAACTGGTCAGGGGATTCTCTACCTCCACTAACTGCTACGTGTGGCTACTTGATACGCACTTGGTGGCTCAAAGACAGATTCCTTTTTAAGGGAAAAATTTTGAAGGAACAATTAAATTTGTAATTTCTTAAAGATATGTAAGCAAATGTCATTACTGGAACACATTTGTGGGCCCCCTTGGGGCTCCAGAACCATCGGCTGGGAAGTGCTTTACCATTTTGAAAATGTATTGCCCGGGACAAAATGATGAAGAGCCCTAGAGAGCATCTGCTGTAAGAGAAGGGACAATTTAAAGCCAGGATATGATTTCCTCTAAGTGAAAGAATTAGATGAGAAGAAAAGTGAAATTATCTCACACAAATTAAAGGCTCAAAGGAGAGGGAAAAAATTAAGGCATAACAGAAAAAGGAGGAGAAAAAAAGGAAACAAGAATGGTAGGAAGGACCGTCTGTTTGTGTCTTCCTTTGCATAGAAGCACTGGACTTTCTGTCCTGATAGAAAAGCAAGTGAAAGAAAGCAAACCCATGGCAAATGAACTGAGTAATTTCTCTATGAATAGGAAGTGTTTTGTCAAGAATCAGAAATTTCTTTTGGTAATCAAAGGCATGAAAAAGCACAAGTGGCAGAATTTATCCTCTCATCTCTCTTTCTGGATTCAGTCTTCCATTTGCTCAAAAAATCACTACTAAATGCAAGGAAATTAAAAGTGATCTAAAACAAGATCTGATTTTATGTCACTGGATGAGCAAACACCAAGGACATATAAATGCCCTCTAAAAGAATAAGAGGATAAAAGACTGAATCCTGGTTAGCACATAATAGAAAAATTAAATGCTACCCCTCCTGTGAAGTGTACCTTTCCTGGGGAGAGCATTCCCAGGTTGTAGCCGTCTTAGGAGTCTCAAAGAAGAACGTGATCCTCCAAATTTAAGAACCACTGTTGTCAATAAAACAAACAAACTTCAGCTAAAGATATAAGGTTTTGCTTTCTTTTAACTCATTGGAATTAGTCAAATTTTTTTCCACTTTGTCATTGTTATTCTCCATTGCCAGCTTTAGCTACAGGGAATTATAATAAAGACCATTCACCTTAGTATGTAAGAAAACTAGCCAAAAAAGGGCTAGTTTTCTTCAGAACTGTAAACCAGCTCTTTTGGTTGAAAGGGTCTTCTATACATGATTCTCTTCAATGTAGCTTCCCACCACCATAAATTCTTTGGTTCTATGGATGCGCAGATCACCAGGAAGGAGGTCAGAAAGGGAGAAATACCTGGATAGCAATCTCAGCATCTCAGCAACCTCAGAATTGTGCCTAGAAATGAGCCCTAGAATGAGGCCTTTGGATCTGGGCCAGGGACCAGCTTTTCTTCTCTACGCTGTGAGAAGCCTCACAGGGGAGACTAAGCCTTATTTGGGGGTTTGGAGATGGCCTTGAGCAACAAGAAAGAGGTTATATAATATATACATATGTATATGTATGTATAATATAGTGAATATCCAAACTTCTTTGGAATCCAAAAGCCAGCAGCATCTGAATTCTGAATTAGCAAAGCGTTCAATGATGATTCAATGAACAGAATCCCCCAGGTGTAGCTTTACTGTACGTCAGGATATTGAAATTACACACAGTGAAGTCTCTTTTCTTGAGAAGAGAGAAATAGGTAATAAAAAAAAGTCCTCAAAGATCTTGAATAGCAAAGCGATGAAAGGACAGTGGGAGAACCGCCATGAGAGGGAAAGGGAGAGATTACAAAATAATTGGATCTCACTCAAGAAACAGACAAAGCATATGGAAAGCGTATTTTAACTATGAAAAAGCAAAATGATACATGGCTTGAAATATGTTAATATAATTTGAAATCTAATCGGCCTATAAATGATATTTTGGACTGTAACAAAAAAGTATGGCCAAAGGGAGCATGGAAAAGGCAGGAGTGAAGACTAGACCTCTGGGGAACGCCCCTAGGACATTAGAGGACAACAATTACTATTCCATCCTGCCGTGAGCATTAAATGCTTTTCCTCTTGGTTGCCTAAGTTTGGAATTAATTCAGAAATATCATATGTGCAAAGAGTGCAAAGATAATAAGTGGTTCACTGTGCTAAAACTGGCTGCATAATCTTCTCTAAGTTACTTATAAAATCTCAGTGAAACCCAGTGCTATTCACACCCAGCTGGAGAGGATGAAGATCACAGTAAAGGTTAAAGAATGATGTACTTAGAAAATCCATAATTATACAAATGACTTAGAAGGTAGAAAAGAGTCTTTTCTATAAACGCATATACAAAGATGAGGTCAACACTTAAAAACTGATGCAGTTAAAAGAAGATCAGGGGTTGCTGGGCTGGGAGCGGGAGTGGGGAATGACTGTAAACGGGCAGGATGGAGCTTTCTGTGGTGAAAGGGTCCTAACACTGGATTGTGGTGATGGCTGCACTAGTCTATACATTTTTTTTTTAAAGATGGGCACCTGAGCTAACATCTGTTGCCAATCTTTTTTTTTTAATTCTTCTGCCTAAAACCCCTCAGTATACACTTGTATATTCTAGTAGTAGGTCTTTCTGGTTCTGCTATGTGGGACGCCCCCTCAGCGTGGCCTGATGAGCGGTGCCATGTCCGCTCCCAGGATCTGAACCAGCCAAACCTGGGCCGCCGAAGCAGAAGGTGGGAACCCAACCACTCAGCCACAGGGCTGGCCCTCCTCTATACATTTGTTGAAGTCATTGAATAGTACACTTATAAAAGGTAAATTTTATGGTGTATAAATAATACCTTAATAAAGCTATAAAATTTTTCTTTAATTTTAAAGTTGACATGTTTTAAAATTAAACAATATTCCCTTTCTATAAAATGGGTGAATTTCTGGGTGATGAGTTACATTAAGAATGTTCTTTAAAAAAAAAAAAAGAATGTTCTTTTTCCATTTTGGGGAATAGAAATCTTCATGATAATTTTTAGAAAGATCCTTAGGTGCTTTTTAAAAGCACTCAAAATGGATTAATTTCATAACTGACAATCAAAAATAGCAAGAAAAATTTAGAAGAAATCAAAGCAAAACATTTCAGTAGCTTTCTCAACATTTACTACTCTTTGGGCAACCCACTCAAGCTTTAATACTGACAGATCACCAGAATTTGATCATTTCAGAATTATTTTTAAACTCCAGTGGGTAAAGGAGATAAAACATAGGAATGAATCATGAGCATTCTTACAAAAAAGAGATGCACATGAATTTTATATACTCAAAACGTTTTCAAAACACCAAAAGAAGTCAATTATGGCACTGTGGTAAAGACCATCGACAGGCCTCAATCATATACTCATCATTTGGGTGGGCCAGTTATTTTTCCCTTGTGTCTGCAGCTGTAAAATGGAGGTAACAATAGTATGTGTTGCATAATACTGTTGAAAGGGCAAAAGAGAAATCTTTAGTTAGTGCCTGGCATGTGGTAAGCACTGGAGAAATGCTAGCTGCTGTTCCATTCTTGTTGATGTTATTATCCCTCAGTTGGATTCAGTATGCAGACAATTTTCCTCTCTTTTCTGCAAAGCCTCATACCCAGGGACCGCTCCGGTCTAGCTCCAGTCCTTTACCTTCATGGGAAGTCAATTACTCAGCAGTGTCCATGCCAACTGTTTCCACCTTGTCCAACTTTTGATTCATCACACATCATGGTATCGCTCCTCTCCTGGCACAGAGCTGGGGCTGCATCCCAGAACTGGTCTGACATACTTTCTTCAGCTGGTGTTAAACCAAATTACAAGGCAAATAGGATAGAGGAAAAGTCAGATGAACAGAATCCATTTACAGTCGGGTCATTTACAGGAAGGTCCTTCCAAATGAGAGATGCCTCAAAGATAGAAATATGCAGTAATTTAAATACACAGGCTAAAGCATCATTTTTTCCTTCGTAAAAGGTAATTTTAAGACCTCAAGGGCTGGCCCCGTGGCTGTGTGGTTAGGTTCGCGCACTCCGCTTCGGGGGGCCCAGAGTTTCACCAGTTCGGATCCTGGGTGCGGACATGGCACCACTCATCAGGCCATGCTGGGGCGGCGTCCCAGATGCCACAACTAGAAGGAGTCACAATTAAAAATATACAACTATGTACCAGGGGCCTTTGGGGAGAAAAAGGAAAAATAAAATCTTAAAAAAAAAAAAAGACCTTGAAGAGAGCATTATTACTGTCGCTGACCCTCAGCTTCCTCTAGTTCCTTCCCTTTTCCTCATGCCCTAAAACATATGTATGGGGGGAAAAAATCCCCAAAGTCAAGTTCCCACACATTTTGATAATCTAAAGTCTTGAAAATAACTTCCCTCTTACTTTGACTGATGTGAGAAAATGAATGGTGATTTCAAGATCTGATTGCCAGCACACCTTACTGAGAAAGGGCAGATTGGTAAACCCAAGGGCTAGTACATTTACTATTTATTTTCAAGGCTTCTAAAACATGCCACAAACTCTGAGCACAGGGACTAATTTAACTATAAAGCCATGTACTAGCACACTGATACACAAAGCTAGGCTTTTAATATTATTCAGATTCTGAATACGCTAGAAGTGTTATTAATTAAACTATAAAGTAGAACGTATCTCTTAGTTATTTAAAATACAAAGGTGGGGCTGGCCCAGTGGTGTAGCGGTCAAGTTCACGTGCTCCGCTTCGACAGCCTGGGGTTTGCCGGTTCAGATCCCAGGCGCGGACCTACGCACCGCTTATCAAGCCATGCTGCGGCAGGCATCCCACACACAAAATAGAGGAAGATGGGCACAGATGTTAGCTCAGGGCCAATCTTCCTCACCAAAAAGAGGAGGATTGGTGGGGAATGTTAGCTCAGAGCTAATCTTCCTCAAAAAAAATAAAATAGAAAGGTAATGTTGCTTAAAGGTGTTTTTTTGATAGTGTCATTTCAAAACAATACAAGGACACTCTCAAATAAGACTAATTTTATCAATCATCTCCTACTCATACGAACAGACAAATATGAAAATGCAAGTTTCCCTAGAAGTAAATCCAGGGAGTCCTAAAAGGACAGTGATTCCACTGTGAGGAATTCTTCCAAGTCTTCCCACTACCCAGTGAAAGAAAACTGAGACATTCCCAATAACTGGCACAGGGCCCATGTTCAAAGATGTTCACGGATAGAACAAATCTACAAGAACACGCACAATCTCAATATTAGAAGGCACTTAAAATAAAACATTAAAGCACGACCAGCTCAAGAGAACCCACGTGAAACTCGTGATCCAATTTGGCAAAATCAAAGACTGCTCTGAAGAGTCCATTCACCTAATGGACTTTGCAGGCCTTTGTTTCCACAAGCGCTATCAACAGTGGGCACTCTACAATAAAATAAGGTATGAATTAGATTTCCTCCACCGCACACCAACCCAGAGGCCTCTGTACATGACTTTCTGAGATCCTCTCTTTTCCTGTAAGTTTAACTGTTGCCAACTGCAACGAGAATTTAATAAATGGACGTACTTTTAAAATACACAGTGACTAAATCTACCAATGTGACATGAAGTGAAGATAAAAGAGAAAAGGAATTTTTGCTCTAGAAGAAAATAATGATGTTGTTAAGAAACAGAATGGCCGACACGCCCGTGCTATTCCTTTCACAGCACACTCAGCATAGAAAAGACCTGAGAAATACGTAATTTTATTTTTCCCAGGGCCATTGCATCAACCAACTCAGAAATGAACCTTCTGTTGGTTCTCCGGATAGAGACTTCACTTATTTCTAGAGCTTAATATTATTTTTTTTCTCCATTTGAAGCTATAACCCCTGACATAGAGTCGACCTTCCCATTCAAAAATGCCCCTGTTGATAGGTCACTGGGCACTGTGTGGCTGTTTGCAAAGCCACGTCGGCCCTAAGTGGTGTGCAGTCATTGCCAGCTGACAGCTGAATTCAGTAGGCTACGACTCCTCAGTCTCTTGGGCTGCATTATAAGAAAACTGCTCTAATTCTGATTACTAGGTGATTGCCTCACATCAGCTTACCCCATCCATTGTGTCCTCAACAGCCTAAGTCTGTGATACATAAGACTCCTGGCCACTAAATCCCTAGGCATGCTGGCTGGAAATTATTTTCAAGTTACCCCTCCATTTCCTGCACATATTAAAAATTTCCCCATGTTCTTCTGGACATCTTCCATGTTGAGAATTTTCTCATGCATTGGGGCTCTGCCTGACAACAGCTGGAGATCTAAAATCAACTCTCAGCCAGAATTTTAATGACTTCCAATCATCCTCATGAAGATATCCTGAAGAACCAGGAGGAAAATATTAAATTTGTGCACCCTCTTGAGGGGAGTTACTTCTAACAGCACGCACACAGACTTCGTGGCAACCATGTAGATTAGTCTCTTCATCAGGATCAGCATTTCCACAGTAATCCTTCAGCCGTAGCTGCATCTCTTAACTTTCATTTATTCTCCATACAGGAAGTCATCCGTCCTCCATACACAGACAACTCATTGAGGCTAGATGGCAGTGGGCACACATTTCATACTAATGGACGGGCTGCTTTCCGGAACATTATTCATGGCAATCACATCTTGCCATCTGACAGTAACACTGACATTGAAAGGATGTGAATAAAACTGCTAAATAAGCTAAAATTAATGTTTAATTGTATCTATCGTGTAACAGCCAGGGTTTACCATCTTTAGGTCTTTGGATTCTGATGTTCCATTCAGATAGTTCAGTGGCTTGAGCAGTGCTTCCCCAACTTTAATGTGAATAGGGATCAGGATCCTCAAGAGAACAAGATCCTCAGATCTTGTTAAAATGAAGTTTCTGATTCAGTAGGTCTAGGGTGGAGCCTGCGCATGTCTACAAGCTCCCTGGTGGCATTACTGCTGCTGTCCTCAGACCACTCTTGGTAGCAAGGTTTTTAAGAGCATAGGTGAAGCATATACCTCAGCACACAGCAGGGCTTTTTACAACTTATTTCTGTTGTGTAACTAGTTACCAGTTCCCATGCTAATCCTCCAAAAAAGTATCAGAAATAAAATGTCAACTCTATTTTTTTTAAGGCGATGCTTACTTTGAGTTATTTTCTTCCTAGGAGATTTTTTTAAAAATAAAATACTTTTTTTATCTTTCTTCCTGCCAATGTAAGTTCAGTTTATGGTCTTCCAAGTAGAGGAAAAGAGAGAGTGGGAAGATCTCTCATAGGGGCACTCCTAGCCCTGCAACTCTATGATTCTACACATCAGAATCTGAGCCACAAGTTAAAATCAAGAAACGTCACTTAATGAATAGTAAGCATCTAATAAGAGTAGTCAAGAATATAGAAGTCACTAAAGTGTTGTCTTTTTTCTCCAGGATGTTTTGGTCTCACACAAGTGCACAACGGTTATAACACAAAGCAGAAGTGATCAGGCACAGAAGAGAATTACCTTGTGTTCTTCCCGCCAACAGAGATTCGTAAAGGATCATGGTGAGTGTGCTCCTCTTGACCTAAAAAGCCTAAGTTATCTGGTATTTATGGAAAAACACTAGACTTATTTCAACAGACAGATTTTGAAATATGTCTATAGTTTTTTTTTTTTTCTCCAAGAGAGCTCTACACAAAGTGGATGAATTCTGAAATACTTTTAACCTCCAATAACTGATTACACTGAACAACATCTCGAGAGCGACTACTCCACATAATGTTTGCTTCTCAATCTGACTTGAGTCAGATTACTATTCCTATTACACTACTGCTCTCAGCCATCAGTCAGAACACAGACAGAAGTTCTGCAGATGAGTTACTAGAGAGGAAAGCACACTGGACAACTTGTCTTCCAAGGATCTTACACTGGACAATAAAATAACAGGTAGAGAGAGAATGGCATAATAATTTCAAGACATTTCCCCCATGAATGTACATAGTATCATGTGAAATTACATGCAAGAAACCAAATTGTACATAAAGTAGGATCTGAATTAATGAGAGGCATCTTGTCAATGAGACTGTAGGTCATTTTAATTTATCTTAATATTTCTTCATTTGCTTCAAAACTCTTTACAATGATTATATATGAATTTTACAATGGAAGATGCCAATTAAAACAAATATCTCATCTATCCTTTTGTTTCCGTGGCATGTTGTTTACAACATAGTTCAGATTTAAAATTGGATTTTTAAAATTCCATTTAATTTCTGAAACTGCCTTCTTTCATTTAATTTAGTTTCAAGAATTTAAACTAATCAGAAAAATCTGCTGCACCATATTGTGCTCTACCACCAACACCCTTGAACACTGCAGGTTTGCGTCTCTGCAATAATTGGGCCAGATGCTATTCATGCAAATCTCTTATTGGCCTATCACCAATTTTTAAAACCAGAGAACATATTGATTAGCCCTCTTTATTCACTGGATGGCTGAGGGCATGTCAGAAAGATTTAGAGCAATTCTCCTGACTCAGACAGCAAATATTTTCTAACAGACTATCTGTTGTTTCCCCGCAGGATAAAAGTTCTTTCAATAGAGAAAATGCTCTAAAATTGCAGATGAGCTTTTTTTTCAATTATCCTAGGGTCTTTCATGAAGCAGGAGCCTGAACTAGAAAATGAGCACCTTACTATCTGCGGTTCCACTGCAGAAAGCACCACCATCATTGACAGCTACACACAATCACAGCCCAGGGACCAATCAGCATCTACATGGCCATCACCTGTATTCCGCAGGATACCGAAAGCAGTGTGCTAATGCCAAAGGAGTAGCCCACGCCAAACCGGTCCATCGTCCAGTCATTTAGCCATTCAATCATTTATTGAACAAGCATTTACTGGGTCAGGCCCTAGAGATTCAGAGGCCAATAGGAGACCTTCCCTAGCCTAATCCTATAAATTCCAGAGGGTAAAACAGGCAAATCAATGGTCAACACACCAGCATAATCAAGAATTGAGGGGCTGTCTACAATGGACAGTAAATGAAGCAGGTTCCATTTGAATGAGAAGATTCTTGCTTTCCAGAGCTGCGGTGATGACTCAATGAGATGAACATACATATAGCAACCAGCCCACAGCACCAGACACAGAGAAGGTGTTCAATCAATGATAATTATAACAAAGTTGACATTACTATACTGGTATAATGGGTTGCCAATAAGATACTCTTAAGCAAGTGAAGAAAATAATATCTAGATTATATTCACAACTGATTGACAATAAATGGAATGATAAAAATACAGTCATTAGTAGTTTAGCTACAGTACAGGCAATGTAAATAATGCATAATGACCAATTCTACAAACACAATATTATACAGCCATGCGTCGCACAACAATGGGGATACGTTCTGAGAAATGTGTCACTAGGCGATTTTGTCCCTGTGAGAATATTATAGAGTGTACTTACACAAACCTAGATGGTATAGCCTACCACACCCACAGGCTATATACTAATCTTATGGGACCACTGTCATACATGCAGTCCATCGTTGACTGAAATGTCTTTATGCGGCACATGACTGTACAACTCTGTGTTCTGTACTTTTAAGGAAGCCTGGAAAACGAAAGCAGAAGGGAGGAGGACTAATATTTATAGAGGACCTACCTATGAAAAGCCAGGGCCCTTAGATATACATTTTCTCAATTAATTTTCCCATCAATATTATGAGGCACGCATTATTACGGCCATTTTAAAGAGGAAACTGAGGTTCAGAGTTTAATTGACTCACACAGCTAATGAACGATAAAGTCAGGATTTGATCTTGAAGCCAGGTACCTGAGGGTTACTGTAGATATTCAATAAGAACATGAGTGCCTTTTGTGCTTTTTTCTTATTTAATCTGAGGGGTGACTCAAGGGTGCCGAGGATTTGTGAGCTTGTTTTGCAGAAGCAAGAGAACACCTTCAGGGAAGTTGTGACCACTGGATGACCAGCCTCTGGCTGCCATTGATGCCCAGAGATCAGATTGCCCCAGGGCTTCCCTGGAGTGAAAGATTACCCCTTTGTTTCTCTGAAACTCCTCCTGCCAAGCCCCTTAGCTCTATAAAATCCCCCTGCTTTCTTCTCTTAAGGCAGATTTGAGAGAACCCATCCTCCCTTCTTGTTTTGGCCAATTCAAATAAACCCTTTCTCCATCTCCAAGCACTGATGGCTCAGTGACTGGTTTACCGCACATCCGGCACACGAACTTGAGATTAAGAGGTTCCGTATCAATCTCATAAGCATCTCATTTCAAATTCCATGCTCTTTTCATTATACCATGAAGTATTTTCATGTGAAAAGCCACATTTAGAAAGGCAGATATGATTAGTAATTATTAAAGGATAATTTTAAATAGTGAGTTCCCTCAATACATTTAAAATGTGATTTATTTTTCAAAAACATCACCCCTCAGCTTTTCAGGTATAATAATTACAAATAATAGATTGCTACCACAGTACTACGTTTGTCACATGGATTGTTTCAGTTAATCCTCATGACAAGTTATAAAGCTGGTATTATTAATATTCTCATTATACAGATGAGAAATCTGAGGACTATCAGAGAATTAACTCTTCCCAAAGGGAGAAGAGACTCCTCTGTGTCCAGGGGTAGAGGACAGACTTGAACCCAAGCCTAGCAGTCTTAAAACCACGTGTTTCAAACCAGCCTATAAAAACTAGTGTTTTTCTTCTATATTATGTTACAGCAAATATCTATGCTTAAATTACAGCACGCCAGAGCAAATTTCCTCATTACAAGTACATTCAATAAATAAGATTTTTAAACTGAATCCATTAAGTGGGGAACTAAATTTTCTAGGTCTGAATGAGAAATGGGATCAAGCTAGATTTTTCAGACTGAAACCTGAGCACAGAGCCAGCTGACTTTAAAGCCCAAGTTCTTTCCATCACTCCAACATGCTTCCTCCAGGCAGAGGAGGCTCAGTCTAAATCAGGCTCTCAGTCTTCACAAAAGCAGAAGTCACCACCAGAAAAGGATCCCGAAGCCCACTCTTGTAAGAGGGCCCTCACCATCCTGGAGGGAGGGCGTCAGGGCACAGACCTTCAGTTCCATAGTGAGACACTAGGGAAACTTAGAATTCTTTTCACAGCAAATTAGAATTCAATCGACAGAAAAACTGACTTTTCCTGAGACTAATCCAAGCCTTAAAATATACATCACTGCAGGCACCCATAATTAATTACATTGTCAGAGGAGCTCGGACTGGAAGAAACAGACTTCACTCTTCCCAATTTGGGGGAATTAATGTCTACGTAGGGACAATTGTAGCTTATAAATCCTGAATATCAACCAGAGGTATGTAACCTAAAATTCTATTCTGGACACTTTAATGCCCTAAATGAAGTACCATAATTATTCTTAAGTTCCTTTTTCTTTGAAAAACAGCTAAGATTTTCCACTGGTGGAGACAGACTCTAGTAAACCATCAGGATGGTTTAACATGTGCTCTGAGCTTTGGGAGGAAATTTTAATCTGACATTTTAAAACATAAGCTAAATGATTTGTGTCATTTGTTTTTTATATCCATTACAAACAAAACTGAAAGGTGTTACATTCACTTTCCTTATTCGTTATATAGATAATATACCAAATCATAACAGTAAAAACTCTGTATACAAGAATGAAGGGTTTAAATATGCTTTAAAAAGTTAATTAGAGCTGTCACAGAAGTTTCATGAAATAGAAAAAAAAGCCATTATTACCAACAGCTACAAAAAATCCCCTTTTCCAGTCAACCAAATCCTATCACATCCTAAATTCCTCCCTTTTCCTTAGGAAACCTCTGGTTTTCACATTTTCTATGCTCATTAATTGCTACAGCCAAGGTCAGATGTGGTAGTAATGTGTACTGCTTTTTTAATTTGTAAGGGGAACAAACAGTCTAAGCTCTCTAAACTCAAGGGTGAACCAAATTATTTTTACCTCAGATTAGAATTAGGTATTAAAAACCAAAGGAAAAAACCAAAGATCATTTTATGATATCTCATTATAGATTCCTATTGATCATATTACCATTTCCTGAATTCCAATAAACTCATACACTAATTACCTAAAATAAAAGGCTGTAATTATCATGACTCATTTACAAGCATCTTTTGAGCTTTATGATTATAACAGGCAAGGGGATTCAATGATCAAAAGACAAAGAGAAGACATAACAACTGATTTATTGACAGCTACTGGGATTTCCTTTACATGGCAGCTGCTATGGTCTGAATGCTTGTGCCCCCCGCAAAATTCATATGCTGAAACCCAACCCCCAAGATGACTCTACTAGGAGGTGGGGCCTTTGGAAGGTGATTAAGTCATGTGGGCAAAGCCCTCATGAATGGAATGAGTGCTCTTATAAAAGACACCCAAGAGCTCCCTAGCCCCTTCTGCTGTGCGAGGACACTGCCAAAAGGCACTGTCTATGAACCAGGGAGCTGGCTCATATCCACCAAATCTGCTGGCACCTTCATCTTGGACTTTCAGCCTCCAGAACTGTGAGAAATAAATTTCCGTTGTTTATAAGCCACCAGTCTGTGGTATTTGTTATGGCAGCCTGAATGAACTAAGCGGCTACGCTGCCTGTTCTCACAGCTTACCATCTAAATCAGTTTATGAGTTACCTTTACTTTAGCTGAGTTATCCCTAGTGTTTTCCATATTAGAAAGCATACTAGCAGTGGCAGATTTTTCAAAGTGCATGACCTCTGTGAAATGTCTATAAGCTAAAATATAACATCCTTGAGTGAGTTTTTCCTCTGCTACTGAAGTACGCTATTTTCTATCTATCTTCAATGTCGAAAAGTAGATAAGATGGGGATGTCCACATATTTTCTACTTAAAGAGCAATCTAGCTTATCATTACTACATGTCAGTGGGGAAGGAGGATGATCGGGAATGGCCTTATCTGGGATCTTTACAGTATCAATCGCCTGCTTAGGCACTAGCCCTTCTAAGATTGCTGTTCAGTTTCTAAGCGAGGAGTCAGTAATGACAGATTTAGAAGACTTAGCAGCTCAAGACAGCCAGATTAGCTGTTCCAAAAAGCGAGTCCGGAGATATGCAAGTGTATCTTTGAAACAAATCTTGTACCTTTAGGGTTTATTTAAATCGCTTAAAAAATAGTCACACTCCAAATGACCTCTGGGAGTAGCTACCTGTCAGGGAGCATGACTAACCCACAGAAAATTCCACATTCAGAGCCTGGACTGGGGCAAGAAGAAAAGACTCTCACACCCTGTAAAGCCTCCCCTGGGATATGGAGAAAGGGGACGTGACTTTCACCTTCAGCCAGAAAATGCCCTTTTTCCTTCTTTGGGGGCCCTTAGTCAGGGCCCAGATAAATAATGCATCACTGAAATTAACACACAGCAAGTGTTTCCTTGACATCCCCAGCTGCCTGCAAAAAAAGTGCCATCACATGGTCAGCAGAGGCCCCCCCAAAGGTATCAGGAGGGGTGGCAAGGTTGCAGCAACCTTCGACCAGAGCTTCAACGCCCCTGAATAAAGAATGGAGTTGATGGAGGCCGGCCTGGTGGCGCAGTGGTTAAGTTCGCATGTTCCGCTTCGGTGGCCCAGGGTTCGCTGGTTCAGATCCGGGTGCGGACATGGCACCATGTGGCAAGCCATGCTGTGGTAGGCGTCCCACATATAAAGTAGAGGAAGATGGGCACGGATGTTAGCTCAGGGCCAGTCTTCCTCAGCAAAAAGAGGAGGACTGACAGCGGATGTTAGCTCAGGGCTAATCTTCCTCAAAAAAAAAAAAAAAGAATGGAGTTGAAATAATTACAAAGGGTTTGCTCACAAATGAGCCTCAGTGTCATCTGGGGAATTTGCAGCTTCCTGTCAAATATCTTCTATATGGTGCAGCATTTCCAATATGCTGATTTCCTTATCTCAGCCTAAACACCTCAAAAAAGCACTGTCTAAAGCAAACCCAGGAGGCCAATGAGCAAGGAGGCTTGGTGGTGGGAAGAATAAGGGAGAGTGGCATGTGGTCCACACCCTCCAGCGCCCATCTCTGGGTGACATATGGAACAGCAGGAGCGGCTCTCATTGCTCCATTGTCAGGAACCCCAGAGTCCCCAGTTTCCATCCCATGGATACATCTGCAGGCCGCATGAAGGTAATCTGAAAAGGCATCTGTGCTCGCATATCTTGCTGTCTACTCATTAACCCAAAGCACTCAAGCTATTACTTTTTTAAACAATTCTATTTCCTCAAAACAAATAAACAAAATTACCTTTAAAAGCTTCATTGGATTTCCCATATCATTTTTGGGGTTGCTACAAGGGTTCAGTTACTCTATTAAAAAACAAACAAGAAAACAAGTGGGACAAGTGGACAAGTGATCTTAAGGATGATGTCCTACTGACAGCAGGTGGATGGACCCCAGTGCCACAGTGACAGCATGCGATACCACCCTACTATGGCAGAGCATCATGTCACAGGAAGGCTTGGAGGAAAAGGGTTTATTCTCAGAGGCTTATCAAGCCTTAGACTCTGCCAAGGCTGTCAAAGAATTCAATTCTAACACACCACTCATGAAGGCAGATTTCTCTTTTGAACAGAAGCGATTCTAAAGACTCCTGGGGTCCGTGAGGAAGCATCTTTGTTCCTTCTGGAAACCCAAGCAAAAAGTCTTTACATTCTTTCCACTTTACCCTCCAATTCCTCTGCAGCTTTTCACCACTTGTGCTCTGAAGAGAACATGCTACGAGTGAGGAAATGCCACAACAGCAAACTGAACGCTCCACAAAAAGCTGTTGACTACAACAGTCAGCAGAATGATGGCAGGAGAAAACATACAGCAGAAAACATTCAGATGATCCTCCTTGGACAAATTACTCACTTGAAAATTCTTTCTCAGTACATTGACATCTCTTTGGTGTTTTAATACAATCTGCTGTGGTATAGTGGTAATGAGCACCAGATCTGGAGAGACTGGATTAAATCCCAACTCTGCCATTTGTTCCATGTGGTCTTGGACATGCTTTTTTAACGAGTTCTATGCCTTAGTATCCTCATCTGATAGATTGGGATAACAATCCAGCTGTTATGAGGATTAAACATGCTAATAAATGCAAAGCATTTAGAATAATACTCAACAAAGCTCTGATTATTATTATTACAGTTCAAAATTCCTTTCACACGTATCATTATAGTTGATCCCAAAAACACTATGAAACAGAGGCAATCATTTTATCCATGTTTTACTGATGAGTAAAGTATATGAGGTTCAGTTAAGTGATTTGCTAAAAACATAAATAATCTGTGACTGACTGAGCCAAGATTTGAATCCTGCTCTTTTGACATTAACCCTTGGATTCTTTTCCATTACACTGGATAATTTACATGTAAAACACAGCAAAAACAGGCATTATAAAATATAGACACTAGATAAATTCCTAAAAGAAGAAAACTATTGAGAACATCAGAGTACCTATTCTAGGACTTCATTCTTGGAATAAAAAAAATGATCAGTTGATAGCAGAATTTATCTAAAGTAGTTAGTGCTGATTTCTAAACTCAGTGTGTAGCAATTTGGAAGCCCCAAAATTCTGAAATGAGGGAGGAAGAGAAGATTTATCAATATGTGGTTTTTTGGTTCTAAATTTCACCTTTTAGGAAAACAGGTAAACCTCTGTCTTGAGAAAACTCAATACATGAAAATGCAGAACCACAAGATGGTTGAGTAACTCACTACAAATAGAAACAGTGAAGGGCTTAAATGTTTAAATGCAAATTTTGCCATCTTACTGTTGCTCTAATTCACAAGCCAGCAGTGGACTCTGATCACTGATACATTGTGACATTCAGGCTACACCCTCTTAGATCTAGAAGACTGGGAATTTCATCCCTCAGAATCCTTATCCACATGACACTTAGGGGAAGTTTTACAAAACAAGCAGAAGATTGGTGAATAGAAATGAACAACTGGCAGATAGTCCTTCTTTCTTGATGAATTTTATAACTTAGAGCATTTGAACGGATCCCTGGGGGAGGAATTCTTTCATGACTAACATGATTTCTAGTACTTGCATCTTTTTCTAATTCATAAAATTTCAATGTGTTAGCCTCATACAAGTCTTTGAAGGAGTCTTCTATTTAATAAGATCAACTTTTTAATCTATGAATCCAGTTTTGAGGATTAAGTACTGTATGTACAAATCATTCAAATTATCTCTCAAAGTAATAAGGTAAAAAGTATTTAGACAGAGCCACATTAAAAACTAAGTTTAAAGCAAAGATAGCATGCTAAAAATTATAATCTTAAACAAAAAGACATTGGTAAACTCTGAATGACCAGCAAATCCCACTGTACATATGTCACTGTTTATTTATTCAGCTCACCATCGGGGTTCTGCCAAACCTTTAAAAAAGTTCATCTGAGCAACTCACATGAAAACGTCCACTCACCCAAGTCAACAGATGTCTATTCCACAGCTAAAGAAATGCCCCCTTAACTTTAATTCTGAAATTATGTTTTTAATAGAAAACATATAACATTCTCAAAATATGCTTGTTAAAGCCATCCAGATGGAAATATTTCATTCCTTAGATATGTACGTGGAAATCTATAAATTTCAAATAAATCTCACTAGTGAACATTACTGAGACATAAAATTATAAAATATTATTTAGGCCAAAGAAAGGAATTAGATTTTTCCCCTCTGGTCAGAATTTACCTCTACATTCCAGTCATGCTTAAGGCTGTAAGACATTACTATATGACAAAATTGAAAACAGATAGCTGAAAAGCACCATTATGTGAAGCAATTAATAACTGAAAAAGCAGAAATCTCTGAATAACCATTTAAGCTTCAGAAACAGGCATTTTTACTTTATTCCTATTGTTAAGCCTGTCTAACTCTATCCTTGGGCTGGTTTGAGGCCAACAGCTACGTATTTGTTGACTCAATGACCCAACTCCCTCAACTTCAGTAAAATGTATGCTTCAGATCCCCACCGCATGCCATATATCTCCCCCAAGTCCCTAGTTCTTGCCTGTAAAGTCAAGGTCATACCATGGTACCTCTCTTACCTGTTTCCCATCCAGGGTGTACAGGCGTTTCACCACACCCGAGTCCAGCTTGATGGCATCAGTTATGTCAGTGAGAACCTGCTCAAAGGAATGAGCAGTTTTCTTGTTCAGCAGAATCCTGACAGCTTTCCGTGGCTTCACCCCACTTCGGATGATGGTGACCAGCTTGGGCCGAATGAAATCCTTATTCTCCCGAACCTCTGAAGGGCTCCCTTTGGCAGTGGCTAGTGATGATACCGCCCGGGACGCCGAGGTGGTCTTGACATTCACAGACCAGTTGGGGTTCACGTTCTTGGTGTATTCCAGCTTCTTGAAGGGCTCTATTGAGCCACACACATAACTCTCTCCTAAGAAAGAGAGAAATAAATTTAAATTTACGCCAAGGTAAACTCATTTCCTAGTCTTCGATTTTTCCTTTTCTAATTAGAGGCAAGAACTAATTGTGACTTTTTAAACAACGAAAGCATGATTAATAATTAATGCAAAAGAGAGATTTTTGACTTCTAATCTGGCTCTGTTATTAATAGATTGGCATTATAGGTACAAAAAAACTCATCATGCCTCCCTTTCTTCATCTTCAGATTGGTGATAGTAACACTGACATACCTGAATAGACCTCAGAAAGATAAGAAATTGAATTCAAGAGAGAAAGTATTCTTTGGGATTTAGGAATATTTATATTTGCAGAAAACTTCAAAATCAGAGGTACTTATATTTGCCACCTGAAATAATTTAATAACTAAAAATGGATCAGAAAAGAGCTTCTTAAAATAGCTACGTAATTTATAAGTTTGACAGGAGTGTTTGCTAAACATTTCGTAAAGTGAAGTGAAATTCTGAAAGCAAGCAAAATAACCCCCCTTCCCTTTCTCCCAGCTACACAGGGCCCAGCACAGTGATCCACACACACTAGGAAGCCAATTTATACTTGTTTATAGATAAAAGGTTTTGAGTGGTCAACTTACAAACTGTAGAGTCATAAACTGACTCTAAAATAACTATAATTATATAATATGAAAATATCTAAGGATCTAATGTGTAACATGGTGACTACAGTTGATAACACTGTCTAGTATAACTGAAATTTGCTAAGAGATTAAAACCTAAATGTTCTCACACACACACACACAAATAAGTATGTGAGGTGATGAATGTGTTAATTAACTAGCCAGAAGGAATTCTCTTACGATGTCTAGGTATATCAAACCATCACAAGGTACATTTAAAATATCTTACAGTTTTATTTGTCAATTATACCCCCAATAAAGCTGGAAAAAAAGAAAATAGTGAATAAATGTAATTAAATTTTTATTAAAAATTACTCCTTAGAGAATAGCTTAATGAAAATACTCAGACTATTAAGGAGATGTGGATCACACAAAAAGTAAGTAACCCATGTACTAAACAATCACAAATTACAAAATGGCTGATCCGAAATACACATTTCATAAAGTTAGGTCACAGCCATTTGAAATTAAAGATTTTATAATGGCTTCTTTCTGTGTTAGTAAGTCTTTATAGCAGGGAATAGGCAAAAATGCTAAAAGCCTTCATAATTGCAGATAAAGTCACCTAGGACATATCCAACACAGCCCATTTCCTTGTATCTAAGTCCTTCTCCTATTTTTAAATTAATACTGCAAGCATCCAGGGTTACAGAATAAATATTCACATAATAATAACTGAACCGGGGTTTCTAAAACTGAAAAGTACAGTAATACCTGTTATCAAATATTTACTTTGCAAATGTTTTTAAAATATACTCTAATGTGTGTTTATACATTATGCCTCGCTAGAAGTTGTACAAATAATACAAATTTAGCAAACCCTTTTCTATGCACCTAGCAGATTATGACTGGTCCCAACTATGCTTTTCTCAAGGTTCATGTAGATATCAAAAACACACACATGGGGGCTGCAGCGACAGGGGTATTTTCTGAAGGCTTTGGGGAGAGACAGTGTGAATGTGACAGTGGGAGGACAGCACTGGAGGTCTGGGCTCAAGGCCTGGCCTCTCCAAGCATGTGACCTTGGGCAAGTCCCCCAGACCTCCTGGTAGTGGTTTATTCATCCATCATACGAAGGATATTCCAGTGGCCACTCTCATCTCATCAGGTTTTTGTGAAGATCAAACTAGACAGTAGAGATCAAAGTGATCTCAAATGCAAAACTGCCACACAAATGACAATCATCTGAGGCTGCATTCCCCTGACTGTACAGCTAGGCTGAAAGGGAAATTAAAAACCACAATTACTAGAAATCAGTAAGCAGGTCTTCTATTATCAGGTGTTAATTGCTTATAACTACAAAGTTACCGGTAGACATCACTTTGGATCCATCTCAATGTGAGGGTGCCCCAAACAGTCCCCAACAAGGCACACAGGCCATCATTTAGCTGGCAAAACCAGTCTTGGTCAGAATTCTGTGCTCATTGGAGATACGCGATTGTCTGATTTTTTCTAAGTGTATATACTAAGCCAATAATTAAAATCAAAACAGAAACATGGACGGGTTTACACTTCAACAAAGAAAACTTTTTTAATTTTAGAAAAAGAATAATTAGGAAAGGGAAGAATTTTAAAATACATAACAATATGGAATGGTTTGTTGGAGGAGAAAAACACTTTTTCTTTCACATCTTCTGAAATAAAGCACTCTAAAAATTTTTACAAGCATGACAACTTTGAGAAGGTGATAGCGGTTTGTGTCAAATAACAACAATGAAAAGAAATCCGTATTTAATCTGTGCTGTCACTTTGAGGTGCCTCTGCCTGGTTTATCAGATTCAAAGACTGGAAGGAAATGTTGGAGGCGGGTGTGCGACTCCAGGAAAGGATGACATTGTGCTAAAGGCAGAGGGAGGAGCTGGCCACCAGACCCAGGATCACACACCACATAGTGCTGTCGTTTAGAATCTAATACACTATTTAGGAATTCAGGAAAAGCCAAGATGGCTTTCCTTACATTAATAACCTTCTTTTTAATTGTGCAAATATATTTGCATTAAATTTATTTGACCTCACATTTTGACTACTTTTATTTTAATCATAATTCTAAATTTCTCCCCACCGCTAGAGATGCAGCCTCTGTCCTAACTCAATCAAAGTTGATTGTACTTTACGATTTTGTAAAAACTAGCTTTTCAATTAATGTGGTAATATGATAGATAATTGTAAATTAATAAATGTAATTGTTCTGAATGGGAAGAACACATGGTCTTGATTTGGTCAAATAGCTCTGGATATCCAGTGTTTAACCACTTCCTGAATCAGGCTGAGAGTTAAGAGATATGCTATATTCTTGATTCGAGAATCAGCAATAGGTTGCATTCAAATCATGACAGGAGGTACATGTGTTAAAGGCCATTCAAAAATAACACGAGGGGCAGGCCCCGTGGCCGAGTGGTTAAGTTTGCACACTCTGCTTCAGCGGCCCAGGGTTCCACTGGTTCGGATCCTGGGCATGGACATGGCATGGCTCACCAGGCCACGCTGAGGCGGCATCCCAGATAGCACAACCAGAAGGACCTACAACTAGAATATACAACTATGTACTGGAGGGCTTTGGGGAGAAGAAGAAGAAAAAAAAAAGTGGCAACAGTTGTTAGCTCAGGTGCCAATCCTTAAAAAAAGAAAAAAAAAACAATAAAAATAACACAATAAAGTAAAACTTATAATTACTGTAATGTACTTCTTATATACACAAAGCCATCCTAAAGTTTTTTTGGTGTAATTTCTACCGCAACAATGAAATAAAAGTCGATTTATCTAAACCAAGGTATATTTGAGCAAACTAGCCCAAAATTCGCTTTGAAAATTTTGGATTAGTTTCTATAGGTGAAGTTAACAAGGACAGTAAGATGGCAAAGATCATAGATGGTTTAAAGGAAATGGCATGAAAATCTGTTTAGAGGTAAAGGTGAATAGAATTTACCAAACATAAGGACTTGCTAGCTGGCTATCATACTGCGAATTTGTCCCAGTTTACTCAAGCCAAAAATTTTTGCGTTAAGACTGATCTTTAACTCAAAATTTAATACCCTGGGTATTAACACACCCCAAACAAATAGCAAGAACTACAGAAGCAGCCATCTTTCTGAATTGCTATGCACTTACAAAAGCCAAAAAACTAACACTGGCTTTTAAACGGAGACAAAGAAAATGACAGTTCAAACAAACAAACGAAAGGTAAGAAAATGAAGCATGAAACTATGTTTGCATCCAACCAACACCTCCTAAAATATCAGAAAATGGTAATTTTTCTCTCAAAGACTTAGGTATTTTGGGGAGTTTAGAATATGGAATCATTTCTGTATAATCATATTAGATTATTTTTAAGATACTGAAGAGTCCATGTTTTATTTTGTTTTAAAAAAATAACATATGCATCTTTAAATTATTGTATTCGCCATTATTCTTCAAAGTATGGAAATAAATTTTCTCTAACAAAGTTTATTATTATAAAATACACAAAGTTAATTCTACTTGGCCATGGACTCCCATTATGAACTTAGAGGACTTCCATTTAAAAGAAATTCTAAGTCACCATCGAAAACTTCCAGTAATATGGTGCCAGCTCCCTGGTTGACCAGGCTTGTGGTGAGTCAGCTAGGAAGGTGTTCCTCTACAACATCCCATATTAGGAGATTCCAGAAGTTTGTCCTATTTTCCCTTATTGCTGGAGGTTCTTCATTGGCTAAGAGTTGTGATTTGTAAATTCCAGCTGTGACATCACTTGACCTTAGTCTAAAAATGACCTATTCTCCATTCTTCACATTACTAAAGCTGGTTGCTTCCTCTTCTAGGATTCCTTCAAGTTCAAAACGTGGCATATTCAAAAGTATTTTAAGTGAGGGGTACCTGTAATATATTTCATTTTTCCCGAGTATAAACTTCCTCACTGAAAACTCTGGCAATTAAAATTTACTATTGTGAGTTATAGTAAAAGCTTGGAAATATTCAAATATATATTGAAACTTCTGAAATTGAACTGAGTTAAATTACACGAAAGATACTATTTACAGAATAAAATATCATAAAGTGCCTTCTGCATATTATATTTTATGAGTCTAACTCTGATATACACAATAATATTTCATAACCTACCTGGAAGGCGCTGGTTTAAGAAGATGATTTTGATAGTGTCATTAAAGGCAAAAAAAATAAGATTCCCCAAAGGCACTGATGGATCATTCTTCCCTGGAAGTCTTTCATAATACAACAGTACATAAAAATAAGCTCACAGAAAATAAAATTTGAATGTGCATGTCAGGCCTGTGGAAAATGCCAACTTCTCAAATTCAAAGCAACAGAAAAATAACATAAAGGAAAAAACTGAGAGATCCAATTTTTTTTAAACTTGAAACTGATATAACTGAAAAGTAGAGAAACTACAATAAAAAGAGGAAAACTGACTGAAGACTTATAATACAATAATGGGTTAACATAATGTGCAAAGCCTACTAGAATTTACAAAAATACAAGGTACTAAATATATGACAAAGGATAAAAACTGTACAAAATATCAATAGAAAACACCACTAGAGAAATTGTAAACTGGTAACAACCCTTTTAGAAGCAACATGGCAAACTGGATTTAGAGCCATGAAAGCATTCATTCTCATTGCTAAAAATTTCTCCTAAGGAACTAACAGAAAAACAAATAACAAAATTGCAACAAGTACATACAGCATCAGCCATGAAACCCCAAAATTGGAAACAACCTCATAAATCCTCAGTAATAGGTACAAGACCTGAATTAGCTACTCTGGGGAGTGAAAAGTATCCTAAGTCATGAGCTTGTCTCCAAAGAGCTTAGAAAGCAAGACATGTATATGAAAAGACTCCACCACAAAGCAATAAATGATCATTGCTAAATCAGTAGTCAGGCAATCCTAATTCAGAGGAGAAAGAAATCAATTCCCACTTCCCACTGAGCGATCAAAGAAGAAATGGAATTCATGCTGACCTTGAAAGCAACGGTAGGATTTTCATTGGCAAAAACTAAAGAGGACAGCATTTCAGATCAAGATAAATAATAACATGCTCTACTGCAGAATACTATAAAGGGATAGTCTGTGAAATATTAATGTATCTCTCTCAAAAAATAAAATAATATGGTTCCATGGACAAACAAGTTAGAGTAAGACTGCAGTAGGCAACAAGGTCAAAGTTTTTATGTATGATCAGACCTGGGTTTTAGAAAGATCACACTGCTTGCAGTATGAAGAAAGGGCTGAAGTTAGGATGTTGGGAGACAGAAGTCAAGATACCATTTAGAAAGCTATTACAATAGAGCGGGAGAGCAGATGGATAACTGAACTTTACACATCTGTGCTAGGGACAGAGAGAAGTAGATGCTATGAGGAGTCCTTAGCAGATAGAATCAATCAATTGGATTGCAGAATTGGCAACTGATTGGATGTGGGGCCCAAGGGAATACGAGTCAATGACAACACTGAAATGATGACATTGAAATTTCTATTTTGGCCAATTCCCATATACCACAATAGATAAAATAAGAAGGGAAACAAGTTTGGATTAGACGGTAAGAAAGGAAATTAATTTGGTTGTGTGCATATTGAATTTGAAGTTGCTAGGAGCCAACCAGTTGGAGAATTCCAGCAAGCAGCTAGAAACATCGGTCTAGAGTTTGGGAGGGAAAACGGATGAGACAGCAGCAGTTGTGGGAATTGAAGAAGATGCTCAGGGAGATCACACCCAGCAGGACAAGATGAACTCTAGGGCAACACCAGTATTTAAAGAGTGCCCAGAGCTGGAGGAGCCATTGAAGGGAAGTGAGAGAAATCAGGTGCCTGGAGCCACCAAAACCAAGGGTTGGTGAGTACATGGCTGGAAGAATTCCAGACGTCAGCATCCAGTGCTCCAGGGACAGCAGAGATCACTGGCCTGGCCATTAGGAGGCCACCTGTAATGGCCACTTCAGGTAGGTAGTGATGCCAGATTGCTTGCATTCATTCATTTATCTATTCATTCTCTCTTTCTCCTTTCTTCCAGTGATATTTATTGAGTACTTGCAACTACTGTGTTAGGCAGCGAGGACTCCAATGGCTCCTTGATATAAAATAAATAAGCATATTACAGTGTAATGATGCTAATCAGGGGACTGAAGTAAGATTGGAAGTTGAGGAAGTAAAGGCAGCAAACACAGATATTTATCATGGAAGAGCTCTGCATTTGAGAGGTCAGCAAGATAAAGGAACGAAATTTTTAGATTGTGGGAGACTTGTATATCTGTAGGCTGAGGGGATGAGAATGGAGATGTTATAGGCAGAACAGGTTATCTGAATGTTTGCCACATAGCAGACCCTGTTCTAACACATGCTATTTTACCTGTAATCCTCACCACAACCCCATGAGCTAAGTATGAACGCACCACTTATCAGAGGGCAAACTGAGGCACAAAGAGTTAGGCAGCTTGCTCAAGGTCACCTGGCTAGCAAAGGTGGAGCCAGGATTCAGACACAGATGGTCTGACTCCAGAGCCATGACTTAACCATGAGCCACGCACTCTCAGGAGGGCACCCATCTCACCCTCCTTACAGGAGAGAAGGGAGGCCCAGAGATGGGAGAGTACAAGAAGAGAGCAGATGAGCTCAGTGCTGAGCGTATCAATGGGTAAGAGGAGACAAGGCCAGATTGGAAGGAAGGAACAGGAGCGCAATAGCCAAGAGAAACACATTCAAGACTGAAAGACTGGGTGTATTCTACATGTAAGCAGAGGAGCCATTATAGCACAAAGTGGTTTGTCTGTGGCCAGGTTTATAGGCAGGAAACTGGTTGGAAGACTACTATATAGGACACATGTATCCTAAAGGACCTGATCTAAGAGAAGCCGTAAAGGGAACAGAAAAGCAGGGGCAACTACAGATTCTATATGGAAAAGAAAAACTAACTGAGAAAGAAAAACTAAGATATGTATTCTTATCTTAGGAGCCTATTACAATAGTATAGGGAAGAGATGACAGGAGTCAAGTGGTAGGAATACAAGGAGTTATAATTTAATATTTTTTAACTTTTTGTATCTTTCAAAATTTTCTACAAAATGCTCACTGTAGAAAAATGTATCACTCCTTCAGTCAAAAAAAAATAACATTGTTAAAACAGTAATAAGGACTTGAAAACTATAATAATGGTGGTGGAGAGAAGAGAAAAAAATCGAAGAACTGCCTTAAGCAGAATCAACAGAATTTGGTGATAGCTTGTATTTGAGAGACGAAGAGAAGGAGTCAAGGGGGATGTTAAGTTAGATGGTGAGACCATTTAACAAGATCCAGAATTCTGGATAATGGAAAAGAATGAGGTCACATTAATACACGTTGAGTCTGAAAGGACTAATGATGAGAGTATCAGTTGTCTATATCCAGGTGGTTGCAGTGCCAAAGAAAGGTCTGGTTAGGAGTAATTGGTCTTAAAAGAGTAGTTAAAATAATGGGACACCACAGGAGATGATCCAAAGACAGAAAAGTGGAGGACACCTTGTTTAAAGGTGAGACAAGTAAAAAGGGACAGAAAATCACCATTAGAACAAGACAGTAAGTAATCATTGCTACAGATAAAACCCACCAATAAATGCCAACATTCATGGGCAAAAGTTTAAGGAGAAACAAGATATTTACATAGCCTCAAAGTTTCTCCCCAAAATATGTATTAATTACAAAAGGGGGAATAGTAACTGTAGAGTGAAGATAGCTGGCAGACACCACCTTAACCAACTGATCATGGTTAACTTCACCAGCGGTTAGACACAGCAATATCATGTACCCCCTGAAATGACACACTGAGAAGGTCATAACATCACTTCTATGGAATTCTCACCACAAATGCATAACTTCAACCCAAACTGAAGCTAAACCCATCAGGTAAACCCAAATTGAGAGACATTCTACAAAATAACTGACCAGTAATCTTCAAAACTGTCATGTCATTAAAGATAAGGAAAGACTGAAGAACTGTCACAACTTGGAGGACATGAAGGAGATATGACAACGAAATGCAATATGTGATTCTGGAACCATAAAAAGGCCATTAGTGGAAAAATTGATGAAGGCTGAATAAAGCCTGTAGTTTTGTTACCAGCATTGTTCTAAAGTTAATTTTTACTTCTGATAATTGTATCATGATTGTGTAAGATGTTCCACTAGGGGAAAATGGGTGAAGGGCATATGGGAACTCCCTATCTTTGTGACACTTCTGATAAGTGCAAATTAATTTCAAAATAAAAACTTTAAAACATGAGCCAGGTAGCCTGGAAAAGATAAAATTGAATCCCTACTTCACGTACTGTCCTAATACAACTCCCATTAGAATATTCTTTTTAACAAAAACATATAAATACTAGAAGATGAGGGAAATGGCTTCATAATCTCAGAGTACAGAGGGCCCAAGAGGCATGAAGATCAAGCCATAAATGAAAAGAGTGATACTTTTGATTATATAATTTTCTTTTAAATCTGCATAGCAAAAATCATAATAAACAAGTCAGTAGATAAAGGAAAATCTGGAAAAAAATACTTTCAATTAATATCACAAAGGGCTAACATCTTTAAAAGAAAAAAATCCTACAAGCCAATTAAAAAAGACCTCAATCAGGTAGAAAAATGGTCAAAAGCTATGAAGAGACAATACATCAAAAAATAAATACAAATGCCTTTTAATCATATGAAAAGATCAAAATTAAAACTATAACAAGATACACGTTTTTCTTTTCTTAATAGATTGGCAAATGGCAAAATATTTGGTAACACATTGTCTTGCTGGGGGTATAGAAAAACGGCCACTCATACATTACTGGGGGGTGTGTAAACTGGTACCACCTCTATGAAGAGAATTTTGCAACAGCTCTTAAAAGTTTACTGCTTGTACCTCTCTATCCAACAATATTACTTCCAGGAATTTATCCTACAGATATTCTCCTACAAGAGTGGAAAACTTATATCCACGGATATTTACTGCAAAACTGTTTCTAATAACAAAGGATTGGACACAACCTAAATGCCCACCAATAAAACACAGGTTAAATAAATTATGGAACATTTGTATAAAGGAATGCTATGAAGTCAGTAAAAAGAACACATTAGTTCTAGATGTATGATATGATACATTGTTAAGTGCACAAAGCAAGGTGCAGAGCTGTGAGCAAAGTTACCTTCTGGGCAAATGACATGTATATGTTCACCATACGCTGCTATGTCTGAGAGGTTACTCAAAAAACTAGTAAATTCATTGCCACTGGGGAATTTTAGAGAGAGTATGTTTTATAAATTTTCAAAAATTAATTTAAAAATGTTTAATATAGCAAGGAGAGGCATAGAGGAAGCCAGTGCATTAGAGAAAGAAAGTAGATGACACCTAGTCAGGGGAAAGAAAAATTGTCAAGAGAGCTGGATGCCTGGAAATCATGGTTGGAGAGAGATTCCCTAACCATGGGGTGACACATGGGTTTATTCTGTTGGGGACCTGGGAAAAGCCCTCACATTGCAGCTCCAGAGTCAGACAGTGTCCACTGGCGGGGCTGTCAAGCTGTGCATGGGAGCCGAGGAAGATGTGGGACTTGTTTCTAATACAGGCAAATCTGATGTACAAATTACCTTATTTATATCCTGAAGATAACACATCTGCATAGTTTTTATCCTAATGCTTAAAGGAAATGCTCTGGCCCTCTCATATCTACATTCACACAAGATGTTAAAAGAATGCCTGAGATAGTAAAAGATCAGTGGCTGCCAGGAGTTCGGGAGGAGGGGGGATGAATAGGAGGAGCACAGAGGATTTTTAGGACGGTGAAACTACACAGTGTGATACTACGATGATGGATGTCATTACACCTTTGTCAAAACCCACAGAATGTATAACACCAAGAATGGACCCTAATGTAAACTGTGGACTTGGGGTGATAATGACATGTCAGCACAGACTCATCAATTGTCAACAAATATACCCCCCTGGTGATAATGGGGGAGGTTGCTCATGAGTGGGGGCAGGGGGATATGGGAAATCTCTGTACTTTCTGCTCAATTTTGCCATGCACCTAAAACTGCACTAAAAATAAAAGTCTACTTAAATGTGGCAGGGGGGCAGGGGGAGATGCCTGTTCCTCAACACATACGTCACTGATGCTTAAGCATCTTATGAAGAAAAAAAACCAACCCACCAATCAATGCTTGGGATTTATAGTACATCTTTCTCCTAAGAGTTCAAAGGTTTTAAATGTTATTCCTTCATTTATCTTGACAGAATTTACACACCTACTGTGGAATATAAATAGTGCAAAATTGGGGAAAAAGAGGCAATAAAGGGAAAATGAGGCCAAGTCTCAAGGTGAATTACTTGCAGAAATAGGCTACAATTCAACTTTCCTTATTAAGCATCAAGATTTTTTTAAAACATATGAAGGCCACTTTGAAAGCAAACAATTAAGAGTGTCATTCATGGTCTCCTCTTAAGTGTGTGTGTGCATGTCTGTGTATATATACATACGTGCGAAGACAGACACAATCATATTTATGCACACACAAACATACACTCACTCATGCATTTATACTTCAGGCTAAGAGCCAGCTCTATCAACGTGCTTAAACCAAATTTAGGCATAAGAATCTGCATATAACAATAATAAAGCCATGCAGGTGATGGTGAGACCATTAAAAATAAAGAAACTCACATGTCCTTGTGATTGTAATTCAGAATTTTTAGTCTGAGATAAGTGAGAAACAACAAACAAAAGAAAAATTACAAGTCAAATGCACTTGACAATGTACTCACTAAAAGGATTTAATTTAAAACTCAAACATCATCATTTTGGAAGAGGAAATGAGAAGCTAACAACACGCACTGACGTTTACATAAAATTAGTATGTAAAGTGAGAGATATGAACTTAATGATGAATATGAAGCAATGGTTTGCATTTCAACAGACTAAGCAAAAATGTAATTGACAAAGAGGCGAATCCAAATGAATTTCAGCTCTTTCACCAGTAAGCGCAGCTGCACGCTAATTGTCAGTGTTATAAATGAGAAAAAAATCTGTTTAAAATGAAAATTTTTTTAAAATGCTGTAATATGTGAACTTAAATACTGTACTGAAGTTACTCATTCACTCAATCAGAAAAAAGTATTTATTTCCAAAAAAGTAATTTTTTAACATCGGAATAGTCAATACGCAGCTACTTCATATTGATTGGGGAAAAGTATTTGGAGGCAAATGAGAACATTAGTGTTTCTGGGAGCAGTATCTGTCACTCCTGGAATTAAGTCAAGGTTAAAAACATTTGTTTCCAAGAAGCTAATACAATAAAATTTCATTTAAAAGCCACTAAGAATACCCCAGTCAGTATCTTATTAGTGGCGGTTATGAGCTCCAGCTCTGGCACCAGCCTTCCTGGGTTCAAATCCTGACTCTACCATGCCTTGCTGTGTGACTATGAGCAGATCACTTAACCACACTGTACCTCACTTTTCTCATCTTAGTGTAAGATGATAACAGTACTTACCTCCTAGGATCATTGTGAGAATTAAATGTGTTCGTACTTGCAAGGCACATGCTCAATAACTGTGAGCTATCATGAATATCCTCGGTCAGGACAGCAGTCTCTCAGAGCAGGCATTCTTTTGTGTTAAAAAACTGACAAAGAAGATGGCGGCAGGCATGTCATGATTTTGCTGGTCCCTGGATGTAAAATAGCGTCATTTCCTACCTCTTGTACCCTCTCTTTGGTGGATGGGAATTATGGAAATATCTCTGGCCACTTCTCAGTAAAGATCAAGTCTGAGTGGGAAACTGACTGAAGTTTCCCTCCTCCCATGGATGCTGCACAGCTGAGGAATCAAACTCCGGCTGTCCGAGAATGTGCTTTGAGATCTTGGCACATTTCCCTACAACACCATCAGCCCTCAAAAGGATGGTTTGGTGACGGGTCATGCACCTGACTTTGCATTTAATCTCTATCCAGATCCCCTGCAATATCCCCCTAAACGTTTTATTTATCCTTATATTTTCCAAGGTCATGAAAAGGACAGGGCGCAAAAATCAAAGCTGCTGCAGAAAGATTTCATGTTTATTCTTCCCCTTTAATTTACTGGAAGTTCCAACATCTGAATAGAAGGAAAAAGGCCAAGCCTACAGGCATCTTGGCAGGATGACAAGTCATCGAAAAGAGATGTGAATTCCCACAAAATAAACACACCAAACCCAGGCTCCTCCGCATCCTCTCAAGTCCAGTCATACTGTGACTGGCCTGGCATCCTGCCAGGGGATAAAGGGAAGGAAAATGGGAGAAAGACACAAGAAGGCCTCAGCCCTGAACCACATACAAACTCTGGTTCCAAAGGAGGACAAGCGAGCTTCCCTGTGTGCGGTCAGGGCAGAGCAACCCAAAGCTCCACGGAGTGCTGGAAGGGAAGCTTCCTGCTCCCCGCACAACAGAGGAAGGACGTTACATGCAGGGCATTCCTCCAGGATCCAGTAAGATAACAGGGTCCGGGCAATCGTGTCTGGAGGAAAGATGAACTCCGGGTGAAAACATGTACTTCCAACCCTCCAGACTTCCTTTCCATGTTCCTCTCTGCCATGTATTACCCCATCAGGACCTTGAGACCTCAGTCTTAGAAAAACCTACCCTCCAAAGAGGATCAGCCATCCCCGTTTATACCTTAGCAATCAATTTAACCCCAGTTATTTCTCTCCAAGTCATTCTACTTTGCTTATGGTTTCTAAGGCGATTAAACGCTTTATGTCCTGTCAAATGGAGTTGGTACCAAGGCAAGAGTAGCTCAGAGCAGGGAATCAACTCTGCTTGCGCAGGACACCAGGCCTCATCTGTGGACCCAAACAGTCCCACAGCCACACGAAATGCCTAAAACAGATCATTACTATTAACCTAAATTGGACTTAAAAAAAATAAACCAAACAGATTGATTCCTTTATATCCCCAAATACCATACAAAGACAACAACCCTTTAACCTTAAAAGGAAGCATCATATTAGAAAGAATTGCCAGAAATCCTAATTTTTGGTCCAGCATCACCACTAATTACCATGTAACCACAGACACGTCACATGAATTTTCTGGGTCTCAGTCTCAATTAATGGGTCTGACACCTATCTAAAATTCCTTTCAACTCTAAAATTTCATGATCCATTAGTAATTTTCAGTTCAAGTACTTGCAGAAATTGTGAAAGCAAAAGTTCGATTTGCACCTAGAAAAGAATACGAAGTATGTGATTTAAGATCTGAAAATGGACTTTTAAAACTAATGTAGCATGGATGTGACAAAAAAAGAGAGAATGCTGTAGAATTAAGACCCTTCTTCCCTCAACCCAGTATTCTAAGCTACCTGACTTAACACCATTAGTTTTTTTCTTTTTACACTACAATACAGCAAAGTGAAGTCTTAAATGTGTGAAACAATAGGGACCACAGCCCTAAGGCTGAAGGATACCTCTGATGGCGCAAGTGGGAGATGGCCAGAACAACGTGGAAATGTGAGAAGTATCCTCTAGAGTCACCTGCTAGTTATTTCATAATGCTCACCTTCCACCAGTTGGTCCAGGCTGGATATCTTCTTGAGCCCATCAATGGTGTAGATTGTTCTCACTCCCTGGGGCAAATTCACGTTATCCGACAGAGTTCGGGTCAAATCAGCCAGCAGGGCCTCAAAAGATCGGAACCGGTCTGGGGAGATGGCATACACAATCCCTTTGAAGTATCGATCTCCGTTTCGATAGAAACGAACTTTCTTGGCCTTCTTCTCAGAGCTGAGGGTCTGCAGGGTGCGCGTTCGGTAAAAGCTGCAGTGGGCGCTGTGCGTTGGGCTGGGCAGCCCGTTCACCCGCGACCCTCTGCTGTATCTCTGCGCCTTATCGCGCTCATCAAAGTGCTCCAGCTCCATGTCTCTGCCGAAGGACATCACGGAGTTAACGTTGAACCTATGAGGCACAGAAACAAAAACAGAGATACATACTGATGTTATTTTAAGATCATGATTTGAAAGGCTCAGCTTGAGAGCAGCTGGTGGAAATATTGCTATAATTGATGATATATTTGAGTTTTCAAGTTGGGAGAGAAGGAAGATGACACAGCAACAGACGTGGCAGCCCCCAGTGGAAACAGCTTATTAATCAACCCCAGTTTTGTCAGTAACATCTCCTACATATTGATCACCTATAAGTTTCAGACTTCCAACAGCTCTTATTTCCAATAGCCACAACAAATCTTTCAAAGTATTATCATCCCTATTTACAGATGAAGAAACCGAGGCACGGAAAAATTTCTCCTGAATTTCTCCCAGTAACATGGTTAAGAAATGTTTGAACCAAAAACTCTGACCCAGGTTTGCCTGACTTCAAAGCCCCAGGTTTCCTGCAGGGCAGTGTGCTAATCCTGGGGGCAGGTGGCAAATAAGCTTTCCTATAACTATAGACTAAAGAGGTGGTGGGCCAGGACGCAAAAGAGGACGGGCAGCATTTAAGTCACACTGTAAACGTTTTACGAACTGTTTGTGCTCCCCATGGCCAGCTAGAGAGCAAACTGAATCAGTTCATAGGTTCCACCAATTTAAGGAAGATTTTCTGACACATTCATATATTCAACAAAAATTTTTTAAAGTGAATTCACCGTAATTCATTTACTGACATTTACTACTTCAGCTAAGTTGGGTTAAGAAAAAGGAGGAGGAAGAGGAGAAGAGGAAGAACAAGGGGTAAGAATTACTTCTTCTTTGGAGAGTTCTGCTGTTCCCTCCGCTAAGGCTCTATCTCCATGGTTAAGGAAACCGAGGCTTAAAAAGGTTGATCAAGTAGATTTCTCAAGGTTACACAGCTGGTACAGGGTCAAGTCTGGATGAACATCTTTAAACCTCGATTTACTCAATCACACATGGGAATGCTAACAGTACCTACCTCGCAGCTAATGTTAACATTAATACATGAAGCACACATGAAGCACGTAAGATAGTGTCTAGCATGTGGTATTAATATTTTTTATTAATAAAATCTGCCTTTCTGTTCCTGACTCTGTTCCAGAAAGAACTAGTAGGAATAGAATCTTCCCCTTCTGGTGAAGGAGGCTCCTGGTGAGTCCTCATTTCCATCTTATGACGTTCAGAAAGGTATGCCTGCACCCCCATGGCCCCATTTTACTTTCCATGGAGCCTTGTTACCAGCAATCTGCCGTGGGATCAATTGATCCTTGCTAGGGGGTTAGCTGGTAAGGGCTTGTGGTGCTACCCCTTGCAGGGGGATCTGCGTTTTAAGAGGACAATCCAGAAAGCGGAAAAAACTCAGAACTCAAAGGAAAGAAGTTTCAATGATAAAATGTCAGGCATGTTGAAATAAAATATAAGGGAAATGGAAAATTTGGGGCAAGAACTTCATAAGGGCTTCCCAAATCCCACCACTTAGATTACGTCACCTTTCTGAAGGTCAGTTCAAAGTAACCTAAAGTACTGCCAAGCCCCCGACCTTTCCCTGACCCTCAGGAAACTGACCTCCGATCCATTCAGAGTGGCTAAAAATTCACGCTCAAAAGCCACTGCTAGAGATTGTGTACTCCCGAAATGAATGAAGTGGAAAGAGCTAACATTTATTGAACGGCTATGATGTGCCTGACACTATTATTCAGCAATCAATCGTGTAATATGCTAAAAATTCTCTTCTAAACCTCATGGCAATCCAATGAGGTAGGTAAGATTATTGTGACTGAGTGTGAGTACAGGATATACCCAAGGTCTCAAAGTCATAATTGAGGAAGTTGGGATTAGAACGCAGATTTACTCTAACTGATTCCCTCCTTTCTGCCCCATGTGCTGTGTCCTAGTGACCCAGACGCCAGGAGATTGGCCCCTCGTCACATGTAAAGTAGGGGTTTTTAAAGCCCTCACTCCTAACTAGCTCTGTGACCTTGGGCAGGCCACTTAACTGCTGAAGACCTTATCTGTAGACAGAGGCAGCAGTGGTCATCAAGATTCTCTCGCCAACCCCCCTGAAGAGTGGGGGAGGGGGGCAGCAGAATGTGATTTAAATAGGAGTGATTATTAGTCCAGTGTATTTTTTCCTCCAAATATGAAAACTACCTCATGCCTCTTAATAATTCATAATAGTCTAAATTTGCATTTTCCAGAAAAAGTTATACCATACATAGGTAGGTAGGAACTGGTTTCATTGATTTTGAAGTTAGATAATTTCAAAACAATTATCTTGATATGCAGTCTTTTCAGGCAGCTATTAACTGAACAACAGAACCAATATTTTGCCCATGATATCATAACTGCTCCTATTTTATTTATTTGCTTTTCTAAAAGGCGTTCTTTTGTCTTCCGAAACAGGGGTGTGTGTCCGGGGCGGAATGATACTGCCAGTACTCGTGCCAACTCACTAAGCCCTTCAAACCAGTAAATTACAAAAGCCAGATTGACTTTTGAAGGTTTGGTTTTATTTTTAAAGGCAGTGATCATTCTTCCAGGCCCAGGGGTTTCCTCCCCAATCTATATACAAACCAAAGGAAAACAAGCTGGACTATAGCAAAGGACGGCACAATTGTGTCACCAGAGAGTTCAAATCTAGTTCAAAGGGGCTCAGGTCACTTCATAATTTGCAAAGAGCAAATAATTTAGCAAGTGTTGAACCTCCCTAGAGGAAACAGGCTTTTTGAACCAAGAATTCCACAACAAATGAAAAAAGATCAATTTAAAAGAGAAAAGTTGATTTTGTTTGTTCTTTATTTGCCTATTTCCTCACACTGGATCATACCTTCAACCAGGGCAAGGACCACATCTTTTACTTCCCTTCACTGAGCCTGCCCAAAAGTAGGCAGTGATGTTGGCGACAAAGAAAAACCATACTCAAAGTGAAATCATTTTCAAGGCTACCACTAAATAAATGTCAAAAGCCACACTACACACCCTAGTGTTCCAGTATTTATGTGTGGCATCAAAATAGGGATCCTTTCCCTTGCCTTGGCTGGCTCAGTTCTTCAGTTGGCTTAGTCATATATCTGAACCAAGAGCTCCTGAAGAACATTCACTGGGTTTCCACAGGGTCCCACTTTCTCCACAGGAAGCCCACTACAGCACAGAGCCACACTTCACAGATCATAAGTGGCTAAGGGCCTGGGTACACACGCGTCATGGTGCCAAGAAGGTAACTACAGTGCTTTAGCCACAGATCAGGGACACTTGGGAGCGGAAGAAGAGGGCCTGGCTCTTATGAGAGATTTTCCTATAAACTCTGCCATGCTAAGAAATCAGCATCCTCGATTGTTCTCTGTGGGATTTCTCACCATTTTGAGGAACCTCTGTGTTCATCCTCCTCTAGATGAGCAAATGACTTCTGTTTCAGAGATTTCCACAAACACACACACCCCCCCCAAACACTACCGCCTCTAAATACATGCTGAACCTGGGAATCCCAAGGCATATTTTGCCAGTGGGATTAGGATGCAGATGCATGGAGAGGTGTGGAATAAGAGGCACACACACCTTCAGAGTGCATGCACCACCCTGGATCATAGATATCACAGGACGTGTGCGTATCTTCTATACATGTAACCTACATATAACCTGTCTTAAAATCTCTTCTGACCGGCATTCATGTGACATTTCATGCTTAGAGCGCCGTCCTACTTTCCTTTCCCGTCGAAAGGCAATAGATTTAGGAACATTCACAAAACCTATTCACGGAACACCCTGCAGTGTGGCCCCTGAACGCGTGTGCACCATAATCTGAACACACATTCACAGGTGCGGAGAGTGGGAGCCGTTTTGAATGAAACCTTTCATCTGTTCCCTCTCCTACAAGGATCTCCTTGCCAAACCTGATTTTCAAAAGCAGCCTCTTTTGTGGGGCAATGCAGGGCTGTGCGTGCACTCCCACCAGCAGGAAAATGCCATTCCCTCTCCGCATGCTTTTAGCCCTGCAGGTAGTAATTTGTACAAGAGGCAGCCTCGCTGTCCCCGAAGGAACTTGAGACCCTGGAAATGTACTTGCAACACCCACACTGCAGCCACCCACCACGCACAGAACGCCCCATCCTCAATCACCCTCCCGGGCACACGGAAAAGCATACACACAATAAGAGGCCTGGCCCGGCCACTCCTTCCAGGCGCAGACTTGGCGCTCGCTCCGCGGCCAGTTCTGACAATGACACACACCTTTCCCAGCTCCTCCGCCCTGACTCTCCATCTCCACGAACAACGCGGAGAAAAGCATGGGGGGCCCCACTCGCCCGACGCCGCGTTTTAAGCTGGGTGGCACCAGACAAAAGAGGCAGGTGCCAGCAGCCCCGGGGCCGCCCTCACACGCCGCCCCAGCCGCGGCCAGGCTGGCCAGGGCAGGGCAGCGCCTTTCGAGGAACGGCGGGCGGGGCGGCGGCGGCCGAGGCAGGGGTCCGCCCTGCCCTCCGCTCCCCGCGCTCCCCGGCGCCCCGCGGCTGCGGGAGGAGCGGGCGCGGCGAGCCGCCGGCGGGCCCCCGGCCGGCGCGCCCCGAAACTCCCTTCCGCAGCGAAGGCAAACCACGCACCGGTCCGCGGAGAGACGCCGCCGGGGGTCTTTGTGGCCGCGCGCGGGGCCGCCTCCTGGTGCTGTCCTCGCCGGGCTGGGCGCGGCCGGGGCTGCGGGGCTGCGGGGCCGGGGCTGGGCTGCAGCAGCTGAGGGCGCGCGGGCGTCTCGGCTGCAGCCGCTAGTGCAGGGATGTGCCTTGGCCCGACCTCATTGAAATGCGGCGCTTCGCACAGCCTCACTCCAGCCTCTCTCCCAAGAGGAGGGCGGCGGCGGCGGCGGGCGCGCTCCCTTTTCTTGTGCCTCACTCGCTCCCACACCCTCCCCGCTCCCTCCTTCTCCGCCTCCGCGTGCGCGCCCCGGCGCCCCCGCCCTTCTTGGCAGGGCGCACCCACCACGGCTGAGCCCAGGGTCCGCCTCCTCCTCGCGCCCTCTCCGGGCCGCAGCGACCTCAGTGCATCTGGCTTGAGCAAAGCCCCAAACCTCCCCGGTCCCCAGCACTGGTTGTCTGGAGATAGGGGCGGATGGGATGGTGGACCTGAGGTCAGAGGAAGAGAACGTGGACCGGGCTACGTCTGAGCCAGGAAACGTGCAAGGCAGAGAGGTGAGGTGTGGCCCAGCGGTGAGACCCCCGCCCCCAGGGGAGGCAAGGGAAATAGTTCCTCCTCCCACCATACACACACACTTTCGTGTGACCTCATGGTTTGACACCCTTCCTGGGATATGGAAGCCCATGTGATAGCCCTCTCATCATTTCTTGCCCAGGATACATCAATGCAGCGCCTTCTGGGAGGACCAATCCCGGACCTCCCAACCTACCCATTCTGGTGTCACCCTCAGCCCCCGTAATTGGGAAGGGCCAGATCTGCTCATAGATCCCACCTGTCATCTCCACTTGACCTCAAGACTTGAGTCACCCCTGAAATAGTGACCTCTGCTTGGAACCAAATATGTCATGGTGGGCCCTTGATAAATTAAGGGCCAGGACTCACTGCTGGACACCTCCAGGCTGCCAAGGCCGGCGGTCCGTGCTGGAAAGCCCCATGAGCTCACATGAGCCTTCCTTCCCAAGGCAGGAATGTTCTCAGAGCCCAGGCTGTTCACAGCTTCCTCCAGTTTTTACACAAAAGTCCAGTGAGTGGGAGCAGGTCTCAGACTTCCCTGAAACCTTAGCCTGTTTCAGCCAGCAGCCGGAATTTTGGTTCACTTAATCTCCTGACTTTCAGTCATGTCACTTGAGACATTTATTTGTCTCAAATACCTATACATGTACGAGTACACATATGTATTTTTTCTCTTCCTGAGTTTGCACCTTTCAATGGAAAATCAAATTTTATTTTTCCCTCCCCCACTGAGCCCAGTTATGTATTTGACTACTTATTATTAATAAGAGCTATTCTGAAATAATTTCAAAGTATTATGTAAATACTAAGTAATTACCATTTGTTATAACATGCAGCTGAAATGAGATGCATGTTACATATTCAACAAGTTCTGCAGCATTTATTTTTGAACGAGTGCATAGCCCAGGGATGAGAGTACAATGAACTCACCAAATTAACTAAATGCAAAGTCCGGAGCCTATCCCTTCAAATTCTAATGCAAAATGAGGGCCATGGCGTACGTGTAGAGAAAGTAAGGAGCCAAGTGTATTTTCTTGAGAACAAAAATCAGAGCTTCTGTTTATCTTTCCAGTGACAAATGCCAAATGATTTCTGCCAAAATGCTAAACCAAGAAATAAATTCCATCTCCTAACCCCTATGGATATTCTATGAGGGTCATTTCTTAAGCACTTTAAGTAACTCAACCGTATCTTACCTCTCTCTTAGCTCTTCTACCTGGGACATGCAGATAACGTGTTCAAAGAAAGACCTTTGGGTCTGATTCTCTCGTTTGCAATGTGCTCTCAGTAGAAATAACCTTTCCAGTGCACCAAGGGGCACCTGGCCATTCAGTAGATGGGACACTAAGTAGTACCCACTGGCCACTATACTGTGGTGGTATCATTTAGTCGGGACAGCAGGCTGGTACTAAACGGTACCCAGAGACCTGACAGAAGTTAACTACAGAAGTGCCTAAGCCACTTCCAGGGTAGCCTTTAGCAAATCTAACTCCTATTCAATAATAATTCTTGGGAGCTGTCCCGCCGTGGCTGAGTGGTTAAGTTTGCACGCTCCGCTTGGGCAGCCCAGGATTTCACCTGTTCGGATCCTGGGCGCGGACATGGCACCACTCATCAGGCCATGCTGAGGCAGCGTCCCACATCCCACAACTGGAAGGACCCACAACTAAAATATCCAACTATGTACTGGGGGGATTGGGGGAGAAGCAGAAAAGAAAAAAAAAAAGATTGGCAACAGTTGTTAGCTCAGGTGCCAATCTTTAAAAAATAATAATAACAATAATAATAATTCTTAACTGAAATGAAATTTAACCAAGAAACTCCTAATTCAAGTAATTTTTAAAAAACTAATGTTACTTCCTTTACATCACCAGGGTACTGGTGAAAGAAGTGAGTGGAATGAATGCATCCTTTTTCCTGTGAAAATCTGAGGTTAACAGAGATCTCACGCTAACTCCCCAAAGCAAATGCTCTTTAAGCTGTGTACCCCAAATGCTGTTCCAAGCAGCCCCAGCTCTGCATCCTGCAGGATGACAATGGCTTGGCCACAGTTCTGTCAGTGGCTCTTATTGAGTACTTGCTTTTTGCTGTGCCAGGGGCTTTAATACATTTTCTTATTTCCTTCTCACAAGAACCATTCAAGGTAGGCATTATTATCTTCACCTTAAGAGGAAGGAATGTAGGCATGGGGAGGTACCTCATTTGCCCAGAGTCACTCAGCTAATAAATGTCGAGCCCAACTCCAATTTTTAAAATCCCTGTGTTTTAAAATTCAAGTCAGTTTTCCAATTGCTAGGCCATATGCTTATAAAGCAATACCAAATTCTAGTGTGAAGTGTAATCTCTTTTGGGAAATACAGTCTTTTAATCAATGAATTTTTATTTTGTAACAGAAAGAGAAGACAGCTCTCACTTTGGTGAACGCTGCTTCCTGTAGCGATGGGCGCCATCAAATGTGTCTGTTTGGAGCTAAACTTTTCAGGAGAACATTTGCACTTCACCCTCTGACACAAAGCTGGTGGGCAATCTTATCTATGTGTGCTTTTTTTTTTTGCTGAAACTAAGTTTTCAGGTACCAACCGGGGAAGAGAAAAAGAACTAAAGAATAATGATTTTTAGTTGACCATGTATCTCTTTTTAGGTACTTGTTATTGGCTTCTTCATAGAAAATATGCTCAATCATGTAGATTCACAGAGAATTACAGATTCCGGGAGATTGGCAGGAAGAGATGCACTTCCTGTTTTCCCCTCTAGGAGGGGAGTTTGCTCTGTCCAGTTCATAATCTCTCTTCAGTTCTCCTCTGGGGCCAAAGGCATGCGGTGCTCCTGGGTTGGGGTACCAAGGATATTTAGTGCCTATCACAATTGTGAGAAATAGTTTTATAGAATACGATCATCATTCTAATTTCCCTTCGTATTTCTTCCCCTATGGTCAAGATCTTGATGGCATTTCCCACATCATTTCACAATTGCCCCTAATTACAGGACATTTCTGCCTTCTATGGGAATGACAGAAACTCCATGGTGATGGACCTTGGCCGCAGCCTGTCCAGGTTTTACCCCATACATGAATTCCCTCCACAACAAGTGATCTTGCAGTCTCTACTCTGCTGCTTCTAAAGGTGGCCCATGTGACAAAAGTGAAGAGAAGTAAGACTATCCTCTGAGAGTTAGGATAGGTCAGGGGATCCTAGACATAATGGATGAGATCTTTAAAAGTAATTTTTAAACTGGCCATTTATCTCCGGCTTGGCGCTCCAAACATGCTGAGAGGCCAAACTACATAAGGTTCTGGACCTGCACAAAGGAGGAAGGGCCTCTCCCACCCTAGGCACCCTCCCTCAGCCGACAGCTTCCCAGAGCTCATTTCTCCCTTTCCTGACAAAGTGTGATTTCCTTTAGGAGAGGGGAACTCAGCGAAGTCCACACCCCTGCCAGGCGGCTGTTCAAATTTAACTCAGAGCCACTTCCCTGGTGGCCCCAGGGTTCTCTTTGCATCTACAGAGAACAAATCTAATGGCCCTGCCTTTTAATTTTCAGCCCTATTATATTCTACCAAATTCTGCTCCTCATTAACTAGGGATCCCCAGCCCTTCAACTGTTTCTCATATGACATGGTTTGGAAGCGTCAGTGGTGCTCAATGGTCTGTACCTCCCTCAACATCTGCCTCTCAAAACTGGACTCAAAATGGCAACGGTGGTCTGACTGGGGAAGCTCCATGGCTTCCGTTGCCCTCAACACATTGCTTATATTAAAGGAGCCTAACAGCAAATCAGTGTCTCTGGCAGGCGTGACACTATTGAGTCAGCCAGTCAATTAAAATCTCCATGTGTTTCACGTGTTTTGTTCTTAAGGTCCTCCTTCTATATTTGTTCAATTAGATTTGGAGGACCTAAGTCCAGTGCTCCGTATTTTTCTTATTGAATCGTGTGTTGTTATTTGATCTACTTTTCTAACCTGTTGAGTGAGATCGTTTGGACACATGTCACCTTACACAAGAGCGATCCCTCCAGTTTCCCAACAGTCTGATTAACACTGCACCAACATCCTCATCTCAGTTGTTGATAAAAGCTTTCAACAGGAACATGGTCACAGCAGGCTCCCTCAGCTCACTGCCCAGGATCTCTCTCCAGGTTGATAGTTGGTGGCAAATGACTCTCTGAATGTACTTGGGTAATTACGGAGGTTAACATGTTCTCTGCAGCAAACAAATATCTAGAGATCCAGTGATAGCTAAAATTCACATTTTTACACCTAGGATTATATCCTTGACTTCTATACCATTTTGCGGTCATGAGTATTTATAGATTACACAAGTTTTCATTCTTTCATCCATTTATCCAATAAATAATTTTCCAGTGTCTTCAATGTGCCAGGCACTGTGCTAGGTGGGAGTAATACAATTATGAGGAAGAATTACAAGTATTCTTGGCCCAGGACATTAACAGCCTGTGGGGAGACAGATGTTAAATGCATATTACACAAATAATTACTTAATTTCCATATCACTAAGTACAGTGGAGGTAAAGAACAAAGAACTTCAGAGAGAGCTTCCCTTCCCTGAGGAAGTAACATTTAAGAAGGGACCTGAAGCTAGCCAGACAACAGGGCAGAAGAATATGATTCCAAGCAGAAGAAAGAGCTCTCTTTCTGAAGACTGAGTGGGAAGCAGTTTGCTCTAGGAGCAAGAGATGGGTGGAGCCGCTGGAAACCAGCGAGCCAGGTGAAATTGAGAAGGTGCACCTGCAAAGGTAGTTGGGCCGGCACCAGTGCTCCAGGGGCCATGGGCCATATTGAGGAAGGCAGACTTTGTCCTAAGAGAAAAGGGGAAATCACTGAAGGGTTTTAGGCAGGAAACTGGCAAGATCAGATTTGTGTGTTTAAGAGCTCCTATAGCTTTTCTGGCTGCTGTCAGAGCATATTGGAGAAGGATAGGGGAATGATAACAATTTTACTGCCAAGGTTGTGGTTAGAGAGGGGAGCAAGGGAGAACAGTGGGTGGGAGGAAAACTCTGAGTTGTTATATGTCTGCTATGGTTCCCTTGTTGTGATGTGAATCTGAACTTATGAAAGCATTCAAGCCCATGGAGTTTTTTAAGTCTATGGATTAAATATGGCATCTCCCAATGAAAAATATTATTGTTTAAAATTACAGGTTGTTTTTGATACAATCTTTTCAGAAAAAATATTTAAAAGTGTATATTTGTTTATTCTATCACTGGCCCAAGGAATGGAGTCATCCCCTCAACTAATGACCATTTTACTTAAGGACCCTAAAATTAACCTCAAAAATAGTTACCTTTGCTGGAATGCATTCAAATAAAAATCTGTTTTGCCACACTCTTCCTTCCAGAAGTTTCTTAAATAGACAATTCACTTTTTATATTCATTAAGGCACACGTATTAAAATGAACCACTTTCTTAATTCCCATTTCCTGAGAATCTCACCGATTCTAGAGGACACTTCAGAAGTCACAATAGTTGTGTCAGCACTCTCTGAATGTGGCAGAACTCACCAGGAACGTCTAGGACTTTTTAGACCTGCAGCTCAGACAATAGTGATCATCCTTTTATCAGATATGCCTGTATTCTGAATAAATTCATCAATAAAGTCAAAGAATCTTTGGCAACTTTTTAATGTATCCCAACCAGTCTTATTTTATTTTATTTTACTTTATTTTATTTTATATTTGTGGGAGTGGATTCTTAAAGCTATCTCCCAAACAAAGAGAAAACTTACCAAATTTCTGCTGTTGATACTATTCTACGTGAAAAAAAAGTCGAAGAATTTTTGGTGTATATATATTCTCCTAAACTTTTTCCTATGTATGTACTCATACAAAAATATAATTTTAAATACAAAAAAGTGGAATGGTAATATATATAATGTTTTATAACTCTTATTCTTTAAACAATTAACTCAAAATGCGTCATAATTCTAAATGCAAAAACTAAAACTATAAAACTTCTAGAAGAAAATATAGGAAAAAAACCTGAGTGACCTTTGGTTATACAAAGATTACTTAGAGAAGACACAAAAGCATGAAACAAAAAGAAGGATTAGACAAGTTGTTTTTATGAGATTTTAAAACTTTTGCTTTTCAAAAGACGCTGTTAAGAAAATGAAAAAGCAAGCCACAGACTAGCAGAAAATATTTGCAAAACATCTATCTGATAGAGGTATTCGGAATACAGAATCCTTATAGCTCAAGAAGAAGAACAAAAAGAAAGGAGGGAGCAAAAGATTTGAATAGACGCTTCAACAAAGAACAAAAAAGAATGCTCAACATCATTAGTCTTCACCGAAGAACACATAAGAACACTCAACATCATTAGTCTTTAGGGACATGCAAACTAAAATCACAATGAGATACCACTACACATCCAATAATAGCTAAAAATAAAAAGACTGATTATACCAAGTTGGGGGGGATGTTGAGCAGCTGGAACTCTCTTTCGTTGCTGGCTGGAATGCAAAATGATACGGGCACTTTGAAAAATAATTTGCCAGTTTCTTATAAAGTTAAACATACTCCTACTTTATGATGTAGCAACCCCACTCCTAGATATGCACCCAGGAGAAATAAAAACATGTTTACACAGAGACTTGTATTCAAATTTTCATCGCAATTGTATTCATAGTAGCTAAAAACTACCCAAATGTACATTTACTGGTGAATAGATAAACAAATCCAGCAATTTAAAAAATGGATGGACTACTGTTACATGCAACAACATGGAATGGATCTCCAAGCATTATGTTAAATGAAAGAAGACAGGCACAAAAGACTACACACTATGTAGTTCCACTTATATGAATGAAATTCTAGAAAAGGCAAAGAAAGCAGATTAGTGGTTGCAGGGGCTGGAGTTGGTAAAAGATTGATTGTAAAGAGGCATAAGTGAAATTTTGGGCATGATGGAAATGTTCCATATCATCATCACAGTGGTGGTTACTTACCTGCAGTATCCATTTGTGAAAACCCATACACTTAGAACAGATACTTTTTACTATATGTAAATTATAGCTTAAGAGAGCTAATTAAAATTTTCTGTATGCTAAATGCAAAGCCAGAAGACAAAAGAGAGGCTGGGAGAAAATAATTGAAATATATATGCCAGACAAGAGTTACTATTCCTAACTTACAAAGAGCCATAGCAAGTTTTAGATAAACATCAAATAATCTGATAGAAAAATGGACCAAGTATACACAGTTTTTCACATTAGGGTTAATGCAAATGGCTATTAATGATATGAAGAGATGCTCTGCCTTACTGGAAGGTCAGATGCACGTAAACAAACATGAGATGCATTTTCCCCCATCAATTTGGCATCTATTAGAAACACCGATAACACGTATTGCTGGTGAGGATATGGAGGAACAGAAACTCTCAATAGTTATAATAGCTATAATCTCTTTGGAACGCAAATTACAAATGTTCAGAGCCCTTGATCCAGCAGAATCTATCCTACAAAAATAAAAGCACCAGTATGTAAGGATTTGTGTACAAGGATTTTAATTGCTGGTCTGTCCCTACCCGCAATGGTAAAAATCTGAAGAGATTACTGTTTATAAATAGGGAAATGGCTGAATAAATAAGAGTAAATATATACATACTACAGAATATTATGCTGCTGTTAATAATGTATGTTAGGCTTTGTATATTGACATGCAGCAATGACCATAATATACTGTTATATGAAAAGCAAGTTGCAGAAATACTTATAGTGTGATTGCATTATTTGGTAATAAAAATAAAGAAAGAAAATCTATATTGTGTATCACGCTTGCATATAATCGTATGAGCTTACAGAACTATAGATAAGCATACATTTTATAGTGTAAATATTGGCTGCCTTTTGCTTTGGTATTGTTGCCAAAGAAACAATGAGGGATTGCTGCCCTTTTTTTGTATGTGTCTCTATGTTTAACGACCTGCTACAATGAACACTTATCGCTTTTGTCATTTGAAAAGAAAATTCAAGAAAATAGCTTTGAAGATTGCACACAGAGTGAAACATACACCGCCCCCCCCACCCCCCCGACTCTTACCCTGCCTCCTTATAGTCTGGAGTTTTCAAAACACTGATCTAGAGTGCATGCATGTGCCACTAAACTCTGAAAAACTGCCCTTTCTTGGTTCTAATAAAACATGAGGCCAAATGATTGAATATATTGTTTTTTAAAAAATCAGTAAGTGTGATTCAAGTAACAAATACACACGGGGGAAAAGAACCAGAACTGGCTTTTCCCTGAAGGCACCGAGTTTGTTTTCACAGCCTTCCAAGACTCAAGGACTGGAAACAAAGCCTAGGATATACCCAGCATGAAGCACTGACAAGGAAACCCTGTTCACAAAGCTGTGACCTCCACAGGCCACAGACTCAGAAAGAGAATCTGTCTCAAAATTTGGTGTTAGGTAGAAGTGGAAAAGATTCCCAACTTACATATTAACTTATTAAGCTTGAAGCTTAAATATGTAGGAAAATCATTAAAAAAAAAAAGATTTGGGATGTGTGATTTCCAAAATAATGGAGAAAAAATAATAGAATTCTTTTTTCAAATTAATGTAAAATAAGATATAAAAGGAAAGGAAATGAAAGAGAACAGGTGGAACAAATAGCACAAGATACTGGAAATAACCCAAATATATCAGTAATTATCAAAAATATAACTGTGCTGAAAATTTCGATTAGCAGGCCAACTTGTTAGATTTGATTTTTAAAATCCAGTTATATGCTGTTGATAAGAGACACTTATAAAATATAATGATACAATAAAAATTTAAATATAAACATGGAAAAATTATATCAACAAAACAAAGTTAGAGATAAGCATATTAAGTTAAAAATGTTGGTGATAAAGAGGTCTTACATAGTGGTAAAAGATTTAATTGATCAAGAACATACAATGGTCATGAATTGGTATGCAGGAAATAACATGACCTCAATAATATACGTCAAGAATTGACAGAATTATAAGAAATGGAAAAAATTTCCAAATAGTGACATCATACAGTCAATTTCTTTCCTACAATGCAATTAAGAAGGAAATGAGTAAAGGGAAATTAATTTAAAAATCCATACATTGAAAAATTTTCAAATATACTTTTAATAATACATTGCTCAAAGAAGAAATTATAATGGATTTTAGAAATACATTAGAAAACCAATGAACTAAATATCTATTTTCAGAAGCTAAAAAGAAAACATCAAAATAAAACCAATATATGTTTTTTGAAAAGGTAAATATAAGAATTCTTATAGCAAAAATTTTAAGATGGCTCTCAAGTTTTCTGCCTCTTTGTGCACACACCTCATATAATCCCCACTTGTTGAGTGTTGGGTGAGCCCTACCTAATTAGGTGAGCCCCTTTAAAAGAGGATCTAGAGGTCAGAGACAGAAGTCAGAGAGACTCAAAGCTTCAGCATGGGCTCTCCTACTGGTCTGGAACAAAGCAAATAGCCATGTTGTGAACTGCCTATGGGGGCCACATAGCAAAGAACTGTGTTTGGCTTTTCAAAGCTGAGAGTGGTGCCCAGTCACCAGCTAGCAAGAAAATGAGGACTTCATGTAACCACAAGGGAATGAGTTCTGCCAAAACCAGTGAGCTTGGAAGATGATCTCACATTGCAGATAAGAATTATAGCCCCAGCTAACATCTTGATTTCAGCCTGGTGGGACCCTGGGCAGGGGATCCAGCTAACCCATTGTTGCTCAAGCTGCTAAGTTTGCAGGTAATTTGTCACACAGCAATAGAAAACTAATATAAAGCTGACAATGTCATAGAAAACAAAGATACAATACAGAGAATCATCAAAAACAAAAGTTGGTTCCTTAAAAATACTAATAAAATAGACCAACCTTTGGCAATATCAAGTAAGAATAAAATAACGAAGGTGAAAATGAGTCATATTAAAAAAAAGGTGGACATAACTGCAGACTCTACAGTTATTTAAAGATAATATGAAGATATTATAAACAACTTATACCAATACATTTTAAAGCTTAGATGAGGTGAATTCTCAGAAAATATAATTTAACAAATCTGACTCTCTAAAATAAAAATTGCATCAGGATTAAAATCCTCCCACAATGAAAACAACAAGCCCACAAAAACGGGTGAGTTCTACCAAATATTCAAGGAATGAATGATTTCAGTCTTGTATAAACTATTTCTGAGTAAAAGAAGAGAGAACATTCTCCTTAATGCATTGTAAGGGACCAGCAAAACCATGATCTCAAAACCTAACAAGGGCAGTTTTTTAAAAAGGCAATTATAACCCAATCTCACCTATAAAAATAGATACAAAAATTATCAAAACAAATTCAGTCATACAAAAAAAATGAAACACACCTTGAGCTAGTAGTTTTAATCCAAGGAAAGCAAGATTGGTTTGACAGAAGAAAAATCAATTAATGTTATTCATCCCTAATATAACTTACAGGAGAAAAATCATATAAAAATCTCAATAAACCTAGAAAAGTATTAAATAAAAATTCAACACGTGGGGCTGGCCCAGTGGTGCAGTGGTTAAGTTCACACATTCCACTTCGGCGGCCTGGGGTTTGCCGGTTCAGATCCTGGGTGCAGACCTATGCACAGCTTGTCAAGCCATGCTGTGGCAAAGTGTCCCACATATAAAGTAGAGGAAGGGCGGAGATGTTAGCTAAGGGCTGGTCTTCCTCAGCAAAAAGAAAAAAAAAGAGGAGGATTGACAGCAGATATTAGCTCAGGGCTAATCTTCCTCAAAAAAAAATTAATTAAGAAAAAATTCAACATGCATTCATAATAAAAAAATACCTTAGCAATAGAAGGGAAATTCTAATAAAAAAGTCTCAAAATTCTACAGCAATCATTACACAAAATAAAAAAATATTTAAAACATTCTTTTAAATCAGGGACATGACAACAATGCTCATTATTATACTACTATTCAAACACGATAAAGCAAGATAAAGAACTAAAAAGTATAAAGACTAGAAAGGAAGAAACAAAATTCAGCATTCTTAGATAATATGACCAACTGAATAGAAAGTTAAGTAAACCTCCTGACAAATTACTGGAATTAATAAGATAATTTAGTAAGGCTGATATAGAATGAATATATAAAAATCAGTTACATTTCTACATACCAGCAAAACACCTAGGAAATGTAATTAAAATTAAGTCATTCAAAATAGCATTAAAAGTATATAGTACCTGGGAATAAATATTAGAACACATGTGCAAGATCTTTATGAAAAAGTTAGAAAATTGTGTTGAAAGGCATTACAGAAGACAAACAAACGGACAGATATACCACGCCTATGGATTGGATGAATTAAATAATACAAAAGTAAATTTTTTCCAAATTGATCTATTGATTTAATGTGATTCCAGTGAAAATGCCAACCATCTTTTTGTTTTTGTTTTCATTTTTGTGAAATGTGACAAGCTTTTCCATGGAAAAGCAAACAGCAAAGAATAAATAGCCAAGACTCTACTGAAGACAAAGAACAAGGTGGAGGGACTTGCTTACTGGCAAAGTTATATTATTTAAGACATTATGATGTTGGCACAAGACTGGACAAAGAAAAATGGAACAGAATAGAGAGTCCAGGAATAGACCACTATGTATATAAAATGTTCTATGTTTTATAACCACGTGGGCATTGCAGACCAGAGAGGAAAAGAGAGTCTTTTAGTAAATGATGTTTTAGATAATTGATTATCCTGATGGGGGAAAAAATAAATAAAATTAAGCTCCTTGAGCATTTCATACTCAAGAAGCAATTCCAGATGGATTGAAGATTTTTGTGTAAACAGAAAAGTAACAAACAAACAAATTTGTAAAAGAATACGTTTTTGATATTAAGACATGACAACATTTCTCAAAAAGACACACATAAAAAGATAAAGGAGGGGCTGGCCCTATAGCCAAGTGGTTAAAGTTCGTCACACTCTGCTTCGGTGGCCCAGGTTTGTGGCTTCAGACCCCGGCACAGACCTACTCCACTCATCAGCCATGCTGTGGTGGCGACCCACGTACAAAACAGAGGATGACTGCCTCAGATGTTAGCTCAGGGATAATTTTCCTCAAGCAAAAAAAAAGAGGAAGATGGGCAATGGATGTTAGCTCTGGGTGAATCTTCTTCACCAAAAAATCTATAAATGAAAAGATTAATAATAAACTATATTAAGGATTTCTATTTGTCAAGAGATCTTATAAAAAAAGTAAACTGAGAGGCCATCAACTGAGTTGACAAAATTTGGAACCCATAAAATTGACAAAGGACTAATATCCAATTTATAAACAGCTTCTACACTAAGAATTAAAACAACGAATAAATAGAAAAATAGGCAAAAAACTTGAACAGGCATTTCACAAAAAAAGAAGCTTAGTGAATAAACATGAACAAAAGCTCGATTCCCTTAGCAGTTAGAGTAATTCAAATTAAAATCACAAGATACCATTTCACATATACCACATTGGCAAAAATGAAAAAGTGTCTGACAGTATGAAGTGTGATGAAATTGTGGAGAAACCAGAAATCTTTCACAGTGCTGGAAGAGGTGCATATTGGTATAATCACTTTGGCAAACCAGTTGGTACTATGTAGTAAAATTGCGGGTAGGCATACTGCACATATGAGCATACCTACTTCTAAATACATACCCTAGGGAAAGACTTGCCCCTCCTCTCCAAAAGACAGTCCAAGAATGTTCCTGGAGGCACTATTTATAACACAAAAAATGTACAAGTATAAATAACCCAAGTACACATCAATGGAAAAGTGAATAAATGGATAAACCACGTGATACATTTTTCTAATGGCAAACTATACTGCAGATAGAACAAATGAACTACAGTCACCCACACTGACTTAGATGAGTCTCACAAGGTGAATCTTTTTACAGTTGAGCGAAAATGCCAATCAGTTTCTGTTTGCTTAACTGATATATTCAACCAATTAAAATATACAGAGTCATTATTTGGAAATTATCTTCTTAAATGCCTGTCTCCCACATTAGACTATTCCTTTAAGCTTTGAATTGGTTAACTGATAAGTATGCAGTAAATATAAACTGCATAAACAGATGAATTAAAATTATGTTCAAATTAAATATTAAACGTATTAAGTATGTATAATAAATTTCCTGCATGACATCGTGAAGGACTCCAGGGTAGGCACCTCTCTCAACTTTGTTTCTCCAGCATTTAGCACAAGGTATTATACATAATAGATGTTTCCTCTGCCTTCCTCCCAAGGCAGAGCCTGAAACAAAGTCTTGGGTGCAAGAGGTTTATTTGGGAAATGAGCTCAGGAAGCAGTTGTGAGGGAGAGGGGGAGAGAAAGAGGAAAGTAAAGAAATCCGGTACAAGGATAAGCTATCAAATTAGCCACTACTAGAGCCAACTGATGAATTATCCCACTGGACCATCTGAAGAGCCTTGCGAAACACCTTCAGGACTGTCTTTCCAATGAAAGGCGGAAGAATTCATCTGTTCGTTTCCATCCCTTGTTGTTCAAGGATGTCCACAGCTTTAACTCTCCTTGAATCTGGGCTGCACACAGCAGAGTGTGGAGCAGACTCCTCTGGAAACCAATACCTGAGTCAGAAAAGGTCTGGGGCAGGAGGTAAGAGGTGCTCAGCATGAAGCCCCAGGCCAAGTGCTGCCAGACTACACCTACAGTTGGTAAAGGCCTCCCTGTACCTGACTGTTAAAGAAATAGCTACAATATGGGATGAGAACTGGAAGATTTCTATGGGCACAGGTGTCCAATTCAGATGTTTAATAAAGGATGGATGAAGACGACTGAAATGATGCAATCAGCTTGAATTTAGGTTAAAGTTACTCAAGAAGTGTTCCCAGGAAGCAGGAGTAAAGGACTGGCAAAAGCATGTCTTCTACTTCCACCACACCTCCCAATTATGGAACACACAATATAAAAGTAAATATCATGTTTCCCCTTTAGGTTTCTCATATTCAGTATAAATGTACAGATATTATTAGCCATTAGCATGAACTGTATTAGCTCCAAATCTATCTACTTATATGTTAAATTCTATATTTGCAACAAGTATCAGGATTAATCTCAGTTCACCTTTAAGTGTCAATTATGAGTTTAAAAGAGATTGAAATGCAGCCGGCCCGGTGGCACAGCGGTTAAGTTTGCACGTTCTGCTTCTCAGTGGCCCGGCGTTCGCCAGTTCCGATCCTGGATGCGGACATGGCACCACTTGGCAAAAGCCATGCTGTAGTAGGCGTCTCACATAGAAAGGAGAGGAAGATGGGCATGGATGTTAGCTCAGGGCCAGTCTTCCTCAGCAAAAAAGAGAAGGATTGGCAGCAGTCAGCTCAGGGCTAATCTTCCTCAAAATAAATAAACAAATAAATAAATAAAAGAGATTGAAATTAACAAAAGCATTGAAATTTAGTGATAGAAGTAATAGATATGAGAAAAAATAGGTCTAACAAATCTATTTTATCATAACTTCAGATCAAAATATTATATTAATATATTTTCATTATTACATAATGAAAAAGAAAGAGAATTAACATTTGCTGAGGGTCTGCTATATGCCAGCCACTTTGTATGTGTTCTCTCACTTAATCCTCCCAACTCCTTGACACAGGCTTCTTCGTTTCATTTTTACTTATTAAGAATATTATGCTCAGCGAGAGAGAAAGTAACTTTCTGAAGTTCTCATAATTATATGGTGGCAGAATAAGGATTTGGGAGCAAATCTATCTGAAAAGTCAGAGCACCTTCTACTATACCATTAAGCCTAGAAAGTGCCTAGAGACCAAATACATTTCGGGAAAGAGGAATAAAAAGCAAGGAGGTGGGGAAAATAAAATAGAAATGTATTCATAGGTAGAGTAACATAATGTAACTCACAGTTGGAATAGAACTAATGAAAGTAAACACATCAAGAGAATTTGTCCTACAATGGTTACTGCATTTGTAAAGAAATGACCCAAACCCAGAAATCAGGTTGTTCTTTATTTCCTTTTTTCCTAATGTTGGCTACTGTTCAAATTACGTGATTCATCACATTGATAAAAAGTGGATCTAAAGATTCAGCATGCTAAATCTGGAACTTGTGCACAGCCTTTCTACAACTCTACAACAGGCTACATAAACCGCAGTATTCCGTTGGCTTCTTGCTGCCATTTCTTCTTGATACAGCTATTAATAAAGTAGCAAATAGCCCTGTTATTCTCCAAAAAGTCAGTCTTATTCCTAAAACCATACACACACAAAGAATTCATTTTCATTACAAATTCCACAGCCACCTCACAAAATACCTCTAGTCTTTCTAACTAGCTTCACAAGTAAAACCTAACAAGGAAATAATAAGGATCAAAGCAGAACTCAATGAAATAGAAAACAGAAAAACAATAGAGAAAAATCAATGAAACCAAAAGCCAGTTCTTTGAGAAGATCAATACAATTGATAAACCTCTAGAAAGACTCGTGAGAAAAAAGAGAGAAGATACAAATTACTAATAACAGAAATGTGAAAGGTAACATCAATACAGATTTTACAGGTACTAAAATAATAACGGAATGTTACTAACAACTTGATGCCCATAATTCCCACAACTTAGAAGAAAAAGACACATTCTTAAAAAGACAAACTACCAAAGCTTTGTCAAGAAGTAACAGATAACTTAAAATAGCCCTTTACCTATTAAAGAAGTTGAATTTGTACTTTAAAAACCTTCCCACAAAGAAAACTCCAGGCCTAGATGGCTTCACTGGTGAATTACACCAAATTATTAAAGAAGAAATAATACCAATTACAAGTGATAGTTCAGGCTTAATTTGCTCTAGGACCAACTTGTTCGTCTTTCTGACAGTCCAGGGTTCACAGACACAGTTCTCCTCCAACATCATATTTCAAATGAATCCATTTTTTTCCTGTCAGCCTTCTTTACTGTCCAGCTTTCTCACTGGTACATATGAATTAGGAATACGATGGTGTGGATAATCTTGGCCTTGGTCTCTAAAGACACTTTCTTACACTTGATGGTCTTTCCTAGTTCTTTCATTGCTGCCTTTCTGAGTCTCAGTCCTCTCTTGATTTCTTGGCTGCAGTCTCCATTTAAGTTAATGACATAACGAAGGTAACCAAAATCTTTACAATTTCAATGTTTTCATTGTTCATGTTAAAGTTGTATAGGTCTTCCGTAGTTACGGTTTTTGTCTTCTTGTTCAAGTGCAGTCCTGCTTTGACATTTTCTTCTTTCACTTTTGTTAAAAGTCATTTCAAGTCATTGCTGCTTTCTGCCAGTAAGATGGTGTCATCTGCATATCTTAGATTAATATTTCTTCCACCAGTTTTCATTCTTCATTCATTTGAGTCTAGCCAAGTTTTTTGTATAATATGTTCTGCATACAGATTAAACAGATAGGGAGACAAAAGGCACCCTTGTCTGACACCTTTGCCTATGGGAAACCATTCTGTCTCTCCGTATTCTGCCCTGACAGTGGCTTCTTGTCCACAACACAGGTTATGCATCAGGATAAGTGAGTGCTGAGGCACGCCCATTTCTTTCAGAGTAGGCCACAGCTTTTCATGATCCATGCAGTCAAAGGCTTTACTATAGTCTATAAAACATAGACCTCTCTTCTTCTGAAATTCTTTGGAGCACTCCAGTAGCCAATGAATAATCACAAAAGAAAACTATAGACCAACATCCCTCATGAACATATATGCAAATTTCCTAAACAAAATTTTAGGAAATCAAGTCCAACAATATATAAAGAGGATAATATTGCATCACCAAGTGGGACTTACCAAGAAGGCAAGGTTGAATTAACATTTACAAATGAAACAATGTAATTCACTCTACTAGAAAAAAAATTAAAACCATGGAATAATTTCGATAGATCCTGGAAAGGCATTTGATGAAATCTAACATCTACTGATCCACGCTGAGTATGTTTCTCACCATATTAGGAAGAAATGGGAACCTCTTTAATATGAAAATGGGCATCTACAAAAAACCTACAGTTAGATCATACTTAATAGTAAAGGATGATGCTTTCCATCTAAGATTAAGAACAAAATAAGGATGTCAATTCTCACAACTTTCATTCGACATTGTTCTAGAGGTTTCGCTAACTGGCATAAGACAGTAAAAGAAATAAGTCATCCAGATTGGAAAGAGATAAGTAAAATGGTCTCTATTCAAAGACAACATTATGTAGAGGATTTGATGAAATCTACAAAGAAGTTATTTATAAATGAGTTTAGAAAGGTTGCAGGACAAAAGATTAATGCACAAAAATCAATTGCATTTCTTTATATTAGCAACAGTCAGAAGTAAAAATTAAGCAATTACATTTACAGTAGCATCAAAGTATATGAAATACTTAAGGGAAAACCTGATAAAAGATGTACGAAATGTGTACACTGAAAACTACTGAGCACCACTGAGAGAAAGTAAAGAAAGACCTAAAAAGGGACTCAATATTGTTAAGATGTTAATTTTTCCAAAATTGGTCCATATAGATTCATTCTCAATAAAAATACCGAGTGTTTTTTGAGGAAATTGACAAAGCAAGTCTAAAATTCATACAGAAATGCAAAGAACCTAGAGGAGCCAAAGCAACTTTGTCAAATAAGAATAAAGTGGCAGGGGCCAGCCCCGTGGCCACGTGGTTAAGTTCGTGCACTTCGCTTTGGTGGCACAGGGTTTCACCAGTTCAGATCCTGGGCACGAACATGGCACCGCTCATCAGGCCATGTTGAGGCGGTGTCCCACATAGCACAACCAGAGGACCTACAACTAGAATATACAACTATGTAGTGGGGGGCTTTGGGGAGGAGGAGAAGAAGAAAAAAAGATTGGCAACAGATGTTAGCTCAGGTACCAATCTTAAAAACAAAACAAAACAAAAAGAATAAAGTGGCAGGTTAACACAACCTGATTTGTGGACTTATAAAGCTACAGTAATCATGACTGTGTGGTATTGGTGTAAAGAAAGCAAGTAGATCAATGGGGCAGAATAAAGAATACAGAAATAGAGCCGCATACATGCGGACAACTGATTTTCAGCAAGGGTACAGAAGCAATTCAATGGCAAAAGGCTACCCTTTGCAACAGATAGTGCCGGAAAAGTCACTATCTATATACAAAAAAATCTTTGATTCATACTTCATGCCGTATACAAAAATTAACTTAAAGTGGGTCATAGATCAAGACATAAAACCTAAAGATATAAAAGCTCTATAAGAAAACATAGGAGAAAGTTTTGCGACCTTGGGTCAGGCAATTTTTTCTTAGGTACAATGCCAAAAGCACAATCATAAAAAGAAGATAATTACATTTTGCCAAAATTAAAAAGATTAAGAGAAATTAAAAGAATTATTAAGCGATTGAAAGAACTGAGGCTGAAAAGAATTGGTAAGAGACTGAAAATTAAGAGAATAAAAAGATAAGCCCTGATTTGAGAAAATATTTGCAAATCATATTTCTGATGAAGGACTTGAATGCAGAATATGTAAACAACCCTCAAAACTCAACAATAAGACAAACAACCCAAATAAAAAGTGGGCAAAAGATTTGAATAGATACAAAGAACATATATTTATGCAAATAAACTCAGCATCATTAGTCGCTTGGTAAAGGCAAATCAAACCAACAAGACAGCACTAAACATCTAATGGAATGGCTAAAATTAAAAAACTGACCTTACCAAGTGTTGACAAGGACACAAAGGGATTGGGGCTCATATACAGTGGGAATGTACATAAAGTGGTACAACCACTTTGGAAAACACTTTGGCCATTTAGTAATAAATGTAAATGTACACTCTACCATACGATATAGCCATTCTTTTCCTAGTTAATTACGCAAGAGAAAGGAAAGCATATTTCCATACAAAGACTTGTACAGGAATGTTGCTACCAGCTTTATCTGTAATAGCCCAAGATTAGAAATAAGCCAAATGTGCATCAGCAAGTACCAGATCAATAAATTGTGGTACCTCCATATAGTGGAACAATACTCAGCAATAAAAAGAAACGAAATGCTGATACACAAAACATGCGTACATCTCAAGATAATCATGCTGAGTCAAAAAAGCCAGATAAAAAAAGAATAATGATTACATAATTCCATTCGTATAAACTCTAGAAAATTCAACTAATCCTTAGTGACACTAAGCAGATCAGTGGTTGCCTTGAGATGGAATGAGTTGCAGGAAGGAGGCATCATCAAGGGGCAGGAGGAAATTTGGGGGCAATGGACATGGTCATTATTTTGATTGTGTCAATGATTAATCAGGCATATACGTTTGGAAAAGCTTATCAAATTATACACTTTATGTACAGTTTATTTTATGTCAATTATACCTCAGTAAGTATGTATTTGTTTATACTTAAATAAAAGTTTAGCAAGCTGATTTCTCCTCCTTTCATCTATGGTATATTTCCTCTCTTCCCATCATGCCACTGAGGATGAAAGCATTGGTGAGACTCCACTTCCGGGAAGGGTTCATCAATTTTGCAATTAGTTTATTGAAATATATTTGCATCTTCAGTTCTTTTATTATTTTTTACTTATCTTCTTTATCTTATTGTTAGGGTAGGACTGATGGTCTCTTGCAACTTTTTACACCCTAACCAGAAGTCTCCTCTACGTTGATTTTACTTTATCTGTGCCCTTAATAATATCTAACAAAAGTGTCTGATTTCTCAGCATAAGCCTAAATGATATTTAACTCCCATTGAGGAAAAAGTTTAAAATTCAACTGCAGAGCTCTGTATAATCACTGCTACTGAATAAGGTAATAATACTTTCACAAAAGATCCAGGAGCAGATTCTGGAGCAACTTATATGGGATCAACTTTCAATGCCCCAGAGGAGATCAGGACTATGCCAACCTTACAAGAATGGTTGGGAGGGATGACTTACAGGAAAAACTATATGAGCCAGAAACATAGATAAAGATGATCAAAAGGGGGAAGAGACACTTAAAGGGTAAACCACATATTTGCACGTTGCAGTCAGAGTATCACTCCCCTTATTAGCCTTCCTTGGCTCCACGTCACTCTCAGGATGGGGATGTTTGTTATGATGTGCGACAGTCCTCTTCAAGTGTGGTCCCTGACTGGCATGAGTTGGCCAGCTGCTACTGGTCCCCAACAAAATCAGGACAGAAATGGAGAGTAAGCAGTTGGGAACCTTCATAGTCATTTGATATTGCTATGACACGCAAACATGTCATCAGTCATTCCTTTTTCCAGTAATTTACAAAATCGAAGGTCAGCAACAAATTAAAATTTTTTAAAAATTGATCTTTCACCACAAATAGTTTGAGAAGCACTGCGACCCTTTATGATCTCTCTGCTACCCAGGCTTCTCTTCTGGTCTCCCCTCACCATCTTGAACTCTGTATTACGGCCATAATAATGTATTTTCTGTTCCCTAAGGATGTCAAGCTTTTTCTCAAAAATAGGCCTTTGGTATTTTCTTTGCCTAAAATTTTCTTCTCATTCTCTCAAGTGTTCTTTTTTCTAGTTTTCTTTTCCTTCTTTCCTTCCTCTCTCCTGCCCTTTATTTTATTTCTCTTTCTTCCTTCCTACTCCCCCTCCTTTCTTCCTCCCCTTTCTTCCTTCCTTCCTTCCTTCCGTCCTTCCTTCCTTCCTCCCTCCCTCCCTCCCTTCCTTCTTTCCTTCTTCTCTCTTCTATTTTGTTGCTGCTTACTCACTCTTAAGTTCTCATCCTAGGTATTACTTCCTATAACTTCTGACCCAAATCTAGGCTAGGTGTCCAGGTGGTGTGCTACCAGATCACTTGTTCACCCCATCACAGTACTTAGACTCTACTATTGTTTACTTGCCTCCTTGCAAACCTGCTTACTGTCTTCCCTGCCAAACTCTGTGAAGTCAAAAGCTATGTTGCTGTTTTTTTCTCAGCATTTTATCCCCAGAGGTTGGTTAGTGACTGCAACATATTAGGTGTTCAACAAATGTCTGTTGAATGAATGAATGAATGAATGAACGAATGACTACTTTTTCTTGCTACGTTAGTCCTCATATTGTTGAAGTCCTTACCACATGTCCTGTTCTTCTTCTCTCTCTCTCTTTTTTTTTTGGCCTGTCAGCTATGCATTTTCTCCCCAAATAAGACTCTACACTAGAGCAACTTGGCTTGGTCACTGGTGAAGAGTGGGATAAGAGAAAGAACGGAAGACGGCACTGTCATCTTACGGGAGGATACAAGTACAGAAAAAGTAGTTAAAAGCATAAAAAACAAAATTCATATCTATAAATACTTAAAGTGCATTTTAAATACTATAGATAATATTTGGCACTGGACGCTATAAAATTGAGAAAGGAAAACACACAAGAGTAAAACTCGTGGAGACTGAAACTATAATTTTTTCAAGTTTATTAAAGAGAAGCACTTTAAGAAAAAGTTATAAAATTAAGGATTTAAAATATTCCCCCAAAGCAAGGAACAAACTAATGAGAGTGTAGGAAAACTTGCCTCATCATGTGTAAGCTTTCCACCCTTAAAAGTCAACAAAGAGGATAAACAAGTGTTTACATAAGCAAAAAATTCTGATGGAAGTAGTTCAGGAAACGGTCATGAGCAGAAGTTCAGAGCTTCCTAGGGAACTTAAGACAACCTCCTAACCCCCATTGCCCAGATGAGGGAACTGAGATGGCACTGGATCTTTTAAGGCAGAAAATTATTTATTCCCTTCCCAGGCAACCTGATCTTTTCAGTATTTGTAACAGAAAGGAAAATTTAAAATATTTCATTCATTTGTTTATTTGTTCATTTACATTGCATCCTTTCCATAAAGGATTTAAGGCAGATTAAAAATATAAAATATAATAAGATTACAAAAATTAGAGCTGGAAATTATAGAAGAAAAGTAAAGGCAAGAATGTGATGTAGAGTAGGATTCAATACATTTGGGGACCTGGCACGAAAGCACACTGCATTCTGAGAGTTCTGCAGGGGACCAGCATCACGAGTAGGGTCTAAAGAGCCCAGAGTCAACGAGTCTGGCCTGAAACAGGAGTGCTTTAGCTATGTTCCTTGTAAATGGCATAGAGTTGGGTTTCGCTTTAGGGGCCAATTTGAAAATTTTCTTTTAACGGACGAGTTAAACCCACTCACATTTATTATATGACCAATTTATTTAGTCTCAATTCTGTCTTATTTTATCATGCATGTATTATGTTACATTTACTTTGCTTTTTTTCTTTATTTGGCATGTCTTCCTCGCTTCTTTTAAACATTTGTTTTGGTTTTAGGAAGATTTGTATTTTTGTTCTAGTGGGTGTTTTGTATTTTTATCATTTATGGTGCCGTTAATCTCCTTTTCTTCTTATTTAACCTTTTACTATTTTGTCTGTCAGTTTAAAATGGCCTCCTTCAATACCCACCAACTACCCGTAAGAGAGTCAATGATCTTATTCTTTTCTCTCTCCTCTCATTTTTCAGTTATATTCTTTCTACTGTGTCAGATCATGTTGCCTTTACATATTATTCTTCCACTAATGTCTCTATCTTTGCTTAAATATTAGCTTTACACTTAAATATATTAAATTCTCACCATTTTTGGAAAAGTTTCCCCAGTATTCTGTTGGTTGGATAAGCTCATCTGTAGTAGATTCCTGAGAAAGTACTTGTGTATTTGATATTCTTTGAGTCATTGCGTGTTCAAAACTGTTTTGGTTTTTCTATTTTTAAGTAGTCTTGATACTTGAAGAACGTCTCAGCAGGATAAAAATTCATGAGTTGTAAACATTGCTCCACTACTTTTTCCCTTTGTACATTGCTCTTGAATCTGATGCCAGCCTAATTTTCTTACTATTATGGGTAATGCAATCTTTTTGCCTGGACGCCCTGAGGACTTTTCATTGTTTTACTAGGGTACATATCACAGTTAATCTTTCCAGATCAAATTCCAGGTACTTGGTCAACCCTTTCAATCAGTAGACTTAAGTTTTCTCTTATTTGAAGAAAGATTTCTTGTATCACAGCTTTAAATTAGTTCTGTTCCATTATTTTGTTTTTCTTTTAGGGACTCCATTATACCTATGTGTTGGTCCTTCATTGCCCGTTGTTCACTTCCACCACTTTTCCTCTAACTATTTTTGTTTATTTCATTTTCATTTTCTTTATTGTTTTCCTGCTTAAATGTCCATTGCTATATTTCCATTTAACTCTGCTCTCTCTTGGCCGCTAATCATTTATTCTTGAATTTTTTTCTGAACTTAATCACCTTTTATTGCATTTCTTCCTATTGTTTGTTTGTTTGTCTGTTTTGCCCATTTTTACTTGTAGTTTTAGAATTTTTTATTGTGGATACTTTTAATGTCTCAGAATGCTTATTACAGAATATTTAGTTCAGTTTGGAGTATTATGTTTCTGTTTTTTTGTGTTTTGGTATCAGTTTTTGAGGAAGAATGCTCATTAGCTGAAGTGTTTTGATTTGAATTTTCTATTGTCTTTTCACAGTAGCTTTTTATGGAGCTGTTTTGGTGTTTTTCTATCCCTAAGCACTTTTTGGACAGAGTTTCTAGTCCTTCTCTGTCTGTAGAGTGAAGTGCAGTTTCCTTAATGTTGGCAGTTTCCCAACTCATATTAAAAGATTCAGATTTCCCCGACTGAGATTCTAGTCTAAAGCAGTACACAGTCCCAGAAGGGATTAGAAGAGCAAAGTCCTTTTTCATACACACTGAGGCAGGGTTCACACACCAGGAAAGCATATTCCACGTTTTGCCTGTCTGTAAAGCTGGGGTGTTGACCAAGCGCAGCAGGCTTCTTGGGAGGCATCATCTGCAGCACCAAATTGTTGCCCTGACCTCCCTCAGCCCAGCTGGCTCCACTGTTCTGTGTCACTTGCACACATCTGTCTCCCTCCCTCCACTAGAGCATAAACTGCTTGAGGGGGGTCTAGACCTGCTCAGGTATTTCTCCTCACAATACCTAGGAGGTAATGTAGGTAATGTAGGAGGTAAGATGTTGGTGTCTTGTTCTCTTAAATTTATTATCTCATTCTTGGCCTGGCCAACTACCTCACACTCACCTTCAATGTCCTGTGTCTGGTTGGACATGTGCTGTCTCTGGCAGGTTAGCAGGAGCAATGACCATGGAGGGTCCTTCAGAGGAGGCCTTAGCACAAGGTGGCCTGATTTTATTCTTGGGTTCTAATCAGTGAACTGACAGCAATGGCACGAGGCTACCAGGTTATACCGCCCTCTACAGCTAGAATCCAGTATGAAGCTGACTTTCTGAAAGAGGATTTTTATTCTGTTAAATAATATTCAAACTGGGAAGTGAATTAAATCCAAAGATTGACTAAATATGTACAGATCAGCAGCAACATTCAAATTTCAAATAAGACATTCTGATCTGATAAGACATTCTGAAGAATTAAACCTGTCCAGTGTCTATTAAATATAGGACGTGTTCAAATCCTAGATTTACTAGTTGTCAAATTTTGTAAAACTTCAGCAACCTCTCCGAATCTTGGTTTTTCTCTTTTGTAAGATGAAAGCGGTAATACTCCTCATACAATTGTTGTAAGCATTACATGAGAAAAGGCAGGAAAAGAAAAGGCATTCTCAACAGCATGCCTGGCACACTGGGGTTCACTATTACTTATTATTATTACTAATTATGTTTCTGGTGAGTGTAGTTGAACACAGTTCCTCTGATTTTATTAATTATAAAAGTAGCTTTTGCTTACTAAGCCCACTGATGTACCAGACACTTGTGTTTTATATATATTATCCTATTCTTTATTTGTAATAACCTGTGAGGTAAGTAGTAGCTCACTTTTACAAATGAGTAAACGGAGGTTTACAGGTTATGTCACTTGCCCTAGGTTACATGTCTACTTAGTGATACAGAACTAGGATTCATAACAGGATTTACGTGACTCCGAAGCCCAGGATCCTGTCCTACCTCCCAAGATCCTTTTTACTGCCTCCTTCCTCCTCTGATTCCTCCAGCACTTACATTCTGAAGCATCCAGCAACTCATGTTTTTATTTTGTCTGATTTGCTGCTTTCTGAGTTTTTGTCTTGATTCCCCAACAGAACTGCAGTGTGCTCTTTGAAGAAGTTAGTTTTTTTTTTTTAACCTCAATGTTCTTTCTCTTCCTCAGAATGGTACTAGACTTCTGGCAAATTCTCAGGAAATGCTTATCAAGTTGACAAAATCAACTTGAAAAGTTTATGCTTTTCCCGTGGAAGAGACAGTTAATGACTTTCCTAGCTGTGTCACATCATCTGTGTCCAAATGAACATTCTTTCAAAGTTCAAGACAAATATCATAAAGGGTCTCTGGGAAATGCAGAAGGAATGTTTAATCTAAAAACAAAAGAGAATCCAAATACAGGAAACACCATTCTTATTTGGTTTTCAAAGATTTTTTTTTTTTTTTTAAAACTTTGAGTTCACACTTTGTAGAACAATGTAAGTACATGTATTTAGGAAAAAAATTTCTAATTACTAAGAAAATGTTTTCCCTGTAAATCCCAGCAGGCCTTAGACTAGTCCTAGACATGTGGCTCAATGATGGTTCCCTCTGCACTATTGGCCGGGTCTACTCTCTAGAGCTTTCTTTCAGGATCACACCACATTCTGCATCAATACCCATCCTCCCACATAATCACAAGATTCTGTGACAGAAGTGTCCCATCCGTGCCGCAGGTTACTACCTCAGAAGATGGATTAGATGCACAGATTTAAAGAAATAAAAACCCAAAGAATTCTAGTTACCCAGTAGAGAAGAGGGCTTACCGGGTGAGTTGGTCAACAGAAATTCATTCAACTAATAGGCACTGTGCTAGTTGCTGAGGACACAAAGGTCAAAAAGACATGATCTCTGTTCACAGGGAGACAGACAAATTAACAAGCACGCTGACAATTATAGATGCTGTGCTTTCAAAATGCACAGAGTACATCAAGCATAAATGGAAGAATAGTTAAGTATGGGTGGTGAATTACAAAAGGCTTTGTAGAGGAGATTACACTGGAGCTACGTCTGGAAAGGAATTAGCATTGAAATGAGAAAGCTTAGACAGCCAGTGCATGACTGTAATTTACGTCAGGTCTCCTAACCCACTGACTTCTACTGGGAGGTGCAGGAGAGCTGAGTGCTGTTCACCATTCACTCCATCTCTGTATGTTCCAAATTCTTGCTCCATTCCAACCAGCCTAACATCCTCTCCTCCTCCTGTCTGTGCAATGAAATATTTCTCCTGAAGTCCCTTTTTTGTTCCAGTATGTCCTCCGGCCTACAATACGTCTCACATGATAATCTCATTAGAAATCAGATGATGGTACTCTCATTCTGCAGTCAATTTAGAGCATACTTACTTTGAGGAAGCAGTCAAAACCTACTCAGAAAGGAGGCAAATTGTCTTCTATGGACTCAAGTGTATATGTGTATGTGTTGAGTGTAATGTGTCATGTTGGTTGAGACCAGAAGAGGGGAAGATCTTTCTTCTTCATCCTCTACACTTCATCCCTGTGCACCTGACACATTAACCTATAGTCTCAGATGAAACCTCTGTCAGTACTCAGCAAATGCAAGTTGGATGGAATCAAATTAGTTAAACAGATTTTTTGTGCCCTAGTTCTTTTGTGCATAAAATTTTTTAAATTATTGTTTCTTCTTTTTCAAAGAACTGATGCATAAGCTACTCTATCCCCTGAACATAAAGCAGTAACAGCCGTGTAATAGGATCTAAGTAAATATTTGAATTAAATATTTGCTGAACAAATAAGGGAAGAGGCTAAATTCTGAGACATATGAGATGAAACTTTACATATGAACTCAGAAAGAACTAGAGCTCTCATTAGAAATAGGCTTCATAGTAACTACTTATCTTTTAATGAAACATTCCTACAGTTTTTAAGATTCTATATTAATATTATTCAACAAGTAGGAACACTGAGAAACAGAGAAATGATTCTACCTGGATGAGAGGTGTTAAAGCAGAATATAATTCCAGCCTTTTTCTACTGGGCACATGTCCCCTTGACTAGGAATGACCATGAATTTGGGAGGAGTAAGCTCTCTATGCCCAGTGAAAACAGACCATTGCTAGATGTGTACCCCACCGCATTTCAGAGAGGAAAGTCAAAGGTAAAGCAGATTTTTAAAAATGCTTGTCCACACAGAATTCATATAGAAAAGTACAGATACACAAGTAGCTAAGCAATCTTGCAAATAATAAAATTATTAGTTCATTAATATTAATGAACAATAATTATTGTTCATTAGAAACTATTTCATAGTCAAAGTCACTATAAATAAAATAGCAAATTTTTGAGGCCACAACAGACAGATCAGTGGAACATTCAGAGAGTCTAGAAACAATCCCACTCATATGTGGAGTCTTGGTATGCAATAGAGATGGCTCCAAAACTCAGTGAAAAAAATGCAATCTTCAAAAAGTGGATTGAGAATATTGGTTCGCCACAGAGAAAAAATAAAATTAGATCCTTGCCTTCACGTCATACACAGAAATAAATCCCAGATATATTAAAGAACTAAATATAAAATGCAAATTTTAAAACTGTTTTTAGAAAAAAGTAGGGTTTACATATTAATGATCTTGAAATTGAGGATAGCTTAAGTCACAAAAAGCACAATGTATAAAAGAAAAGACTGGCATATTTTATTGCATAAAAATTCAACATTTTTGCCTGTGGCTAAGGACATCACAGGGAAAGTTAAAAGGGTAAATGAATGAAAGGAAAGAAATTTGCTGTGATACAGCATTTAAAAAATTAGAATATGAAAAGATTCATAAAAATCCAGCAAACCAAGCCAAACATTCCAATACAAAAATTAGCAGGATATGGGGGCTGGCCCCGTGGCCGAGTGGTTAAGTTCGTGCGCTCCGCTGCAGGCGGCCCAGTGTTTCGTTGGTTCGAATCCTGGGCGCGGACATGGCACTGCTCACCAAACCACGCTGAGGCAGCGTCCCATATGCCACAACTAGAAGGACCCACCACGAAGAATATACAACTATGTACTGGGGGGCTTTGGGGAGAAAAAGGAAAAAATAAAATCTTTCAAAAAAAAAATTAGCAGGATATGAACTGACAATTCTCAGAAGAAATCCAACTTGCTAATACACATTGAAAGATAAGCTCAACATCACTAGCAATAAGGAAATGAAAATTAAATAACAATGTGATGCCAGTTATCTTATATTATCAGATTGATTTTGAAAAACTGTATCCTATCAAGTGTTGGCAAGAATGTAGGGGAATAGAAACTCTCACATTCTGCAAGTGGGAACATAAATTACTATGGCTTCTTTAGAGAGCACCATAGCAGTTAGAGCACACACGGTGGGCTGCACAAATGACTGTGACCCATTATTTCCCCTTCTGCAGTGTGGTTTTCTAGGTTCTCTCATCACGAGATAGAGTCTAGGCTGGCTTTCCATTCTATTGCAGAAGAGACACTGTGTCCCTTTGAAACCTAGGCCTCAAGAGTAAGTGCAGTTTTTTTTTTTTATATCAATTCTTTTTTTTTCTTGAGTTCATAATAGTTTACATCAATGTCAGATTGCAGTTGTACATGATTTCTTGACTGTCAGCACATAAGTGCTCCCTTTCACCCCCTGTGCTCACCCCACACTGAACTGTTTTCTTTGTCCATGTGTTTGTTTATATTCCACACATGAGTGAAATCATCTGGTGTTTGCCTTTCTCAGTCTGGCTTATTTTGCTTAGCATATTTCCCTCTAGGTCCTTCCATGTTATTGCAAATGGGATGAATTTGTCTTTTTTTATGGCTGAGCAGTATTCCATCATATATATATACCACATCTTCTTTATCCAATCATCAGTCAATGGGCACTTGGGTTGCTTCCATGTCTTGGCTATTGTGAATAGTGCTGCAATGAACATAGGGGTACATACTTACTTTGGATTGTTGATTTCAAGTTGTTTGGGTAGATACTCAGTAGTGGGATAGCTGGGTCATATGGTAGTTCTATTTTTAGTTTTTTGAGGAATCTCCATACTGTTTCCCATAGTGGCTGCACCAGTTTGCATTCCCACCAGCAGTGTATGAGGGTTCCCTTCTCTCCACACCCTCTCCAACATTTGTTCTTTTTAGTCTTAGTGATTATAGCCATTTTATCAGGCAGAAGGTGGTATCTTAGTGTGGTTTTGATTTGCATTTCCCTGATGATTAGTGATGTTGAACATCTTTTCATGTGTTTATTGGCCATCTGTATATCTTCTTTGCAAAAATGTCTGTTCATCTCCTCTGTTCACTTTTTGATCAGGTTGTTTGCTTTCTTAATATTCAGTTGTGAGTTCCTTATATATTATGGAGATTAATCCCTTGTCAGATACATGATTTGCAAATATTTTCTCCCAGTTGGTGGGTTGTCTCTTTGTTTTGATTCTAGTTTCTTTTGCCTTGCAGAAACCCTTTAGTTTGATGAATTCCCACTTGTTTATTTTTTCTTTAGTTTCCCTTGTCTGAGAGGATATGGTGTTTGAAAAGATCCTTTTTAGTTCGATGTCAAAGAGTGTACTACCAATTTATTTTCCAGGAATTTTATAGTTTCAGGACATATCTTCAAGTCTTTGATCCATTTCGAGTTTATTTTTGTGTATGGCGTGAGATAGTGGTCTACCTTCATTCTTTTGCATGTGGCTGTCCGGTTTCCCCAACACTGTTTATTGAAGAGACTGTCTTTTCTCCATTGTATGTTCTTGGCACCTTTGTCGAAGATTAGCTGTCCGTAGATGTGTGGTTTTATTGCTGGGCTTTCAGTTCTGTTCCATTGATCTGTGTGCCTGTTTTGTACCAGTACCAAGCTGTTTTGATCACTATGGCTTTGTAGTACATTTTGAAGTCAGAGATTGTGATACCTCCATCTTTGTTCCTTTTTCTCAGGATCGCCTTAGCAATTCGGGGTCTTTGCCCCACATGAATTTTAGTATTCTTTGCTCTATTTCCATGAAGAATGTCATTGGGATTCTGATTGGGATTGCATTGAATCTGTAGATTGCTTTGGGTAGTGTGCACATTTTAACTATGTTTATTCTTCCGATCCATGAGCAAGGAATCTCCTTCCATCTCTTTAAGTCATTATCAATTTCTCTCAGTAACATCTTATAGTTTTCATTGTATAAGTCCTTTACCTCCTTGGTTAAATTCATTCCATGTCTTTTTCATTTCAAAACCTTGAGGAAACTTAGATGTTGTGGAATATGGTAAACTATTGGTAAACTATGAGATGGATCATTCCCAGAGGACGGAGGAAAAGATGATGAACACAGGGATTTTCCCTGAGGCTTGACTTAAGCAAACAATTGTGTGATCCACTTTGCAGGAGACACTCTGGAAGGGGCTTAGACTTCCTCTAGTCTGATGGAGGGGAACGAGGACTAGACTCTGGGCTTCCTGAAATTAATGAAATGAACAAATGAGGGAAGAAGATGAAGACCATTCTGAAGAACAAGTGAGGAAGGCAAAACATTTGACCCAGTCCCTAAGCACTCTTCTCCTGGGGCCTGGGCTGGGTAGTAAGTACCAAGAGCAGGGGATGGAGCTAGAGTGATAGGAGGGACAAAGCACCTGAGCACTGGGAGTCTGCTGAGGAAAGGTTCACGGTAACTAAACAGAACCATGCCCCACAGTGACTCAACTCTCCTCTTCCATCCCAGGGCTGGGGTGACTGGGAAACTTTAATGCAAAATGAAAAATCAAGACGGTAAATGCAGAAATCCTCAACAAAATATTAATATTGTTAAAATGTCCATACTACCCAAAGCAATCTACAGATTCAATGTAATCCCCATCAAAATTCCAATGGCATTTTTCACAAAAATGGGACAAGCTATCCTAAAATTTGTATGGAACCACAAAAGACCCAGAATTTCCAAAGAAATCTTAAGAAGAACAAAGCTGAAGGCATTATACTACTTCCTGATCTCAAACTATGCAACAAAGCTATGGTAATCAAAACGAGATGGTACTAGCAGAAAAACAGACACATAGATAAATAAAACAGAGTAGACAGCCCAGAAATAAACCCATGCATATGAAATCAATTAATTTTTGACAAATGTGCCAAGAATATACAATAATCTTTGGAAAACTGGATATCCACATGCAAAGAATGATGCCTATATTACACAATAGACAACAATAAACTCAAAATGCATGAAAAACTTGAACATAAGACCTGCAACTATAAAACTCCTAGAAGAAAACATAGAGAAGAAGCTCCTTGACATCAGTCTTGGCAATGATTTTTGGGATTTCACAACAAAAGCAAAGGCAACAAAACCAAAAATAAACAAGTGGGACTACATCAAACTAAAAAGCTTCTGCACAGCGAAGGAAATCATCAACAAAATGAAAGGTAATCTATGGAATCAGATATGCAAACCACATATCTGATAAGGCGTTAACGTCCAAAATATATGAGGAATTCATACAACTCAATAGAAATAAGTAAATAACCCAATTTAAAAATGGGCAAAGGACCTGAATAGACATTTTTACAAAGAAGTGATACAAATGGCCAATAGGTACATGAAAAGGTTTTCAACATCACTAACCATCAGGGAAATGCACATCAAAACCACTATGAGGTATCACCTCACACCTGTTAGGATGTCTGTTATCAAAAAGACAAGAGATATCATGCTGGTGAGGATGTGAAGAAAAGAGACTCCTTGTGCACTGTTGGTGACAATGTAAACTGGTACAGCCACCATGGAAAATGGTTTGGCAGTTCCTCAAGAAATTAAAAATAAGACTACCATATGATCTGGCAATTATATGTCTGCGTATGTAACCAAAGGAAACGAAACCATTCTCTCAAAGAGATATCTGTACTCCCTTGTTCATTCACAGCATTATTCACAATAGCCAAGGTATGGAAACTACCTAAGTTCTGGGGACAGATGAATGGATAAAGAAACTGTGGTATATCTATAAATGGAATATTATTTGGTCTTAAAAAAGAGAAGGAAATCCCGCCATTTGCAACAACATGGATAAACCTGGAGGGCATCATGCCAAGTGAAATGAGCCAGATAGAAAAAGACAAATGCTGCACAGTATCACTTACATGTGGAATCTGAGGGAAAAAACAGTCAAGCTCAGAGTAACAGAGAGTAGAAAAGTGGTTGCCAAGGGCTGAGGCATAGAGGAAATGGGGAAAGTTGGTCAAAGGGTACAAACTTTCAGTTATAAGATGAATAAGGTCTGAGGATTTATGTATAACATGGTGACTATAGTTGATAACACTGTTTTATATAATTAAAACTTGCTAAGAGAGTAGAAAAGTGTTCTCACACACAAAAAAGGTAACTATGTGAGATGATGGATGTGGTACTTCCCTCAATTGTGGGCCTCATTGCACAATGTAGACGTATATCAAGTCATCACATTGTACACTTTAAATATATTACACTATTAAATATGTTACAAATTTTATATGTCAGTTACACTTCAATAAACTGAAAAGAAGAAAGAACGGTAAAAATTTTACCAAAATCAATTTCTAGCAAATTGATCACAATTAATTTTCCCTTTCATTGAAGAGGATATTGCTATATGAAAATAGCAGATGGAATTGCTACTGATCTTAGTCCAGAAACTGCCTCAGTTTTTGGAGTTTGATGGATGCTCAGAGAGTGACTCAAACTTAACTTATAAATTCTTTCTTTTACAATTGAGGAAGCTCAGGATTACTGGCTGGGCATTTAGTGTGTTAGTAGGAACTGGTGTGGATGTCTTTCCGCTCTGGCTATAATCAGCCACTGCAGTCGCACTTCTGTCATTGTCTCCCTGGTCAGGAGAACAAAAAGAACTGAGAGCCAAGGTGGCAGAGAAAGAAATAACTCTTCCTTGGGAGCAGTGGTTTACTGAGCTATAACACTCTTCTCAGCCCCAGGGACAGGAGTTAAACGTATTACTTTAATTACCTTTGGTTTCTAGATGCACAAGCAGACGGTGAAGGGAATTTCCAGGTTTTGGGTGACAGGCTGCATGTAAAAGCCTGGGTCATGCACCTCCCTCACGGATGATGGAGCTGATTACTAACCACTGGCTACCTATGAGTGACAGTAGAGGCAGGGGGGCTGGGTGCCCAGCTGTCAGGCCCGAGGGCAGAGGTCATGACAGGGTCTCCCAGGAGCAGGAGGGAGCTGCCAGTGAGAATGGTGCAGCCTGGTCGTCCTCCCCGAGCCATGAGCATTGAGCGTTGCCAGCAGGCTGGTGAGGGATCAACAACCTGGCTGGTGGGAGGCCCTGTAATGACCCCCTGCTCGCTTTCCCCCAGGGTCCCCAAATGAAATCACCTCTGTGCCCTCCCTCCAACCTCACCAGGGCCTCTCCAGTGCTCCTTCTCATGCAAAGCCGAGCTCATCAGACTCCACAACAGCTGCTCATCTCCCTGGAGATGCCAAAGGTCTGTGTGAACACAATAAGGGGATGCATATTTCCATGCAGGAATTTACACCCGAGCATAATTTTCACCACGTGATTGAATTAGGTGACTACAAAATACCCGAAGCCTCATAAATAAATAGCTCTGGGGGTTTCAATTGTCAGGATGAGTTATGACTTTCCTGACTTCACATAACATTACACCTACCTATGTTTTGAAGAAGCGGGAGAAAAAAGCCCTTCATGTATATCTTAGATTACAAGTCATTAGGTCTCCTAATTTGCTATTTTCTTTCTCATCAATACGATTGGCTTCATCTTGTGCTTCCCTGGGTAGCTTTCTGTGATGAAGGGTCTCTGGAACTAAGAGTGGATAGAACAATCAGTGCCAGTGTCAAAAACAATAGTTAGAAGAAGATATACTCATGTTAAAAAATGGATTTAAATTCCAAAATTCCTCAAATTACCATTCTTTAAAACAAGTGAAGAAGGAGTTTGTAATGGAAAAGCAACGATGTGCTGAGGCTAATGAACAAAAAATTCAACCTTAACTAATCTCTGAGACATAAGCATTCCATTTTAAGTACTTGTAAGGCCTGGACCTTGCTTGCTCAGCAAAAGCCCCAAAGCCAGTTGTAACCACGTATCCTTCTAGCTCCCTTCCAGGCAGGACGCCCAGCTGCTGGGATGTGTAACAATCCAGGGCCTGGCCAGCCCGGATCTCACCTTATCTCACTCAAAGAAAATTGTGTCTTGAAGGCACGCTGAGCCCCTCCACGTGAGCTACTGTTCCTGGGAACACTGGCCGTACCAAGGACAGCCTCTTGGCAAGCATATAGCCTTTGTGCCCCCCGCCTATATAAGACACCCCCTCCCCACCTGCAGCAGCAGGTGCACAATGCTGTCCAGCCAGCCGCAACTGGACCTCCCTGTAAGTAACTCCCTAAAAACCTACATGTCTCATTTGCCAACTCCGGGTCTTCTCTTTGGTCGCTCTGCAACCTATCCCGCACTGCTCACCCAACTGGGCATGTGGCCAGACAGTCCTTATAAAAACTTTCTAGAAATTTTGCAGTTTGACGTTGCCAGTTTGCTCACAGGCATTGCCTGCTGAACCAGGTGCCTATGATCAAGACGCCCATAAAGAATGTCTAGGCCTCCTTGATAACGGAACCTTTGAGCAGCGACCTGAATGAAATGTTAGCCAAGGAGATTTCTGGAAGAAAATACTTCATGCAGAAAGACCTGCAAAGTCCCTAAGGTGGGCTTGTTCAAGAACACCCAGGTGACCACTGGGATTGAGCAGAGTGAGGGAGGGGAAGAGTGAAGGAGATGACATTGGAGAGGTTGCAAGGATGAAGGTCATACAAGGTCTCTTAGATCCATGGTCAAGCCTTTGGTTTTCACTGAAAGAGATGATCGTCAATTGGATTTTTGCAATGAAACGACATCTGATTTAAATGTTAAAAAGATCACCATGGCTACTGTGTGGGAAAAGAAACCAAATTGTAGAGGGAAAAGAGTGGACGCAGGAAGACTAGATAGAAGGCTGTTGCAATAACCCAGGTGGGAGATACTGGCTTGGACCAGAATGGGTACCATGGAGCTGGGGTGAAGTGGTCAGGTTCTAGTAACATTTTGAAAGCTGAGCAGACAGGATTTGCTCATCAGTCAGATGGAGGGTATGAGAAAAAGAGAAGAGTCAAGGAAGACTCAGAGTTTTCTGTCTTGCTGAGGAATGGATTTGTCATTTAGTCAGAGGAACGGCTGAGGGAACATGATCAAGAGTTCAGCTTTTGTTTTGCTTCAACCCCTAAAACCCCCTTTTTAAAAAATATAAGCCTCTTTTTTTTTTTTTTTTTTTGCAGGGGAAGATTCACTTTAAGCTGCCATCTGTTGCCAGTCTCCCTCCTTTGTTTTTTCCTTTCTTTTGTTTCTCCCCCAAAGGCCCAGTACATATGTAAGTTCTGCTGGTTCTTCTGTGTGAGCCACCACCACATGATGGCCACTGACAGACAAGTGGCATGGTTCCATGGCCAGGAACCAAACCCAGGCCACTGAAGCAGAGTGCACTGAACTTTAACTCCTAGGCCATCAGGGCTGGCTCTATACCCCCCTTAACTAGTGTCTTTTCACAGTGTGTTAATTGGCTCCCAAACCCCTTGACCATCTCCTTTGACTTGATTCAGCTCTCTCCTCCAGATCTTCCCCTTTCATAATTATTTGGCACCTTCTTCACATTTCCATTATGTAGGAAAAATTTGCTAAACATCATTTTCAGAAGTTGGTGTCATAAAAATATTGAGATTCTTCTTTTTTGTCTCGGACATCAGCCATTGAGACTCACTGCTCTCACCTGAGCAATTAATTCCTTTCTATGAAGGTTCTAATCTGCTAAAGACAAAGGGAGAGATCTTTAAGCCTCTTTTGTCAAGAAACTTCGTGCCCCTGCACGAGGGTCAAGCTGAAAAGAAAGGCCCCATAACACTTGCTGGGAAACATAGATAAATGTCCCCATGCTCTCCTCATCCTCTCTCCTTGTGGCTCCCTGGCATCACTGTCTAACTACATCACATCCAGAAAGTTGCTGTTCAAGTGGTGAAGGTAATCACTGTAAGGTGTCAGAAGGAACTTACTACTAAGAATAAAGATAAGCTTGCAAATTATTTATCTTTTGAAAAGTGAATTGGAGCCGGCTAAAATGTGTTCCTATGTTATTGTCGCTGTCCCTTTCATTCTAGAGAGAGTCTAAGGTAGAATTATGGCTCGCTCACGTGTTCAGAATGCCACAGGATCTTGAGCATCCCCGTGAAAGTGAACCCTCGTGTGAACTGTATCTATTGTGTGAGTCAGCAGAAAAAGGATGGAGCGCTACTGACTTAGCTCCCTAAGGACAGCAGTGTGGAGGGACTCGGAAGAAATAGAGGACACCCGCCCTGTCTTCGCAAAGCTTACAATTTTATTAGACACTCCAGATGCAACGAGACAAAGGCCAATCTAATGCTAGCATTTCCTGCATCCATGGGGTGCTGGGTTTATAGACCTGGAGTTAGTTTTTCACTGATCACCCCCCTCTCAGTGTTATCACCTTCAGTGATAACCTCACTCTCCCGCAGCATCTCACGCATGGCAGCGGCACCTATCATTCAAGTTATTGATTGGTGCCTGGAGCGGGCAGTGACCTGAGAAAGAAGCAGAGGCAGCTGCTTACCCAGGAGGATTTGTGGGGAGGAATCTATTGGCACAAAACTCATTTGTCCCCATAGCCTCCGATGGGAATAATAGCATCATCGTCAACAACAATAATGACAGCAGCTGACACACAGTGAATGGTTACTATGCCGGGCCCATCGCTCACCGAATTTTCCCACAACCTTGGGAGGCAGGTTCTATTAACTCCTCACTTTCACAGATGGGGAAACCAAGGCGAAGGGTGAGTCAGCTGCTGGCAAACCTTCAGTTTAGGTTTGTATGACTCCAAAGCTCTTGCAATACTGGCTTCATGTCCAAACTGGCTCCAAACTCTCATTCGAATCACTTTTTTGGTCAGAAGATATAGGCAAAGAAACTATCTTCGGAAGGTTGGTAGAAAAGACACACTGAGCGGTTGGTGTAGGGGCAGCAACAGCCGGTATTTGGCTACCTTAACAAGACATACGGGGCACAAAAGCCTGCAGAAGTGGGTTTAAGAGAGAATTAGAGAGAGAAATTGGAGACAAAAAGTATAAACCCTTTGAAGGATTTTGCTCCAAAAGGGAGCTTCCCCACCAAAATATTCATTGGTGCCGCTGCTCTAGAGAAATTACTGAACTGGACAGGGCAGTAGTCTGATATTATTTGCCATGTTCCTAGATTGATTTATTTTCATTTATTTACCCTTTTTATTTTTGGTGAGAACATTTAAGTTTTACTCTCTTGGCGAATTTCAGTTATATAATACAGTGTTATCTACTATAGCCACCATGTTAGAGATTAAATACTCAGACCTTATTCATCTTATAACTGGAAGGTTGTACCCTTTGACCAACCTTTCCCCATTTCCTCCACCCTCCAGCCCTTGGCAACCACTTTTCTGCTCTCTGTTACTCTGAGCTTGACTGTTTTTTGTTTTCTTTTTGTTTTTTTCAGATTCCACACATAAGTTATACTGTGCAGTATTTGTCTTTTTCTATCTGGCTCATTTCACTGAGCATAATGCCCTCCAGGTTTATCCACGTTGTGGCAAATTGCAGGATTTCCTTCCTTTTCTAAGACCAAATAATATCTCATTGTATAGATATACCACAGTCTCTTTATCCATTCATTTGTCCCCAGACACTTAGATAGTTTCCATACCTTGGCTATTGTGAATAATGCTGTCGTGAACATGGAGCACAGACATCTCTTCAAGACAGTGATTTCATTTCCTTTGGATGCATACCCAGAAGTGGGAATGCTGCGTCATAAGGTAGCTCTATTTTTAATTTTTTGAGGAACCTCCAAACTGTTTTCCCTCATGGCTACACCAGTTTATATTCTCACCAACAGTGCACAAGGGTTCCCTTTTCTCCACATCCTCACTAGCATTTGTTCTCTCTTGTCTTTGACAACAGACATGGCAACACGTGTGAGGTGATATCTCACTGTGGTTTTGGAGTGCATTTCCCTGATGATTAGTGATGTTGAGCACCTTTTCATGTACCTGTTGGCCATTTGTGTGACTTCTTTGGAAAAACGTCATTCAGATTCTTTTCCCATTTTTCAATTGTTTTGTTTTTCTGCTATTGAGTGTATGAGCTCCTTGTATATTTTGGATATTAACCCCTTATCAGATACATGGTTTGCAAATATTTTCTCCCATTCCATAGGTTGCCTTTTCATTTTATTGATGGTTTCCTTTGCTGTGCAGAGTTTTTTAGTTTGATGTAGTCCCAGTTGTTCATTTTTCCTTTTTTTTGCCTTTCGATTAGTTGTCAAATCCCAAAGACCACTACCAAGACCAATGTCAAGGAGCTTACTGCCTGTTTTCTTCTAGGAGTTTTATGGTTTCAGGTCTTACATACAAGTCTTTAATCTATTTGGAGTTGATGTTTGTGTATGGTGAGACATAGGGGTCTGTCATACTCCCAGATTAAAAATCTACCAAGTTCCAGCCCCATTTTCTGCCCAGGATGCTGTGAAAACTAACACAGAACCAAATATTTGTATCTGAGTAAAATGTTAAAACTTCCATTTCAAAAACTGAGAACTCTCAGGACCAGGAAAAAATGTGCAGTCATCGATGAAAATCCAACCACATGTAATGCTTGGTTTCAACCGAGTCATTTGAAAACACTTGTTATCAATTTGTGATGTCACAAGTGCTAAGAATAACAAGGATAAATGTAAACAGTAATGCAAGACTTTACAACTGGAGAGTGTGTTCCTGTATCTCCAACATCTATGTCTAGGCAATCCATAGAGTCAACACTGCTTATCAGTCAGCTTTTGACGAGCCATTACCATCCCGTCCTTCCCCCTTGGAGCTGAAATTAGTGTGGTTTTTCTGGCCTTGAATATGCTTTCTGTGTTTGATGAGGTATTACTTTGAAGATGCAAAGTTTCAAAATACTGAAGCTTTGGGGCTGGCCCCGTGGCCGAGTGGTTAAGTTCGTGCACTCCGCTGCAGGCGGCCCAGTGTTTCGTTGGTTCGAATCCTGGGCGCGGACATGGCACTGCTCATCAAGCCACGCTGAGGCAGCGTCCCACATGCCACAACTAGAAGGACCCACAACGAAGAGTATGCAACTATGTACCGGGGGGCTTTGGGGAGAAAAAGGAAAAAATAAAATCTTTAAAAAAAATTAAAAAAAAAATACTGAAGCTTCTATTTATTTTCAGCCATAAATTATCATATTTTAATTTTAAAAATTATAGTTGCTTCTGAAGGCTATTTTTGTTGTAAAGGTGTTAATTATTTTCTGGGCCTAAATTGTGATGGCTGGCCTAATTATTGCAGGTCCAACACTGAGCTTAGTTTATTATTGCTTTGTTTAGCTCCACTGAGGGACTGACCTGAAATGCCTTTTCTTTGTAAAGCCAGAGAATTTAAGAGTGTGATTGGATTGTTGCAATAGCTTCCTAGCCAGACTCTCTGCATTCACATCCATCCTCGCCCTCCAGCCCACACTCTATTCTCAAGGTGCAGCCTCGTGAGCCTTTCAGTGCAAAAATCCTATCATGTCAGTCCTCTGTTAAAACCTTCCAAGGCTTCATTTCTGCTCAGAAAAAAAGGGAATCAATCCTTAAGCCCTGGGCAATCGAGCACCTGCTATGCACCACAACTTGAATGGATCTCACAAAAATAATGTTGGGCAAAAGAAAACACGCACAAAGAAATACATATGGTATTATTCCACAACAATTTTTAAACAGTAGGCAAAATAATGTGATGCGTTAAAAGTAATGATAGTAGTTATTTTGGGGAAGGAAGGACTGAAGTAAGTCGAAGGGGAACAAGGTTCCTGGGGTGTGGCCAGTGTTCTATTTTTTGACCTGGGTGTTGGTACATGGCGGTTCACTTTGTGATAATTCATTGAGTTGTACACCTACGATTTGTGCACCTTCCAGTAAGTTAACTATACTTCAGTAAAATGCTCACCAGAGAGAATGGGAGGTGAGGAAGTGAAGAAGTCAAGCAGAAAACAATTCTTTCAAGGAGTTTTACTCTAAAGGACAACAGAAATATGGAGCAGTCACTGGAAGGAAGGAAGGTGGAGTCAAAAGGTTTTTTGGTTTTGTTTTGTTTTTTTAAAACGAGAGGTTTTAAAGCATGTTTATTGTGCTATGAGATCTATCCTGTGTAAAGGACTATCCAGTGTTCAAGAGGGAGAGGGGACAACTGCTAGAGGAACGTTGTTGAGTAGTCAAGAGGGGTTGAGACCCAGGGTGCGAGTGGAGGGGTGGGCCCAGAAAGAAGCAGGGTACAGAGGATTTTGCTGATGACGACCAAATTCCAGAAGAGTCTCGGTTCAGGTTCAGGATGAGGTGGGTCCAAACAGGAGATGTCAAGAGCTCTAACGGTCACTCTCCCAGTGTGACATGAGAAGCTTAGACTTTGGGTGGCGACTGAATTAAACAGACATGGAAACAGTGCTGGGACTAGTTAGGCCCCTGGCCTTTTAGCGAAAGTTGGGCAATCATTTCTAACTATAACCTCTTGGCAGACTGGTTTCAATTTACAGTGGTGGGACAGATTGTGTTGGGTAGGAAGAAAAAAAGACAATGGTTCTCTTATGGCCTCCGCCATCTCTGGAGGAGGAACTCTTCACGTTATAATGAATTCCTAGATATGGAATTGTGGAATTAAAGGTATGTACATTATGTACATTTAAAATCTTGATGGATATTGCTAAAGAGGTGATGCAAATTTAAACTCCTAGCCACATATGATAGTTTTTCCCCACTCCCTTGCCAACACTGTGCAAAGTTTATAATCTTTGCCAAATCTAGTAAGTGGAAAATAGCTCATTGCTTTATCAATGATTATTGTAAACATCTTTTCATATGTATATTTTCCTTGTATTTCTTCTTTATGGAAATCTGTTCTTGACCTTTGCCCACTTTTCTCTCTGGTTGCTTGTCTTTTCCTTACTGATTCAAAAGATCTCTTTGTTTTAGGGAAACAAGCCATCTGCCAGAATTATTAATTAAAAATATGGTGTGTGTGTGTGTTTAATTACACGCATCTGGGTTTCACTGTCATTCTTTAAGTCATCACTTCAAGTTATAAAAATATACATCTGTTTTCATTAGATTTTTTTGGTTTTGTTTTTTAATTCCTAAGTCTTTCATATATCAGGAATTAATTTTGCTGAGTGAGTTAGGAATGCAGCTTTAATGCTTCTATTTTTTCTTCCAAATAGCTAGCAGTGCTCCCATCACTGTTTCTGGAATAATCTGTTTTCCCTTAACATACTTGAAATGCTAACTTTATCCTCCTTGTTTTAAAAGTACTTACCATTCAGCTCAAGAGGAGGGCTCATCTGGATCCAGCCACACTCTATCAATCTAAGGACTTACTCTTCTTCTTTCTCAGCACATGGAGTACTTGGCACTTGATCCACAGTTCTGAACTCTGTTATCTGGGGTGACATTAATCTGAGTCTCTTACTGTGTTTCTGTGTCTTTAATACATTAATTTCCTACTTATGGCTATTGATTGGAAATAAATGAGTCATCAGCAAATAATTAATTAGAATCCTCTTCCTACATTTGTTATAGAAATAGAAGTTTATTACGCTATGAAGACTTTTTTCTTTTGAGGAAGATTAGCCCTAACATCCACTGCCAATCCTCCTCTTTTTTGCAGAGGAAGATTGGCCCTGAGCTAACATCTGTGTCCATCTTCCTCTATTTTACATGTAGGATACATGTCACAGCATGGCTTGATAAGTGGTGCTAGCAAACCCTAGGCTGTGGAAGTAGAGTGCGTGAACTTAACCCCTACGCCACCAGGAGGGCCCCTATGAAGACTTTTTTAACTTCCTGGAAATGGGTGATCTCTGAAAATATTGGCTGATGGTATATTTTTCCTTAAAGTGCTCACACATTCTCTCTTACTCTCTTGTGCTCTTCCTCTCTCTATGCATGTATTCTCTTCGAGTACATCTTTCTTAGTAGTATGGTTGAACCTACCAATCAAAATCATCAAATAAAATATAGGCTTTAAGTATTTGTTTTCTAGAACATTCATATGAATGGGATTCTCAATTGATGACAATGCAGGATAAAGGAGGCCTTGCTGCAGTTATTGAGGTGTGAGTTCTCTCCATAATTTTGTACGAGCACATTTCACTTGTCCACAAATGAGAAAGAATGTTCCCAAGGTTAAACCACCAACACTACCCTCTCCACACCCCCAATTCTGAGAATCGCACTCTAACCATCTGATCTTACCCCCTATCTTATCCTTACATCTCATCTTTCTATCTAGTGCTTTGATGCCAATGATTGTTTAGCCACACAGGACTGAGACCTCCATCCACTGATCCCCTTTACAGAGTCCTTCCCGCCCCCCTTGCCTACCCAAGATTCCCCATTTCTTCATTATCCTGACTCTCTTGCACATTCCCTTGACTTCCTAGCCCCTATCTTTTCTGTCAAAAGTTCTCAGTGAAACCCCAATTGAATCTCTGCCTATTCAACACCAACATCCAGGCAGCTGAATCTGCCTGGAGAAAAACACACAAACATGTTCTGAGTGGTCTCACTTTAGATTCATGACCGCATACCTCAAGTGAATTCTCGTGCTGCACAGCAACCCTCCATTGCCATAGTTTATTCACTCTCCCACTCTCCTAGAAAATTATTTCAGATGTTCTCCTCTCTTCACCACCCTTTCATAATTCCCACCATCACATTCGTCATCTCTCCTGCATCTGAGCCCATGTACTCCATCTTCCCTCCAATTACCAATGATGGGCTGCATCTGTTCTTGTCTCCGCAACCCTTTGGTCTACTCAAGAACATTGCTCTGGCCTGAGCCTTTATCTCTTTGCATTATAAATCTTTCCATCTTTACAAGACAATTTCTATCAGCATACAAACATGCAGAAATTTCTCCTATCTTAAAAACACCCTCTTCTAACCCACATGCCCCCAGCAACTGCCCCATTTCTCAACCCCCTCTTTGTAGAAAAACTCCAATAAGAGCTGTGGATTCTTGCTGTCTCTACCTCTTCTCTCATTCTCTCTTGGACCCCTCCAATCAGGTTTATATCCTCCCCAGGCCACCAAAACCATTATTTTCAATAACTACTTTTCACCACCCACCATCAAAGCACCATCATTCAGTTGCCTCATACGGAAGAACTTTCTAACTGATCCCTCTACTTCTGCTCTTGTTCCTTATGGTCCATGCTGTGCCCAGTATTTAGACTGGTCCTTTCAAAATGTGCATCAGATCAGGTGCCTCCTTTGCTCTCTCTTAGACTGGCTTCCATCATAAGAAACCAATGTCCTAACAGTGGCCTTTGAGGATCTACATCGTATTGCTCCCTATTCTCTCCTCTTTCCCTCCACTCCAGCCTCACGGGCCTCTGTGCTGCTCCTAATACACCACGACAGAGCCTTTGCAGTCCTCGTGCCTTTTACCTGGAATGCTCTCTTACTGGATCACCAAACAGCTTGCTCTCTCATTTTAGTCAAGTTTCTTCCAAATGCCAGCTTCTCAAAGAATCTCCTTTGACCTCTCTGTCTAAAATAGCATCCCACCTGGGCCCTGCTCCTACTTCCTCCCTTCCTTGAGGTATTTATCACAGCTCGTGACTAAGTGACATGGCATTTGATATTTATTTTATGCATTTCCCCCTTAGAACTTAAACTCCCCGAAGTTACGGAGTTGGCTAGAACAGTGCCTGTTATATAGAGGGTACTCAATAAATATTTGTTGGCTGAATGTATCATGCAGATATATTTTCATAACTGTGCACAGATACAATTATGACGTGTATTGTAATATTGTTTGAAAAAATGAAAAAATAACCTAAATCTCTGTCATTGGGAAATTAAATATATTTTGAGATATTCTTAAAATAGAATACAGTGTCAGTTATTAAAAAGGGTGACATTTTGATATATTGGTATGGAAAATGTCCACAAATAACTGGGAAAAAATGAGTGCAGAAAAATAGAATGATTCCAATTTTGTAAGAAATCTAAGTGTCTCTATATTTGCATAATTATGTTTTTTTATGTATAAAAGAAAATCTAGAAGGAAACACACCAATTTGTTAAGAGTACTTACCTGCATAGAGTGGGATTTCAGAAGAGGGAGATGTTTTACTCTATTTTATACAGTTCTGTTTTGTTTAAATGTTATAAACCCATGTTACTTTTACAGCACAAATTACAATATCTTTCAAAAGAAAAAAAAAGATCCCAACGATTGATGTTGTTTGTTGATGGTGTCTGTGGGTCTGAGTAAGAGGCAGGAAAGCAGAAGTTATGGGAGAAACTGAACAGCGGGATGCTGCAAGCTCTCAGCAAAGAGACAGAGCAAAGCTTGTGCAAAAAGGAGTAAGCAAGTATAATGAGCAATACTTATACAATATTTACAACATTCATACAATAAATATACAATATTTACTGAGTCCCTACTATGGGAAAGGTGCTATACTTAAGGACGTTGCTTGCATTTTCTCGAATCCTCAGAACAGACACGCAAGTCAGGTATTACCTCTATAGATGAGAGAAATGAGGCTCAGAGAAACTGACTGCTAACCAGCCGAGTTAAGACCAGAAGCAACGGAGCTTGGGCTCAGATCTACCATTTATGCGAGGGCTGCCTCTCACATAAATGAAGCCCCAAGGCTGGGGCAGAAGAGAAACCCTGGACCTGAAGATTACCAACCCAGGAGTGGGCTCCTTAGCAAGCCCAGAGTCCTGCGCAGAACCCACACAAACTGCTTATTCCCTCCCTGCTACAAGAGTGCTGCAGCCTGACTCTGGGGGGAGGTGTCCGGAGTGGCGGAGAGTGGGGAAGATGGTGTCAAACTAAGTGTTCTGCTCTGCTGGGCGGATAGTCACAAGGGAAGGGAGACAGCTTGTGCAGGACTTGACCACTCACCGTTACGGGTGAGAGAATCCCAAACACCCTCACCTTTTAGGATCGTACAAAGCTGACATGAGTGACACGAAAGGACATTGAGAACCACGTTCCTTTTCCTCCTGTGCAGCAGTGCCCTGGTGAGCAGACAGGCTGCAGGAAGGGAAGGAGGCGAGATAAGAGCAGCTACCTTTGGGGAGGATCTACCGCAGGAACTTTATAAACGTTCTCTTCAACCCTCAGAACCTGAATAAGTAAACGAATATTGTTACCTCCACTTTACAGAAGGTGCAAGGAGGTAAATAATTTACCCAAATATATGCAGCTAACAAGAGGTGGAACTAGGCTACGCTCACACCATTTTGACTTCTAACCGCATGCTCTTTCCAAGACACTCAGCTGCCTCTCTGGGTAGCTTAGGGGCCCATATGTAAGGTTATCAGTGCCCAGAGCTGAACAGTGAGGAAGAGCATTAGGCACTGATGAGGAAGATGTAAGGGCCAGGGAAATGAAAAAGAGCAAGCAGGATTAGGGACATGTTGTGGGAGTCCTGGACTGGGCATAGGAGGCACACAATCACCAATGGCTTTGCTTGCCTTTGTTTCAGGGGCAGCAGAACATCCATGTGTAGACAGTGAAATATTTTCAGGCGGAAGCCTGCTGCGTCTGGCTTGGCTTTGCCAATGGGATCTGATTAGTATTCCTGAGCTTTCATTAGCATTTGAAGGAAATACCCAAATGACACAAAGCCAATTCCAGTAGCTGAGATTTAACATTTTAATTCAATTTCTCTAACGCAGTTAACCTGGTTAGGCATCTCCTTTTTGCAAACTATTTTGGGTCTCAACAAGCAAACCATTTATACAAGCACCTTCAGGATCACCTCCACCAAACCAGGCCAGAGGACGTGCCTCCTTGTAGAGTGAATTTACATCATTTGCTGTGGGGCTGGAGAACTGGGAGTATTTTTCCCAGCCTTGACTGGACCAGAGCCAAGCTTATGGTGCAAATCCCTTAACAGGATCTCCCTGTAAGTGCCCCTTGGGCTGACCCAATCGTGCCCCATCCCGGAGAGCAGTATTTTATTGCATCCTTTGTTGTAGATTTTCCATTTTAGGGAGAATTGATAGTGATACTAAGTATAAACACATTCTCTGCCACTCAAACTCTGTGGCTAAGTTTTTAAAAAGGAGCTGGGAAGTCTTGTGGCCAGCAATAATATTTATATTGAAACTCAGCTCTTGCTTCACAGGGTGAGGGCAATGCTGGTCAAGAAAGGAATTCCCTGCCCCACAGACGATTCCTTTCACATGGCTCAAGAAGGCAAGGGAGTATTTTGAGCTCAGAGTAAATCCTGCGGTAGTTTCTCAGTTGCCTAAGACTAGGATTAACCCTTTAAAAAGTCTTTTTATGCCAAGACAATACGTTCATATTCAAAATTTTCCAAAAAGTATGTTCATATTCAAATTTTTTGAAAATATGTTCATATTCAAACTTTTCCAAAAAAAATTTTTCTTTGCTTGTAAAGAAAAAAAATTACTTAACTGACATCTCACATCTCTCCCCTTTCCTTGACTCTGCCAAAGGCTTAGAGGCATTTTGGTCCAGGTCCTGACTCACTAACCCTATAAAAGAGTGGAATTTCTTGTCACACTGAAAACAAAAAGTCTGCGGTGTCTCCTTTAGCAAGATATTTAAAATCATTACCTTACCAGTTAAATGTCATAAAAGGGCAGTTCAATTATAGTGTTCCATTAGGAGATAAAAATCAATGCTTAAACCACGTTGGCCTTCTTCTTGATGATAGTAAATAAAATCTAAAAATATTAAACAAGTAATTACCCAGAGGGAAGTAATCCTATGGGTTTTTCACCTCTTCCTTAATGCCTAATAAACAAAAGATTCAGGACTATTAGCATACCACAACATGGGAGAACCAGCTATTAGTTCAAAGCAGTAAAGGAAAAGAAAGCAGTGTTTGTTCTCTTGTTTCTTGTACCCAACCTAACATACACAGGGCTATGGGGATGACTTCCTACTTCCCAACAGTTTCTAGTTCAAAACTGAGATCAACTTTAGATCTATGGGGAAAACAACCTGCAAGGGTTTTCACAGTGCTTGCAACATTGAGACCTGTTAGTGGGGATTTAAAAATGGCATGACGTCTCTGAAGTCCTAACCCAGAGAATTTTTAAAAATTGGGCTGTTATTTGGAAGGACACAAGAAAAGAGCCTGAGACAGGATGAAAGGAGAAAGAATTCCGTGTTTTAGAAAATACATCACTCCCAACACCCTCCCTTAGCCTTAAGACATCTGGGGAAGAAATAAGTGGACAGGAGTATCTGTTTGCAAAGACTTCTCGGGAGACACAGTTTAGCAGACCACTTTTCAGACCAAGTTTATCCGTGCATTTTAGCAGTCTATTTCTCCGAAGTTTCTCCCAGGAATGCTCAAGTCCACCTAGCTTCTAGAAGTCTTTGCTTTGAGCAAAAAAGAATTTTTTACCAGAGTCTGATGAGTAAAAATTCAACAGCATATATAACATACTATGCAACGTAATCGTGTGTATGTGTGTGTATCTTCCTGTTATTTTGTTTTCAGAAAGGACATTATTCTGAGATATAAAAACAATCTTGAAAAATACAGAGATAAGAGGCTTCTCTGTCTTCCATCTGAGTGTCATGTTTCCATGGCGACGAAACCAGCACTTGATACACGATTAACTAAGGTGATCTGTGGGCTTCCTTCTTCCTCCTTCCTCATTCTATGTAACAGGGAGACAGGCTGAAGGAAAGGGGAAAACCAGGGCATTCTCGATAGTTGGAGAGAAAATTGCCAGGAGGTTCAGGTTCTGGTTTCAAAATTTTGTTATGACATGTCAGTGCCAAGTATTCAGAGAAATGACATACCTTTTTCAATGTTCATTATTTTGCAAGAGTGGCATCCTGCTTTTAACAAACCTTTTGAGTAGTTTTATAAAACATGAAAAATTTAATAAAAATGGGAAAGCACCTGTCTTCACACAAGCAGCTTCCGTTGCCATCTAGATAAACTGAAGTGAGTGAAGCCCTCTCTCATCTTCCTGGTCCTCACTCTTCTTCTCGTTAGACCTACTCAGAATCCCTGGGTCCACTCTCACCTTTGAGTTCCCCATAACTCAACTCTGGGCATGAAGTGCTTTTGTCTAATCATCTTTCTATCTTAACCAAAGAGGTTTCTGAAACCCACCTCCCCAGGTTTCTCACGTATGGAAGTAATGATTCTCTCCACGCTGACCCGTCTCGATTTAGGAGGCCATGCCCCTTGTGCTTCACCTCTTGGTGTCAGCCCTTAACATGGATGTGATTAGCATATTATAAATTAAACAGTGGCTCCCAAACCTGGCTGCACATCAGAATCATTCTATGCAGAGTACGAGACCCCAGTCTAGAACTATGGAATCAGAATCTCGGATAGGAGTCCTGATGCGTATCGTTTTCAAAAATCAACAAGTGCTTCTCACGCACTGCCAGGTTTGGAAGACAATGACGTATGGTTTTAATTTGTGTCTGGTTCTGTGTCCCTGATGGGTATCTGCATCCATTTATGTGCATTTGGTGTTTTTAAATAGGATAATCAGATATGTCTAACACATCTGGCAGTGTTTGCTAAAAGGTAGATTCCCAGATGCCCAGCCAAGCCTACCAATCTGACCCTGTGGAGTATGGCCTGGTAATCTGCATTTTAGCATGCTGGCTCCTCCTACCTCAGTGATTCCCCTGTATAGGAGTCATACTAGAAGACCTGCAGGGACCAGGCAAGTCACTTCCACGAATGAGGCAAGCTGGGTGGGAAGTGACCAGAGGGAACCTGATGCCCCATATAAAGGAGCAGGCACAACTTACTTGAGTTTGTTTTTATTTTACCATACTAGCAATAGGTCTAGTATTACCTAAGTTTTGAATTTTTCTTAAGCCAGAAATTCAAAGAAATTTAAATTCTCACAAGTAAAAAACAATAAGTAAACAAACACAGCTGCCATGGGCAAATTGTGCCCTCTGCTTTTGAGGGTTTTACCCATGAACCACGAATCTCTGGTAACTTGTAATGTCATGCAATACTGGAGGCCTGACCAAGTGACTTCTTATGATGAATTACAGTAGAATTGTAGGGTCAGAAGGTCCCTGTGCGTCATCTAGGCAAACTCACCATCTAATGTTTGAATGTCCCACTTTAACATTCCCGCTGCCCCAGGGTGATGACTCCCCAAATCACGTCATCTCTCATCCAGATCTCCCACCTGTGCTGCTCCAATCTGAATATATTTTAGCTACCTCTACTAGGATGTCCTACAAATACCCAAACACACATTCCCAGATAAAATTGTCATCTTCCAGTGCCATCCCTCCAGATGCTCTTTTCCTTGTGTTCCCTCAGTGAACATCAATACTACCTATCCAGCCACCAAAGCCCAAAACCTGGGTGTTAGCCTTACTTCTTTGCCCTCATTCACAATGTCTATCTTGAATCATCTCCCAAGTCTTGCTGATTCCGTCCCCTTAACAGTGATCAAATTTGTCAACTTCTCTTCATCCTCACTGCCAATAACTCATTTGGGGCCATCGCTTGCCTAAATTACTAGAATGCTCCCCCTACCCCTCGCCATTGGTTTTAGCTCCCTTCAATTCATTTTGCCTTTAATTCACTGAAGCCAGAGTAGGCACCCCAAAATGCAAATCTGATCATGTCAGTATCATGATGGCAACGAGGCACCATTAAAAAGGACAAACAGGGCAACATCACATGGCCCTAGTCTGTCTCCCTCTGCTCTTGCCTATCTTCTTGCTCCATCCTTCCTCCATCCTACACCTGAACTCTAGGCATGGACATGTGGAATCACGTTCACTTCTCCAAACATGTGACGCTGTCCTTTTCTCGGTACCTTTGCAAGTGAAATTCTATCTGCCTGAAAACTCATCTCCCTAATCAGTCCCCAAATCTCGACCACTTGGCTTAGGTTATGCCTACTTGTCCTTAAAAATCTAAGCTTAATCATCACCTTCATCATCACCACAATTATAACTAACGTGTATTAAATGCTTACTATATTCCAGGCATTGTTTTAAGGGCTTTTATATATATTATCTCATTTATTCTTCACAAGCACCTTAAGAGGCAAGTACTGTCCTCACCAATTTTAGAGATGAGGAGAGCTTAGATGTCACTAGCCCCCAAAGCCTCCCATGAGACTGGGGTGCTGCTCCAATGGACTCCAGCAGGACTTCATATTCTCCCCTTTCGTAGCACTCAGCAAACCCAATTGCAATTCTGTTTTACCTGCCTCTCCCAGCAGACTCTAAGCTCCCAGATCTAAAAAGTAAAAAAGACTACACCTTATATATAGTTGTATTCCCAGCATTTAAGACAATGCCTGAACAAACTAATAAATAACTGAATGATTTTTGAGTTGTTCAACATTTGAGTGTTCTCCACAGAACACACAACAGTTTGTTTGTGAATACTACCAATTACTGTCATTTGTACCATGTTGGGGAATGGTCCAACTCATACATCTGAAAAGTGAGGGGCAGGAAATGGGTGTAAACAGATTGATACGCTATCAATAAAAATGATAGTGATGGCTAAATATCAACTTCCACTCTTCCCTCTCTCTTAACTTCAAATGGTTCCTACGTGCTCGACTATGTCTCCTGCTTTCCTTTGGCATAGGCGTTACCTGAGTTCAGATCTTTACTTCCTCTTGGCTCCTCATTCACCCAGGTATCCAAACAAGCATTTATGCATCCATCCCTCCAACCAGCAGTACGGCTGACATTGAGGATACAGAAATGAATAAGGCTAAGTCCCTCTCCTCAAGGAAATGTCTAATAATTTGCCTGAGTCACAGAAAGGGCTCAGGAAACGTTTATTTCTGCCCTACTCCCTGTTCAAACAGGGACAGGGACTGCTACACCACCAGTGTGAAACCTGCAAGCTGTCATCTTTTCTAGGTAAACTCTCTGCAATTTTTCATTGAGAAAATAACACTGCGACTGTCTCATGACCAGCTAACTTGATTTTACAAAGGAAAACCTGCTCTTTTTCTATGGGCTGAAGCCCAACTAGTCTTTCTTCCTTGGTTGAAAGTTGAACTTAGCTGGTAGAGCATGATTTACTAAAAATGAAATTCTCGTATTAGAAATGAATTTGGACACTCGCATGTAGTTCAGGATCATGGGAACTAGCCTTGAAACAAAAACAGAGCTTTAACAATGGATCCACTAGTCTCCTATTCACGTTGAGAGGATAAAGGGGACTGAGAATAGCAAGCAGACAGGAACTATGGGTTGTACTCTATATGTCCTCTGTTGAATTCCCAGCCACAAGCTGTCTCTCACGGCCCACATGTGGATCCAGGGAAACCCTGATGCGCACCAAAAGTCCCTGCAGCAATGAAGACCAGCTGTGACCAGAGGAAGCAGTCTCAGTACCCAAAATACCTCAACAGGTTCTCTTACAAAATGTCAAAGCAATTACTCCTAAAGGCAAGAGTATAAAGAGCCAAGCACACATTTGTAATAATAAGCATAGAATCTTAGCTGAAAACTTCTAGTTCCTTTATAAAGTTTGTCAAACATCTACAGATTCCATCATCATGGCATCCTCAAAGAAAAGTTTTACAATTGGACATGAAAATTAGGCTATGCCTAAAGTAATTTTTAAACTCAAAAATCTAGTAAAATTAAATTCCCTACATAGTAATACTAAAAGAGGGAACACATTTTATTAACCAAAACAAAAATGAATTACCATTTTCAGGGTCAAAACTGAATACTTTCTTTAACAATAAAACTTATATTGCATAAGAACATTTCAGTGAAATATAAAAGAAACATTTTTCTTCTGTTATTTTCAACAGTCTTTTCTAATACCCATAGAGAGGAGATGAAAAACAAAGAAAGACTTGCTAGTCTAAGATCTAGAAGGAAAAATTTACCTGTTAGCTATCATTTCACGCAAGGGATTATGAAATGCAAAAACAAACACATCAATTTATTCATTAGTAGTCAAGTGAGGAGGGAAACACCTCTCTCAAACTAAGATAACTTAGTTTGGATGGTGAATAACGAAGGAAGCTCTCTTAAATGTCAGCTCTAGAAAAGACACCACCTGGAAATAAGTAACAGGAGTTCACAGTGATACTAAAAATAAGAATCAAGTTGCAGTATCTGTACTCAGTGACACTGGAGTATCAATGCCCCTCCCCAATCTTATCACTTTATCAAGGCTGCAGGGATCTTCTCTATAGTGCTTTTTTTCTTCATAAATTGTGGAATATCTTTTGAGGAACAAAAGACTCTAGGTCACTAGGCCATTTGTTCTTGCACCTTTCTGGTCGGGGGAGATCCAAGAATGCAGGGAGATAAGTGAAAGCTTGTGGCTGGCATTTTTGCTGCTTGTCTTTCTATCTGCAGAAGCTTTGAGCACATTCATCACAAGCCATACAATGCTAACACTTTTGATATTACGTCTCTGGGTATAGCTTTCAAGGTCCTTCTTTGTCCCATTCTTCCTGTATTGTCAAACTGCGCCCAATAGGTGGTCTAGACTGTGAATTTCAAACATGTGCTATTAATATGCCCAAAACTGTTGCTGCAAAGGGGGAAAAAAAACCACATTAATTGAATCCTGATGTGTTCTTACTCATAATGTCACAAATATATTTTCTATGTCCTAAAGCAATATGAAATGATTTGCAAAACCATGTGAAATCTTGAGGTGAATAAACCTACAGGTTTTAAAACATGCATTACTGATTGTTATTAAAAGTAATTATTTTCTTACAACAATTCTCCAACAAAAACTACAGAGAGTAATTATAGGTCAACAACAAAAAAAATAACGTTGTAATGTATTTTCATTTACCCTGGTTTTCCTATTGATAGACTGATGATCATTAGCAACAATATTATATCTGTAGATACTTCATATTTTAAAATTTCTTTGTAATTCCCTGTAGAATATTTCTCTCCAACTTTTTTGGTAAGGTCTCTATCAGTCCCATTTTATAGATTTCATGAGGAAATAATAATAGTACCGACCTCAAAAGATTGTCCGGAGATTCATTAGATCATCCACGTAAAGTACATAGAGTAGGTGGCACATTACGTATGGAGTGTTCAAAACATTTTAGCTATTACTAATATGCAAAAGTATTAGCAACTATCTTAGGGTTATCAGAAGTCCATTTTAAGCAGGGCAGTCTGGTTTGGGTCTTCTTCTAGAACTGGACAGTTCTAAAAAATGAAGATGCCACTGTTTATATACGCTGACCCATCTGCCTAGAATGCTCTTCCTTTCCTCATTCTCACCTCCTAACTCCTCTACTGGGCTAAATCTTACTCTTCAGTTTAGACAGTACTTCTTCCAGGGGTAAGCAGTGCCTAACCTCTCCCAAATCTAGACTGTACTGTATATACTAGAGTACTCCTCCTATGTGCCCCAATGCATATCACAGTTGCCTGCTTCTATGTCTGCTTCTCTATGACACTAAAGCTTCATGAGGGCAGGGAGCACGTCTGTCTTTATACACTATATTCTTAGGGTAGCACAACAATAGACCATAGTGGGTGCTCAATAGACATCTGTGATACGAGGACATCTGGGATCCGAAATCAGCCTGGTTGGTGTTGGAAGAACAGGTTTTCACATAGTGTGAGTGACTGCTGCCAGCCTAAGAGGTAAGCAGCAGCTAGTTATGGGGCCAGTTGAGGGTACGGCTGGGGAAATGGGATGTGGCATTATAGATGCAGAGGGGAAGACAGGAGGGGCTCTAGAGAAAAGCAGGTTCCATCTGATCACTTAAGGTCACACGAGCAGAGCCACATCCAGATTCACTGATTCTGGAGATCTAGATACCAGTCCTGCAGCATGGGGAACAGAGCCTGAGTTAACTGCACCCGCTCCCAGTCTAAGAGGTGTCTGACCAGAGTATTAACAACAAAATGCAAGTCAGGGACTCCTGCTGGCTGGAATGAAACAGTCCAGTCTGATCCAAGACGCGAGAAGACTTACCAGACAGTTGGGATGTGTTGCGCAGGTCTGGCCCAACACAGAATTGCAGTGCTGAGGAAGAAACTTCGAGACTCTGGGCATGGCTGATGGAAAATGAACTGAAAGGTTCTGATTTGTTACAGCAGCTGCATCACAGGCAGGGATGACTTTAGAATAGTATCTGACAGCATGGAAGGCATTAAGAGAGAGAGCTGTGCTGGGAATTCGAGTTTTATATCCATCACCAATAGCATTCTCTGAAGTGGCGCTGCAATGGCCTTTAATAAAAAAGAAAACAAATATCCATCAGGATACACAAATCTTAATTCTGAACTATTGTATTTAAAAAGAATTGTCCTCTATTTCATTTCCTCATGTTACAAACTTATACCACTGCTACACTCAAATGCCGATGGAAAAATGAATTGTACTTTTCACTAGTGACATTTAGTGCAACACACACACTATAAATTAGTGTTCACATATCCTTAAAAGACAGAGATTTTAGAGGAATATCAGATCTCTGTGTCTTTGCGGGGAGGCGGGGTATGTGTGTGTGTGTGTAGCTTTCACCATAATCAAAATTGTGACTACCCTTATAAAGCAAGGAAGAATGTTGGAAAGAACGCCATTCAGCAATGAATAAAGTTTGGTTGATTTTCTATCAATGAAGTGGGTTATATCCTTATATAACTATATTCTGCACAGTAACTAGAAGGCAGAAAAATTTTTTAAATATATAATGAATGTTAATGTAATCTCAGCACTGTGAATATCTATTTTCCTCTGGACATTAATAATACAGAAAGTAAAATAATGTAATTTCATGTCTAGTTTAAATACAAATTTATCTGGAATATTTGAGAAAAATAATTTCAGCAAATGTGTACAGAGATTTATGGAAAAGGACAAGCAAAGGAAACCTAATAAAGTCTAAACGCTGAATGAGCCAGCCCTTCTGTGTTACAGGCCAGACTTTGGCACAGAAACCTGGTGACCTCAGGTGCTCATTCAACTTCTCCAGCCTTCAGTTGACCGACTTGGGCTGTGAAAGTGGACTTCTAAAGACTTAAGTGTCTTCAAGTGTTCTAATCCTCTTTCAAAAACAATTTGGCAACACGCATTATGAGCTACACGTGTGCTCACGTTCCGGAACTCATTCATCACAGACTTCCAGGTATCCAGCCCAAGGAAAAGTCCAGAATATAGAAAAATGTATATTTGGGGAAATATTTCCTATCATATTATATATAAAATCACTCTCCCCACACAGTCAGAAATACTAAATCTAGCAGCTGGAGGATGGCTAAGAAGATTATTCTATAAATCATTTGATAAACTACTAAAACCATTAAAACGGTGATGAGGGCTGCATAATAAAAATTAAAGTACATATGATGTTACATAAAAAAAGCAGGAGACAAAATTGGATGTTCAATATAAATACTACTATAGAAAAATATACATAGAAAAAAACAAAGGAAATACATAAAAAATGAACGCAGTTATCTTAGCTCAGTTAATAAAGGACTAACATTGCTTTTTATTTTATTTTATTTATTCTATTTTTTTTTTTAGGAAGATTAGCCCTGAGCTAACATCTACCACAAATTCTTCTCTTTTTGATGACGAAGATTGGCCCTGAGCGAACAACTGTGCCCATGTTCCTCTATTTTATATGTGGGACACCTGCCACAGCATGGCTTGACAAGTGGTGCATAGGTGTGTGCCTGGCATCCGGACTGCTGAACTCTGAGCTCCTGAAGCAGAGCATGTGAACTGAACTGCTACACCACTGGGCCGGCCCCTAATATTGCTTTTTAAATGGAGAAATGTATATAAATAAAATTAAAATGAGGGTTTTAACTCAAAGACCTCCAAGATCTCCTCCAGTGTGACCATGCCCTGTGTCTGTGGTCCTAGTATACAGTGTGTTCCCAAGAGCAGTTGCTGTAGGTGATGCGATACCCAGAGATGCTGGGCACAGAAAGGCCTGAGCTCACGACCACGGAAAGAGCATTTCAGAGTTTCTGCAGGATATAAATAGAGCGCAGAAGTAATGTATGTGCAAGAAGTAACATTGACAGGCATATGCCTATGGCATGACCTCCATCTGATTTAATCTGGGCTGATTTAATCATTCCATGTGACATCCAGCCACAGCTACTTTAAGGAGATTAACCATGGCTCATGGCTACTTTTTTTCTATTCTCCTCCCCTTTCCTCTAAGTCAGGAGAACAGTCTAAATTGAGTAATAAAACACTCTGGGGCTGATTTGGTTATATAAACAAGGAGGGCTATACTCTTTTTTTGGTCCTTTTCTCTTTCGACTTTAGACACCATCCCTAGTGACCTCATTTGTCCCCGTGGCTTCCACTATCTCCCCATAATATGCATGGTATCTCTACCGCAGCACTCAAAATACCATAGGACTCATATTCTGCTACAAATCTGTGAGCTCCGTAAGGGCAAGACCCTAGATCTTGTTCATCCTTGTGTCCCCATCTTTGAGGCAGGGGTGTCTAAGCTAAGAACTAAGGATGAACTTGGACTTAACCAGGTGGAGTGTGGCCAAGGACATTCCCAGCATTGGGAACGTGCTGAAGCGAGAGTGGAGTCCCTTCGAGGAAGTCAGCAGAAGGGGGACCTCAGACTCGGGGCTGAGGAGATGGGTAGGGCGTCCTGCCCTCCAGCATCTAACATGCAGGTTAGGAGCTCAATATTTTACTGGTTCCTCAATGAAGAGAAACCTTCAGGAGCCCTGAAAGTCACTGGGAGCTGTGTTCTTTTACCCGGGCTCTGCTTTTTTCTATTTTCTTATTTCTACAAGCACATGGGCATGCCTAGACTTGATAACACAAATAACAAAAATGCCTCACAGTGCATAACTATTTGTTTCACAATGAATATTCATATAATGAATGTTTCTTGAGCCCCTACTGCATGGTAGTCATTGCTCTGGGTGCTACAAATACAGGAATGAACAAAACAGGCAAAAACCCTCCCCATCTTCATGGAGTTGATATTCTAGTGGGAGAAGACAGGCAATAGAAAAATATGCAAGTAAAAACTACTAGAAAGTGATAAGTGCTATGAAGAAAAATACAGCAGAGAAAGTGGATAAGGAGCCCCAGGCATTACGGGACACCGAGAAGGAGTGGGCAGTATTTATTGGATGGTTGAGAAAGACTCACTGAGAAGGTGACACTTAAGCAAAGACAGGAAGGAGGTAAATAAGCTAATATGTTAAATGCTCAGTACACAGTTAGTACTCAATTCATATGAATACTACGCCTCCCTTCATATTCTATTCCCATAATAAAGTCACCAGTGTGCTTGTCAGCTATCAGGAAGATGAGTTTTATCCTGGACAGCCACATGTAAAAGGATGAAATTGGACCACTATACAAAAAAATTAACTCAAAATGGATTAAAGACTTGAATGTAATACCTGAAACCATAAAACTCCCAGAAGAAAACAGGGGGTCAACTCCTTGACTTGGTGTTGGCAATGATTTTTTGGATTTGATACCAAAAGCAAAGGTAACAAAAGAAAAAATAAACAAGTGGGACTACATCAAACTAAAAAGCTTCTGTATAGCAAAAGAAACCATCAAAAATGAAAAGTCAACCTATGGAATGGGAGAAAATATTTGTAAATTATGTATCTGATAAGGGGTTAATATCCAAAATATATAAAGAACTCATACACTCAATAGTGATAAAAACCAATAAAAAATGGACAGAGGATCTGAACAGATATTTTTCCAAAAAACACATACAGATGGCCAACAGGTACATGAAAATATGCTCAATATCTCTAGTCAGGGAAATGCAAATCAAAACCACAATAAGACATCACCTCACACCTGTCAGAATGGCTGTTAGCAAAAAGACAACAAACAACAAACATTGGTGAGGATGTGGAGAAAAGGGAACCCTTCTGCACTGTAAATTGGTGCAGGTACGATGGAAAACAGTACAGGGGTTCCTTAAAAAGTTGGAAATAGAGGCTGGCCCCGTGGCCGAGTGGTGAAGTTCACGTGCTCTGCTTTGATGGCCCAGGGTCTCGCTGGTTCGGATCCTGGGCACAGACATGGCACCGCTTGTCAGGCCACGCTGAGGCAGCGTCCCACACGCCACAACTAAAAAGACTCTCAACTAAAATATACAACTATATACTGGGGGGATTTGGGGAGAAAAAGCAGAAAAAGAAAAAAAAAAAGATTGGCAACAGATGTTAGCTCAGGTGCCAATCTTGAAAAAAAAAAAAAGTTGAAAACAGAACTACTGTATCATCCAGCAATCCCACTTCTGGGCATTTATCTGAAGAAAACAAAAACACTAACTTGAAAAGATATATGCACTCCCATTTCACTATAGCATTATTTACAATAGCCAAGATATGGAAACAACCTAAGTGTCCATCAGTGGATGAATGGATAAAGAAAATGTATACACAAATACAGGAATATTATTCAGCCATAAGAAAGAATGGAATCTTGCCATTTTTGACAACATGGATGGACCCTGAGGGCATTATGCTAAGTGAAATAAGTGAGACAGAAAAAGACAAATACCATATCATCTCACTTATATATGGAATGGCAGAAAAAACCACAAAAAAACCCAAAACCAATCTCATAGATAGAATAGACTGGTGGTTGCCAGAGGCAGGACCCAGGGGGTGGGCAAAATGGGTAAATGCAGTCCAAAGGTATAAACTTCTAGTTATAAAATAAATAAGTCATGGGATGTAATTACAGCATGGTGACTATAGTTAATAATAGTATATTGCATATTTGAAAGTTGCTAAGAAACTAGATCCTAAAATTTCTCATCACAAGCAAAGAAAATTTGTAACTTTGTACTGTGAAAGATGTTAAGCAGACTTATTTTGGTGATCATTTCATAATGCAGACAAACAACAAATCATTATGTTGTACACCTGAAACTAATATAACGTTATATGTCAATTATACCTCAAAAAAAAAAAGATGAGCTTTCTGATAATGATGGTCAATTTTGAGCCCAGTTTCTGGGATGACACTGTTTAAATGCCTGTGGCCAGCTTGTGTGCTTCAAGTAGACAACACCAGAAGGACTCATGGTATAATCTTTCAGCTCTGCTCCTTTTCCTGCTGTGGCAGTGAAGGACATCCACGCAGGTCCAAGCCCACTACAACCCAGGGCGTCAGGCAGGGCTTACCTCTCCCAGCTTCATCCAAGGAGCTGCCCGAGGCAGGAAGAGAGTACACATTCAGGCACTTATTAGCCAGGAATCTTATCCCTCTCACAGGTGAGCAAGTGCTTGCCAACACACTGTTTTCCCTTAAAAGGAAGAAAGAAAGACTTCACACATTTCTCAAGAAGACAATATGAACATTGCTGAGTTCAATTGCTCTTCTATGATTTAAGTTCTAAAAAACACACAGAGCCTAAACTGTGGATTAAATATAAGGACCAATTGTTGGCCAGGCCTCAGGAGAATTCTTTAGGATGTGGAGGAATGATTTGCTTTTCCTCTATAGTTTTTCTTTGTTTACATATTCTAATAAATTTAAATAAGGAATCTTCCATTGGGCACATCACATTTTGTACCAGCAATTTCTTTAAGAACTCCCAAGTGAAGCAGGGCTGGACTGCTCCAGGGCCTGTGACCTCCTGTAACAGAGAAAAGCTCAAACTCATTGTGCCCCAAGTGCGTTGCCACAGTCACAACCATCACTACCACTACCGGCAAGGCCTCATTTTAAGATTCTCAGAAATAACAAAAGAAGAAATAAGAGAGAGTCAAACGATAACAGGATCATGGGCCTGAGAATATTACATGTTCTAATACTGTAATTAAATGACACACATCGGAAATGAGAAAAGTTCACTGATTCTCAATAAATACCTGAGTTTTCATTATGAGTGGGTTAAGTGCCTGTCTACACTTCTAGCATCAGCATCAGAGGAAAATAACAAGCCGACTTCAGATTCTCAAGAGCCCTCTCATACCTTTGTGCCATGATCGTCCCTGGGAGGGATAGCTGGACAGGCATTTGTTTCTTACAAAACCGCCTATCACTCTGAAGTGCTTCTGTAATCTACAAGAGAGAAAGAGGGATCTATTCAGATAGCTATAGATATTTTTTCATATATACAAACAAGTGTACATTTCCAACTATAAAAAAACAGAAATAAAATTGTAGCACTAAAGCATTGTCAATGAGGACAAAATTCAAGGGCTTGAGAGTCCAATACCTGGCCCATAACGTCTGGAGGGATTTTCTCCCGGATATACCTCACGTAATCAACTGTTGCCTCAAGAATCGAAGCGGCATCATTTTTTCTCCCCTTTATATATGGCAGCAGAGTCCGCAGCTGCTCACAGCAATACTTGATTCGTTCTCTAAGCAGAGAATTGTAATAAACAAGGAATAATTAGTCTCATTTTCTCCCTTGTACACAAGGACAAACAATCCTTCCTCCTAGGCTTGTTTATAAAGGAAGTGCCCCCTCCCCATCCAGTCTCCATTTCAGAGAAAGGCTGTGTCCCCACAAGCCAGCAGCCCCCCTGCCCCTGGAATCACAACTTCCTGGCGCGTCTGCTCACACTGCTGCCAAGTACAATGTTTGTGCTGACGGCAGCCCCAGCTCACTTGCTCCAGGCCTGCTGCAGGATACCTAGACCCTGGAGAGAAGGCACACCCCTGCCTACAGAAACCTATAGACGATGCTCCCCTCAGAGGAGAAGATTGCATACTGTACATAAATCCTTTTGCAATTCACACTGGAAGCCTTGAAGGCAAAGAGTAGTCAGGATATTCATGTCACTGTGACCTCGACTACATTTCCAACAATAGATCAATTAGCATCTTGTAATACATGGGCTTTACACGTAACTTTATGTTCTGAGCCAAAGGAAAATCAGAAGGCTGCTTCCTTTACATGAGGTAGGTATGGACAGAACAAATAAACCAGTATGCAAATGAGAACATCGCCTGGGCTAGTATCAGAGAGAAATTAACCTGTTTCATAGTTCTGAATGGAAATACATAGGAAATGTAAATGTAAATTGATCTAAGTCTTTGGTACCTTCATTTATGCATTTGTTCATTTAATAAACATTATTAAACACCTGTCTTATGCTGAATACTGCCTTGACATATATAGGGTCAAATGGTGGCCCTGCCAATTATGAGCTGGGACCTTCAGCAAGTTATTAAACCTCGCTGAACCTCATAATAGCAAAAAAAAAAAATCAATTAAAAAATCTAAGTTGGGGGCTGGCCCCATGGCTGAGTGGTTAAGTTCATGTACTCTGCTTCGGTGGCCCAGGGTTTCACTGGTTGGGATCCTGGGTGCAGACATGGCACCACTCATCAGGCCATGCTGAGGCAGCGTCCCACATAGCACAACCAGAAGGGCCTCCAACTAGAATACATGTACTATGTACTTGGGGGGCTTTGGGGAGAAGAAAAAAGAGGAAAGATTGGCAACCAATGTTAGCTCAGGGCCAATCTTTAAAAAACAAAAAATCTAGTTTGATATACAGCCAGTAAAAAAACTTATTCTGGATCAGCGGTGTTTTAACTGGGCTTTGAGCTCTGGGGATTCTGTGGAGGTGTCTCAGGGACTATTCTGGAAAGAAAGGGTTGTAGGAGTCAATAATTTGACAATGTGTAAGAAGGGCTTTGAGGGGCTGGCCCCGTGGCCGAGTGGTTAAGTTCGCGCGCTCCGCTGCAGGCGGCCCAGTGTTTCGTTAGTTTGAATCCTGGGCGCGGACATGGCACTGCTCATCAGACCACGCTGAGGCAGCGTCCCACATGCCACAACTAGAAGAACCCACAACGAAGAATACACAACTATGTACCGGGGGGCTTTGGGGAGAAAAAGGAAAAAATAAAAGAAAAAAAAAAAGAAAAAAAAAGAAGGGCTTTGAAACTTTTAACTACCTTTGACGTGGTACTTCTACTTACAAGGACATAAAACAGAAAAAACTTCGTAAAAAGATATCACTATAGCAATATATCAGTAAAATATGAAAATAATCTAAACACAAAATAAGTGGATGCTTAAGTAAGCTGTAGTATATTAGCTCAGTAGAATATTATCTGGCAGTGGAAATGACATAAAGTTTATTGAGGAAAAATAGGATATTTTTATAGGAGACAAGTGTAAGATATAAGACAGCATATAAAATATGACCAGAGCTATTAAATAAAGCAAAAATAAAGTACAGAAAAAAAGACTGAAAGCAAAAACATCAAGTAACGGTTATTTCTGGATGGTTGGGCTATGGAAAATATGCTTTCTTTCTTTTATTTTCTATGGTTTCCAAATATTTTTGCTGGGTATATGTCACTTTTAAAATGAAAAATCATGTTAAACATTTTTTCCAACATTCCTTAGGAAAATGTTCAAATATACAGAAAGATTTAAAGAACTAAGAATTCTTAATCATTAAAGTTGGGAGAATTAAGAATTTGTATAGGGAACACTTACATACTCATTGCCTAGAGTCTATAGTGAACATCTCCTGTCCTTGATTTCTGTCCTCATATATGAATCATCCCACTGGCCATGCATCCATCGATTTTATTACACCGAAGCATTTAAAGTAAGTTGTAGATTTCAGCACACTAAACCCCTAAACCTATCAGTAGTTGAAGTTCAGATTATTTCATTTTCAGGTAAAAGGCACACAAAATAAAATATACAGATCTTAAGGGTACCATTCCATGAGTTTTGACAAATTCACAAAACCATGTAACATAAACCCTAAGAAATATTATCCTGATCTCAGAAAGTTCCTTACAGTCTTTTCTAATCTCATCCTCTGTAAGAGGCAACCTCATTCTGATATTTTCCTACTCACATTAGTTTTGCCTGTACTTGAACTTCATACAAGTCCAATCTTACAGCATGTGCCCTTTCATGGAAGGTTTCTTCACAAAGGACGTTTTTGAGATTTATCCTCATGGCTGCGTATATCAGTTTGTTTCTTTTTATTGAGTAATAGTATTCCATAGTATAAATATGCCAAGTTTATTTATCCATTCTCTTATTGATGAACACTTTGGCTGTTTCCAGTTTGGGGTTATTAATAAAACAGCTAGATCATTCTGTACACCTTTTTGTGAATGTATGCTTTTATTTCTCTTGGGTAAATATCTAGGAATAGAGTTGATGGGTTATTTTATAAATTTATAAGAAAGCAGCAGAAGTTTTCAAAAAATAAGTACCATTCCACACTCCCACCATCAATGTATGAGATTTCCCGTTGTTCCAAATCTTTGATAACATTTAATATTGTCAGTAGTTCTAACTTTAGCATTTTGGCCTTTCTGAAGGATATGTGGTAGTACCTCATGCTTTAATTTGCATTTCCGTGACAACAAATTATGTTGAGCATTTTTTCTGGTGCTTATTGGGCACTAGCATATCTTCATTTGTTAAGTGACTGTTCAGATATTTTACCTATATTTTAATTGGATTGCGGGTCTTTTTATTATTGAACTTTAGCACTTATTTATATATCTTTAATGTAAGTATTTTGCCAGTATATCTGTTTTGCAAATATTTTCTCCTAGTTTGTGGTTTCCCTATTTATTTTCTTAGTGGTGTCCTTTGATAGCAAAAGTTTTAAATTTTGACGAGTCTAATTTATCTACTCTCTCTTATGGTTATTGCTTTCTGTGTCCTGTCTAAGGGAGAACTGCCTGTGCTTAGGTTGTGAAGACATTCTCCTATGCTTTCTTCTGGAACTGTACTGTCCAATACAGTAACCATTAGCCACATAAATCTATTTAAATATAAATTAAATTTAAGATTCATATCCTAAGTTGCAATAGCCACAGTTCAAATACTACTCAATAACTACATGTCGCTAGCAGCTACCTTATTGGACGATGGACAGATAGAGGCCATTCCTAACACTGCAGAAAGTTCTATTGAACAGTGCTGTTCTAGAAGCGGTACAGTTTTAACTTTATAGTACAGCTCTGTCTATGCGCCATCTTGAATTAACTTTTTTTTATGGTATAAGCGGCCACAGTTCATAGTTTTTCCAAATGGATATCCAATTGTTTCAGTATTATTTATAGAAAAGATTTTTGTTTCCCAATTTGTTTACTCTGGTTTTGTTGAAAATCAAATGACCATAAACGTGTGGGTCCAGTACTGGGCTGTTGTGTTCCACTGATCTACTAGTCAACCTATACGCTAGCAGCATATTGATTACTGCAGCCGCCTACTAAGGCTTCAATTGAGACAGTTTTAAGTCCTCCAACGTCGTTATGCTTTTTCAAGATTGCTTTATTCTAAGTCCTTTTCTATTTGAAGTCCTTTTCATACATTTTGAATCAGATTGTCAATTCTTACCGAAAAAAAGCCCATTGGGATTATGATTTAGATTCAAATAAAGTTATATTTAAGTTTGGTGATAAGTGACATCTTAACAATAATGAGTCTTTCAATTCATAATTATGGTATAACGCATGATTTAGGTTTTCTTCAGTTTCTCACAGCAATATTTTAAGTGATCAATGTACAGATCCTATATGTCTTTTTGCATATTTGTTCCTAAGTATCCTAAGGCTTTTTTACTCTATTGTAAACATAACTATTTTTAAATTTTTCACTTTCCAATTATTTGCTAATATATAAAAATAAAATTGATTTTTGTACATTGACCTTATATCCTGAAACATTGCTATATTCACGTTTTGGTTCTAGTAGTTTTTTGTAGGTGTCTTAGGACCTTATACATAAACTATAAATCAGAGAGTTTTGTTTCTTCCTTTCTAACCTGTATGTCTTTTATTTCTTTTTCTTACCTAATTGCAATGGCTATGACAGCTTATTCAATGATGAACAGAAGTGGTAAGAATGGGCACCCTTACTTTGCTCCAGATTTTTTCAAGGAACAAAGGGTCAAAATTTTGTCTAGTGTAATATTAGCTATAGGTTTTTCACAGATGCCCTCTAACAGATTGAGGAGGTTCTCTTCCAATTTGTTCTCTTCTAATTTGTTGAAAGGTTGTTTTTTTTTTAAATCTTGAAGCAGTGTTGAATGTTGTCAAATAATTTTTCAGAATCTGTTAACCATGTGGTTTTTCTCCTTTTTTCTGTTTAATGTGGTGAATTGCATTGATTTTTGAATGCTACACCAGCCTTGTTTTTCTAGGATAAACCCTGTGTGGCCATGATGCAGTACATCTTTATATATTACTTAATTTGATTTGCTAAAATTATGTTAAGTACTTTTATGTCTCTGCTCATGAGGGATGGTGCTGTGTAATTTTCTTTTTTTATAATGTCTTTATCAGGTTTAAGATTACACTGGCCTCACAAAATAGGTTAGGAACTGTTCCCTCCTCCTCTATTTTCTGTAAGAATTTAAGATTGGTATTACTTCTTCTTTAAAGATTTGACAGAATTCATCAATAAAACCATTTGGGTTTGGTGTTTTCTCTTTGATAAGGCTTTTATAGAAAGTTCAGTTTCTTTAGTATAAAGGAGCTACTCAAATTTTCTGCTTCATCTGGTATCAGTTTTAGTAAATTGTGTTTTTCAAAAATTTGTCCATTTCTTCTAAATGGTTGAACTTCTTGGCATAAAATCATTCAAAATATACCCTTCATGAATCTAAATGTTTATAGGATCTGTAGTGATAATCCCTCTTTCATTCATAATGTTGGTAAAATGTTTTTGGTCTCTCTTCTCACCTGCCTGCCTCCCTTTCTATTTCCTTTGGAAATATTTCAATTTACTTTTTCCAGCTCCTTAAAATGCTCCCTTAGGTCACTGATTTTTATACATTTTGCCTTAAAGCCATAGTGTTTTCCATAAGCTTTGCTTTAGCTGCATCTCACAAATTTTGAAAGAGTCTATTCTCATAATCATTGTTTGCAATATTTTCTAATTTTCCTTGTGATTTTTTTTCTTTTACCCATGGATTATTTAGAAGTGCGTTTTTAGATTTCCAAATATTTGAGGTTTTCCTTTATATCTAATTTTTATTGATTTCTAATTTAGCTTCATTGTGGCCAGGGATGATACTCCTTGTGAATTCAACTCTCTTAAAGGTACTAAAATGTATTTTACCCCCCAGCATAGAGTTTATCTAAGTGAATGTACCACGTGCCTTTGAAAAGAATGAGGTATTCTGCAGTAGTTTTTGGGAATAGTGTTTTACAAATATCTATTAGATCAAGGTGGTTAATCGCATCCACATCTTCCGTATCTTACTGATTTTTGGCATCTGTTATATCAGTTGCTGAGAGAGAAATGTTAAATCTCCAACAATGTTGGTTGCTACTTGTCCCTTTAATCCTGTGAATTTTTGTTTCCAATACATAGTCACATGTTATTTGTGATTGTTATTATCATTCTGATAAGCTGACACTTTCATCATTAGGAAATGTTCGCTTTTTACCTCAATGACACTGTCTGTCTTGAAGTCTACTTTATTTAGTATTAACAAAGTCAAGCTGGTTTTCTTATACATACTGTTTCACAGTATATATTTTTCTATTAATTCACTTTACTGTGTCTTTATATTTACTTGGTCTCTTACAGACAGCAGATAGATGGGTCTTGTTTTTTGTTTTTCTTTTACCCATTCTGACAATCCCTGCCTATAAGTTGAATACAGTTGGATAAAGGTCTACCATTTTACTGTTTTTTTCCCTGTAGTCTCTTTGGCTTTTTCGTTCTTCTGTTCTTCCTTTCTTGACTTATTTTTGAATAATTTTCAAAGTCCAGTTTTAATTGTCTGTTGGCTTCATAGCTATGCCTTTTGCATATCTCTTTAGGATTGCTCTAGGGATGACAACACATATCGGTAACTTTTCACACTCTATTTAGAGTTAATATTTTATAACATCACATAAAATATATAAATGCTGCGATCACGTAAGTACATTTATCCGACTCACTCTTCAGGTTACAGTTGTCATACGTATTAAATTTACATATATTACCATCGCCATAATTTAATGCTATATTTTTAGTTATAATAATCTGAAGCATTTTAAATAAATAAAGAGGGAAAATGTCTGTTTTTCTAATATTTACTCACATATTTATCATTTCTGATGCTATTCAGTCCTTTCTGGAGATTCAAGTTTCCATTTGTTATCATTTCCCTTCAGCCTAAAGAATTCCCTTTAGTTTTCTTACCCAGCAGGTCTGCTGTGTCAAAATCTATAAGTTGTCTTTTATCTGAAATGTCTTTATTTTACTATTTGCTGTTGGGAAATAATAACTGATGGAAATACGATTCACACAAAGAAGTGAAGGGCATCAGACATGATAAATATGGTAGCATACATAAAAGGTTAGTTTTCTAACTTATTAACATCTTAAAAACCAACAGTACATCTATCTGACAGACCTGGAGCAGTTACATCTGCTGCTAAGGTTTCCACTAGAGAGGCAAGAATAAAGTGTTCTCGTGCTTTCTATGTGTCTGACTGTGGCAGCCAAGATTGAAAGGGAGAATAGAAGAGAAAGACATGGTAATACAGAGAAAAAGATGAAGAGAGAATTTTTGCAACTCAGAAATAACCTCATAAACAATGGAGAGCCTGTTTTACTAAAAAAAAAAATCTAAACTTTGAGTTAAAAGACAAACAATAGTTACAGATTAAGATGACTAAAAATTATTCACCATTTCCTCGATGAAGAGGTAGGGTCTATGTTCCCTTCCCTTGAATCTCTGCTGGCCTGTGTCTGCTTTAACCAAGAGCTATCTGGAGAAGTGACCCTACAACAGTTCTAGGACAAGCTTATAAGCAGATGTAGCTTCAGCGTTGGCCTCATGAAACCCTGAGCTGTCATGTAAGAGATCTGTCGAGCTTGCTGGGGAGCTGCTGAGACTACAGGGAAAGAAAGCAACCCATTTGAGCACCACCTTCCAACCATGCCCACTAAGAGACCATCCTTGTGGATGATAATGCGGTGGGCTCTGCAGACAGGTCATTTGCCAGCTGAACACCATGGAGTAATCAGAGTAAACACCACGTGGAGAAGAACCAGAGGCAAGTTCTGCTCAAATGGATGACTCATAAAATTATGAGATTTGATAAACGGGTTGTCGTTTTAAGCCACCAAGTTTCAGGGCAATTTGTTACATAGAAATAGTTAACTGGAATAATAGCTTACTGTTTAAAGCAAAAATAATAAAAATGTGGGGTCGATAACATATGTAAAGGTAAAACGTACAACAATAAAAGAAAATAGGAGTGGGTAAATGGAAATCTACCATTACATGTTAAATGGCATACTATCAACGCAAGGTAGACTATGATAGGTTAAGGATGCATATTATAATCCAAGAGCAACCACTAAAAACCATAGTTTTAGCTAAAAATCCAATAGAGGAGATAAAAAGGAATGCTAAAACATACTTGATTAATCCAAAGGAAGGCAAACAATAAGAAAAAAAAAAAGGAACAGACAATAGATTAGACTAGTGAAAACAAATAGAAAAATCGTGGACCTAAAACTAAACTTAGTAATTAAACTATATGCAAATAGACTAAACACTCCAGATGAACAGCAGAGATTGTCAGAATGGGCAAATAAAAAAGAAAAACGAGATTCAACTACAGGCTGTTTACAAGAGATATCCTTTAAATAAGGATATATGTAGGTTACAAGACAACCATGCAAACACTAATCACAAGAAAGCTATATATCAAAGTATATTTTAAGACACAGTATAAGCATACATAAATTAGCATTTATCATTTCCTAATGACAAACGGTCAATTCATTAAGAAGACAGGCACTTAAAATCAGAGCTTCAAAATACATGAAGCAAAAACTGACAGAAGTAATGTGAAAAATAGACCAATCTATAGTCAGCATGAAGATTTTAACCCCCTCCAAAAATCAATAAGGGTACAGAATATGTGAAAAACTACCAACAATTCTACCTAATTAATATTTATGGAACACTATACCCATAATCAGCAAACTCCACATTCTTTTCAAGTGCACATGGAATATTCATCAAGGGAGACCAAACTTTGGGCCATACAGCAAGTCTCAGAAAATATCAAAGCTTATAAAACCTCACAGAGCATGTTCTCAGATGACAATGTAATTAAATTATAAATCAATACCTGGAAAATCTCTAAACACTTGGAAATTAAGTTAAATACTTCTAAATAATCATTGGTCAAAGAAAAAATCACAAGGGATATGAGAAAAATATTTTAAACCGAATGATAGTGAAAATATATCAAAATCTATGAGACACAGCTAAAGCACTGCTAAAAGAGAAACTTTTATAAAGGGAAATTTATAGTTTTAAATGCTTGTATTACAAAAGAAGAAAAGGTTAAAATCAATGATTTAAGTTTCTACCTAAGAAGAGAAAACAAAAGCAAAGTATAGAAAAAAGGAAATGACAAAGAGCAAAATCAATGAAATATAAAATGAGCCAATAATAGAGAAAATCAGTGAATAAAAATCTGGTTCACTGGGGGCTGGCCCCGTGGCCGAGTGGTTAAGTTCGTGCTCCACTTCAGCGGCCCAGGGATTTGGCAGTTTGGATCCTGGGTGCAGACATGGCACCGCTCATCAGGCCATGCTGCGGTGGCATCCCACATGCCACAACTAGAGGGACCCACAACTAAAATATGCAACTATGTACTGGGGGGATTTGGGGAGAAAAAGAAGAAAAAAAAAATTGGTTCACTGAAAAAATCAATACAACTGATAAATCCCTTGCTAGACTGATCAAGAGAAAAAGAGAGAAAACAAACTATCAATGCCAGAAATGAAAGAAGGAACATCATCAGAGACCTACAGACATTAAAATGATATTAAGAGAGTATTATGAATATAAAGTCATCCAATAAGTTTGATAACTTTGACTAAATGGACAAATTTCTTGAAAGACATAAATTAAACCAAACTCACAGGAAAAATAAAGAAAAACCAGTCCTATAATCATTAAGGAAATTGAATTTCTAATTAAAATATTCCCACAGAGAAAATTTCAAGCCTAGATGACTTCACTGTTGAGTTCTATCAAACATATCAATCCTACACAACTCTTTCGAAAAGAAAGACTTTTTATTCCTTTTTATGAGGTCAGCAGTTCCTTGATACTGAAATCCGATAAAGACATTATAAGAAAACCACAGACCAGTGTCCTTCATGAACACCGATGCAAAATTGTTAACAAAATATTAGCAAATCTAATCCAGCAATAAACAAAAAGGATTGTACATCAAGACAAAGTAGGGTATAACATTTTAAAAAACCAATGTAATCATTACATTAACAGAAAAAAAGAGAAAATCATAGATACTTAACAGATACTGAAAACATACTGACAAAATTTTACATCCATTCATGATAAAAACTTGAACTAGGAGTAGAAGGAAACTTTCTTAAGCTGTTAAAGGGCATGGACACAAACTTGCAGCTTACATCATGTGTAATGGTAAGACTTCACACTTTCTCTATAAGATTGAAACATAGGCAAGGATGTCTACTCGCATCACTTCCAATTCAAAAAACTGGTGGACCTAGCCAGGGGATTAAGGAAGAAACAAACATAAAAGCCACAAAGATTGGAAAGGGAGACGTAAAGTGTTTTTATTCACAGATGACATAATTACATATGTAAAAAAATCCTAAGGAATCCACAAAAAATGACTAGAAGTGATTAATAGATACAGCAAGGTCACAGGATACTAGGTCAACATACAAAATAAATTTAATTCTACATGCTAGTAATAAAAATTTTGAAAATAGGACTAAAAAATATTGTTAACAATAAAATTTTTAAAGACCCACAAATCATTCAGGAATAAACTTAATAAACTACAAAACATAGCTGAAATAAATCAAAGACAATCATTAAAAAATGGAGAGAAAGACTGGAAGAATCAATATTATTCAATGCCAATTTCCCCCTAAACTGATCTATTGATTCAACACAATCTTAATCCATATCTTAGTAGGATGTTTTTTTGTTTTGTTTTGTTTTTTTGTTTTTTTTTTTTAAAGATTTTATTTTTTTCCTTTTTCTCCCCAAAGCCCCCGGGTATATAGTTGTATATTCTTCGTTGTGGGTCCTTCTAGTTGTAGCACGTGGGATGCTGCCTCAGCATGGTTTGATGAGCAGTGCCATGTCCGCGCCCAGGATTCGAACCAACAAAACCCTGGGCCGCCTGCAGCGGAGCGCGCGAACTTAACCACTCGGCCACGGGGCCAGCCCCTTAGTAGGATGTTTTTTAAAAAAAATTTAGGGGCCAGCCTGGTGGTGCAGCAAAGTTCATATATTCCACTTCTTGGTGGCCCAAGGTTCGCCAGTTCGGATCCTGGGTGGGGACATGGCACTGCTTGGCAAAAGCCATGCTGTGGTAGGCATCCCATGTATAAAGTAGAGGAAGGTGGGCATGGATGTTAGCTCAGGGCCAGTCTTCCTCAGCAAAAAGAGGAGGATTGGCAGTAGTTAGCTCAGGGCTAATCTTCCTCCAAAAAAATTTACCAGCTTATGTAAAAATTTACATGAAAAGTCAAAGGACTTTTAACATACAAAGCAATTTGAAAATGAACAACGTTGGAGGACTTTGTCTGATTTTGAGACTTCATACAAGGCTACTATAATCATGAAAGTAGAATACCAGAGTGAAGAAGATAGATAAATAGATGAGTGGAATAAAATAAGAAATCCAGAAATACACTGATAATGACAATGGTCCCCCCTTATCCATGGTTTCATTTTCTGTGGTCCAAAAATATTAAATGGGTGAGACAGAGGCCACAGTCATATAACTTTTATTATAGTACATGGTTATAAATGTTCTACTTTATTATGAGTTATTGTTAATCTCTTACTGTGCCTAATTTATAAATTAAACTTTATCATAGGTATGTACATATAGGAAAAGACATAGTATATATAGGGTTCAGTACTATCCACTGTTTTAAGGCATCCACTTGGGGTCTTGGAATGTATCCCTCAAGGGTAAGGGGGCCTCTGGTATATGACAATTAATTTTTATGAAAGTACCAAAGCAATTCACTAGAGAATTAAAAGTCTTTTCAATAAAATCTTGAAAATATCCATCTGAGAAAAAAAAACCTTAAGACTTACTTCATGACATACATAAAAATTAAGATGAATAAAGTAATCATAAAGAATAAAGCTAGAGAACTTCTTGTAAACAACATAGGGACATATCATTGCAACTTGGTGGTAAGCAATGATTTCTAATACAGGATAGAGAAAGCAAGATATGTATTTATAATACTGATAAATTAAAAAAAAATTCTGTTCATCAAAAGACACTGTTACAAAAATGAATAGTGAGCCACGGACTAGAAGAAATATTTCAAGACATAAATCTGACAAAGGATCTGAATCCAGACTATTAAAGAGCTCCTAGAACTCAATAACAAAAACAAAAGTAATCAAATCTTTTTAATGGGCAAAAAGATTCGAACAGACTGTTCATAAAAGAAGATATACAAATGGCCATAAGCAGATGAAAGCGTGCTCAACCTCATTAATCATCAGGGAAATGCAAATTTAAACCACAATTAGATCACACTCTGCAACCACTAGAATAGCCAAAATGAAAAGGGCTAAGGATACTAAACATTAGTGAGGATATGGAGCAAACAGTACTCTCACACATTGCTGGTGGGAGTGCAAAATGGTGCTACAGTTTTGGAAATCTGCTTGGAAGTCTCCTAAAAAGAGAAACATACACCCAATCCTATGACAGGCAATTCTATTTCTGGGTACATAGTCAAGAGAAATGGAAATCAAGGTTCACAAGACATATATAAAAGAATGTTTACAGCAGCTTTCTTCTTAAAAGACAAAACCCAGAGAATGAATAACCAAAATGTAGTACTCCTCAACAATAAAAAGGAACAAACTACTGATACACCTAACAGAATTAATGAAATGGGTGAAAGAAGCCAGACTGAAGTGTACATATTGATGGTTCCATTTATATAAAGTTCTAGAACAAGCACAACAAAGCCATGGTGATAGAAAACAGAATGGTTAGTTGTCTCTGTGGGATGGGAAAGGATAGACCAGCAAAGAGCACCAGGTGATTTAAAATGTAGGTTTTATTATTAGTCAGGTATGGTGGGGCCAACAGATCAGGAGAAGACTGCCATTAAAAAGATAGTTTGTTACTCACAGTTCGCAAGAGGAGGGGGCACTTCACACCACGCAGGGCCACATGGAGAAGCACCAGGGGCAGTTAGGAGGCAGAATGAGTTGGAGAAAAACGTGGGCAAGAGCCTTTATTGTGGTTTCTGAGGGAAGGAATGGGCAAGGCGGGTAAGCAGGCTTAGGACTGGCTAGCCTGAATAACTTCATCAGGCTCTGGGGTGTAGCGGCTGTCCCGAGTTGTCTGGTGCCCAGCCCTGAGGCGATTAGGGCAGGGGAATGTTGGCCTGAAGCATAACAGCTTAACAGAGGAGGCGGGTGTGGGCGGCCTCTGAATTGGTCAGTTTGCATATGCAAGGTGCGCTCTCAGGCACATCATTTACTCTCTCTAAAAACTGGCTAGCCCTGGGAGAGGCAGTCTCCCCATGGTCAGTAAGGGCCCAGATGTCAAAACATCAGAACAAAAAGAGACACTTAATATACAAGGGAATATCTTAATATGACGGAAGTGTTGTAGTTTAGATGAGTGTAAGCATTTGTCTGCCTCCTACCCAACCCTGGTGCTTCCCTATGTGGCCCTGAGCCACAGTGTGGTGTACCCCTTTCTCCTGGGAACTGAGCAACAAACCATCTCTTCAAAACTCATCAAACCATAGACTCAAACACAAGCAACCCATCTCTTATAAACACTCACTTGATCTTCTTGATACCCATTGAAGGTAACTCTTTATCCTAAATTCTTTAATATTCCCAAGACTATGAAGTGTATCAGCAAATCTTATGGATCTAGCCTCTTTCACTGTGTCTTGAAATCTTTCTGGTTCTAACATCAAGGTTAGGAACTCGAGGCTAAGACAAGGCTGGGGAATAAGTAATAGTGGAGCAAATACGTAAGTAAAGTTTCATCCTTTGAAGTGACCTCTTCCGAGCAGAATTTCACTCAAGTCTTATGTATTAGCTAAAAATATGTAATACGTCTGAAAGAAGATATCTGCAACATAGATATCCGGCAAAAGGCTAGTATACAGAATATATAATGAACTTCTAAAAATCAATTTAAAAAACCAAAAACATTGGGGCAGGCCCAGTGGCACAGTGGTTAAGTGCGCATGTTCCACTTCAGCGGCCCGGGGTTCACCGGTTCAGATCCCGGGTGCGGACGTGGCACTGCTTGGCAAGCCATGCTGTGGCAGGCATCCCACATATAAAAAAAAAAGTGGAGGAAGATGGGCATGGATGTCAGCTCAGGACCAGCCTTCCTCAGCAAAAAAGAGGAGGATTGGCGGCACATGCTAGCTCATGGCTAATCTTCCTCAAACAAAACAAAACAAAACAAAAACAGAAAAATCCAGTAAAAAGAGAAAAAAAATACACTTAAGATTTTATTGTATATTAATTTCATGGCATTTCATTGTATGTTAATTATGTCACAATTTTTGAAAAACTGAAAAAACAGAAGAATGAGAAGGAAAGGTTTAGTGAAACTTTTTGAAGGATCAGCTCAAATATCAGCTCAAAGAAGGAGGATAACAGGCTCCAGGGACTCCATATGGTCTTGTCTTTTCTTTTTCCTTTGTGTATAGAAGCAGCAACGGACAACACAGTTCACAGAGTGTGTTTTGTCTTTGTCATCTGCCACAGAAGCCAGCTTCAATACGACCCAATCCAACTAAGTCAGGAAAAGAATCAATCTGGTTTCATTCTTTCCCATTTAAGAGTGATTCTGAGAGGCAGAAAGACATCTGAAGCTCAAGGTCTTGGTCCCAACTAAGTCTTTGGGTCTCTCCTCTGTACAAATGTGTCTCAAGCAAACAAGAACTCACAGAGAAAGGTCTCTTGGCCAGATATGACTTGGCACCTTCTGAGAACTTCCTGTTCTACCTTCCTTGAATTTCTAGTACTTGACTAGCCCTGAAAAAGCCTTCATTTGTGAGATACCATGGCGAAGCTCACTTTCACTTCTTTTCAAGTGAGTAGACATCCTGAAAACTATTAAACCACATCATTTCAGACTTCTGGTCACACAAACAAAATGATGGCATCCCTTTGAAAAATACACACTTTACCAAGATAAAGAAATATTTAGGTATTTAAAATGTATAATGAAAGGGATTTCACCAAGAATATTGAAATTATGTAGCTAATTTTTATTAATCTATTCTGATAAAGAAAACAGAGATGTTAGAGTTGTTTAAAAAAGAGATTCTCAAACGCAAATATTCAAAACCACCAGCTGGTATCATTATTTCCTTAACATTAGCAAACATCATGTTACCCTATGCTGCTTACAAACAAAAAAGAGCAAAACAAAACAAAAAAGACCAAACCTATGTAAAGCGGATGATTGGGAGGAAGAGGAGCAGGAAAGGAAACAGACTAGAAGAATCTATTTCAAGATTCACAGGCATAATCAGATGCGTTAAGAGGAAGAAAAGGCAAAAAAATAATTAGTTATTATGGATGAATTGTTCACTTTCTGGTATCTCTCAAGCAAATCTCTAAAGGGGAATAGAGGGGGTCCTGGCTACAGCTTTTCTTTTGGGGAAACAAAGATTTCCAGTCCTTAAATAATGCAACAGGGGTGGAGACCCCCAAAGTATCTTTTTAGTCTACTAGGTGTGGTTCTCAGATTTTAGTTTTCATCAATCATTAAAATTGAAAAATAAAAACAACACAGAGCTTTGCGGGACCAATAAAGGATCGCCAAAGTTAGATCTGGACATGAAAAGTAATGAAAGAAAGGTACCATCTCCCAACATCATTTTGTTGGAATCACTTACTAATATCACAATTTTCACACCAAATAAAGTATGAAAAACAATCTTAGAATATGAATTGTATAATATGTAGCTTTAAAAATCCTCATTGCACTGCATTTTTCTCCTTTCACTGCAGATCAGTGACCTCTACAGAAGAGCACTGGTCAGCAGGCCTGCAGTCTTCACTTGGCCAAAGCAGCAGACTTGTGAGTCAAGTCCTTTGGCACCAGACTAGCCCATTCACCAGCACATCTTATCAAGCCCCAAACCCCATCTTCCCATTAATCTTTGGCAGATAACAGAGGCCATTTGGCAGAATTCGCTCAACTTCCTCCTCCTTTCTGGTCGCCATCAAAAGACTCATCTTCATCCACACTTAGCTTTAGCTCCTTCTCTCTATTTTCAGTAGAAGAGGTATTCTTTCACCTGGTTCTAGATTCTGAAGACTTCTGCCACCTCAGAAATAGGCTAAATCCATCACCAACCCCACTCCCCAGCAGTAGGGGATTAAAATTCTTTGACATCCCTCCCACTGAGAAGTGGGGTCTAAGTACCCTTGCCTTGGATCTGGGTAGGCTCTGTGACCTCTTTGACCAATAGCATATGATAGAAGTGGCACTGGGCCATCTTCTGGTTCCAGGCCTTAAGAGACTGGCAGCTCCTTCTTCCTGTCTCTTGGAACACTCTCTCTAGGACGCCTGGGCTGCCATGTAAGAAGTCTGACAACCCTGATACTACCATGTTGGAGAAGCTTCAGTTGACAGCGCCAGCTGAGCGTAGCCTTCCAGCCATCCCTGCAAAGGCTCCAGATGGAACGCCTTGCACTTTCCTGACTAGACCATCCACCAGCTGAATACTACTAAGTGACTTCAATTAATGTCATGTAGGCAGAAGAATTGCCTAGCTGAGCTCTGCTCAAACTGCTAACCCATAAAACCATGTATCAAGCCAATAAATTTGGGGTTCATTTTTTTTGCAGCCACAGATAACCAGAACATAAGTATCTTCAAGAATTCTGTCTCTCTTCCAGCTATATTCTTCTGGAATATAAATATAAACATGCTCAAGTCTGGCCCAGTCTTATCAAAATTTCTCATTTTACCCTAAATTCCCTTTTACGTACCAAACATCTTCATTTTCTCTTTCATTTCATCTATGCTCCCACCTGTCATTTTCCATCTTTCTGCAATGGTGCTTCTTCCCTAATCAGGCCAATAAATTATTTTTGCCTAGATGCATGACATTTAGGTTTAGTTAAATACAAATAATCAATTATCAGTTCTTACCTTACCTGATCTCTGTGTCATGTGATACTCTTTCCTTTAGGAAACTCTTTTCTTCCCTAGTCTCAATACCATACCATCTTGGTTTTCTTCTTATCTTCCTAGTAACTCTTTTTCCCCTGATTTCTTCTCTGCTGCCTGTACCTTAAATATTGAGATTTTCCCCAACGTTCTTTTTTCCACTTATTTCTTCCCTATATGATTTTCAAAGTCATCATATCCATTCCTGCATCCACTGCGTCAAATAGACGCTGTATGGTGAGAGCTCTAAGTCTATATTTCTAGCCTAGATCTTTCTCTAGAACCTAAGGGCCAACTCCTGACTGGACAGAACCATTTAAACCCGGAGGTGTTCAAACTCAACAAGAGAAAAATTCACCCCCCACCCACTAACAGATTGCCATTCTACTGTACTTCCCAGTCAGTCAATGGTATCAATATCCACTTGGATGTTACTCCTGACTCCTCGTTCAGCCATGCTCATACTGATTCTATCCACTTAATATCTCTGGGATTGGCTTATTCCTTGCTATCCCATTTCTAACACCATAGTTCAGGATTTCATCATTTCTCATTACAGACCCCACTGACCTCCAGATTCAATCCACTCTTTAACATCCTGCTACAGTGTTCATTACCTCATCACTCCTTTGTTAAAATCCTTCAGTGTCCCTCCCAATGAATGGTTCAGATTCAAATTCAAATTCCTTAACATGACATACCCAGCCCTTACCAACTACCTCTCAGTTCGTGCCTCTCCCCATTTCTGCCCTTATAGTATATGGCAATACTTACAGTTCCATAAATTCACTTTGTTAGATTACCAGCCTCTGTACCTGTTACCCCTGCCATAGGAAACATCCTTGCCCGACTTCTAAGCCAAATTAATAGTGACTTTTTGTTTAAAGCTCAATTTAGCCATCATCTTCTTAAGAAAGCCCTCCTGGCCGCCTTATTCTGTCTTAGGTAACTTTCCTGGTATGCTTACTGTATGTTCGTCTTGATGATGACATTTATTAAAACAAAAAATAGCCTATTTAGAAGTCTGTCTGAGCACTAGACTAAGACATCCTTGAGGACAAGGGTTTATTTTTTATCTCAGTTCTTGAATCATGTTCTGGCATATAGTAGATACTTATAGATATTTGGTGAGTGAGTAAATAAATGAGTGAGTGGCATGTATTTAGTTGTCAGATTTACTAGTTTCACATAGACTTTTAACAATATTACAAAAAATTATGAAATTCATCAAAATAATCTCTTCCTACAAACGAATAATGCTAAAAAAGGGCTTATCATAATTCACCTTCTCAGCTTTTCCTTGCTTGAATGAAGAAGAGAAATCTTTTTGCTTTTCTCAAAATCTGACAATGGAGCCTTTAGTTCAAGCCCAAAGTCATTTCTTAGAGATTCAGAGCTGGAAACAAGAGAGAAATCATATTGTGCATTTAAGAGGAATATTCTCAGGTAATGTTAAACAAAAGCACAAATACACTATCAAAGGGCACCTCTCGAAGTCTCTTGCTTCATAGAAAGGTGCAGTAAATATCAAAGCACTTTACCTTTCACATTGGGACAAGATATTTTATTTCAAAATTTCAAAAGAATTTATTAGCAAGATCTTCATAAATTCAATGATGGATCAAAATTCTAAAATATACTGAAAAAGAATAACAGATACAGGGGAGTAAAATATTCTGACCCTACTGATTACAACTATCCCAAATTATCTGATTGCATCTAAAGGAATTACAGGAAAAAAGAAGAAAGGACGAGAGGGTCAAGATGCACCATTCCAACTTGATCAGCAAAGGGCAGGTTCCCCCCATTTAAAAATGTGTCATTTAATGGACATTTTTCTAGAACTTCTCCAAGCATTTTGATTGATTTTTAAAAACAATATTTCCCCAATAAATTTACAAACTAATATTATCTCCTTTATCCCAAGGGACATAACTTGATTTGAAAATCTACGTTTATTTATAGTGGTAGGATTCTGAGGAAAAACAAAAAAAGATTCTAGATGAGGAGGGCTCCAAAAAGTAGTTGCAAGTAATACAAAAAAATTATCAAGTCTTCCAAAACCCTTCCCCACCTCATATCCCAGATAAGGTGTAATATACTACAGTCATGCAGCCCTTAACGGCAGCGTATGCTCTGAGAAATGTGTTTCGAGGTGATTTTGTCATTGTGTCAACATCATAGAGTGTACTTACACAAACCTAGATGACACAGCCCACTACACACCTAGGCTATATGGCGCTAATCTTACGGGGCCACTGTCGTATATGTGGACTCCTGTTGACAGAAACATCGCTACGTGGTGTGTGACTGTAAATCTCTTTGAGGTTATAATGTTAAATAAAATCAAGAAAGCTGTTGACATCTCTGCACTACTTAAACGAGCGCATCTTTGGTTTAACCATACTTAGTGGTTGCCAAGTCTCTACCTTGTTCAAAATAGTAGATGGTCACATTTCTACAAATAGTTGGTCACATTCTACAAATTCCGGAAGTGACTGACTCAAAATTCCCATCATCATCACTCATATCCTCAGCAGTTATGCGCTATTTAAAACCTCCTTGGAAATCAGCATAAAATGAAGTGAAGAACTTCACAAAAATTGAATTTTTATAGACATACAATGCTAGCATTGGAAGGTCTGACCCCCAGTTCAACTGCCTATCCAACAGAGGGTTGTTTTCAATAACTGAGGGAACAGGTTCATGGGCTCAAAAAAGACTTCAGGGAGAAGCTTAGTGCTAGATGGATAAGAGCTGAGGCTGCTCTTCTCTGTTTAAATACTGAGGTTATATGTAAAAGTTTTGTTTGAAGATTCCACTCTTAAAAACGTTTGAACACCACTACTATTATTTAACTTTGATTAGTGATAACCTAGACTCTAACACACCCAGTGATGGGAAACTTACTACCTTACAATTCACCCCGCTCCCCTGTGGTCAACTCTCATTGTTAGGAAGTGCTTCCTTACAGTGTGTTGAATGCTTCTGTGATGTGTTCCCATAGTCCCAGCTCAGGATTCTGAAATACAGGAAAACTTGCATCCCTCTTCCACAAAATAGCCTATTTTTTCTTTTGTATCACCCCCCACCCTCCCCACCCAGCACTTGAGCTAGGGTTCCACCATCAATAAGTTCTTCAGAAATTTTTTTAATTAAATGTACACAGTAAAAATTGCTATTATGAAAAAAGTGAAAAAAAAACCTAACCACGCAAAGAGGTCAGTAGAAAAATATCCCAGGTGTTCGCTGCAGGACTTCTGCAGGGACAATCCAAGTTCTTCCGGCTTCACAGAATTTTCATTCTTCACTGAAAGTTTTAAAAGGGACCATTTTAATTCTAAAACCATTGATGGGGATGATGTTAATCACACATACAAGCCCCAATTAAAAGCAATTCTCACTTTTTACTCAGATTTTACAAAGCAGTATTTTTAAAACATTAAGTATTTTATAGATTTCAGCCTGTGAAGCATAAAACCACCCAGGTTAGAAAGCAAAATTAAAATAATACATACTATTTACCCCAGGACATCCTCTTTCAACAAGATTCTAGTGACTTAGCGATAAGTGTGCACAAAACGCATTCAACTGAGTTCACTTCTTAAGTTCTTATTCACAGGCGAACAGCAGAAACAGAAAATATGTATGAGTCTTAGTAAGCAGCTGCCTTGTTAAAATATGGGATCTGATGGTTTTGTTGGTTTTCTTTTTGCAGCTGCTCATCCTCAGAGCAAAGATGAGATGAGTGGAAGCAGACATGGTTATGACCAATGGGAAGGGTGCTAGACAGGTGGTAATGAGCAGCTGCTCTATTTCCACTGAGAAAAATAAGAAGAGGTGACAACAAGGACTTTGGTCACCACCACTAGCCATTTCCAGGAAGAACTCTGACACTGCAAGGGCTGGGAGCCATCGGAATGTTGAAAAACAGACTCACTAATCTTCCCTGAATATTAAAAAAGAACATAAAAAAAAAAGGAGAGGTGTACTGAATCCTCTATCATCCGGAGTATGCACTTACAGAGAACAATCCTGAAAGCGTCTTTCAGGCCTATTTTAAGAAAAATTTCATCTTAATTTTAAAAGATTTCCTAGCTGGTATCCCAGACCTATAAATAAATAATATAAGACCATAAATAGCCAATGTCCAACAATGATTCCAGTAGAATTTAATTCTAGAAATTGCAGTCTGTCCTTTTACAAACCAAATTAAAGCTAATTTAATTAGCTTAAGTGTTTAGATGCTGGTGATACGCATAATACAATATAGGCGAAGAGTTTAGAAATGTGAGGTCTAATTGAAGGATTGGCATTAATTATCTGTGTCTAAAAACCTAAAACAGAAAGGACAACTACCTTATTAACTTAAAGAAGTAAAATAATTTACATGCAAGTATTTGCAAAGCAGAAAGTACGATATAAATGAAGGCTAGTGGCCCTTGCTTTTAGACAATCATAAGATGATAGCAGGATTGATTCTATCTTAATGACTAAGAAACGACGGTGAGTAGCTAGGCCACCAAAAACAAAGTAACACAATCTCTCCACTGGAAAAAAAAAAAAAATCTATGCCTACCACCCTACTCTATTTGTCCTTGTGCAACACATTTTAAACTGTGAAGATGTAAATTTTTTCCTCACAGGTAGAGAACATATGTTTCTCTTTATTTTATTTGCACTTGTTTTCTTCAGACTGTAAATAGCAGGGGTTACATGTTCTTTACAGTATACAGCAAACAGTTAATCCTTAGCAAATGAACGGCATACGTGGAAAACCAACCATAAAAGGTATAAATATAGTTTTTGTAGAATTTTTCAAACTTTTGGAAATTTGTTTTGCACTCACCAGTATTTGAGAAATATGTTTTCCAGTATTTTACCACAATACTCATTTTTTCCATTGTCAGTGGTTCAGTTAAAGTAATATCAGCTCCGTGCCCTGAAATACAACCTAAGAATCTTTGCGTTAAACACTGACCTTATGATTTCTCTTTGGAGGAAAAACAAATAATGCATCCAGCAGGCACATACCTTTAAAATTTTCAGGGATTATAAAAACAAACAGCAAATGTGTATTTTTCTTCTTGCCAAGTCTAAGAGGAAAAAAAAAGTTAATATGAAAGAAAAATCATCATTCCAAAAATTGGGATTCAATAGTTTAGCTAATGAGGAACTAAATTAGAGTGATTTTCATTATATCTTAGAATTTAAACTGATGGCATTAATATGGAAATTTAGTAAAAGTAGCATCTCGAATCAGTGAGGGAAAAGATCTTTTTTTTTTTTTACAGCTTATAAGGAAAGGGACTATATTTTTATTTCATACAACTGCATAAGGAGAATTCTGAAGTGAGTGGCTGGGATGGGCAGGACAGCCACAGATTAATTGAGAAATGCAAGGGAGGGGGAGACTCTCCTGAAACTAATATTTACTCTGTTTAAAGCTTTATTTATAATAGATGTTTAAGGCTCTCTGTTTCAGTTTAACGGGCAAGGAAATCTAAATTCTGAGTCTTTACTCAAACCCACGGCTTCCCTGAGCAGAAGATCACTCTGTTAATAAGAAGAGTCTTTCTGCGATTCGTATCTATGGCCCACTAACGCCTGGTTCTTTACAACCGGGGAAAGAGTAAATGAGAGAATAGGCGATGTTTTAAAAATAAACTTTTTAATAATTTTATATTAACAGAAAAAAATATGAAAATAGGAGAGAGTTCCCATACATCCTGAACTCAATTTCCTGTATTGCTAACGTCTAACATTAGCATGGCACATTTTTCACAATTAATGAGCCAATATTGATACATTATTATTAATTTAAGTTCATACTTTATTCAGATTTCCTCAGTGTTTACATAACATACTCTTTTGTTCTGTTCCAGGATCCCATTATATTTAGTCATCATGTCTCCTAGGCTCCCCAGGACTGTGACACTTTTGCTGACCTTGTTTTTTGATGATCTTGGCAGTTTTGAGAATACTACTCAGGTATTAGGTGGAATGTAAGATGGACCACTTTTATTCTTGCTTTAAGAAAAATGAGCCTAACTCTTAAGCAGATTCTTGATCTAACTACCAGTTTACAAGCAATTTAAGGAAAAGAATATTTTAAAGAATGTTATGGGGAGGAAATCAGCAAAATCCAGCATGTGGGAAATTCTATAAGACAAATGACTGCTTTTTTAAAACATATATAAATAAAGAGCAAGACAAAATGAATAAAACAGAAGGAAGGGAACATTAAATCCTGATTTATACAAACTCCCAGTTTAAAAAAGAAATTGTAAGATAATACAAAAGAAGTTTGGATACAATTGGATATTTGACAATATTAAGGAATTGTTATGAATTTTTAGGTGTGATATTGGTATTGTGGTTATTTTTTTTAAGACTCCTTATCTTAAAGAGGTATCTATTAAACTATTTATGCATGAAAGGAAATGAAGTCTTAGATTTGCTTTAGAGTGATCCACCAGTGAGCAGGGGTGAGAGGGAGGAGAAGGAGGTGTGGGAGAGGGCAGAGATGGAGTAAGACTGGCCATCTGTCGATAACTATTAAAGTGGCATTATGGGTATATGGAAGTTCATTATACTATTGTCTCCACTTTTATATGCTTGAAAATTTCCAAAATAAAACAAAAAAAAATTGGGGCATTATTTTTAACTACACTTAGGAGTCCAATAAGTTGGAATTTCTGATAATTTGATGGATACTGAGCATTGGCATTAGCTAAAAGAAAATGATTTTCCAAGGAGAATATTACTGTGAACCAGAATTTAACAAGGACAGCTAAAACTGCTTAAGAAAAACAAACTATTCTTAAATCTATAAAGCATCATTTATTAGTATGTGGTTATACATTGTTATTATTTAGTCTTTAAAGCAAGACCTGGAAGAACGCCGACTGCATAATATTGTTAGGTTATCTTATATATGCATTTGAAAGTAAATTTATATGATTCTGTATTATAAATTACATTATATATAATTTATATATCTGAGTCAACTATATTGAGAACCTACCCTGTGCTAGGCTCCAGAGAATATCGTCAACAGACAGAAAGACAAGGTCCCTGATCTCAAGGAGTTACGGTTTCTTGGGGAGGACAGACATTGAACAAATTACCATAGATAATTAATTAAGTGGCCAAATATTTGTGCCCAGTGCTGTGAAGGAAAGCCATACGGTCCAATGGGAGCACACGGGCACCAACCTGCTCTGCCGCCTCAGAGAGGCTCCCAGGCAGAAATGCCTCAGCAGCTGGCTAGGAGTTTGCCACATGAAAGTTAGGGACTGGGAGAAGGGTAGGAAGCAGATAAGCAATAAAGTACATTCTGGGCAAAGGGAAGAGCAGGTGCATAGGCCTTGGGGTGTAGAGAACAGGTGAGTTTGAGAAAGTGAAGATGTTCAAGATGGCCCTAGCACAGAGCGTCTGATGGAGACACATCTAAGATGAGACCAGAGAGGTAGATAGGGCTGGAGTCTGACTACAGTAGGCCTTTTAGGCCAAATTAAAGATTTGGTATTTAATTAAAATGAGCAATATGAAACTATTAAACTTGGGAGTAACATGATTATATTTACATTTTAGAAAGACCACTCTGCCTATGGTAGGATGGATTGACAAGGGTGGCACAGGGTAGATTTGAGAGAACATATTGTGATTATCCAGGCAAGAGCTGATGGTAGAAAGGAGTAACATAACCAAGAACTTCCTCTAAAAAGGAAACAACTCAGGATATTTACTAAGTTAATTACTTCACATAAGCAGGATATTGCTAAAATTCACCCAATTGAGGTCTATTCAGGCTTAATTCTGTTCTATGAATTCTGAGGAGTTTGGGCTGAAAGAGAAGAAAGGAAAGAATGAATGGTTTCTATAAAGAAATGAGAAGCTCAGGCAGAAGTACTACCATCAAAATAGGCCTATGTGAGAGGGAGGACAGGATTTGACTGAGTGTGGTGGCAAGAGAGTCATATTAGAATGTTGGGGTGGGTGGCATGGTGGGAATGGAGTGACAAGAATGACACCTACCACAATGTAAGCATTTCATATATATTTTTTAAGTGATAAAAAAGTGTGGGGTATAATGGAGGTATGGATAAGAGGATGAGGAAAGAGGTAGAAGAGAAAAGTGCACTGAACAGACAGGATCACTGAAAGAAACTTATTGGGTAGTTTAGTCCGACTTTTGAAATAAAAAATACTTTGTAGATTCACAAAAAAATTAATTATCATAAGTTTAAAAACTCTAGAATCAGAAGATTTTTAAAAAAACCGATTCTTTGCTTTCAGAAATAGTCCTGTGTCTATGTTTTCAAATTTTATAAGTTGATTTTACTGACATGAAAATAAGTTAGATTTGGATATATGGATTTATATGCCCTGACGAATTTTGAATTTCAAGCCTTACATCAGACAGAGTTGGAATTCCTGGACTTTTTGCCATTAGCACAGAATCAATTACCAACCCAAACACTTCCCCTGCCAGTGGAGCCCTAACTGTAGAGCTGGACAGGAACTCCAGCGATCAATGCAGTTCCCAGAATCCAACACTCTGGTCTGAAGCTCAGCTGCTCATTCACATTCTCTATAAATCAATAAGCTAAAAGAGTTTCTAGTTTCCAGGATGACCAAAAAGAGGTCCTCTTTCTAATGAAACGGAATTGTTCCTTAAAACAAAACTAAGCAACACAAAAACAAAACAAAAATCCCCTTTATTCACCTCAACTAATGTCACTTTTTCTTCCATATACTAAAACCAAATTGCAGGTTCCGAGACCTTATGAGTACCTTTCTCAATTGAAGTCCCTTGGGTTTTAAAAATTCGCAGTTCATTGGGGGACAACTCATTTCTCCTCAGGTTTCACAGAATACACGTTTAACTATCATGGTGGTTCCTGAGACTATACTCCACATACAAAATTGGATATTGATATTCTAGTGTCCATTCCTATGCCTGCCTCCGTTCTCTCTGGAACTGGGGGCAGCCATAAGCTCAAACTGCAACAGTACCCAATCCTGGTCTTGCCCCCATCCTCAGATTTGGTCCCTAGTAACTGAAAAAAAAAAAAAATGATCACACAGAAGTCTTTTGAGCTGAGTTGTACCCTTTGCTGACCAAAGAACCTCAGGAAAGTCCTTGCCTCTGAAATTTATCATCTAATCAGAGGACCAAAGCGTTCTTATATGTCCCTATAAAGCCAGAGGAAATTTCTAGAAGCAAAAAGACTTCAAGGGACAAAAGCCAGTGTCATGTTTGTGTTGCGGCCATCTTGAGTACAGTTACCCATTATGCTGTCTGTGGACCCAATGCAGCCACAATAACCTGGTGCCGCCTATTTGGGACTTGTAACAAATAATGTTGTTATTTACTTAATTAAAAAAAATTTTTCAGTAAGAAAATTGAGAGTTCTACCATAAATATGTAAACACTGAGTTCACTTGCTATTAATAGGACACCTGTGATAAAATATAGTGAGTCCCGAGAGTGTCTTCTGGTCAACAGTGAAGGCTGGTGCACCCTGCTCCCACTATGCTGTTTGTCAGAAGAACACCTTCTGTGAGCCTCCTAAGTCAGCTTCACCGCATGACATGATGCTAGAAATGACAAAGATCTAGAATTTTCCTCAGTTCCTATTTACACCCACCATCGGTTTACAGAATAATGTTTTTAGTAAAACTACTTAGATGTTTTGCTGTTATTGTGTTTATTGTCAAGTGTTCAGGGGACTAGGTCATGCAAGCTGGCTAATAAGACTTACTGAGTTGCACTGTCAGGTCAAGGATGTTTGGGAATTGGGGACGTAAAAGGACGATTTGTTAGATCCCCGTGGCTCACAAGATTGGATTTTCTTAGGGAAAGAATAAGTTAACAGATTAGACAATGGAAACTGCATGGGGAAAATGAAATCAGATCCAAATTTGATTTGTAGACTGAGCAGATGGAACCACATTCCACATTCCTTTCCTATTGCTGAACTGCTCTGAGCTCGTGAGAATCACAGAATTTTGAGAACTGTAGAGACGTTTCATGGAACAGAAAATAACAATTTCAGACAGGATCCATACAATGTTGACGGATTTGAAACGTATTTTAATTTTGTTTTCCTAAAGATTGGCACCTGAGCTAACATCTGCTGCCCATCTTTTTTTTTTTTCCCTCATCTTCTCCCCAAAGCCCCCCAGTACATAGAAGTATATTCTAGCTGTAGATCTTCTGGTTGTGCTATGTGGGACGCCACATCAGCATGGCCTGATGAGCGGTGCCATATCCGCGGCCAGGATCTGCACCGGCGAAACCCGGGGCCGCCGAAGCAGAGCGCGTGAACTTAACCACTCAGCCACGGGGCTGGCCCCCATATTTCAATTTTTCGGACCTGTCTTCGGAAGATAAAGTGTCAAGATGTATCGGAATTATCAAGTATCTGCCCTTTGAGTGTGGCTCAATTTTGAGAGCTGACTTAAGCCAAGAGTCAACTATCTCTGGAATTCTGGAGCCAAGCATAGGAACCCAAGACTATCTTAAAACGTTTTACCACTGGGTAGTGTTTGAGTTCATCTGGCTCAACAAAAATGTGTTCATGAAATGAAACCAAATTGGGGAGTACTATTAAGAAAGTTACCCTACAACTGAGATGCACTATAATTCTTGAGAATATCAGTCTGTAAAGTACCAATATTTTTATGAATTGTTAAAAGTGATCAATGATCAACTAGTTTTTCTAGAAGAAGAAATTTTCTCTTTTTTAGTGAGGAAGATTGGTCCTGAGCTAACATCTTTGCTGATCTTCCCCTTTTTTTTTTTTTGAGGAAGATTAGCCCTGAGCTAACTATTGCCAATCCTCCTCTTCTTGCTGAGGAAGCCTGGTCCTGAGTTAACATCTGTGCCCATCTTCCTCTACTTTATATGTGGGACGCCTACCACAGCATGGCATGCAAAGCGGTGCCATGTCCGCACCTGGGATCTGAACCAGGGAACCCCAGGCCGCTGAGAAGCAGAACGAGTGCACTTAACCGCTGTGCCACCGGCCCGGCCCCAATCTTCCCCTTTTTGCATGGGGAAGATTGTCCCTGAGCTAACATCTGTGCCAGTCTTCTTCTATTTTGTATGTGGGATGCTACCACAGAATGGCTTGATGAATGGTGTAGGTCTGCACCCGGGATTCAAACCTGCACACCCCAGGACGCCAAAGCAAAGTGTGCGCACTTAACCTCTATGCCACTGGGCTGGCCTCTACAAGAATAAATTTGAGAATCTTTTTAAGAAAGTTTCTGACATTTTATTCCAAAATAAGCCCAATGGTACAGTTATCAGGCTATACTTCATTCTTATTTTCAATAGAAATCCATATATCTTAAGATAGATAGATTTGTGATCATGAGCTCTAATAGTGAAAATAAGTGTGGACACTTCTACTCCACAGTAAATTCCTCATTCCCTGGAAGGGCACATAAAATTCCCAGAGAGAGAAGACTAAGGTAAACAGCTGCATGTTTTCCTAGATTTATCCTGATTTTGAGATATTACAAAACAATAACAAACATCTAAGAGGAAAAAAATCTAAAATACAGCAGCAGAAAGCTGAACCAAGACTTTTCCTTTTGGTTTAGTCATTAAATGTTAACTCAAACTCAAAAGATACAGTGCTTTAGGAAAGATACAGGTTTAACTGCCTTATAAATGGGGCAGTAGGACTCATGCCCCAAAGAAAAACTATAGGTTCAAAAATACAAACATATTCTACAAGGGTCTGAATAATTCATGAATCATAAACTCATAACAGTTCTGAGGACAAAAAAAAGGGAATTTCAGAGACACTTCTAGCCTCTGAGGCCAGAATCATGAAAGGCACAGCTTCCACAAAGAAAGCTTTGTCCCCTTTTCAGAGAGGAACACAAAAGCTAGAACTCAACTGCCTGCCCTAGAATGGCATTTCTCCCACTTATCCACAGTCACACCTACAGCAAGGTATCAGATACCTGCTATCAGTCAAGACCTATGCTGGGTATCGGGAATAGCGTAATAAGAGGCAAGAAAAACAAATTCAGGTGTACTCCACAAATTACCCTTTTTTTCTTTTCAAACAAATGCTTTTACAGCAAAATAGTAGAACTACCATTTGCATGTACGTACATTTAGTACCTTTACCTACCTTCTTTTCCATGCTAGGAGATCTTAAGCTTTGTTATTCGGAGCAAAGAAAGTAGCAGTGTTGAGAACCCACAGAGGTGAGTATCAGACAGGAAGTTCTCTCCTCTAACCCCCGGCTTTTAGTTACTGTGACTAGACATAAAGCTTGTTCTTAAACAGAACGTTACCGCTATCCTGTTGAAAATGTAGCTTCAGCAATGAGCAAATACAAAGCCTTTCCTGCATTCGGAGGGGCACAGCTAGGATCCCACTTTTGGAACGTAGAGAGAGATCAGCCAGACTGATTTGTCCAGAGCTCGCCCAACACCATAAGTATGTTTACTTCCTCCTAAGCTTGGCACATACTGAATCTCAGAGGTGGAAAAGAAGGGGCTTCAAAATAGAAGCCAAACAATTACAGGCTTCTAGAAAGAACAGAAGGGAAAAGTAAACAGTTCCAGTCTGAGTTGTATGAAAATAAGCCACGTGGTCTCAGGCAAGTCCTCAGCCTCAGTTTTCTAATCTGTCAGGTAGGGATAATGAAACACTGCTCTACCTGCCTCATAAAGCTGTTGCAAAAATTTTTAAATATTATGTAAATGAGACATTATTATGAGCCCTCGACCAGGGGCACTCTATCTATAGGAGTTTTTTTTTTTTTTAAGGTAAGCAATAAAATAGGCATATCTTCAGAAGGAGGATAGTTTACAACATGTTTTGGAAATGAAATCCACTTTGAGGCAGTTTGCCTGGTTTGTTTAGAGTTCATATTCCCAGTGGAAAGCCAAAAGAAATGCAGAAGACCATCTGTTCTAAGAAATCCCAGGAGCAGTGTCTGTCTGTCCGTCTCTCTCTTTACCAGGTAACCAGTGGCTTTGTCTTCTTGACATTCCAACCTTTCTTTTCCCCTAACAGAATATGCTTGCTCCTATTTATTCAGGGATCACAATGTTATCTCTGAACTTTCTCCTTTAGTCTAGAAGGGTCTGTTCTATAATTATGAGAAGTCCTTCATATCCCAATATTATCTACCATTACACTTTCTCTATCAAGTCTTCTCGTGGAAGGGGAACAAATTCATTCTGACCTAATCCTGTTCAGAAACACCCCAAATGGGTCAAAATCTCATGTAGTCATGTATGGAAGAACCTAACTCTCACCACTAGACTCCAGATCTCCAGAGTGGACTGGGTCAAACAGAAGCAGAACTTCTGTGGAGCTGCAAGATAAACAAGAATACTGGAAGCAGTGCTGATCTGGACTCAATGGACCCAGAGAGCTTCAGAGCTCTTGCACATCTTAAAAGAGACACCTTCAGGCCACAGTTAACATGACATGGAGCTCAGAGTGCTCACCTGCTTTAGTATCTGCCAAAACAACTAATGAACTCTGAAGAGATGGGCCATTTTAATGACATACGTATTAAAAAGTAGCACCTATGGCATAAAGGTAAGCGTTATATACCAAGTAGATTTCAATGAACAATTAACCCTTACATTCTCACCCACACCTATTACTTTTTAAGTTAAAATGATAATTTTTATAATAGTATGTCAAACTAGCAATAAAAGCAACGTATGTAGATTCTGCCCATGAAAATGTCCCTCATCTTAAAAATTAAAGTAGAAATAGCATAATCTCTTACGGATTTTTGTAGAAATAGGTTTTAATAAAAACTATCCTAAAGATACAGAGTCAAGGTGTTTGGAGTTTACCTAATTAGTCGGACAGTTTCCAGTTCCTCGGCCGTCGGTAAAGAAGTCATCTTCAGGAAAAGCATGTTGAAGGTGCAGTCATTCAGAAGCACGGCTGCCTTCTTCACATCACTGATGGTGATGGTGACTTCTGCTGTATTCGAAAAGAATTTCTGTGCAGTGTCAGCCAGGTACTGAACAGTGACGTCTCCAACTAATAAGAGGTCTATTTTTGCCTGAAAGACAAGAAAAAAAAGCAGAAGTGCCACATAATTATTATTTGGGCACAGGGAAAATGTCATGTATCAGAGGAAAAAATAAGTAAAGGCTACAAATAACACAATGACTGACTATGTAGCTGGACTGAATGGTCAACTATAAGTACCTCAAGGCCAGGAACTAATTTCAAGTCCTCAGGACCTAGGATAGTCAATGGATCTGAAGGTCGTGCTATTTTTAAAAGTTCTGCCTACAAATACTATTCCCCAGTGGCTTTCCTGCAAGTTTCTCTCTTGTCCTATTAACAATACACAGGATTCTTATGGCCCAGTTTCCCAATCCCCTGTCCTGCTGGAAAATCCGTTTACTAATGAGAGAACCAAACCGGTGACTCTCTCAAACTATTTTTTGGACTCTTTCACACTATTTTGATGAAATACACATTCCATACAACAGAGTAAGATCTAAATTCCCAAATCCTAAGAAACTCTCAAATAAAGTCCTTTGTTTACATGGAATATACATGATATTCACATCCCAACATTAGGAACTAAAAAGCCTCTTTATTTCCATTTGGGGATATTTTCAAATATAGTCAGTTGGGAAAAATATAATTTCCATCTTCATCTTCTATTTCTCTCTGTTTTATTCTCTATAGCTACTGAACACAATCCACTGAAAGTGTCAAAGAATGGAGATGCTTGAATTAATAGAAACAGTTGGAAATGCCAGGCCATAGACAGCTCCACATGAGAAAACAGATTTGGGAGTTGACCAGAGTTGAAGCCAAAAGAAGTGGGTGAAGGAGTTGGAAATACCTGTACAAAAAGAAAGGCAGCTCGCCAAAGACACAACCCTGCAGGGCAGAATGCTGGCACAGGTGGCCCACCATGGGGTGCACCTCCCCTTTCAGCCTGGTTTCTCAAGGGCTGCTGGAAAGAAAACGTGAGGCGCAAGAAACTAGGTGAGTTCAAAGTAAGCAAAGCTTGTGTACTTCTCACTTCTATCTACCTGCTAATTTTCTTCCTTCTTTTGTTAAAAAAAAAACATAGCGAGTCTTCCCGTACCCATCTCTCATATCCTAATTCAGTTCCCTCCCTAGAAGCAACCACTGTCAAGAGTTTGGTCTATATTCTGTCAGATAATTTCTACGTCAAACACATAAGTATAATGTGCATGTACATAGATAGCTTTTTTCATAAATAGGATATTGTATTTTTAAAAGTGAGTTGCTTTTCTCACTTAATACACTTCAACAACTCCTCAAAAATGCTGGTTCGCCGGGAACATTCTTTCTCATTTTTCAGGATGTTTTGATTTATTCTTTGAAACACGTTTTTTATCATTTGTTGTGATCTGAGGAGGAAAGAGAACATGTGCTCCTCTGTCGCCTTGATCCAATGTCCCTCATTCATGATGATGATAATGTATTGAACCATTCTCCTAGTGCTGGATTTTGATGTTATTACAACGCTGCGATGAACACCTTTATAAATATAGCTTTGTGCAAATAAGCATATATCTTAGAGACAAAATTGTAAGATCAGAAGGTAAGTTTTTGCTTTTGCTTTTCAACTTAATGCCAAACTGTTGTCCCCAAAAGATACAAAAATTTATGTCCCCACCAAGTGCATCTGGGTACCTATTTCCCCAAATCCTTAGTAAGACTGATTATACTTTTTTTTATTTTTTGCCAATATGTGAGCAAAAATACCCCTCAATTTCCCCTTTCACTTGCATTTTTCTAATTAATAGTAAAGCTGAGTATCTTTTAATTTTAGTGGTGATTTCCATTTCTATTTATTGCATAGTCTACTTATGATGCTTGCCTATTTATTAACTTTGTCCACCTTCCTATTTGTTGTTTAACTTCTTCTTCTTGCTCTGGAGGAGTTTATATACATATTCTGGATATAAGTCAACTATTTTTTCCTAGTCTGTCAGGGCTTTTAACTCGGACTATAAGGTCTCTTGTCACAAATATGTTTACTATTTAGTAACAAATCTACCAACAGATTCCTTTATGGCTTTGGTGAATTTTGTCTCGCTTTCAAAGCCATCTCTGTATTATTAAAATATGCTTTAATAGTGTATTCTAATATTTTCATGGTGTTATTTTTTGCATTTAGCTTTTTATCCCATCTGGAATTTATTTGGTGATTAACGTGAGGTAGGTGTCTAATTTCATCTTTTTCAAATGCAGAGTTATCTGCCCAACAGCATTACTGAATAATTATTGAATAGGTTAAACTTCTCTCAGTATTTTGAAATGCCATATATATATACGTTTGTATGTTTTTCCGGGCTTCATTCTGATCCATTGATCTCTTTGCCTACTCTTGGTTAATACCACACTGTTTAACTACTAGCTATTTATAGTATGTTTATATTTGATAGAACATATGTTTCCCTCCTTGCCGTTTTTCAATTTGGTTCTTAGATATTTTCCCACAATTTTTCTTCCAATAGAATTTTAGCATCAGCTTGTCAAGTTCCATAAGGAACCCTGTTAAAATTCTGATTACGGTTGTATCTCTGTTAAAGATTAATTAGGGAACATCATTACTATAGTAAGTCTCCCTATTTGGGAAGTATGACTCAGAGAATTCAGGCCTTTTTTGATGTCCTTCAGCTTTACAGTTACCTTCATATAGATTTTGCATGTGTTCTCATGTGTTTATTGCTAGATATTTCAAGATTTTGGAGTCACTGTGAAGGCTTTTGTCATTGCATTCTCTGACTGATTATGGTCGACATAGAGAATGCTATTGATGTCTCTGTGAGGACTTCGCTTCAAGTACTATATAACACTCTCTATTAAGTTCCAATATGTTTTAGATGATTCTTCCAAATTTCCTAGGTAGGTAATCATACTGACTTCAAAAATAACATTTTTGTCCCTGTTTCAAGAATTTATACCTTTTATTTATTGATCTTAAAGCATTGGCTAGAACATTCAAAACAATGCTGATAGCAGAGGTGACCATGGGCATTCTCACCTTGTTCCTGACATTAGTGGGAATATTTCAAAGGTTATTACCACTAAACATGATATGGAAGGTTTCTGGCCAATACCCTTTATCAAGTTAAAGAAGTTTCTATTTGGAGGCTAAGAATTTTAAATTAGAAATGAGCACTGAAATTTATCAAATGCTTTTTCAAAATGGTATTATTTTTTTTCTCCTTCGATCTGTTAGGTAGTGAATTACATTAACAGATTTCCTAATGTCAAGCCATCATTGCATTGGTGGGATAAACCTATACATAATATGTAATAGATTTAATTCATTCATTCTATTTTAGATTTTGCATCTATGTGTATAAGTGAAACCAGATACAATTTTGTTGTATTGTATTGTCTTATCCGGTTTGGGTATCAGGGTTATGCCAGCCTTTAAGAATGAAAGAGAAAGCTTCAACATTATTCTATGGTCTTGACTATTTTATAAAACATAGAAATTACCTGCTTCTCAAGGTTTAAGTAAAACGTCTGTGAAATCTGGGCCTGAAGCCATTTAGAGAAGTGGATTTTAGACTACCTTTAACAGCTCCTAGTGATTACTAGTAAATTTAAGTTTTCTATCTTTTCTAAAGTGAATTTTGTTTATATTTTAAAAAATCCATTCATCTATCTTTTCAAATGTATTAATTTTTAAATGCAAATAATATTTATTGTGCTGAGTTCATGCTTTTTTGTAACTAGAGGAAAATGTAATTAAATTTTTTCTATCTTCTTTTTCTAGAAATGTTTTATTAGAGACTATGTAACTGTGTGGTCCAATATGGTGGTCACAAGTGGCTATTTCAAGTCATGTTTAATTAAATTTAAAGTTTGAAATTCAGTTCAGTTACACTAGCCACATTTCAAGTGCTTGACATCCACATATGACAAGTGGCTACCGTCTCAGGAAGCATAATCACAGAGCATTTTCATTGTTGCAGAAAGTTCTATTGGACGACATAGCCCTCTAAATGGCACTTTGTCGTACCCTACAGATTTTAATATATATTGCATTCATGTTCATTCATTGCTAGTTCGTAATTTTTTATATTTCCATTTTAACCAAAGAGTTATATTAAACACCTATATAGAGATGTTTTTAATTTTCAAGAGGATAGTGGTTTTGGTTTTGATTCTCTATTTTTTTGGCTATTGACTAGTTGCTCATTTCTTATTTTAGTGCCTTGTCAATAGCAGATGCACCCTACATAACTCCTACATTTTAGAATTTGTTGATATTTTCTTTGTGGCCTGACACACAGCCAATTTCTATTAATGTTCCATGGATATTTGAAAACAATGTTATTTTCTGTTGGGCATATATTCTCTACATATCCTTTAGATCAAACTTGCTCATTGCTTTCTTGTTTATTTTGGGTCTACTTGATCTTTCAGTTCATGAGATAGATGTGTCAAAATCTTCCCTCTCTAATTATGGTTTGTCAATATATCAATTTGTCTAACTATAGAATCTATTTCTTTTCCTTTTTTTTTTTTTTTTTGAGGAAGATTAGCCTTGAGCTAACTCCTGCCAATCCTCCTCTTTTTGCTGAGGAAGTCTGGCCCTGAGCTAACATCCATGCCCATCTTCCTCTACTTTATATGTTGGACGCCTACCACAGCATGGCTTGCCAAGTGGTGCCATGTCACACCCAGGATCCGGATCAGCGAACCCCGGGCCACCAAAGCGGAACATGTGCACTTAACCGCTGCACCACCAGGCCAGCTCTAGCATTTATTTCTAATTATGGGTTAGGTACATAAAGGTTCATAATAGTTATACATATTCATATATATAACTATAATATTTAATATATACTCTACATTGACCTATATTTACATAGTATATATTAATATATATAAATTCATATGTTGACAATTATATAGAGAGAAAACTATATATATGAAATATACTTCTTTGTCCTTTTAATGCTTTTCACCTGAAATTTTTATTTTTTCTGATATATGGCACTTAGTTTTTTATACCTCTTTATTTTGAGCCTTTCTACATATTTTGATTTTGTGTGAATTTTGTAAATAGCATAGATTTGAATTTTTAGGGGTTTTTTTCACAATCTGAGATTTCAGTTTTTAATATAGGAATTTAAGTAATTGATTATATTAATGGCATTAACTAATGTGATGTAATTAACTAATATTAATTAATTGTGAAACATTTACAACTTAATGAGAAATGGTCTTACTCCTTTCATTTGTTCTTTCAGGTTTCCTGTTTACTATAATTTTGTTTCTTTTTTCCCATACCTTCTGTTACGCTGATCAAATTTTCCTTTCTCTCCTGCTGCTCCTACAATACTCTGGAAGTTAAACATCTTATTTGTGTTCTTTAAGTGGCACTGGGGCCCACAATCCAGCGCTTACTTTACATGGTAAAACTTCTATCATCAAAATGTCTTTGTCTCTGAACTTTGATGATATCGGGCCATTTCTTCTCACGCTCAGAGTGGCAGATGCAAAGAATAAGCTGTTTTGTTTCTCTTTTGGTGCTTTTCTCTTCTGCTATGGGTTCTGATAGTTCTCTAGGATGTGTCTGTTGGCACATCCTACTTGGCACTCAGCAGATCTTTGGCTCTGGAAATTTCCTTCTTTTATTTTTTCGATAATTTCCTCCTCTCTATTGTCTTTGTCTCTCCTTAGAAATCCTCTATTAGATGTTGGACATCCTAGATTGATCCTTCATGTCTCAACTTCTGAGAGACCTCCTTAACTTTATTTTTCATATCACCAGCTCAGTCTTCGGTCCTTCTAAAGATTTTTACAATTTCAGTTAACTTAATGTGAATTGCTCACTTTTTTCTTCTTTGGTAATTTTTCATAACCCATTATTTCTAGGATGTGATACCACTCTCTGAGGACAAAAATTACAATTTTAAACATTTTTTCCTATCCCCTTAATACTCTGTCTCTGGAATAGTTGTGTCTAGTGTCTGCACATCGGCAGTCTGGTTCCATTAACATCTGGCCATCCTTGGTTATCCAAACATAATGATGAATCAAGGACTCAGGTGACGTGTATAAGCAGTTTCCCCAGCAGTTGGGTGCTCTGTTTCTGCAGTGGCTGCTTGCTTTAAAGGGACAACTGACCAAGAATTTAGTGTGAGTGGGTCGGACAGTGGAAGCAAAGGCTGGGGAGCAAAGAGGCTGGGACCATTATTTGTCAAAAAAAGGCAGGCTTTACTCTGAAAACTAAGCACTTGAGTTTATTTCCCTCCTGGGAAGAGATGCCTTTCTTTTAATTCTTGTCAGTTAGAGAGGTCTGGAAATTATCAATACGAGGAGCCCATGTCCCCCACATAGTTCATTTTCTTTGGAAAGAGCAGTTACTTCTCTTTTACACTTTCTGTTTTTTTACTCTTTCTTTTACAGGGGTTAAAAGTACCATAGCTCCAGCTGTGGTAGGAATGAGCTGGGAGAGTCCAAGGCTAAAGAATCCAGGGGCCCACCTGGCTGCGGCGTTCTGCATACAGCCAGCTCTTCACCAGCTGAGCACCCTCTGGCTCACTTGCATCTTTGTTTCTGTTACCCTTCGGCCTGGACTATCACTAGAATTGTTTTACCTTTGCATTTCTTCTCTTCTCCATATCTTCTAACCTGTGGATTTCTGCTTTTGTGTTAGTGGCAATTTGATCCCACTTGCTTTCTAAATTTCAAGTCTTCCTGTGTTTTGGGTTTTTTTTTAATGTTCAGAGAGCAGCTGCTTTGTTCAGACCAAGAGTCCATTAAGGACTATGCATTATATTTGTTGTTATGTCCCCTTGGACTTTTAATTTGGAATCCACCCCACCACTATTCCCCATGATATTTACTTTAAGTACTGAAGGTATCAGCACATTTTAAAGTATTTCCTGCTTTGGAGGTTGGGGAGGATGGGGAAGCTGACATGTGTGCTCAATTCACCATCATGAGCCAATCTCACTCATCTGCCAACCCCTATTTTAAATAGGACAAAAATCCAAACTCCTTAGCATGGCCTTTCACAGCCTAATATCAACCCACATCACCAGCCTTATTTCCCTCCACTTCCCTCAAATATCTTGTGTTCTAAGAAGACAGCAGAATACTTTCACATGAGCTATGAAATTTGGAATTTCTACAGTTGAGAGTATCAGCACCCTTCAGGAGTATTTCCTTTTCATTTTATAAACATTCCTCATTTTCAACAGCCACCATGACACTTTTGAGTGCAGACTGTTTGTGACTCTCCACCAGAGCACAGGATTTCTTCCACACCAGTATCTTCATTTGTGAACCAAATGCCAAACATTGAAACAGTCATTAACAAGTTGTCATAAAAGGAGTGATTATAGTTTTCTGAATTAACCTGGTTTATTGAAGCAACCTATGAATGTCCCAAAATAACCCAACTGCTAAAGTAACCATATTTACCTTCCAAGCTGAGACACTTTTGAGAATGAAAGGGGGTGTTATTGATAATTACACAAAAATAACATGTATAAACCCAGAGTGTCCTGGGCCATGAATAACTTGTAAAATTTTCTATTAGATTTCTTTAGGTAATATGGACATTTTAACTATGTTTATTCTTCCAATCCATGAGCATGGAATATCTTTCCATTTCTTTATGTCTTCAATTTATTTCAATAATGTCTTATAGTTTTCAGGATAGAGGTCTTTCACCTCCTTGGTTAAATTTATTCCTAGTTATTTTGTTCTATTTGTTGCAATTATAAATGGGATTGTATTCTTGACTTCTCTTTCTGCTAGTTCATCATTAGTGTATAGAAATGCAACTGATTTTTATATGTTGAATTTGTACCCTACAACTTTGCTGTAGTTTTTGATTATTTCTAATAGTTTTTGGTGGATTCTTTAGAGTATTCCATATATAGAATCATGTAATCCACAAACTGTGAGTTTTACTTTTCTTCCTTTCCAATTTTATTTCTTTTGCTTGCCTAATTGCTCTGGCCAAAACTTCCAGTACTATGTTGAATAAGAGTGGTGAGAGTGGGCACCTTGTTCCTTTTTTCAGATTCAGTGCAATCCCAATCAGAAATCCAATGACAATCTTCTTCATGGAAATAGAACAAGGAATCCTAAAATTTATATGGAACAACAAAAGACCCTGAATAGCCAAAGCAATCATGAGAAAAAAGAACAAAGCTGGAGGTATCACAATCCCTGACTTCAAAATATACTACAAAGCTATTGGAATCAAAACAGCATGGTACTGGCACAAAAACAGACACACAGATCAATGGCACAGAACTGAAAGCCCAGAAACAAAACCACACATCTATGGACACTTGATCTTCAACAAAGGAGCCAAGAACATACAACAAAGAAAGGAAAGTCTCTTCAACAAATGGTGTTGGGAAAACTGGATAGCCACGTGCAAAAGAATGAAAGTAGAACATTAGCTTATACCATACACAAAAATTAACTTTAAATGGATTAAAGACTTGAATGTAAGACCTGAAAACATAAAACTCCTAGAAGAAACTATAGGCATCAGTCTTAGCCATACCTTTTCAAATACCATGTCTACTCAGGCAAGGAAAACAAAAGAAAAAATAAACAAATGGGACTACATCAGACTAAAAACCTTCTGCAAGGTAAAGGAAACCACAAACAAAACGAAAAGACAATCCACCAACCGAGAGAAAATATTTGCAAATCACATATCCAACAAAGCGTTAATTTCCAAAATACATAAAGAACTCATACAACTCAACAACAAAGAAACAAAGATCCAATCAAAAAATGGCCAGAGGACATGAACAGACATTTTTCCAAAGAAGATATACAGATGGTCAACAGGCACATGAAAAGATGTTCAACATCACTCTTAGGGAAATACAAATCAAAACTACAATGAGATATCACCTCACACCTGTCAGAATGGCTAGAATTAACAAGAAATAACAAATGTTAGAGAGAATGTAGAGAAAAGGGAACTCATACACTGCTGGTGGGAATGCAAACTGGTCCAGCCACTCTGGAGAACAGTATGGAGCTTTCTCAAAAAATTAAAAATAGAAATACCATACAATCCAGCTAGCTACTATTGGATATTTATCCAAAGAACGTGAAATGAACAATTCAAAGAGATTTATGCATCCCTGTGTTCATCACAGCACTGTTCACTATAGCCAAGACGTGGAATCAACTCAAGTACCCATCAATGGATGAATGGGTAAAGAAGATGTGTACACATACACACACACACACACACACACACACAATAGGATACTACTTAGCCATAAAAAAGACAAAATCAAAAAAAAAAAAAAAATGGTGCTGGCCCTGTGGCCGAGTGGTTAAATTTGTGCACTCCGCTTCTGCGACCCAGGGTTTCACTGGTTTGGATCCTGGGCACGGACATGGCACTGCTCATCAGGCCACACTGAGGCGGCATCCCATATAAAACAGAGGAAGACTGGCACAGATGTTAGCTCAGTGACAATCTTCCTCAAGCAAAAAGAAGAAGGTTGGCAACAGATGTTAGCTCAAGGCCAATCTTCCTAACCAAAAAAACCCCCAAAAAACAACTTTCTATTAGAAAGGTTTATTTTCTTTTTCCCTTAAAACATCCATAAGATGCACTTTATGCATCTCTTTAAATATGCTTGATATCTATTTATTCTCTACATGAATATTTATTGAGCCCCTACTACAGGGCAGACCCTGTACTGGGAATACAGGTGAACAGACAGACAGGTCCCTGCCCTCACAGGGCTTACACTCTAGAGGTCTTTTTTCCTGCTGATGATAAGAAAGGATGGCTTTCAGTCCTTGGAACACAGGAAGAATGGTGTATGAGCCTCAGTTCTACCAAAGCTGTTACTGATTCTTGTTTAAAAGCCTGATGCAGCAGGAAGAAGGCAAAGGCTTTGGAGGCACATAGACCAGTCTGTCACCTAGTTCAGCCACTTTCTGATGGCTTTGAGTAAGATACTTAAGTGATCTCCATCCAGGGGAGAACAATACTTATATCACAAGACTGTTATACTGAGAAATGTTTGTACAATGCCCTCTAGGTGGTATTTACTGCCATGTTTTCTCAAATAATACCGAACTTGAGCACAAAGAACACAGAAGACGTCAAATCAATCTGATGGGGAAGAAGGAGGTGAGAGGCAGAATGAGAGCGGAAAATGCACCCATGCCAGGCAGCAAAAACAGCCCAAAATCAAACTGCTCTCTGCATTACTTGAGCCATAGGGCTCGGAGAACACGGCCTACGGAGGAGCAAAAGTAAGTCTGGAACAGCAGACATCAGCTGCTAACTTGAACCCTTTCCGGGCTAGCCCCGGGGCTTCTGACTGCCTGAGTGTTTCCCCTCAGGCTCACTTCTCAATTTCCCCAGAACCTTTCAGCTAGTCTTGTGGAGAACAGTTGGGAGTGAGCGCTGAAGGGCAGAACACAGGTGCCGGGGAGTGGGAAGAAATCCAAGAGGAGGTGGGAAGGAGATCCAGACGGGACGAGTCGGTGCAGCAGCACTAGCTGGCCATTCAGCGCGGGAGTCTGAAGTCTTGCAGAGTGCCTTGCAGCACGACAGGGGGCATGAAACAAAGCAGCTCTGGAAAGAACTGATTTGCTCTCCTGCCAGGTCTTCCTTCCCTGCCCTCCAAAATCAGTGCCATCACACACTCGGAACATTAATAATCAGACAAATTAGTCCACTGTCCGAGTCCACCATCCCAAGGTAACTCGAATTAACCAAGCAGCTTCTCATCAACTTAAATCTGAATATTTATTCAGTTAAAAATATCTTGTTGATGGCGTAACATGAACATAGGTGATGAGAAGGATCCACTGAATAATACAAGGAAAAGGAATAGAACTTCCTAGCACATTCTGCTCTGGAAAACTGCCTTTCAGTACATCTGATTTTCACCTGTAAGCGCCACAACTGGAACTGATTCCAACTTCATTTGGCAGAAAATTTTTCTCTATTTGAATCGCTTACTGCACCTTTCTTATTTTTTTTTAAACAAAACCAGTCCATATCCATTGGGAAAGACTGGAAAATTCAAAAAAGCCTAAAGAGAAAATAAAAAGCATCTGTAATTCCACCACTCAGGGATAAACACTACGAACACCTTGGTGTGGCTCTTTCAAGTGTGAGCACTTTTTACGACTTGACATCATCCCCACCAATGTTCTCTATCCACTCTGATTGCTGAGATCACAGTAACACGCAGGGCACTCCAGGCTCCACAGTTTTTAAAACACTGGATTTCCATTTGCAATCTGTGGCAGGCTAAACCCTTAATTAGTAACAGCAGGTGCCAAAGTGCTTAAAGTAAACCACGCCTACACTTTAGTGAGTTGTTATTTATGTCACTCTTATCACCGGGAGCAGCACTGACAATCAGGACAATCAGCAGCAGCTGCAGGGGCTGACGCTCTCACGGGGCCATCGAGGGCCTCCAGTTTCCCCAGGAGTCAAGGGATTTAAACAGCTCTGTCTGGAGGAACTGAGCAAGCTGCTCTTAGGATGCAAACAAAGCGTCTGTTGCGGCTTTGGACTTTCTTAGGGGCAGGAAACCACAATTATTTACGTCCTACTAGATAATCAAATAGTTTATTACGAGTTCCATTTTGTGCAGCTTTTCCTAATCCTGCACCATAAAATACTATTTTTCCTTTGCGTTTAAGCAGGTGCCTCCATTTTGAAATAATTAAGAAAACATTAAACTGGTCCACTCCAAAGTGGTAACAATTCCATTTCAGAAAACCCGTCCTTAAGGAGTGAGGAGATTTAAGTATGCAGAACCTTCTAAAGGGCAATAAAGCTTCACGCAGCCCAAAAAGTGTCCCCCTCATATTTATCAAGATGTGTGAAATACTGAATAAGAGAAAACCAACACCGGCTTGCCTTGCTTTCTGGGGTGGGTGAGGTTTTGTGTATGCTTTCTTCCTACTAGGCCAGTAATCGTCTTTCATTTTTATCTAAAACAGCCACAAAAGTGATCTTGTACTTCTGCTAAGGGGAGAATAAATCAGATGCTTTCACAAGAGGCCAGTGGGCTTTCTGCGTTCCACGGAGGGGGGCAGGATGTGTGAAGCCAGCAGATGCCTCTTCCTGCCCGCGGCTTTGGTTTCCAGGCACAAGTGCCTGTTTGGGTGTAAGGCTGAGGAAGGACGTAGGAGGACACTTTGGGACGCCAGGTCAGTAAACAACCTGAGCAGGGCATGCTAAGTTGTGCAGAGACAAGAAAGCTGAAAATAAACTTTCCTATGTTCAAACTAAAACCAAAATTGTCGTCATTCACATTTTGTCTGGCCATCAGCCCCAAATACCTACGGAGTTTTGGCCCTAGGTAACTCTGCAAACGGTCTTCAGCTTCAAACATGATTTTAAGTTGGGCAAGAGTCAAGAGCTAGAGAGGGATTTCTTGGTACATCGGTTCAGTCCACTCTCCTCCTTCGGCCTCCTTTCCTGGGATGATTTAGCCAGTCCCCAACCCCAGGAGGGCAAGGCCCAGTGCTCGCCCGCGCCCTGGCGGGGGCCCTGCCTGCAGCCGCCCTCCCGGGCTGTCCCCAGAATGGGAGACGCCTGCGCCCGCCTCGCTGGCTCAGGGGGCCGCCCGGGCCGCGCGCGGCTATCAGCGCAGCTGCCTCCCCTTCCTCGTCCTCCGCCCCTTACCTGGCCAGAGATTTGGCCGAGCTCACAGCCGATAATTGAGGCCGCCATGGCCCGTTGCCCACGTGCCGGGTCCTGGGGCAGCCTCCCCGCAGGAGGAGCTCGCAAAGGCGCCGCGTCCAGGCCGCCTGGCCGCGCTAATGCCTCGTGGCCCGCAGCTGCGGCCGCGCACGCCCCGGCCGCCCTTAAAGCGGCCCTGCCGCCCCGGCCTGGGCGCCTGGCGGAGCAGGACAGTGGGCCCCGCAGGACCCGGGCTGCTGGGGGCGCTGCCGGGGAGGGGCTGCCCCAGGTGCGCTGGAGGTCCTTAGGGGACCCTGTCATTGGCACGCTGCCCACCCAAAGTTCCATTCCCTATTCCCTGGGCGATCGCGGGGCCCCAGGCCTAACGTAGAACGGCCCCTGTCCCGCCTGAGGTTGGTCTAAAAATCTTAAGGTTATCAGTGGAAATCTTTCAAGTTTAAATGTTAGGAATTACCAAACAGATTAATTTCTTTTTACTAGACGAATGTATGTAGAGGATAGGGAAGGAGAGTGCTGCCATGGTGCTTTCCGTCCAAACTACCAAGAAATTAAAAAGTTTAGAAGCATTTCATTTTGTCCTGTGATTGAACAAGTATTCCCATTTTCTCAACGGAGACAGTGAAGCAATGAGAAAGTCTTCTGGTCGCCGCGGCTATGCAACCCGCTTCGTTCCGCCGTCTCTAGAGATTTTATTGAGACCTACTGCGTGCCAGGACCTGTATCGGATCCTTCCTCTTGCCGTCTTGACTACCGTCCTGGATTTTCTATTGCTGGAAGTTGAGGGGAGGGAGAGGGAGGTATCTGACGTTCTGTCGCATTGGATTTGCCTAGACTCTTGATCTCACTTGAACATGTCATACAAACGTGCTCTCCTTGAACCCCCAGGACCTGACCTCTGGGTAAGCCTCCTATTTCCTGAGCAGGTGGTGGTGTGTTCTGGGGGCCTGATTTAGATCATGAGAGCGTCCAAAAATATTATGGTGGTTCTCTATGATTCTGATGGAAGAAGAGGTGCAGATAAATTTCTGATGGGATCATTCTGCATTATTTTTGGCAGTAAATGTATATATATATGTGTGTGTGTGTGTGTTGTTTTTTTCTTTTGAGGAAGAATAACCCTGAGCTAACATCCGTGCCCATCTGCCTCTACTTTTTGTATGTGGGACGCCTGCCACAGCATGGCTTGCCAAGAGGTGTGTAGGTCCGCATCCTGGATTCCAACTGGCGAACCCCTGGCCACGGAAGCCACCTAAGCTAACATGTGTTGCCAATCTTCTTTTTGTTTTTCCCCTTCTTCTCCCCGAAGCCCCCCAGTACATAGTTGTATATTCTAGTTGTAGGTCCTTCTGGCTCTCTATGTGGGACGCTGCCTCAGCATGGCCTGCTGAGCAGTGCTGGGTCCAGGCCCAGGATCTGAACTGGCGAAACCCCAGCTGCCAAGGCAGAATGGCAAACTTAACCACTCGGCCAAAGGGTTGGCTCCCACATGTTTTAATAGATAGGAATTTTGACTCTTGATTGCTTTTCCAATTAATCAATTGGAGTTAATTAATACTGAGAGTATCTAGATAAACGTCTGTGAGGCTGTCAGCTCAGCAAAATAGGACAAAGGGGAAGTCATACCCAGGCACAGGGTGGGGTGTGAATTGAGGCAGTTTGGAGCATTTTCCCCCATATGGTAATCAGGTTTGCATTGCTCCAGAGTTCTAGATTAGCAAGTCTGACACTAACAGTGACAAAGACATTGTTGAAACTGATGCCGACTCATTGCTTTCAAATTTGAGTGGACAGTACCCCAAAGTTTATGTGAGAGGAAATAATCATTCCTGTGTTGCAAGAAGCAAAAAAGAGAATAAATCTCTTCTGCATCAAGAATAGAAGATTCTAAACTTCATAGGAATAAAATTATTTTAATAGTTTCCAATTTCCTAAAAGAAAGAAAAAGAAAGCTTATTTTATAAATGAGCAGCCATCTACTATAAAACAATGACTCTCACTGGAGGCAATTTTGCTCCCCAAGGGACATTTGCCAATGTCCGGAGACACTTCGGTTGTCAAAACTGGCATCTAGTGGGGAGAGGTCAGGGATGTTGCTAAACATCCTACAATGCACCGAAGAGCCCCCTACAAGAGAGAATTATATGGCCCAAAGTGTCATTAGTGCTGGGGGTGAGAAGTTCTACTATAAAGCTTCTGAATTATAACATAGAATTTCTTTGTCACCTTTAACATTCTTTGTTTTTATTTCGTATATTTTTTTATTGAGTTCATAATAGTTTACATTGATGTGAGATTTCAGTTGTACATTATTTCTCATCTGTCACCACATAAGTGCTCCCCTTCACCCCCTGTGCCCCCACCCTCCTTCCCCTGGTAACCACTGAACTGTCTTCTTTGTCCATGTGTTTGTTTATATTCCACACGAGTGAAATCATCTGGTGTTTGTCTTTCTCAGTCTGACTTATTTCAATTAGCATAATTCCCTCCAGGTCCTTCCATGTTATTGCAAATGGGATGAATTTGTCTTTTTTAAGGCTGAGTAGTATTCCATCATATGTATATACCACATCTTCTTTATCCAGTCGTCAGTCAATGGGCACTTGGATTGTTTCCACGTCTTGGCTGTTGTGAATAGTGCTGCAATGAACATAGGGGTACATATTTACTTTGTTGATTTCAAGTTGTTTGGGTAGATACCCAGTAGTAGGATAACTGGGCCATACGGTAGTTCTATTTTCAGTTTTTTGAGCAATCACCATATTGTTTCCCATAGTGGCTGCACCAGTCTGCATTCCCACCAGCAGTGTATGAGAGTTCCCTTCTCTCCACACCCTCTCTAACATTTGTTATTTTTAGTCTTAGTGATTATAGCCATTTTAACAGGCGTAAGGTGGTATCTTAGTGTAGTTTTGATTTGCATTTCCCTGATGATTAGTGATGTTGAACATCTTTTCATGTGTTTATTGGCCATCTGTATATCTTCTTTGGAAAAATGTTCATATCCTCTGCCCATTTTTTGATCTGGTTTTCTTTATTGTTCAGTTGTGTGAGTTCCTTATATACTACAGAGATTAACCTGTTGTTAGACATATGATTTGCAAATATTTTCTCCCAGTTGGTGGGTTGTCTCTTTGTTTTGATTCTAGTTTCTTTTGCCTTGTAGACGCTCTTTAGTCTGATGAACTCCCACTTGTTTATTTTTTCCTCTGTTTCCCTTGTCTGAGAAGACATCGTATTCAAAAAGATCCTTTTTAGTTGATGTCAAAGAGTGTACTACCTATATTATCTTCCAGGAGGTTTTATAGTTTCAGGACTTATCTTCAAGTCTTTGATCATTTTGAGTTTATTTTTGTGTATGACGTGAGATAATAGTCTACCTTCATTCTTTTGCATGTGGCTGTCTGGTTTCCCCAACACCATTTATTGAAGAGACTATCTTTTCTCCATTGTATGTTCTTGGCACCTTTGTCGAAGATTAGCTGTCCATAGATGTGTGGTTTTATTTCTGGGCTTTCAGTTCTGTTCCATTGATCTATGTGTCTGTTTTTGTATCAGTGCCATGCTGTTTTGATTACTATGGCTTTGCAGTACATTTTGAAGTCAGGGATTGTGAGACCTCCAGCTTTGTTTTTTTTCCTCAGGATTGCCTTAACAATTAAGGGTCTTTGGTTGCCCCATATGAATTTTAGGATTCTTTGCTCTATTTCCGTGAAGCCTTTAACATTCTTGAATCATACTCATTATATTATTGGATACAAATGTGCAGATGGATGCTCTTTGTGGTTCCCAAGAGTAAAAATATGCTACTTATGCTCTTGATGAAAAACTGAATACTATGAATTACAAAATATGACAAGAATAATTCTACGTAGAGAAATATATTTTAAAACTTGCACTCAAAATTAACAATTCATATCATCTCTTAGAAAATAGTTTTCCGGTAATTTAAAATTATTGGCATTCATAGTATATGCTTTACATTATTTTCCCCGAAAATTAAATTATAATTGTTTTTCACAATATGCCTATATTCTGAATAGGCTTGTAAGTAATACAGTATCCATGGTGTGTTCAAATGAACTCTTATCAAGCACCTATGCTTAAAATGTTTCCAAATTTTCCATCCAGCTATTTTACAGGAACTGTTATATATAAGCTATGTCCAAAATTGTTGCTTACTGACTTGTTCTTGGAATTACAGAAATTTAGAACTCGATGGGACCCTAGAGATTACCTAATTGTCTTCCCTTTCAAAGATGCTGAGGCCAGAGAATGCTCTCATAAGGAATATAACCATGGAAGTTGAAGGTCAGAGAATTAATTAAATTCAACCATTTTTTTACTTACTAAATTTTTACATTTACTAATGCACTAAACTCACTTTTTAAATACAGTAGTTTCCCCTTATCCACCGATTCATTTTCCACAGTTTCAGGTACCTGCAGCCAACCAAGTTCCAAAAATACTAAATGGAAAATTTCAGAAATAAACAATATATGTTTTAAATTGCATGGGTTCTGAGTAGCATGATGAAATCTCCCACCATCCTGCTCCATCCCGCCCTGGGAAGTGAATCATCCCTTTGTCCAGTGTGTCCAGCTGTATACACTACCCGTCTGTTAGTCACTTAGCAGCCATCTCGGTTATCGGCTCAACTCTTGCAGTATCACGGTGCTTGTGTTCAAGTAACCCATTTTACTTAATAATGGCCCCAAAGTGAAAGAGTAGTGATGCTGGCAATTCTGATAAGCCAAGGAGAAGCTGTAAAGTGCCTCCTTTAAGTGAAAAGGTGGAAGTTCTCGACTTAATAAGGCAAGAAAAAAAAATCCTATGATGAGGTTGCTAAGATCTATGGTACATTTTATTACAGTATAGTTATAAAAATTCTATTTTATTATTGGTTGTTGTTCATCTCTTACTGTGCCTAATTTATAAGTTAGACTTTATCATAGATATGTATGTTTAGGAAAACATATAGTATATATAGGGCTCAGTACTGTCTGCCATTTCAGGGATCCACTTGGGGTCTTGGAATGTGTTCCTCGCAGATAAGGCGGAGACTACTGTACATGCAGTTTTACACACCATGCTTGCACTATCTTTGGGATATTACATCCGAGAGTCTACCATAACTTGACTAACCATTAAGTTCCATTATAGAATACGAACAAGGATATTTTCATAATGTTAACTGATGAAGTTGATTTTTGCTTCCACTTTTGCCATCTCCCCCCTTCTCCTTTCAGGCAATTCACCGTAGAATAGCCAGAATGAGCTTTTAAAATACAAATCAGAATATTAACTCCTTTTCTCAAAACGATCCACTCAGAAAAAAGTCCAAATTCTTTCCCATGTCCCACAAGACTTTCTATCATCTGACTCTCCAGCCTTGTCTCTCACCATTGTTACAACCTTTCCCAACCTCTGGTCACACTGCCTTCTTCTTGCTACAATACCAGTAAGTGCAAAGCTACACTTTGCCCTTGTTCTTCCTCCTGCTTGGAGTGGTCTTCCCCATTTTCCCCCTCCCCCAGACGTCTCCATTTCATTTAGATTTCTGTTATGATGTCATCTCCTCCAACACTCCCTGTCAAATGGAATAACTTCTTTATTTTTCTTAACATCATTTTTCTAATGTTATATAACATATTTATTTGTTTTTACTTCTCTTTCTCCCCTCTCTAGAACAGAGAATTTGTCTGAACTATCTACTACCATCACCTTGGTCTAGAAAAGTGCCTGGCTCATAGCAGGCACTTAAAATATTTGAATGAATGAATGAAAGTTATTTCAGTATTTATTGGTATATGTGGACTCAGATTTCGGTCTTTCTGGCTCCAAGGCAAGGCCTACCATCTGTCCCCTATTTCATATTTCCATTCATTTTCTAGTGGAAAGAAAAAGAAAAAGTTTGGAGGAAAGGATAAAATATTGCATGCACCAAAATGACAAGCTTGGTATCTCAAGGCTGAAACTAAAATAAATTGTATTGTTGTTGGCACAGGAAAGATAGAAAGATCCATTTCAATCATGTTCTTTCCCTATTTAAAAACGTGCAGGACTCCTCTGCTTATCAAATTAAGTTCTCATTCCTCAGTGTGACATGAGGGCCCACATTATCTTGTGCCAATCTGGCTTTCTAGATTCAGCTTTTGACTAAGTAGAGTAGTTTCTATTTCCTGCTGGTGTCCTGGGATTCCCCTCAGCAGGCCCCAATGTAGGATGCCCACCACAGAGAGAGTAACCTCTTTCCTTGGAACTGTAGTGCTGATGGGATGAATTCCCTGAAGCCTTAAGAAGTCCTGAGCCACCTTTAAGGGATAGCATTGTTCAGTGATTTGGGAACTGCCCTGGATATTTCTTCTCATCCTCCCCAGCTGCTAACTCATTTATCCCTTGGTCTTCTTTGGTTCTGCCCTCAGCCTAAAACCTTTTTCTGTCCTGTTATCCCTGCATCAAAGAGGATAGGATGCCTCCTGCTCACATGCCTCCTTCCTGCCTCTGGCACAGATCTCCTAACCTGCAAGTTCAGTTCTGACACCTGCATTGGGTAGGGGTTAGCACACTTACCACTGAGCATTCTCATTTGTCTTGGCTTGGGGTCTCTCCCACACTACCCTCTGACTCACACTTTCCTTTTGTGGTTCATCTGGGAAGACAACAGGAAAATTCTCAAAATATTCCTCATTCCATCTCACACCTCTGCTCAGCAATTAGAACTCTATTTCAGTAGCGTGATAAGGCAGAGATTGTGTTGCTAGACTTTATATCCTAGGATCTGGTATATAGAGGGTGATCAGTAAATACAAGTTTTCCCCAATGAGTTAGGGACCATTGCCATTAGGCAGTGATAAAGGTCTAAAAATAGGACCAACTTCTAATGATGCCCCGCAGTTGATTGCACTAAGTGACAGTTTTCTCCTCATCCAATACACCAATTCACTTTCAACAGCAGGGTTTAGTTCTACTGAATTAAAATGAGGCAAATCTGTCTCATTTTAGCCACAAGTCTTTGCTAGGAAATCTGGAGCTTTATCAAGGTGACACTGTAACTATGGATGAGGAGCTGTGTCATACAAGGTCCAGAGTGAGGCTAGGCACTGCCATGTTGATCAATTTGAAAGGCATCCTCCCAGGGTAACAACACAGCAGAACCATTAGATGCAGCTGCCCTGGAGTCACTGATTCTGGCTCTACTACCTGAGGAGACCATGGAGTTACAGTGTAGCTAATTTTCCTTTAGCCACAATGACTGCCAACTTGAAGTCAGGAGGAATTTCTACATCGCAAACGAGTGACACAATCTTAAAGGAGAGAAGTTTCTGGTTTGTGAAGGTGGGGGATGAGGTGAAGGAGAAAAAGTATTGTTCACACTTTCCTTGTGAATTCTTAGATGTATACTAACATGAGTTAAAGGTCAGCTGGGGGCTGGCCTGGTGGTACAGCAGTTAAATTCACACGTTCCACTTCGGCGGCCCGGGGTTCACCAGTTCAGATACCAGGCACAGACCTATGCACTGCTTGTCAAGCCATGCTGTGGCAGGTGTCCCACATATAAAGTAGAGGAAGAAGGACATGGCTGTTAGCTCAGGGCCAATCTTCCTCAGCAAAAAAAGAGGATTGGTGGCGGATTTTAGCTCAGGGCTAATCTTCCTCAAAAAAATAGAAAAAGTCAGCTGGAGTAATTTTTATTTTTTTATTACCAAAAATGGCATACATATCAAAGAATATATATTATATACATATTAGAGATGTACAATATAAAGTATATGAATGTATATGTAGCTACCATCCAGCCTAACAGCCACTACCAGTAATTTTGAAATCTCTTATGTGCCTCTTCCATCCCCCTTTCTCTCTCCCAAGATATAAGACTATTTATTTATACTTTTTTTTACTGCTGAAACCTGAATGAACTGTGTTGTGAGAGAGAAATAAACCTTTGTTTTTAGCCTCTGGGGTCTGGAGTTGTTTCTTATGGTTATAATACAGAGGCTGATTACTCGAATTTAGGTGCTGCTTTAACAAAATACTAACACAAGTGGTGTGGCCATGACTTAGCAGGTCTGCAGTGGGATGCAGGAAAACAAATACAGAAGTGGAAGCAGGGAGATCCCTGTTATGTCATAACAGATGAAGTGCTTACCAAATTTGGGTCAAGGAAAAGATGTTGAAAAAGCCCTAATAACAATGTGTGCTGGATGTTACTGGCTGCCTTTGACAAGACATAAGAAAAAGATAAGCTTGGGAAATAATTAGCCAGTTTGCAATGAGAAATAAAAGAGAAGAGAGTCTAAGGGAGAATCTAGAAATTTGGGGCATCAAAGGGCATTAAAGGGTTGAAAAGGCCAAATACTTCTAGACCTCAAAGAGTAAGAGGGCACAACCAGAAAGACCTACAACTAGGATATACAACTATGCACTGGGAGGCTTTGGGAGAAGAAGATTGGCAATAGATGTTAGCTCAGGTGCCAATTTTTAAAAAAAAAAAAAAGAGTAAGAGGTAAGACTGAGAAGGGTTTTGAGCAACAAGAGGCCACTAAGAGTCAGCCTTGTGGCAAAGATCAGACCATGGGTGTTAACTTCACAGCCTAACCTATTATTTCAAATAGCTGCAAGGTAGCTGCAATAGGTAGAGAGAGATATAGGCCAAAGAAACAACTCATGCTCTGAAATTATCATTATTATATATGGAACTGACTACTATTTTGATAGAATCATATTATTCAAGAAACCATAAACTTGAACTAAAAAGCTTTGACTTTTTAAACTATAAAGCCACCTCTGGGCACCCACATTGGTTCAAACAGAAAATGGGCTCTGAAAGCTGTGTATCCCCAAAGCAGAGCCTCCAGTACCACTTCAAATATGGGCAAGAAGATTGAAAAGGAAGACATTTCCATGGAGTAGAGCCAGAGGCCACTGAGAAAAGTAGACAAGGACATTCCTTCCTGGAAGCAGAATCAAACCTAATCGAGGAACCTAGCCCTTCCCCAGGGCAGAGGGCTTCCATCATGTCTGCCCAATGGGATTCCATAAACGCTAGGGACCAGAGATGGTGTGCATTCTTCCTTTTCTGAGTGAAAGTGGGTATGGGCATCCTTCCTCACTCAGACACTGATTGGTCCATTCCACAGTTGTTTGGGCCCAGCCTGCATGTGGTTATCAGATTGTACAGCATTTGTACCAAGGCTTAAAAGAACAACATCCTTGAAAGACATTGATGGAAAGCAAGAAATTCTGTTTAGTAAAAAAAGAAAGATTCTAGTTATGTTCAACAGACTGGAAAATACGCTGAGTTAGAATCAATTCAAAAATAGCAATTGATATTCTAGAATGTGACTCAGTGATGCAGGCAAGCCAGGGGCATCACTATCAATGAATAGCTGAGTTTACTATGTAGCTTCAAAGAATGATATCATTATCTACTGAAAAAAAAATCCAAATACCTGTAAGCCTTACTAAAAATACTGTTTGATACTATATTAGTGAGCATAGGCTAACTGCCTCAACAAGTAAAACCCAAATCTCAGTAACTTAACACACACACACACACTCACTCACAAGGATTTACTTTTCACGCATACCACAATTGAGGGTTAGCAAGGAGAAAAATGGATCTGCTATATGCAGTGATTCAAGTACCTAACTTTCTTCCATTTCTCCCATCGCTTGGGGCCTTGGAGTTTACTTCTAGACCCTCAACGTCCACCCATCAAACAAAATTTAAAAAGCATACAACCAAGAAGGATCACCTGGGAGGTTTTAATGGGCTGGTCACAGAAATGACACATGCCATGTGTGCCTAGATTATATTGGCCTGAAGTCAGTAACAGGGCCACACCTAGCTGCACACAGTGTTTCACACCTCTATCTCTAAACACAGTAGCATACATACCATACACTACTAATGGAGCATTTTACATATACATCACTAAACAAAGTAGTGTGTGTACCATGCACCGGCACATGAAATATTTCACACATGGAAAACATAGCCTAGTTCTGTGTCCCACAGAAAAAGGAAACAGCACATAGCAGTCTTTGCCACAGTCCATCAATTTGATCATAAAATATCCTTTTGCTCCTTTCTTCCCAGAATGCACTTACCTCCCCCCCAAGGAAGACAAGACAAAACCCTGTCCAGTTATTTTATCCAGTGCAAATTCCAGGGATTAAGGTGAGAAAAATATATTTAGGAGATAACATAAGAAAATGTTATAGACTCAAAGTAAAATGAATTTTTATATTGGATTTTAAAACATTTTCTTTGCTGTTTTGATGCTTTACATTTAAATGGGATGTATCCTTTACTTCGGGCCTTCATGGAGTGTCAGGGGCAAGATTTACTCTCTTGCTGTGAACAAAGAAAGAACTGCGCAAAAATACGTGAAACAATTGTTTGCAGATATTAAGAAACATGCACCATAAGACTGTGATCCCTGAGAGAAATGAAGTGAGCCCTAGTATCACTCTAGAGTTCTGCCTCGAGGTACATTCCAGACCTCAGAGCAGGAGGGTGATCCATGGTAGTTTCACACAACTGAGGAGACAGAGACTGGAGTTCATGGAGGCTAAAGTAGCTCAAGTTGCAGGGCAGAGTACTGGAGATAAAGGAGTTATACAAAACCGGAACTCCAGAAATATACACGGGGGCTCTGGGGTCTTTGTTGGACACTAAGACATAAACTTAGAGTGAAACTCTCTAAGGTCAGGAGGAGCGCTCACATAGTGCTAAGAGGAGTTTGAGCTCCAACCAGAGTTGAGTGTCCTTGGTGATCACTCACGACATTTACTAAAGACCACAACAGCTATGCCTTAGCAATGGGGCTACACCATCTCTAGGTTAAAGATTACTCTATACCCACCTTAACAAAGGCCTGAAAAGATTAAACTGAACCGCAAGTAACTGAACCGTCTATAAGAACAAAGCCCAACAAAAATCTATAACCAACAATGTGAAAACACTAATGTCCAACAATCAATAAAAATATTAGTAGATATGACAAGAAGCAGAAAATGAGACCCAAAGCCAGGAGAATGAGTCACTAGAAACAGACCTAGAAATGATAGAGTTAAAGATAAAGGAATTAGCAAATAAGCAAGTTAAAACAGCTATTATAACTCTATTCAGTTATTTAAAGGAAAATGTAAATACAGTGAGAGAAATAGAAGGTGTGAAGAATAAAGAACCAATGGAACGACATCAAGTGGTGTACCACAGGTAGTAACTAAAGTCCTGGAAGGAGGGGTGGGCAGAAAAATAACTTGAAAAAAATGACCAAAATTTTTCCAAATTTGATGAAAACTCAAAACCCACAGATCCAAAAAGCTCAATGAACCTTGTGCAGGATAAATGCAAAACCACACTAAGGCTCTTTAGAAGCAATTCCTGAAACCTAATGATAGAAAATCTTCAAAAGAGCCAGTTATGAAAAAGCCAAATTACGTACAAAGGAACCGAGAAAACCATACACCTCTCGTTGGAAACTGTGGATGCCATAAGACAACGGAATGGAATCTTTAATGTGCTGAAAAACTAAAACTATCAACCTTGCATGTTCCCTTCTATTCCAGAAGGATTCCTCTCCCCCCTCGCTTCCAACAACTGGAATCATCATTTGGGGCCTACTCCTGTTCCTCTGTAGAGTTGACAGTTAAGCTGTACACAGCAGTGAAAATCTCTTTCAAAAATGAAGGTGAAATAAAGACTTTTTCAGACAAACAAAAGCAGAGGGAATTTTATTGCCAGCAGACCTGCACTTCAGGCAATGTTAAAGTAAGTTCTTCAAGTGGGAGGAAAATAATACCAGATGGAAACTGGGATCTACACAAAGGATTGAAGAATGCCAGAAATGACAAATATGTGAGTAAATATAAATTTAAATGGATGGGTTTCCAAGGAAAGTTACTGTGGCTTATTAGAATAATGGGGTCAAAGTTGATCAAAAAAACAGCAGCAGTGGTACCTCACACTGGGTCAGACTTGAGAGTTTGCAAGCAGCTTCACATGCATTAACTTATTACATCCTTATAAAATGCCAGATAGATATTACCATCTTAATATTTTAAGGATGGGTGTGTAGTGAAGAATTAACCTTACCCAAAGAGAGGTCTGGCCTTTGCTCTCAGCTACTAGGAGGTGATTTCCAGGCCCATAGAACATTTTGCTTGATAGGAGTATCTTTGTTTACCTAGTGGTTTTGGCTACCAGACAGACTAACAATGTGATTTATGATGGGGGTTTTGGGCCACGTGATATTAGCTCTACTTCTTGAAGGCTGGAGATTAAAGCTCGGTCATGCTGGGAATATGTGATTGAACCCCAATAAAAAAATCTGGACACCTAGGATCAAGTGAGCTTCTCTAGTTGACAATACTCCATGTGTGTCATCCCTCGACTGATTTTCACCTTACCTCTCTCAATAATAAATTGTAACCATGAGTATGACGGCTCTTAGTTCTATGACCACATCTAACAAATTATTGAATCTGAAGATGGTATAGCAACCCCCTAAACTTACAATTGGGGTCAGAAATGGGGTCAGTCTTCTGTGGACTACTGTTCCCTCTAACTTCTCAGGTGTCCAAACTCTTGCAAAGGGGATTAATGAAAGGATGATAATATCAAACATTTATACAGCTTACTATGTGCTTATTTTATATGCTTAAGATTATCAAAATAGGCCCAGTGTAGTTACCAAATGGAAGATTCTCATAATGGTTGACTTTTTTGCTGCCACATCTCAAGAGAAGAGGGAAGATTTCTCTTCTAAAATCACTACCTGCATTCTTGGTTTTCCTTTTCACTTCTTTAGTACTCTGCTTACTATATCATACAAACTAGGTCTATATTAATCATAAAAAATCATTTTAGTGCCATGTCCCCATACTTCTCATTTCACTTTAGCTCTTTGCATGTTATCATTATAAGAGTTACTTCCAAGCTGGGGTTCCTATTCTTAAGGCTCTGATCCTTGGGTTGTTAGTTCATACTTTGCTACTCCATTATTTCTCATACTATGAGTCACTAATTCTCTAGGTCCTTAAGGGTCCTTAAAAAACCTCTACCTGTGTGTAGGTCCACCTTTTCATTCCAAATGTTTACTGAGCATCCAAAATATACATGTCCTTGGGCTAAATCCTTATGGAGATACAAAGATGAGTCAGACAGGGCTCTACCCTCCAAGAAGCTAACTCTCTTGTAACAGAGAAAGACACGCAAAAGATAAAACAAAATAAACCTATCATTCAGGATAGAAGGTGATTAGAACCACAGAAGTGGCACAAGCAAGGAAGTTAATCATAGGTGTTCAGTTAAGAAAGACATCAATTTCATTTAGGGAGATTAAATGATTCTCCACATCCATCATCAGTAAGTATTATTAACTGACTCTCAACACCCAAGTATGACATTTTCATCGCCTTTTTCTCCTTTGTCTAGCTATCTGACTATAAAAAAGGCCTTAACTAAGTGAGAAGAAAAGGAAATGAGAAGAAAAAGAAAAAGGAAAGGATAGAGGTAAAGGAAAATATTCTCCTTGAAATCTCCCAAATCCTAGTGTGGTTGTTTCATTGACCTCTTCCCACTATTTACTTATTCTTTGCTCCAATTCCTTTAACATTATCTAGACAAATTACTCTAGTGCTGTCATCTGCTTTCAAGACTTTATTTATACACTGGTAAGTCAATATATGTTTTCTAGATACCTTATGATGTTTTGTGATTTCTATTACTTATTTTTATTACATTAAGATATCAGAATTGTTACAATAAAAACATTTTTGACACCCCCCCCCCTTGCCCGTCACACGCACAGAAAGGTATCTTTGAAATCAATTAGTTCTGTCTTAATTCTACAGAATAAAAATTTAAGACAGGAAAGTTAAGTAAGCTTCCCCACGTTATGCAGCCCGTTAAACATGTTCCCTTCTCCTGCTTCACAAGTATCCCCATCTCCCTTCCACCTATCTCTTGATCGTCATTTGGAGCCTACCTCACCTTCCTCTGTGGAGGTGGACAGTAAATTTGTAGAACAGAAACACATCTTTTGGTGTTCTTAGTAGACTAAAGTCTGCTTTTTGCAGCCTCTCCTATAGACATTTTTAAATAGTTAAAATCATATTCTATGTGTGACTTTGTACCACTGTGTTAATATTCTAATGATAAGTCCTCCCATGATATTATAAACTCTGTTTTGCAAATATCCATTTAAGTTAAACAAAATGCATTAAGTGCATGTCATATCCTAGGTACTAAGCTAACTGGTGACAAATGATAAGATTGTTCACTACATTAAGGTGCTGGAGATAAATGACACTGAAGTGCTTCAGAATGTAGGAAATACATGAGAAGAAAGAATTTTAGTACAAGATAGGAAGTGTTAATTATTGCATAATATTCAACCACATGAAAGTACCACAATCCACTGAGGAAATCTCCATTTTGTTCTGATATTGTAAAAAATGGTGATAAAATGACTGTCCTATGTTTCCTGTATGCAAGGTTTTTAGAATAGATTACTAGAAGTACAATTACCGAGCCAATGTATGAACATTAAGGCTACTCAAGAATATAATAGAATTGTTTTCCAAAAGAATTATATTAATTTATACTTTAGCCAGCAGCATATTAGAATTTTTTAACTTCAGATATATTAGCACTGGAAATTATCTTTTTGAAAACCATTTTATAGATGAAAAATGGTATCTAATTTTAGTTTACATTTAATAGATGGCCATTAATAATATGACAGCTGATTTTGTCAGTTTTGGCTACTAACTTTGGTTTGAAAGTCCATAGTTACAGCCTATATGGACACAGCCTATATGATTCAATCAACATATATTTTAGGAAGTTATTTTTGCCTCTAGTTTCCTTATCTGAGAAATGAGCAGGGAGTCACAGTATCTTAGCATCAGAAGGGATATCGAAAGTCTTTGAATCCAATTTCCACCCACTGCATGAATCCTCTAATATTCCTGACAAAGGGTCACCTAGCCTCTGCTTGACCAATTCCAATGATGATAAACTCGCTGTTTGGTAGTCCTACAGAGAGTAATACTTTCCTTGTAACTGAGACAGTAAGTATGAAATTGCTTTGATAAAGTTAAAAGGATGCATATAAATTCAAGACTTTTCTAATTCATAGGGCAGATTGATCTGGTGTTAACTTGTTTAAAAAATAGTGCCCTACTGTCAATAATGATATGATCTTACATTTAAGAAGTGCTTTATTATTTTAAAGGTACTTTTTTATACCCCAATCATGTCTAGTGATTTTAATAGCAGTTTTTAGTATTCTGCTATACTCTGCTCTCTTTAAATACCAAAATCCTAGCCTTGTTGTCATAATTCTGTTATTCTGGTATTTTAAAAAACCTAAATTATTTGCATTTTGAAATAAATATTACTCAATTTGTGAAAAAAAAAATACCTATGATATGTGGTCTATGAGTCTAGGCAAGTCCTCACTTGTACACAGGGGAAAAAGAAACCAGACGGTGTTATTTATAAGCTTCTGTTGCAAGAATAATTGTTAGTCCAAAATAAAGAATTTCTTGTCCAGTAGAATAGAATAGCATAGTGCCAAAATTGATATAGGTAACTCTGCTTTGGAATTTCCAGCTATACATGATAAAACTAATGAAAGTGATTTAAAAAAACTGGAAATAATTTCTTTGAAACAAAAACAAAAAGCATATCATACAGTAAATCCCAGTCCTTGAATATGGCTCTCTACAAATTTTTTTTTTTAAAGATTTTATTTTTCCTTTTTCTCCAAAAGCCCCCTGGTACATAGTTGTGTATTTCTAGTTGTGGGTCTTTCTAGTTGTGGCATGTGGGATGCCACCTGAGCATGGCCTGATGAGTGGTGCCATGTCTGCGCCCAGGATTTGAACCGGCGAAACCTTGGGCAGCCAAAGCAGAGGGCATAAACTTAACCACTCGGCCACGGGGCTGGCCCCTACAAATTTTTTTAAAAATCTAATCCTAGTCAAAAATCAAAAGATGTTTTATAAATATTTTTACAAGGTTATCAAGCAAGAAATGGGAAGATTCAAAGTTAAAGAAGTCAAGGAAATATTGGAAAGCAGCATACAATCCTTCTTCTTCTGACTAGTGTAGTATCTGAAATCGTTTCTTAGTTGGAAGACTCTGCTCAAAAATATGCTTTGACTCAACAATAGCACTAGTGACAATGCATTTTGATTTTTAAGATCATATATTCTGAGAAAGATAAAATAATATTTCATTAAAACGTATCTGCTAATTTACCTTAAAATGCTATATATTTACATTTGTTGTTTTGTAACACCTTAATTGAGGTATAAATCATAACATGCAATTAACCCACTTAAAGTATACAATTCAAGGGTTTTTAGTATATTCACAGAATTGTGCAAACATCACACAGTTAATTTTAGAACACTTTCATCACCCTAAAAAGAAACTCTGTATGTGTTGGCAGTCACTCCCCATCACTCCCCCTCCCCCCGTGCCCACCAGCCCTAGGCAACTACTACTCATCTATTTTCTGTTCATATGGATGTGCCTATTCTGGACATCTCATATAAATGGAATCATACAATACGTGATCTTTTGTGTCTGGCTTCTTTCACTCAGGCTGATGTTTTCAAGGTTCATCCATGTTGTAGCATGTGTCAGTACTTCATTCCTTTTTATTGCTGAATAATATTCCATTGTTTAGATGTAACACATTTTGTTTATTCAGTCATCAAGTTGGTGGACATTTGAGTTTCCACTTTTTAGTTATTATAAATAATGGTGCTATAAATATTAGCATACACGTTTTGATGTGGACATAGGTTTTCATTTCTCTTAGGTATATACAGAGGAGTGGAACTTCTAGGCCATATAGTAATTCTGTGTTTAACCTTGAGGAACTGACAGACTGCTTTCCAAAGTGGTTGTGCCTTTTTACATCCCACCAGAAGTCTACAAGTGTCCAATTTCTCTATATCCTCGCCAGTATTTGTTATTATCCGTCTTTTTGATTATAGCAATATTTGATATTTTGCAATATATTTTAGACATTTAAAATTTTGAAATATATTAAATATGATTGTACTGACTTTTTGCTTTATGAATTCTGAACTCTTCAAAAAAAACAAATATTGATATTAATACATATTTCAGTATTAAACAAAATAAAGACCTCAAATTATCATTTTTGCTCTGGTTACTTCAATAAATAATTGCATTTTCATATAAAACTTCACATGACAAATTACCTTCAGAACTTAGAACTACGTAAAGGTTTTTTTCTACCTGTATATGCCTTCTACAAAAATATGAGAGCTGTCTAACTCATTCCTTCTCTGTACTGATTGCTAAAAAGCTTATAGCTAGAGCTTTTATTTATTTTTCTTCCTCCCCAAAGTCCCAGTACATAGTTGTATATTCTAGTACATAGCTGTCCTTCTAGTTCTTCCATGTGAACCACTGCCACCGCATGGCTACTGACAGATGAGTGGTGTGGTTCCGTGCCCAGTAACTGAACCCAGGCTGCTGAAGTGGAGCACGCCAAACTTTAACCACTGGGCCATCAGGGCTGGCTCTAGAGCTTTTCTTAATCAAGAATTCAAAACTTTAACTTTTATTTTCATCTTTTATCTTGTGGGTGTTGTTTTTCTACCTCTATGTTTAGTAAAAGCTAATGCACATTCTTTTTAGAGGGAAATAGGGTATACAGAGGTAAATAAAAAAATATGTAGTAAGCACCCTTGACCTGCACAGCTGTCCCAAGGCAGTAGTTAGGGTAAATATTCCAAACTCTACAAATGATCAAAGTGAGGCAAAAGTAATGTACTCAAAGTCAGAAGCTTAGATGTAGCAAAACTGATATTAGAACGCAGGTCCTAGAGCGCCCCCATTTCACTTCATTATACTCTCACCAACATTCCATCACTCTGTTTAAGACAGACATTTTCTGACATCTGGAAAACATCTCAAAGTAGTTCCTGTAGAACTAACACTTAAAGGCGATAGAGTCCCTGTAGTAAGATGTTCAACTAATATACCATCCCCGTGATTGAGATAACTTTAAATGTTCCTCAATCCAGTCCCCTATAATGGCTTAGCTCTGTATGATAGAAAGAAATTTGTTTATTTTTCAGGGATGATTCTGTGATTGTTATAATTATTACCAATATTTAAATTATCAATTTACTGTTAATGCCAAGAAAGATGATCCAAGACATAAAAATCTACTGTGTGTTTAATAATAACCATACTCTAATATGGTACCTGATATTGTAGTTCGCTTAAGAACAGGAGAAAATATTTCAAAACAGTTCCCATGTAGAATAATTTACAGGAACTTACTTTATATTTCTCTGCATTACATTTTAAAGTCATATAAAAGACTGATTTTCCTGTGTGAAATTTAAGTATTCTTCCTTAAAGAAAGCAAATGCCTATAGAGATAGTTATAGAAATGCATTGGGTGTTCATTACTGGTGATACTGAATAGAATTTAGGTTTTAGTGCCAGATATAAGGTGAGAACACCGCTAGCTGGAAACTATACTTAAATTTGGGTGATTTCTGGAAATTTAAAGTCCAATAATTTCACTTATTAAGTTGGGCAAGTAAATTATATGTATGTCCCAGACTTAAGTAATAGTTACAAAACAGTCTAAACATGAATTGGAGAATTCAATAAATTTTATAAATGCATTAAAAGAACGCTTCTCCTGTCCTCATTCTATCTCCACTTCTAGACTTGAGGATTGTGAACACTTGCAAAGTTTGGTCCAAAGAACTAGGCCATCACTATGAATTAATAAACACAAAATGACTTAAATCACCACGTGCTAAGTAGCAGGACCCTGAGGCTGAATAAGTATTGGTTTTCTGGAATAGTAACCTTAGAAATTGTATAGTTTGACTCAGTCATTTTACAGATGTGGAAATAAAGATCAGGTGAAGGAATTTACCCAAGATCTCATAAGAAGGGTGGGGCTATAACCAAGTGGATTCCTGATTGAAGGCTGTTTCCACAACACCAAGACAGTTCAAGTCAAAGTTTTAAATGCATTTGATTTGCAGCTTTGTTTAAAACTTTAGTTTAAAAAAACTAAAAATAATATAGCTTAAAATAGCAAAGAGTTTTGATAAACTCACATTTTTAGCTAACAGCCAACTAGAAACCAAATATAATAGCAATGTCACTATCAGAGCAGATCAGTGTAATAATGCCAACCTTCAGGCTTCCTAGGATATTTTAAAAATCATAAGCACTGCTATAAATATTTTAGAGTCACTTGAGAAAATTACTTTCATGTAGCCAAAGGGACAAACTTCTGGAAAAGGAGCTAAAGAGAATTTTGATAGCTATTTCTTATCTATTTCACTCCCTGAAAAACGTGTTGAACATTAACTTCACAAGTTGAATATTACAGGTGAAAAAAGGGAAGAAATAGAAATCCACCCAGTTTTGGAATCATGGATTGAGTTTTGGAAGATGGTTTGATCTTGTAATCTTTTTCACCGGTCCTCTCTTGGCATTCATTAGCTTCTGATTAACTGGATTGCATCTTCCCCTGGAAAAAATAAGTGTTAATCGTGATTTTCCAGTCATCATACGCCACACGGGAAGAAGTATGTATGGTACCTAGTTCCCCGAGCCCACAGTCCTTCACATGGAAGTCTCCCTGTGCACGTTTTCTGCTTACTGAACAATCCTAGGCAGCCATATGTCATACTATATCATCTCACCACGACTAGAGAGGCAACCTACCCAAGGGCAGATAATCCAAAGCTTGGAAGCAGCCCATGAGGTGGTCTAATGTGGAAATCTCTGTCCAAAAAGGAATGAGATGGACCATTCTAATATTTGCTCATGGAAATTTGAATTGAAGCTAAGAAAATATACAGAGAAGCCATGAATTAGACCAGGGACAATAAGGAAATAAGGACCCATGACTAAGCCAAAGATATAACTTAGCTAAAATTATAATAAAATTGAAACTATGACATACTGTGACATAAAAAAGATATAGAAAGTGAAGATGGCAGTCAGTAATGAGAAGTAAAAGTAGAGACAATGAGTGGTTGATTATACTAGAAATAAAAATAGCAACACCTGTATAGCACATAATAGCACCCTGCGCCAAGGACTGTTCAACTGAACCACTGCTGTTTTTAAAGCTTCCTTGAATTCTAGTTCTAATATCTGTAGGCCCAGTTATACTGGAATTCCTGTTCTTGGACTTCCGTGGGACAATCTTTCCCTTATTGACTTACGTATGTTTATAAAACCAACCTCCCCACACTCTTACTTGAGATGGTAAGAGTCAGCTTCAATTCCTTGCAATGTGTTTTTAAATCAATCAGGGAGTAATGTCAGTAAAAATGACAGAATAAGACCCCCCAAAATTCTCTCTTTCAAGAAAGCACTGAGAAAATTGGCAAAAATGGTCAGAAGCAACTTTTTCAAAACTCTGGAAATAATCAAAGGCTTGCAGCAATCCTGGAGAATTTATTAAACCCACCCACCCACACACAGCTGAAATTCAGTAAGAACACAGCTTTGTGGCATTTTAACTTGCCCTACTCCTCCTTTCCCCAGCTCTGTGGTATCCCTGTGAAGAAAATGATAAACTGATCCTAAAATTCATATGGAAATGAAAGACACTCTGAACAATCAAAACGATCTTGAAAATAATAAAGTTGGAGGACTCACAATTACTGATTTCAAAACTTACTAAAAAGCTACAGTCATCAAGACAGCATGGTACTGGCATAAGGATAGATTTATAAACCAACAGAATAGAACTGAGAGTCTAGAAATAAATGCATTTGTTCATGGTTAGTTGACTTTTTAAAAGGGTGCCAAGACAATTCAATTGGAGAAGAATAGTGTTTTCCAGAAATGGTGCTAGGATAGACACATGCAAAAGACTGAAATTGGACCCCTATCTCACACCATATACAAAAATTAACTCAAAATGGATCAAAAAGGAGCTAAAACTATAAAACTCTTAGAAGAAAAAATACGTATAAATCTTTGTGTTCTTGGATTAGGCAATGGTTCTTAGATATGGTCATACAATAAGAAAAAAAAATCCTAGGAAGCCAAGATCAGGTGGATTTAATCAAAATCAAAACATTTGTGCTTCAAAGGGTATCATCAAGAAAGAAAAAAAACTCTAAGGAATGTGAGAAAATATTTGCAAATCATATATCTGATAAGGTCTAACAGCCAGAATATACAAAGAACTCTTATAACACAACAATAAAACAAACTCAATTAAGAAATGGGCAAAGGACTTGAAAAGACATTTCTCCAGAGAAGATATACAAATGGCCAGCAAATATATGTAAAGATGTTCAATGTCATTAGTCCTTAGGGAGGTGCAAATCAAAACCACAATGAGATACCACCTCACATCCACAAGGATGGCTAAAAGAAAAAAAAAGCAAAAACGGATAATAAGTATTGACAGGGATGTGGAGAAATTGGAACCCTCATACATTGCTAGTGGAAATATAAAATGGTGTGCCATTTTGGAAAAAAATTTGGCAGTTCCTCAAAAAGATAAACAGAGTTAGTACTTGACCGAGCAATTCCATTCTTAGGTATATACCCAACAGAATTGAAAACGTGTATGCACACAAACTTGTGTAGGAATGTTCATAGCAGCATTATTCAAAATAGCCAAAAGGTGTAAACAATCCAAATGTTCATTAATTGATTAATGGATAAATGAAATGTGGTATATCCAAAAACTGGATTATTCAGCCACAAAAAGGAATAAAGTACTAATACATGCTCCTACATGGATGAACCTTGAAAACACTATGCTAAGTGACAAAGTCAGACATGCAAGGGCACATATTGTTTGCTTCCATTTATATGAACTAACAAGAATAGACAAATCCATAGAGACAGAAAGTAGATTAATGATTGCCAGGGGCTGGGAGGAGGGTGGGCTGGGGCTGCTAATGGGTATGGGGTTTCTTTCCGGGGTGATGAAAGTATTCTGGAATTATATAGGGATGACGGTTGCACAACTTTATGAATATACTAAAAATCAATGAATTACATTCTTTGAAAGGGTACAATTTTTGGTATATGAATTATATCTTGAAAATATTTTTAATTTTTTTATTGAGTTAATGATAGGTTACAATCTTGTGAAATTTCAGTTGTACATTAATGTTTGTCATTCGTGTTGTAGGTGCACCACTTTACCCTTTGTGCCCAGCCCCCACCCCACGTTTCCCCTGGTAGCCACTAATCTGTTCTCTTTGTCCACATTTTTAAATTCCTCATATGAGTGGAGTCATACACAGATTATCCTTCTGTAACTGGCTTATTTCACTTAACATAATTTCCTCAAGGTCCATCCATGTTATTGCAAATGGAATGATTTTGTTCTGTTTTGCAGCTGAGTAGTATTCCATTGTATATATATACCACATCTTCTTTATCCATTCATCTGTTGATGGGCACTTAGGTTGCTTCCATGTCTTGGCTATTGTAAATAATGCTGCAATGAACATTGGGGTGCATAGGACTTTTGGAATTGCTGACTTCAAGCTCTTTGGATAGATACCCAGTAGTGAAATGGCTGGATCATATGGTAGTTCTATTTTTAATTTTTTGAGGAATCTCCATACAGTTTTCCATAGTGGCTGCACCAGTTTGCATTCCCACCAGCAGTGTATGAGGGTTCCTGTTTCTCCACAACCTCTCCAACACTTGGTACTATTAGTTTTAGATATTTTTGTCATTCTAATGGGTGTAAGGTGATATCTTAGTGTAGTTTTGATTTGCATTTCCCTGATGATCAGCGATGATGATCTTTTCATGTGCCTATCGGCCACCCATATATCTTCTTTGGAGAAATGTCTGTTCATGTCTCCAGCCCATTTTTTGATTGGGTTGTTTGATTTTTTGTTGTTGAGTTGTGAGAGTTCTTCATATATTACGGATATTAAGCCTTTGTCAGATATATGACTTGTAAATATTTTTTCCCAGTTAGTGGGTTGTTTTTTTGTTTCAATCCTGTTTTCATTTACCTTGAAGAAGCTCTTTAGTCTGATGAAGTCCCATTTGTTTATTCTTTCTATTGTTTCCCTTGTCTGAGAAGACATGGTGTCTGAAAAGATCCTTTTAATACTGATGTCAAAGAGTGTACTGCTTATGTTTTCTTCCAGAAGCCTTATGGTTTCAGGTCTCAGCTTTAGGTCTTTGAACCATTTTGAGTTTATTTTGGTGAATGGTGAAAAAGAATGGTCAATTTTCATTCGTTTACATGTGGCTTTCCAGTTTTCCCAGCAGCATTTGTTGAAAAGACTTTCTTTTCTCCATTGTAGGCCTTCAGCTCCTTTGTCAAAGATAAGCTGTCCATAGACGCGTGGTTGTATTTCTGGGCTTTCAATTCTGTTCCATTGATCTGTGCACCTGTTTTTGTACCGGTATCATACTGTTTTGATTACTGTAGCTTTGTAGTATGTTTTGAAGTCAGGGATTGTGATGCCTCCCGTTTTGTTCTTTTTTCTCAGGATGGCTTTAGCAATTCGGGGTCTTTTGTTGCCCCATATGAATTTTAGGATTCTTTGTTCTAATTCTGTAAAGAATGTCATTGGGATTCTGATTGGGATAGTGTTGAATCTGTAGATTGCTTTAGGTAGAACGGACATTTTAACTATGTTTATTCTTCCAATCCATGTACATGGAATGTCTTTCCATCTCCTTATGTCGTCGTCCAATTCTCTCAGAAAGGCCTTGTAATTTTCATTATATGGGTCCTTCACTTCCTTAGTTAAATTTACCCCAAGGTATTTTATTCTTTTTGTTGCGATTGTGAATGGTATTGTGTTCTTGAGTTCTTTTTCTGTTAGTTCATTATTAGAATATAGAAGTGCTACTGATTTATGCAAATTGATTTTATACCCTGAAACTTTGCTGTAGTTGTTGATTACTTCTAAGAGTTTTCCAATGGATTCTTTGGGGTTTTCTATATATAAGATCATGTCGTCTGCAAACAGTGAGAGTTTCACTTTTTCCCTCCCTATTTGGATTCCTTTTATTCATTTTTCTTGCCTGATTGCTCTGGCCAGGACCTCCAGTACTATGTTAAATAAGAGTGGTGATGGAGGGCATCCTTGTCTCGTTCCTGTTTTCAGGGGGTTGGCACTCAGTTTTTGCCCATTCAGTATGATGTTGGCTGTGGGTTTGTCATATATGGCCTTTATTATGTTGAGGTAGTTCCCTTCTTTGCCCATTTTGTTCAGAGTTTTTATCATAAATCGCTGTTGGATCTTGTCAAATGCTTTCTCTGCATCTATTTGAGATGATCATGTGGTTTTTATTTCTCAGTTTGTTGATGTGGTGTATCACGTTGATTGATTTGCAGACGTTGAACCATCCCTGTGTCCCTGGTATGAATCCCACCTGATCATGATGTGTGATCCTTTTGATGAATTGCTGAATTCTGGTTGCCAAAATTTTGTTTAGAATTTTTGCATCTATGTTCATCAGTGATATTGGCCTGTAGTTCTCTTTTTTTGTGGTGTCCTTGTCCGGCTTTGGTATCAGCATGATGTTGGCCTCATAGAATGTGTTAGGAAGTGTTCTATCCTCCCTAATTTTTTAGAATAGCTTGAAAAGGATAGGTATTAAATCCTCTCTGAAAGTTTGGTAGAATTCCCCAGGAAAGCCATCTGGTCCTGGGGTTTTATTCTTTGGGATGTTTCTGATTGTTGTTTCAATCTCTTTTCTTGTGATTGGTCTGTTCAAATTGTCTGCTTCTTCTTGAGTGAGATTTGGGAGATTGTAGGAGTCCAAGAATTTATCCATTTCCTCTATGTTATCCATTCTTTTGGCATATAGTTTTTCATAGTATTCTCTTATAATCCATTGTATTTCTGCAGAGTCTGTTGTTATTTCTCCTCTTTCATTTCTGATTTTGTTTATTTGAGCTTTTTCCCTTTTTTTCTTTGTAAGTCTGGCTAGGGGTTTGTCTATTTTATTTCTCTTCTCAAAGAACCGGCTCTTTTTTCATCGATCCTTTCTACCACCTTGTTTGTTTCAATAGTACTTATTTCTGCTCTGATTTTTATTATTTCTCTCCTTCTGCTGACTTTGGGTTTTATTTGTTCTTCTTTCTCTCGTTCAGTTAGGTGTAGTTTAAGATTGCTTATTGGGATTTTTCTTGTTTGTTAAGATGTGCCTGTATTGCGATGAATTTTCCTCTTAATACAGCTTTTGCTGTATCCCATATGAGTTGGTATGACATGTTATCATTTTCATTTGTTTCCAGGTATTTTTTTATTTCTTCTTTAATTTCTTCAATGATCCATTGCTTGTTCAGTAGTGTATTGTTTAGTCTCCACATCTTTGTGCCTTTCTCAGCTTTTTTCTTGTAATTAATTTCTAGCCTTATAGCATCATGATCGGAGAAGATGGTTGTTATTATTTCAATTTTTTTAAATTTGTAGAGGCTTGCCTTGTTTCCCAACATATGGTTTATCCTTGAGAATGTTCCATGTGCACTTGAGAAGAATGTGTATTCTGCTGTTTTAGGATGAAGTGATCCATATATGTCTATTAAGTCCAATTGTTTTAGTTTTTCATTTAGCTCCACTATTTCCTTGTTGATTTTCTGTCTGGATGATCTGTCCATTGATGTGAGTAGGGTGTTGAGGTCCCCTACTATTATTGTGTTGTTTTTAACATCTTCCTTTAGGTCTGTTAATAGTTGCTTTATGAACCTTGGTGCTCCTATGTTGGGTGCATAGATATTTATAAGCGTTATTTCTTCTTGATGAAGTGTCCCTTTGATCTTTATATATTGTCCCTCTGTGTCTCTCTTTACCTGTCTTATTTTGAAATCCGCTTTGTCTGATATAAGAATTGCAACACCTGCTTTTTTTTTGTTTGCTATTAGCTTGAAGTATTGTCCTCCATCCCTTCACTCTGAGCCTGTGTTTGTCCTTTGGGCTGAGGTGTGTTTCCTGGAGGCAACAAATTGTTGGATCTTGTTCTTTAATCCATTTTGCCACTCTGTGTCTTTTTATTGGAGAATTCAATCTGTTTACACTGAGAGTGATTATTGATGCATGTGGACTTAATGCTGTCAATCTGTCACTCGTTATCTGGTTTTCCTGCATTTCTCTTCCTGTGTGCTTTAGCCTACCCATTTAATACTGCAATTTCTTATGCTGGGTTTCTTAGATTTTTCCTTATTTATGTTTTCTGGCTCTGTTCTGTTTTTCAGTTTAGTGGCTACCCTGAAGTTTGTATTTAGAATCTTGTGTATAATATAGTCTATTCTCTGGTGGTCTCTTACTTACTTGGCCTAGACTGATTTAGTCCCTTTGCTCTTCCCCTCCTAAATTATTATTTTCATTTCTTATTCCAACTTGTGTTATGAGTTTGTAGTTAGAGTGATAAGATCGTCTTTGCTTTGGTAGTTTCCTTACCTTTATCCTAATGCTATAGTTGAATATTTGCTATCCTATTGATGACCCCTTTCTCCCTTTTTTCTTTTTTTCAGGTATGAGAACCTTCTTGAGGATTTCTTGTAGTGGAGGAATTTTGGTTACAAATTCCCTTAACTTTTGTTTGTCTGGAAAAGATTTATTTTCTCCCTCATATCTGAAGGATATTCTTGCTGGATAGAGTATTCTTGGCTGAAGGTTTTTATCTTTTAAAGTTTTGAATATGTCACTCCATTCTCTCCTAGTTTGTAAGGTTTCTGTAGAGAAATCCACTGAAAGTCTGATGGGAGTTCCTTTGTAGGTTATTTTCTTCTGTCTTGCTGCCCTGAGTATTCTTTCTTTGTCTTTCATTTTTGCCATTTGTACTACTATATGCCTTGCAGTAGGTCTTTTTACATTGACAAATCTAGGAGATCTGAAAGCTTCCTCTACACACATTTCTCCCTCAATCCCTAGATTTGGGAAGTTCTCTTCTATAATTTCATTAAGCACACTTTCTGCTCCATTTTCCTTTTCCATGTTCTCGGGAATTCCTATGATCCTTAAGTTCTTTCTCCTCATTGAGTCAGCTATTTCTCTGAGATTTTCAATTTTTTTAATTCTTAGTTCTCTTTCTTCCTCTGTCTGGAGCCATTCAGCCTGTCTATCTTCAATTATGCTAATTTTCTCCTCTATGGTGTCTACACAGCATTCAGGGAATCCATATTCTGTTTTATCTGGTCCATTGTGTTTTTCATCTCTAGTAATTCTGTTTGATTCTTCTTTATAATTTCAATCTCTTTTGTGAAGTAACTCCAGAATGTGTTGGCTTGTTTCTCTACCTTTCTCTCTACCTCATTGAGTTTTTTGATTATAGCTACTCTGAACTCATTTTCACTTAGTTTACCTATTTCCAAGTCCTCAGGAGTTAATTCTGTGTTTTTATTGTTTTCCTTCTGGTCTGGAGCTTTTATAAATTGCTGGATGGTAGAGGAGTGGTTTTTGCGCATGATGGTAGAATTTGGTTGCAGTTACAGCCTGTCGCCACTAGATGGGGGTTGAGAGCCATGCATTCTGAGCTCTCTGCCTTCAGGCAAGATGGCAGCGCCCAGCGCGGTTTGACGGGGGGGAGGGGCTGTTTTTCTCACATGCTGATCTGGATTCAGATCAGCTCTGTTTTCTGGACTCCTGGGGCCCTGGCTTTATGGGGTCCCCATGCATGGAAGCTTTTCCCCGTCAGCTGGTTTCCACTGTACTCGCGGCGGGAGTCCTAGACGATCCCCTGGTCGCGCGGCCCCTCCCCCACTCCTTCCCGCACCCCCAGTAGCGATCCCAGTCTCTAGGGGAGGGAGCGAAGTTCTCTCCTATCCCGCTCCAGCGCCTCTGAGGCCTGCTGCAGGGTCTCTGTCCTCTGTTTTGTGGTACTGTACGTCTCTGACGTCCTGGCATTAGGTTTATTTGCTGAAATTCAATATTTTCCAATCCTTTGTTGTAGTTTGGAGGGGAGAGAGTGCCAGGTCAGCTCACCCCGCCATTTTGCTCCGCCCACCCTTGAAAATATTTTTAATTTTTATTTTATCTTATTTTTTTTGAGGAAGATTAGCCCTGAGCTAACATCTGCCGCCAATCCTCCTCTTTTTGCTGAGGCAGACTGGCCCTGAGCTAACATCCATGCCCATCTTCCTCTACTTTATATGTGGGACGCCTGCCACAGCATGGCTTGCCAAGCAGTGCCACGTCTGCACTTGGGATCCGAACCGGCGAACCCCAGGCCACCAAAGTGGAATGTGCAAACTTAACTGCTGCGCCGCCAGGCTGGCCCTGAAAATATTTTTTTAAATGTTGTATTTGGGGAATAAACGGTTTCCTGTGTTGAAAAAATTTTTAGTTAAATAATGTTTTAGAATAATTTCATCTTTAGGTGTAATATGGAATTAACCACAAGCATTAATTATATCATATTTAATTAATAGTTCACTATGGATATTTATTGTTTGCCATACTAAATGCTTACATAATACTTTGAGAATGTTTTAAATAGCTTCCTAAATATGAACCATTTCTAAAAGATCTAACTGACATGATGACACTAACCATCAAGCTGAGGTACATCATTCTAAAAATATGTTTAATCTCCTAGACATCTTTTAGAGCAGTGTTTCTTGAACTGCAGAATACAACTCATTAGTGGACTGATTTAGTGAATTACAATAGCAACATTAAAAAGTAGAACAGAATAGAAAATATAAGTATGCATTACACACAGTAAGGGTACGTGTTATTTCAAAAATTGTTTCAGTTACATATAAATATATATTGGGTATACTGGGTCACAATATGCTATCAGTCCCAAGCAACAGAGTTTGGAAAACATTTTACACTCCTGAGTATTGTTGTTTTTAAAGAAATGATAGTGGCTAAGATCCATGCAAGATTATGTTAGCACAACAGTGTTGTAGATTTGTCACTTGCAGTTTCAAATTATTGTCATATGTCTTATTCTCTTCCCACAAATCAATTCTTTGTTGCTTTGCTAATTCTTCTTCTTCTTTTTTTTTTTTTGAGGAAGATTAGCCCTGGGCTCACATCTGCTGCCAATCCTCCTCTTTTTGCTGAGGAAGACTGGCCCTGAGCTAACATCTGTGCCCATATTTCTCTACTTTATATGTGGGATGCTTGCCACAGCATGGCTTGCCAAGCGGTGCCATGTCTGCACCCGGGATCCAAACTGGCGAACCCCAGGCCACCGAAGTGGAACATGTGAACTTAACCACTTCGCTACCAGGCTGGCCCGCTTAGCTAATTCTTTATATTCAACAAAGTACTATACATTGAAGAAGAATAGCTAACATTTATCGAGGTAGGGATTTTTCAATAAACTCTAAATTTCATACTAACTATTCAGTTTGGTTTCCATCAACCCTGTTTTGTAGGTGAATAAACTGGTTCTGAGATGGGTTACTTACATAAAGCCACATTAAATAGTAAATGCCAGAGGCAAAAATTGATTCGAGTCTACCTGCTTCAAAGCCAATGCAAATTTTCATTTACCACTTCTCACTATTTTTTAAAATGCTGTACTGTAGCAGCTACTCAAGCATTCACACTATTATTTTGACTTCAGGGCTTCCATAGTCTATCTAGTAGATAGAGTTTCTCTTAATTTTTCTCTTTCAATAGAAAGTAATTAAAAATGATCACAAAGTACACATATTCTTTTGTTATTGGCTGCCCCAATACTATCCTACAAAAACACACAAACACTTAAGCAATTAGACACAAGGATTCCCTTAATTACTACTGTGACTTTTCCTATATACATCTAGTTCCAAATTAAGAAGTTCTCAGAGTTTAACTTTTTTCCTATACGTACTTAAAATCTTTATTTTTCTTTCCTTAGAAGAACCTTATAAAAATACCTCAATTTCTTGAATATCTTTTATGAGCTTTAGGTACTTTAAGTTGTGTTAAAAGTATACATATTCTTACAGAAAATACTAAAAGTATAAAAATAAGCTATCCACAACCCCACTCTACTGTTTTGTATTATATTTTTATTTACTACTATAGGTAAACATTTTCCCATGTCAGCTATATATTTTCCCAGAATGCAATTTTTTGTAACTTCATAATATCATTATAGTTTATTGAATTTTTCCGTTAGTGTTTGATATTTGGGTTGTGATTTCTCCATTCTAGCTGCTTTTCTTATCAAAAGGATGTTCCCCTAACGCCCTCTCTCTTAATGAGTCCTACAATCAATTTCTCTCAGGACAGTAAGGACTGTCTTGTTATTTTCTTCCTCTTGGGCCTTTAATAACTCTAAAACTCTTCATAAGCAGGAAAAAAACAAGGCTGCACACTGAAGAATAAAATTAATTTTACAGTTTTCTACTTTTAGGAACCACTGCTTTGGTATCAGTTTTTGAGCTCCTTGCTCACAGGAATATGATATTTCATTGCTAATACATGCCACGGGTCACAATCAATAAGGTTACCTAGTAACTTGTCTAGAAGCTTTCGGCAACTTCCAAACCTCATCCTACAAAGACTATTTCTCCTATTATCTTAAAGAGCCTTTTTTCAAATCAGTATATCTAAGGATTTCTAGAATATATCTTTCAATAGCAGTATAGAAATCTTGTTCATTTGTGGCCATAGTTCCACACAGCAAGAATATAATAGCTAATAGTCAATCAGGCACTATCCCTCTGATAGATTTTTTAATAGAATTTCAGTTAAATGGGTATTTTCTACTGCTCTGATTTATTATGAACTTTAGAAATAAATGTCACTATTTTAACATTAGTGTATATGAGAATATTAACCAAAGCAAACATTAAAAGCCAATAAAAACTTGACTTTTAAAACATTGTTTTAGGGGCCAGCCCTGTGGCCGAGTGGTTAAGTTCGTGCACTTTGCTTCGGCAGCCCAGGGTTTCATTGGTTCAGATCCTGGGGCGTGGACATGGCACCTCTCGTCAAGCCATGCTGAGGTGGCGTTCCACATGCCACAACTAGAAGGACTCACAACTAAAAATATACAACCATGTACTGAGGGGCTTGGGGGAGAAGAAGGAAAAAGTTAAAAATCTAAAAAACAAACAAACATTGTATTAAGTATAACACATACAGAATAGTGCACAAAACATAAATGTACAGCTCCATGAATTATAAGAAAGCAAATACTCGTGTAACTACCACCCAGGTCAGCACACAGAAGATCGTCATCACACTGGAAGATGTCCTCATGTCCCGCCAATTATTATTCCCTTTCTCCTCCACATTTGGTAACCAGTATCCTGTCTTCTGACCCCACAGACAGTTTTGCCTGTCTTTGAACGTTATATGAATAGTATCCTATTATACATAAATAGTCTCTTATTTCTGGCCTCTTTCATCCAACACTGTGATAACTGTTTATAATGTTGTGTGAGCTGTGGTTTATTTGCTTTTATTTTTGTTATTATTTATTTAAATAAATGAATATTTGTTTTTAATTGCTGTTATTATTCATATATATGAATAATATATACAATATAATATATTGTATAATATAATATATAAAATAATATATAATATGTGAATAATTCATATATATGAATAATAACAGTAATAAAAAACAAATATTCATATATATATCTCTCAAAAATTTTTATCCATTCTTTTATTGATAGACATTTGTTGTTTTTTCGGTTTGGAGCCATTACGAATAAAGCTGCCGTGAACATTCTTGTACAGGTCTTTTGGTGTAAATGTATGCACCATTCTGTTAGGGATGTAACTAGAAGTGGAATTGTTGGATCATAGGTGTATAATCAGCTAAATGTAGAAAGTAATGTAAATAGTATTCCAAGTGATTGTACAAATTCATACTCCTACCAGCAGTGTATGAGAGTCCTCAATTCCTCCACATCTTTGACAGCACTTGGAATCATCAATCTTTAAAATTTGTGGTGGTATCTCATAATTTTAATTTGCATTCTGCTGATGAGTAATGGTGTTGAGTAACTTTTTATATGCCCACTGGCCATTTGGATATCCTCTTCTGTGAGGAACCTAACACCAAAACTTGTTTTTAAGGCAAAAAGATTGAATCATCAACTAAAGAAGTATACTAAATTCCAGAGTTAAGTCAGAAACTCAGAACAACATTTTAATGTAGTGCCAGTTATATACATCTAATTTGGAAGATTACAGGTATACAGAAATATTTCTAGTATATGAGTTATTTGGGTTATTCATATTTCCAGAAAGTGAAGGAGTTTTTGTCCATTTGTGTGACCATTCATTCATTCAAATATTACTAAACACCTATTTATGCCAGGCACTGTATTCAACGCCAGGTTCTATCAAAGATGGAAGTGATATATCCAAGATCAAGCATGAGCAGCGCCAGAGGGCACAAATAAGCTTACTGAGCAGGTATCCAAGATCATCATCCATCTCTGATGTGCCAGCACCTCAAGTTCAGCTCAAACCTATGGCGTGGAGGGCCCCACAGACAACTGATCATCAGAATGATATACAGCTGCTGCTACAAGAGGACAAGGAGGAATGGGTTTGGCACCTGGGTGATCTACTTGATCGTCCTTTAGTACTACCTTTCCCAGTTTTGACAGTAAGTGGACAAGAACCTTAGCCATGGCTTGGAAAGGACATAGCAAAACAGGGCTCAGACTCTCAGTTGTAGAAAGGTCTAGGTCATCCCATCAGGGGAAGAGGAGGCCCACACTTGGTTCACTGATGAATCAGCTTGGCACGGGGGTCTGCAGCTGCACTGTAACCCTAGTCCCTCTGCCCAAACCTGTTTCCTTCCCTTCTGCCATTGATTCTAAGAATGTTCACTAGTAAACTTCCTGCATGCCGGGTTCCATTTCAGAGTCCACTCCCTGAGAGATCCAACCTACAACAGTATTCAATAGAAAATCAAACTGCCCTCACAGTCCTATAATCTAGTGATATATATATGTATATGTATGTTAATATATGATTAGAATGAAGCTGTTTTATTTTTATTTTCAAAATATTTCTCCTTTCACTACTTAAGTAAATTTGAATAACAGAGGTGATATCTTTTTAAAAGAAATTTGAACTGAAAGATAAATGTAAAAATAAAAAATAAATTTTTAGGGTGATTGTGCAGAAAAGAGTTAACATAGCAAGCCTGTTATCCTTAGAAAGCCCTGCTGGCAAGGTTGGCCCTTTGCTGGTGTCTGGGAACTTAGTGGTAAACAGTTCTTTACTCTGATATAAAATTTTCCTTAAATGAAAAGAATGATTTGCCGTGCTTAACCTGTACAAATAACATGGTTTATGCTGAACATCTGTTTTCCTTCTGGGAGTCTGGAATTTTGGTATGTGCTAGGCAGAGGTACCTCCATGATCAGTCCTCAGTAAAAACATTGAGCACTAAATATCTAATGAGTTTCTCTGGAAGGTAAACTTCACACGTTGTCACAAGTGTTGTCGCAACTCATTGCTGGAGAAATTAAGCGTGTCTCTGTGACTCCACAGGGGACTTTTAGAAGCTTGCACCAACTTTCCTCCAGACTTCATCCCATAGACCTTTTCCTTCATATCCTTTTATTGTAATAAATTTTAGCCACATCACAAATATATTCTGAGTCCCATGAGTCATTCTAGGGAATCACTGAATGTGGGAGTGGTCTTGGGGCCCGCAACACAGAGGTATAATAGTTTTCAAAGGGAAGTCCTTTTCCAAAATGTACTTTAATGTTTTAACTACATTATATTTCCATTGATGAAAATGTACAAAGATAATTATAATTTAAAGTATTATGACTACTCAAGGAACAGTACTCTTATCCATCTAGCCAAATATTGGACAAAATGTTGTTATCCTATGAATTTCCACCAAAGAAACTTACTATCTTGCATACCCCTTGAGTGCCTGTATTTGAAAAGGATTCTGATTTATAGATAATTTATGTCTTGGTTTACTTTTTTTATATTAAGTTATATATGAATATATTCCCGTACATAGGATAAATTTTATAAGACAGGGAATGCCTGAGTAATTCTTCTGTACTTAATACAGGACCAGGAACAACTGTGTGTAGATATAACCTCCTAGACCCATAAAACGTTCCTCTGTTCTTTATTCATCTTAAATTGTTTTTGTTTACATAGAAAAACATAGTTTAAACTGCACTATCATCTACATTTATTTCCTCACTAAAACGGTTAAGGCTGATAATTTAATTGTATTTATATTGTTGTTAATGGTGTAGTTTTAAGCTCTCCTTGGGTACAGTATTGTTTTACCTTAGAAAATGTAAACTTTTCATGTTGGAGGACAAAAAATGTTCCTGTGATCTATAAAATGTATATAAATAGCGAAAGGAGAGGACAAACTTCTTTAAGTTCTCTTACCATCTGCTACTTTATATCGTTGCTATAAAATCTAGATGTTCAACTTCCAAAATATAATGGACACCTGTTTTGTCAGTACCACTCACTTTCAAATATAACTAATTAGAAAGGAAAGATACAGTTAGACTTACGTTTTCACGAGATTCTGCTTCATTCTAGGCAGTTGATCCTTCTGTTGTCTTTTAGACATTTGGTATGAGCCAGAGACCTGAAATACAAACATTTAAGCATTCATCCTCTTATTTCATGATTGATTTCAGAGATAAGAGGAACAATCAATTCTCAATTAACTGTTAACCAAGTCCGTTAGTAGCACGTATAAGAGAAGCTAAAAATAATGGGAAATTCTGGCCCTCTCCAGCAGTACGAGGCTTCTAAAGATAGTAGAAACCCCTCTATCGCAAGCTCACACTCCATACCATTTTAAAAATAAATATAGAGGGAACTGTGAAAATCATATCGTCTACATGGTATAGATTATTAAGGATTTTGTAATAGACACTAAATATAAATAATACTTGGACTCTGTCATTAAGGTAGATAAGACAATAGAAAATGTAGATATGTTGAAATGGAAAGACAAGATCATATTTTCATGTTTGTCTATTTTGAAATTCTTCCAGGAGACAGAAGTAGAGACTGCTTGTGGGTGGTGTAAATATAATCTGCAATTCAGGAGCAATTGAGGCTGATGACCTTAGAGATGGCAATTGAAGCCACAAGTAACTGAGATCATTCATTGAGAGCACACAGAGAAATAAGAGAGTTGATGATATAAACTTGGGAAAGCAACTTTTAAGGGATAGGAGAATCAGTCAAGATAGATAAGGCCATCATCTAAACAATGGAAAAGCCCAGGAAAAAATACTGTTATGAAAGTCAAGAGGGGGGAATATTTTAAAAAGTGAGCATAGTTAGACTATGGAATGCCTCAGAGTTGTCTACTACCAGGAGGCTTGAAGGGAGTCAATGTATTTGGCTATTAAAAGCTAAACTGTGTCAGGGTCCAATGGTGGGGTCAGAAGGAGGGAAAAGCAAAGGCAGTGAGTATAGCCACTCTTTCACGAAGTTTGGCTGAGAAAAAGAAAGCTAAGGTAGTAATTTTATGAGGATAGTCAGAGTAAAATAAAAGTTTGTTTTCATTTTGTTTTGGTGGAAGAAATGAGCATGTTGTAAAGGGCTAAGCCACAGCCAACAGAAGAGAGATTAAAAATATAAGAGGAAATAATTATTAACTGAGTCCTAGAGGCAGTAGATAGACTTGGGAAGAAGTTTGGGCTGCTTTTTCTTTAAGACAGGATGGGGAACAGGAATGGTGGATAAAGATATAGACACATTTGAAGGTAAAAGGGAAGATAGTTGGATTTCACACCTGATGAACTCTCTTTTTTTTGTGAAGTAAAATGCTAGATCACCGGCTAAGAGTGATAACTTTGGGCACGTTGGACAAGAAGATGGAATTTGCTCATTTATCTACTCAGCAAATGTTATTGAGTATCTACTATGTGTCACCACTAGATGAGGCACTGGGGTACGAAGACAAATCATGGTTCTTACAATCTATTGGGGAAACAGCAAAACAAATAGATTGTACAATTCACTGCCTTGGCAGAGGTCTGCATAGGTGCTTTGTAAGCATACAACAAATTCAGGCTATAGGGGGCTCCACATGGAAGAGTAGCCAATGAAGAACTAGAGAAAGGACATTCCAGGCAGAAGGAGCAGCAAGAGCCTAGGGTATAAAGTACCGTGATAGACCTAAGAATTGCGCATATTGTTGGTCTAGCTGGAGTACAGGCTGTGAGTAGGGACAAGGCTGAAGAGGCAGGCACTGGTGTCAGAGAGGACCTTGAAGAACACACCAAAGAGCTTTGCTGAGATCCTTTTACAATGCAAAGTCACTGAAGGTTTTAAATGAGGAACAACACCATAATGTCTGTATTTCGGAATGATCGCTTGGGCAGCAGAGAAGAAAAATGAGTATGGTGAGGACAAGATGTTAACAGCTATGCTGTTGAGATTATATCTTAAGTCTAGATTTAAAGCTGGGGACCTCTACTTTTAAATGAACAATACCAAAATAAGAGTTGTCAAAAAAGGCAGCAGAAATAGCTGGATAGTCTGGAACCTGTTATGAGGAATGGCTAATGTAACTTAATATTTTAGTTCAGAAAAAAAAAAAAACTATAGGAAGACTGAGAATTACTTTTAATTCTTTGAAAAGTTGTCATATAGAAGGGGAGTGTAGAATTGTTCTGTGTTCTTCAGAGGATGGAAATAAAATCAATGGATTTTAAGGAAGCTCCAGGGAAGGAGAATAACGAGCATCATAAGATGCTTTACCACGTCTAGAATTAACTAACAACGAAAACAAAATGGCCTCAGTTTCCTTATCTGTAAACCAAAGCAATATATTCAACAAACTTTCAGATCCATTGCTAAAATTCTATATTTATGGGAATAGAAGTTGTGTTTATTATGTGTTGCAAGAAGCTCTAGTCAGTCTTTCTGTCTGACTTTTAAGTAATGCACTACCTGAATATTCTTTAAAAATAAAGTCTGTACTTTATGCACACTGTGTAAAATAGAAGAATCCGGAGATGTAGAAACTCAGTTTCAGTCAAAACAGTGAAGACAGCAGAAGTATAAAGAGCAGACTCAGCAAATAGCTCTAGTTATCTACCAAAGAATCAATTATTCATGCATTCAGCGTGGAAAGAACTGCAAATCATCCATTGACCTTTCCAGTCACCATGTATCCACATGGTCAGAACCATCTTTGACTATAAAGATGAACAATTCACTCTAGAGTGAAAATCCTTATTAACATTTATACTGGGGAACAGGATTAACATCTTCCTGGGAAGCTGTTAAAATAGGCTTTGATTAAATGTTCAGTGATCCTGTATAATCAGGGTAGGAACTATTCCACCTACATGAATTTTTCAGCTAATCAAAACAAAGGAGGAAGGCTAAGGCAAGTAGAAATTCTGACATCCCTGTCACAGTGAGAGGGGCTAGGGAGATCAGGAAAGAAAAACAGGAAGATAATGTCCACCATTTACTGGAATTTGGAACCTATTACGTGCCGGGCATTTCACTCAGCACTTTACATACATATAATCTCTAAACATTCACAACCCCCCTGCAAGATACTGCTATTATTTCCCTGATACAGAGGAGGAAAGAAACTAAAGCACAAAAAGGTCACACTGCAGTAAATACAAAGCTGGGATTCAAATCCAAATTTGCAATGACTCCAAAGTCTGTGGCCTTTCATCACATCACGGCTTCATAAAGGAGGCAGCATTTGTGCTGGACCCTTGAAGGAAACAGAACTGGCGTGTATGAGAAGCAGCACATTCCAAGTGGAGCACATGGTCTGAGGAAAGGGATGAGGGTGCCTGCACTGCAGGAGAAAGCAGTGCTTCCAGCCAAGGACCTGGGACCATAAAGCTTGAATTAATTGTCCATATTATGGGTAAGAGACCACAAGGAGTGACCCTATCTTGTCTCAATTTCCTACTCACCTTAGCACTAGAAGTCCAAGCCTCCCATTACCCACTATTGCCCTGACTTCCATTCTCAAATTGTTCTATACTTCCTTTGTCAGCTCCAATTCTCAAACCTAACTCACTCGCTCTCAATCCTTTTGTTGATTCAATGGATACTCTGGATCAGTGATTAGCAGATTACCTTTATGACAAACCCAGCCCTCGAGGTCCTCTACCTCTTTGCCTCACCTGGCTATGTCCTAAGGACTCCCACCCTCTTTTTGGCTCTTCTTCCCTTGACTATCACTGTTGAAACTCTTCAGAGCTATATCCTAGACTATCTTTTCTTTTCACCCTGTGTATTCTCCCTGATATATTTCATTCATTCACATGGCGTGATTTACTATCTATATGCTAATAATTTCCAAATTTATATCTCCAATCTTTATCTTTTTTTTTCTGAGATTCACATATCCAACTGATCTTTGGACACGTCCATTTGGATAATGCACATTGAAAACTGAACTCGTATCCTAATCTTAAAACACATACGAAAATGAAGTTAATAAGGACTAAATATTTAAATGTCAAATATTAAGCAATTAAGTACTAAAAGAGATGTGATGAATGTTGTGAAACATTAAGATGCAGATAGTCTTTTAAACTATGACATCAGAGGCCATAAATAAAAGATAGCTCTGACAACATTGAAACAAAAACTCTATTAATATCAACATCATAAATAAAACTGAAAGGCAAATGAAAAACTGTGGAAAATATGTGCAACATCTTTCATAATTTACTGTTCACATTCCTGTCCTGTCATTTGTAAGTACACTTGTTCTAGCAATAGCAATGCTCTATCTTAGACCTCAACACACATAATTATGAAGTGAAGCGCCTTGAATTTCATGATAGCAGAGGGATAACTGCTTATTTGTTTGAATTCTAGCAATCACAGATCAAACTAAAAGCATAACTAAGGAAACAAGTATGCAAAAAATTGTCTTAATTTGGGAAACTTTTACCTCCTTTTTACCTTTTCATAAAAGTTATGTACTTTCCTTTTCACCCTCCATATTCAGAAACTTGGTACCTTTTCTCCCATAATTCCAACATCTGTTTCTCTACTAACCCAAACCAATCAAAAACCTAGAAAAGTGAAAAACATAAAGTAAAAGGAAACTCTTAGAATTTGGAAGTAAAAAATAAAAAATGTTACCTGAGACATCTCAGCTAGGTATATACGGCGTTCATTGTTGGTCTTGTGGTACGCCTATACGGAAGATACCAAAGTGAAGAATCCAGCATGAGAGGAGATTGACAATACTAGCAAGACTTTTACTAAGTCTCAATCTTGTTTTCTAAAAAATAGTGTAGGAAATAGTTTTGTAACTATTTTGTAATAATTATATAGTAGGTTTGTAGATAACATACTAAAAATTATGGCAGTTTCAAAGGAATTTCTTAGTATAGAAGAAAAACAAACCTTTGACTCTTGTTCCAGTCTCAGTGCATAGTTTTTCACTTGATTTTCAAGACTCCTCTTTTCTTTTTCTAGCTGTTTAAGTAATGTGTTTAAGGATTCCTGAAAGTATAAATAGCAAAGTTTTACATGTACTCATGTTCTAAACAACAGTAAGCAATGACCAACAATTTCTTCACAGGTGAATGCCTTCTACCTCATAACAATTTGTGATTTCATAATGTTATAATATGTACCTTTCAAGTAATAGTAGTAATAATAATTACAAGATTTCTTGAACCCTAACAACATGCCACATCCTGTGCTAAGTGGTTTCCATAGAGTATTTGATTTAATCCTTATTACAGCCCTTGAGATGGCTAATATATTTATTTCCATTTTACTGTTGAGAAAATTGCATCTGATAGGTTAAATAACTGGGCCAAAGATGCACAGCTAATAAATGGTGGAGCTGTAATTAGAACACAGGTTATCTGACTCAAAAGGCCACACGTGCTCAACAGTTATTCTGTGTGTGTTCGCACGATTGCTACCAGTGAAACAGAAGTGCAGTGGTAGAACAGGCAATAAGGTTGATAACCAGGGGAATTGTGAGAATATCGCAGAGCAAGGCAGTTCCGGAAACTAAGACCTCCATCCAGATACCCCTCATCACAAACAGCTGAAGCTGAGTAAAGAAGAGAGTTAGCGAAGTGCCAGAGTGACAAGGCAGTACACCAATTTGGTTTAAAATTTTAGTCCCCAAACTAATAACTGATCATTTTCAGTGCCTTCAATTATTTCTCATATTCTTACACATTAAATAAAAAAATCTCCAAGTTGAATTCTATACAACTCTTCTTGGTCATGATCTAGGTCACTGACTCTATTAAAAGAAACAAAGAAAAACGGAAGCAGCTGATTTAAATCTCCACAAAGCTAAACTGCAGGATATTTTAGAGCTCATAGCCTCCTCTTGAAACACAGCTAATTCTCTAAAAACTTTACTTATTCTTAGGTACTTGTTAATAATTTCTAGAATTTAAAAAATTGTATCAACAGGATAATTAGGTCAGCTGAAACAGAGCAAGTTCTGGTCTCTAAAAATAACACCAGTGATAAAACAAATGCCTTGGAAGTGACAATCCTCCACCATGCATATTTGATTAACATCCCTGTTCAAACGTAATCGGGTGATAGCTCAGGCAGGCATTATTTGTCTTTGAAAATTATGCACTGGCATCATCAATGAGTTTCAGTCCCCCTCCCTCAAGTACGAACTTGCTCCAGAAAAAAATCAATGAAAGCCCTGCAAATATAAGAGGCTAAAATGAGTTACTTTATAGAAAATATCTAAAACCTTATGAAATAAACCACTGCTCAAGCATGAAAGCTTTTGAAGGGATAATCAGGGACTGATGGAAGCCCTTCAGATTTTGCTGCATGAACCCTTGCTCTGAGGCTTCCAAGCTTAGCCTATCGTAGTGATACGGTTCAGTTGCATCACCGTTAAGTACATTTTTATAGATGTTAAAGAGAATCTAACCCCTTTTTAATATTGTTTCAATGGGGAAATGCACTCTAAGTCCTAAAAGAAGTTAGCTTACAAATAAACTACTGGAATACAAATTATTTTTATATTACAGATGATTTGATGAGATATGATCCCAAACTCTGGAAGCTCATATGAGAAGTGTATATATGAAACAGTTACAATTCAAGGCAATGTACGATTAAACGCCAAAATGAGAAACAGATAATAAACGCTTCACAAGTTTTTAAAAGAGGCTGATCCATGTGGGCTAAAGCACTCAGGTCCTCGACATGGGAAGGATTGGGATGGGCAAAAATGAGGGGGCCAGGGGAGCTATGTATTGGTTATAGGCTTGCGTCAGAAATGATTATTTATGTCAGACTATGTCTTGCTGCTACTCCCATCCTGACTAGTTTCCTTGTCTTGTCGCCTAATTTTACAATTCATTCATTTATTCAGAAATTATTCATCAAGCACCTCCTGTGTGTCAGGCATTGTGCTAGGATGCCACAGTAAGAATTACAAACTCAGACCCTGTCCTCATGAAGCTGAGAGTCTAACAGGAGGCCAGAATGTGGTCCATCTTGGTGAATATAAGACATGAGCTTGAGAAGAATCTGTATTCTACTGTTGTTGGATGGAATATTCTATAAATGTCAATAGACTAAGTTGATTGATAGTGCTGTTCAGGTCAACTATATCTTTACTGATTTTTCTGCCTGTTTGGTCTATCAATTACTGACAGGGGGGTGTTGAAGTCTCCAACTTTCATAATGTACTTGCCTATTTTCCCTCCAGTAATTCACCAAAATTACCAATTAAGTGTTCCTACTAGTTTATGTTTCCAGCAGCTTCAGTTCCAGACAAGCAGTTCTCAGTGACCGTCTGGATTTGTCTGTTTATGTAGATTTCAAGGTGGAAGTTTGCCCTGCAAACTCAGTTCTCTAATGAGTCAAGAAGAGTCACTGACTTTCAGGTGATCCACCTTTTTTCTTGTTGTGATGATAGGACTGATGACTTCCAAGCACTTATACCTTGGAGCTAAAACTGGAAAGTGCAAGCCTTTCTTGATCCTCTTTTCTAAGTGGAATGGAAATAATGCATTCTCCAAATCAACGGCTGCATATCCTACACCTGAAGACTTATTAGTCTGCTCTAGCAGTTTTACCACATCTGGCAAAGCAGCTGCAGTTGGGGCCACTAACTGGTTATGTCTGTGGTAGCCTACAGTCTTTCTCCGAGGTGCATCCAGTTTTTGCAGGGGCCAGACTGGCAAATTAATCAGAGCTATGATGGGCACCAGCTCCTTTGCATCTGTTAGTTCTTTGGTTGTGGGACTAATCTCTCTGTCTTCCTTGGGTTACGAAATTGTTTTGTTTTATAATTTTGGCCTTGGGTGAGAGGACACAGTTTCTAAAGTTTCCATTTTGTCTTCCCCAACATGATAGCTTTTCCTTCAGCAATGAGGGCCCAGTGTGGAAGTTAATATCAACTGCCAAGTATATCTATTTCAATTATGTGCTCAGGGACTGGGAAAATTATCTCTGTGGGGCAGGGGAGTCTGTGGGCACATTGGGCCCAGTGTGATTGGGACTTTAAGCATAGATCCCATTCTGGGAATCAATGTCAACTCAGACCTCAAAATGTCTGGTTATTTCCTTTTCCACAGCATACAGTAACCTGTATAAGTGGCCAGAGATCCCTTTGCGGGAAGCCTGGAGATACCGTCATGATATATACTTGGACTGTTATTTCAGGGTCCTTCCTCCTGGGAACCCAGTCAGCTCTTTGGTCAATGATTACTGGTTCAAGCCTGAGAAATGAGCAAAGAATTGTGCTTTCTATTGGGTTAATTGTCCTCAGCCTCCTACTCCTCTGTTCTCATTTGTTTCGGTTTTTTTTAGTGCGGAAGATTGACCCTGAGCTAACATCTGTAGCCTATCTTCCTCTTTTTGCTTGAGGAAGATTGTCCCTGAGCTAACATCTGTCCCAATCTTCCTCTCTTTTGTATGTGGGATGCCACCACAGCATGGCTTGTTGAGCAGTGTGTAGGTCCACATCTGGGATCTGAACCTGCAAACCCCTGGCTGCCACAGCAGAGTGCACAAACTTAACCACTATGCCACCATGCCGGCCCCTGTTCTTGCCTTTTTTTGTTATAGATGTTGAACACCACCCTCATTAATTGGCCTGGCACCAGGAGAGGAGGTGGGGGCAGCTCCGGGGCAGGGAGCCTGTTGCCTTGTTGGGGAGACGCCTCTGCAGCATCTTCCAGGACAGTGAATGCTCTAGCACTTACTAGAGCTAGAAGTGGGCTGCCTCTGCATGCCCAGAGAGTCCAGGTGGACTTGTAGAGTCAGCATCCTCAGGTGCATCCATCCAGATGTCCTGTCACAGTTTTCAGGATCTCCAATTGTCCCTGTCAGGGCCCTGCCCTTCACATAACAGACCTGAATGGACCGAGCATTCAAAGGCCTCTGGAGCTCTGTAACTCTCACGATCAGGTCTTCGGCCTACTGTTCTGTTGTGTCTGCCCTTCCACTACCATTATAGGAGGGCTCTTTAGAGGCTACCACCAAGATTCTCTGGTTTTCACTCTTAGATATTAAATGCTTGTTAACTGTTCTCAGTCTCTCATTATCCTTATGCAAGGTGTCAATACAATTTAGCAATAACCCCATATTTTCCAAATGCCCACATCATGGCTTCTTCCACAGTATTCTCCTCCACCAGAACATTTTCTGAGGTCAACATCTTTAACAATTAACAAGTGAAATCTTTAACAATTGAACTGCCACGCTGGGCCAAGTTCTGTTGGTGCCACATCTACCAATCAGGACAGCATCCTCTGCCTGTCAAGCAGTAAGTGAGCCAGTCCCAAATCCCCGTCTTACCCTCTGTTTTCTTGTATCACTCTCAGTGCCACTAGTTTTAGATTTGGTCTTCTGAGAAGGAGACACCGAAACAGGATTAAATGTGAATGCCTGCTCCATGCGGGCCGGCCCCATGGCCAAGTTGTTGGGTTCGCGTGCTCTGCTTTGGTGGCCTGGGGTATTCACTGGTTCAGATTCTGGGTGCCGACATGGCACCGCTCATCAGGCCATGCTGAGATGGTGTCCCACATAGCACGACCAGAAGGACCTGCACCTAGAATATACAACTATGTATTGGGGAGCTTTGGGGAGAGGAAGGAGAAGGGAAAAAAAAAAAGATTGGCAACACTTGTTAACTCAGGTGCCAATCTTTAAAAAAAAAAAGTAATGCCTGTATGAAAGGAAATAGGGAGGGAGCAGGAGAAGGCTGGGAAAGCAGTCCGATAGCAATGCAAGTCTGAGGTTTAGTGAAGAGGAGAGAGAAAGAAGGTTGGGTGGAAGTGGAAGCATCTTAGGATGGCATGCAGCCTACGGAAAGTTTGTCAAAGCCATCAGGGCATCCTTAAATTCCAAAGTCAGCAGACAATGGAATTCTTTGTTTCCCTGGAATGAGTCTGCCTTAGTATCCTGACTACACTCAATCATGGGCAAGGAATAGCCTGTGGGAGGTGTGGTCTTGATGCAAGAGCAGTGATGAATTTCAAAGCCCAACACCTGGGCCTCCAGTCAATTACCCTGCCTGGTCTGTGAAGTGCATTCTTTGGGCCACTATATTAACTATGTTTTCTAAAGGGCATTTCAGTTTTACAAACCGAAGAATCCGCCAATCTCTTACCCTGTGAGGTTTAATCCTGGCTCTGGCTTTCTGGGAGTAGGGCACGGGAAGAGAGCTGAGAGTTCCATTATTCAGATTGCATATTTTCCCTTAATTCCATCATTTTTAAACCTCTATCTCTCTGTGCCTGAAGCCCCAAAGTCCAGAGCCATTGCAGCTTAATTTCTCCAGAAAATAGACTATGGACTGAAGGAGAGCATCCTGGCTATGTGGGGTAGCAGAGGGGTCCCAGTGGCCAACTGCTCTAGGTATATACGTTCCACTGAATGCCCAGTTTTCAGTTCCTTCCTCACCCTGCCTTCCTCAGCATCTGGTGCTGCCAGTCCTAAAGCACTCAGCAGGTCTGAGGGCGACTGCTTTGTTTTCACTGACATTCTTCTCTGCAGGCCCTTAGTTGCTTCCTCAGCTCTGCCAAGTCAGTGACTATTCCTCTAACTTTGGGTCTTCCAATATTTGTTTAAATCTCTCACTCACTGAGATCTCTGTCTCTATTCTTCTTATGACTCACTTCAGTTATCAACTATGTTTCTCTGCTAATAAATATCATATCTAAATCTAAAACTAGAGCCCAGGGTACATATTCTTAACATTTTCTTGACATCTGAAACTCAACTTTTCCAAAACCAACTTTATGATTTTACTTACACAAATTGTACCCTGATAAACTCAGTTTTTTAATGGTACCAAGCATAGTTTTCTTTTTTTCTTTTTTTTTTTTTTTTGAGGAAGATTAGCCCTGAGCTATTTACTGCCAGTCCTCCTCTTTTTTGCTGAGGAAGCCTGGCCCTGAGCTAACATCGTGCCCATCTTCCTCTACTTTATACGTGGGGTGCCTACCACAGTATGGCTGCCAAGCTGTGCCATGTCCGCACCCGGGATCCGAACCGGCGAACCCCGGGCCGCCTAGAAGCGGCACGTGTGAACTAAACCGCTGCAGCACCAGGCCGGCCCCCCAAGCATAGTTTTCTAATTTCACATGGGATATTTGAGAGTATTTTAGGAATTTTTTACATGGGAAGAAGAGTACGGGTTTGTGAGACAGTAGCATGTAAGGGTGACTATGCCAAACAATGAACTGTCGTAGTCATTTAAAATAAAATTTCCTGGGGCAGGCCCGGTGGCACAGAAGTTAGGTGTGCACTTTCCATTTCTCGGCGGCCCAGGGTTCGCCGGTTCAGATCCCGAGTGCAGACATAGCACCACTTGGCAAAAGCCATGCTGTGGTAGGCATCCCACATGTAAAGCAGAGGAAGATGGACATGGATGTTAGCTCAGGGCCAGTCTTCCTCAGCAAAATGAAGAGGATTGGCAGTAGTTAGCTCAGGGTTTATCTTCCTCAAAAAAAATAAAATAAAATAAAATTTCTTAACGGAGCTCAGACCTGGGAGCCTACTACCTGTATTCTCTCCCTTATTAGTTTCACAGTCAAAATAGTCTTGACTAAAATAGGAACCATTCTAATTAAGCACATTTTTTAAAGCCCCATACTACTATTACTTCAATAATATTTTGTCAATAATTTTTTTTTCTTTTTGAGGAAGATTAGCCCTGAGCTAACTGCTGCCATTCCTCCTCTTTTTGCTGAGGAAAAGTGGCCCTGAGCTAACATCCATGCCCATCTTCCTCTACTCTATATGTGGGATGCCTACCACAGCATGGCTTGCCAAGCGGTGCCATGTCCGCACCCGGGATCCGAACCGGTGAACTCTGGGCCGCCGAAGTGGAGCATGCACACTTAACTGCTGCGCCACTGGGCCAGCCCCCGTCAATAATTTTATACTGAAACACGATGAATTTTAAAATAGATCACATTTGAGACATTAACCACCTATCTTGTACTAGAGTTAAGAATTCCTAAAAAATTTAAAAACACTTCTTTTTGCAATGTACTAATTTCATAAACCTTATAGATGCCATGTGGAAAATGTCTTAAGCAGTAACTTCCTATCAGATTTGGACCACTTGCCTTGTCCTTCTGACTTTCTGCATTACCATCTTCAACTTTAACATCTTGATTTCTTATCCTTCCAGCCTGTAACATACCACTTTGTCTTCTGCTCTGTGCTTGTTGGTTCCCTCTAGGCTCAGCATAGAGACATAAGGTATTTTATCTTCTCTAGTTAGCCTCAAGACTGCCCCCACAAGTAGAATTCCTGGGACCTGTCTCACTCTCCTTCCCTACATCTGCTTCCTATAGTTGAGTTTTAGATGCACTATACTCTGAAATTATGCTATAACTCAGGAAATTAGGACAGTTCATGGTGGTAATCTCATGGAAATAATGCAAGCATAAAAATAAATTGTCTCAAGTAATGTAATCTATCACATCAACAGACTAAAAAAGAAAAATCAAATGATTATATCAATAGATGCAGAAAAAGCATTTGACAAAAATCCAACACTCATTCATGATGAAAACTCTCAGTAAACTAGGAATAGAAGGGAATTTTCTCAACTTGATAAAGAATATCTACAAAAAACCATATAATAACATCATACCCATTGGTGAGAAACTTGAAGCTTTCCCACTAAGATGAGGTACAAGGCAAGTCTGTCCCCTCTCACCACTCCTTTTCAAGATTGCACTGGAAGTCCTGGCTAATGCAATAAGGCAAGAAAAGGAAAGTAAATGTATATAGATTTGGAAAGAAGATAAAAAGCTGTCTTTGTCTGCAGATGACCTGATTATCTATGTAGAATATTCAAAAGAATCAACAAAAACCCCCAGGAACTAATAAGCGATTATAGCAAAGCTACAGGATACAAGGTTAATATACAAAAGTCAATTGCTTTACTATATACCAGCAATGAACAAGTAGAATTTGAAATTAAAAACACAATTCCATTCACATGCACCCCCAAAAGTGAAATACTTGGGTATAAATCTAACAAAGTAAATACAAGATCTTTATGAAGAAAACTACAAAACTGTGATGAATGAAACCAAAGAGCCGAATAAATGGAGGGATATTCCATGTTCATGGATAGGAAGATTCAATATTGTCAAGGTGTCAGTTCTTTGCAACTAGATCTATAGATTCAGTGCAATCCCAATCAAAATCCCAGCAAGTATATTGTGGATATCGACAAACTGATTCTAAAGTTTATATGGTGAGGCAAAAGACCCAAAATAGCCAACACAATATGAAAGGAGAAGAGCAGAGTTGGATGATTGACACTAACCAACTTCAAGACTTACAATAAAGCTACAGTAATCAAGACAGTGTGGTATTGGCAAAAGAATAGGCAAACAGATCACTGGTACAGAATAGGGAACTCTGAAATAGAGCCCCAGGACAAACAGAGCCTTTGTCAACTGATCTTTAGCAAAGGAGCAAAGGCAACACAAGAGAGCAGATATAGTCTCTTCAACAAACAATGCCAGAACAACTAGACATCCACATGCAAAAAAATGGATTTAGACAATACCTTATACCCTTTATAAAAATTAACTCAAAGTGGATCACAGAACTAAATGCAAAATGCAAAACTATAAAATTCCTAGATGATGACACAGGAGAAAACCTAGATGACCTTGGATATGGTGATGCCTTTTTAGATACAATACGAAAATATGAAAGACATTATCCATGCAAGAAATAATAGATGAGCTGGTCTTCATTAAAATGAAAAATTTCTGCTCTGTGAAAGACACTGTCAAGAGAATCAGAAGACAAGCCACAGACTGAGAGAAAATATTTACAAAAGACACACATGATAAAGGATTGTTATCTAAACTATACAAAAACTATTAAAACTCAACAACAACAAACAATAAATTAAAAAATGGGCCAAGAACAGCTTATGTTTGACAAAGGAGCTGAGGGCATACAATGGAGAAAAGAAAGTCTTTTCAACAAATGGTGCTGGGAAAACTGGAAAGCCACATGTAAAAGAATGAAAATTGACCATTCTTTTTCACCATTCATCAAAATAAACTCAAAATGGTTCAAAGACCTAAAGGTGAGACCTGAAACCATAAGGCTTCTGGAAGAAAACGTAGGCAGTACACTCTTTGACATCAGTATTAAAAGGATCTTTTCAGACACCATGCCTTCTCAGAGAAGGGAAACAATAGAAAGAATAAACAAATGGGACTTAATCAGATTAAAGAGCTTCTTCAAGGCAAATGAAAACAGGATTGAAACAAAAAAACAACCCACTAACTGGGAAAAAATATTTGCAAGTCATATATCTGACAAAGGCTTAATATCCATAATATATAAAGAACTCTCGCAACTCAACAACAAAACATCAAACAACCCAATCAAAAAATGGGCTGGAGACATGAACAGACATTTCTCCAAAGAAGATATATGGATCGCCAATAGGCACATGAAAAGATGCTCATCATCGCTGATCATCAGGGAAATGCAAATCAAAACTACACTAAGATATCACCTTACACCCGTTAGAATGACAAAAATATCTAAAACTAATAGCAACAAATGTTGGAGAGGTTGTGGAGAAACAGGAACCCTCATACACTGCTGGTGGGAATGCAAACTGGTGCAGCCACTATGGAAAACTGTATGGAGATTCCTCAAAAAATTAAAAATAGAACTACCATACGATCCAGCCATCCCACTACTGGGTATTTATCCAAAGAGCTTGAAGTCAGCAATCCCAAAAGTCCTATGCACCCCAATGTTCACTGCAGCATTATTTACAATAGCCAAGACATGGAAGCAACCTAAGTGTCCAGCAACAGACGAATGGATAAAGAAGATGTGGTACATATATACAATGGAATACTACTCAGCTGCAAAACAGAACAAAATCATTCCATTTGCAATAACATGGACGGACCTTGAGAGAATTATGTTAAGTGAAATAAGCCAGCGAGAGAAGGATAATCTGTGTATGACTCCACTCATATGAGGAATTTAAAACTATGGACTAAGAACAGTTTAGGTGGGGTGGGGGGTGGGCACAAAGGGTGAAGTGGTGCACCTACAACATGACTGACGAACATTAATATACAACTGAAATTTCACAAGATTGTAACCTATCAATAACTCAATAAAAAAAAATAAAATAAATAAAATAAAAGAGGAGAGACAAGGAAAATGACCACAGAATAAACTTTCAGAAGTGACCAGTATAAGGGCCAATGATTTGAAAGCTGCCCCGAAGTAAAGAAATTCTTGAATTTTTACCAACAAAAAAGCACTTGTTTACTGGTTGTTGAAAGAATGTTTATATACATTTCCATCCAGGATAACTTGATTGTCAAGAATAAATTTTTCCAAGTCCATGAAAAAAAAATAATAAAATAAATAAATAAATAAAAAATGGGCCAAGAACCTTAACAAACACCTCACCAAAGAAGATATACAGGTGCAAAATAAGCATGTGAAAAGATGCTTCACATCATATGGCATCAGGGAAATGCAAATTAAAACAACAATGAGATAGCACCAGCCCCAGTAGCCTAGTGGTTAACTTTGGTGTGCTCTGCTTCGGCAGCCTAGGTTCCATTCCTGGGTGCAGACCTACACCACTCTTCTGTCAGTGGCCATGCTGTGGCAGCAGCTCACATATAAAAGGAGGAAGGTTGGCAGCTGATGTTAGTTCAGAGTGAATCTTCCTCAGCAAAAACAACAACAACAATGAGATACCACTACACATCTATTAGAATAGCCATAACCCAGAACACTGACATGTTGTCAATGCTGACGAGAATGTGGAGCAATAGAAACTCTCATTCATTGCTGGCAGAAATGCAAAATAGAAGAGCCACTTTGGAAGACAGTCTGGTGGTTTCTTACAAAGCTAAACATAGTGTTACCATATAATCCAGCAACCACACTCCTTGATATTTACACAAAGGAGTTGAAAGCTTATATCCACACAAAAACCTGAACATGGATATTTATAGCAGCTTTATTCATAGCTGCCAAAATTTGGAAGTAACCAAGATGTCTCTCAGTAGGTGAATGATAAATAAACTGTGGTACATTCAGACAATGGAATATTATTCAACGCTAAAAAGAAATGAGCTATCAAGCCATGGAAGGACATGGAGGAAACTTAAATGCACATTACTAAGTGAAAGAAGCCAATCTGAAAAGGATACATACTGTATGATTCCAACTATTTGACATTCTGGAAAAGGCAAAACTATGGAGATAATAAAAAGATCAGTGGTTGTCAGGGATAAGAGGGAGGGGGAAGGGATGAATAGACAGAGCTCAGAGGATTTTAAGGGCAGTGAAAATACTCTGTATGGTATTACCATGATGGCTATAGGTCATTATTTGTCCAAACCCATAGAATGAATGTACAACACCAAGAGTAAACCCTAAGATAAACTATGGACTTTGGGTGATTATGATGTGTCAACGTGGTAGGTTCATTCCGGTAAGTGATGTTGATAATGGCAGAGGCTATGCATGTGTGGGAGTAGGAGATATATGAGAAATCTCTGTACCTTCCTCTCATTTTGTTGTGAACTTAAGTGCTCTAAAAAAACAAAGTATTTATTAACTAATTAATTTAAAAAATTGTCCTGGGGAGAGAACACATCCTGGATTTTGTAAAAACTATATTAGTCATTAAATATCTTGAACCATTAAAAGCAAAATATTTGTGATTATCCATTTATAAAATTATTATAGACATCAGAAATCCTTTACAATTTATAAAATTATACTATAATAACTTTAAAGTGCATTCTAGATTTTGATTCTTTATCTTACTGACTCCAAAATGAACTAATTATTTTTAAAATTATTTTATCAGAGGCACATGCTCTCTCATCTAATCACTTCTAATTCATTGGGAGACCCATAACTTAATGTTCTTCTTTTCCTAAGGAGTTCATTTCATCTGATTGTAGACTCAATGGTCACACACTAGTGCTCTATTAGCCACCTATTTTTTTTATTGCAATTTAGTATACAAATTGTAGTTGCTATAGTACTAAAGAACACATAAAAACTGCAAGTTAAAAAAAATCACCCTATTGAATGCTTACAAGAGAAAAATGAGAAAACAATTAATCACAGCTCCTCAATATGCAGTACTTTTCAATGAAGGCAATCGCAAACAATGAAGGATCACAGCACTCTGCATGCTTAAATACCCAGTGCCCCCTTGTGGACAATGTTGTTATTAGAATTCTACATAAAATCTGTTTAAACTAACTCTTCTCTGATTTGAGTCTACAACTGTTGCCAAACTGACCATTCCGATCCTTGGGGAGAACACAAACCTGGTGACGTCTGTGACAGAATACCTCAGTGGGCAGTCTCGCGTTGACTCTACAGATCTACTACCAGCCAGAGGGCTGGTGAGAATTCCTACCTTGCTTTGTTTATATCACCCACTTGAGAATCCAAGATCCTTTCATTAATCTTTTCACTATATGGATGGTAAATCACTTTAATCACAAATATATTTACGGGTGTCAATGGCACTCTAGGGTAATTAATTTCAATGCCTGGTTATTAGGTTCTAAAATGTATATTTATGACTTAAAAAACAAAATTTCTAAGAATGTTCTGAAGTTGGAAATGACCAGAGTGGGCCCAGTGGGAGCACGACTGACTGGATGCGGCAGTAAGTGAGGTAGGGTTCCCAGGGAGGTCCAAACTGAGCTGGATGTTTATCCAGGGGCCCTTGAAGCAGCACAACTAAAAGGAGAATCTGAATTGCAGTAAAGGAGAGAAATAAATATCACGGTCAGGAAAATTGCATGGAGTGCGAAATGAGTAAGAGAAACCTCAATTAAATTAGAGTCAGGAAGACCTGTAAGGGGAGATCTCATGCCCTATTGAACATTGCCAATTGCTCCAAACAGGAAGAGATATAAGCTTGCATCTCTCACAGGAAGTAGAACTACTTTACAACTGAAGGAAGGTTTCTCTCCTCACCTGACAACAACCCAGCCAATGAGAAATGCCACTGCTCGGTCAATGAGAAGTCATTGACACAGTGAAGTGTTACTTCCCCCAGTGGACTTTGTTTAGAGCAGCCCTTCCCTACTCCTGATCTTCGTCTAGAAAAGTAAGCTCCCCTCCTTTGTTTTCTGGATTTGCGTATGGTTTGCCATAGCATGCACATCCCAAGTTGCAATTGTTTTGGCTATTCCCAAATAAACTCCTTTTTCTTAAAAAAAGATTTTTTATTTTTCCTTCTTCTCCCCAAAGCACCCCAGTACATAGCTGTATATTTTTTAGTTGTAGGTCCTTCTAGCCATGGCACATGGGATGCCACTCCAGCATGGCCCGACAAGTGGCGCCAGGTCCACGCCCCAGATCCGAACAGGCAAAACCCTGGGCCGCTGAAGCAGAGCGCACCAACCCAACCACTCAGCCATGGGGCCAGCCCCTAAACTCATTTTAAGGGTAAAATAACAGACAAATTTGTTTTTTCAGCTGACAAATTTGGTGTCAGAAGTAGGACCCGAAGGAGGTGACCTCCAAGAGATGGCAACCCCCAGAATTGAGTGAGGTACCAACACTGAGCCCCTTGGGTTCATCACTTCTGTGAATTGCCGCCCGCTTTCAGTTTGGAGAGTCCTCTCTCAGATTTTGAGCTCTGCTCTCTCTGCATTCTGAGTTCTCCAGCTTTATTCAGAATTGGGAGGGGCTTTGTCCTTTTTGGGAAGGGACTTTGTCCTTCTGGTTCAAGGCTCTGTCCTTGGGTTCGAGGCATCATCCTTGGTGAGTAATCAGTTATTTTCTGAAGGTAACACAGTTCCTTTTGGGGCTCAGGCTTGCTGAGGATCCAGGAGTTTTTCTTTGGTTTTCAGATTCCTTTTGGAATCAAGGCTAGGAACCCAGCAAATTTCTTCCCTTCCTTCCTTCCTTTCTTTTCTTTCTCTCTTTCTCTTTTTTGGGTGAGGAAGATTGGCCCGGAGCTAACATCTGTGCCAATCTTTTTTTCTTTTTTTTTATGTGGGTCACTACCACAGCATGGCTTGATGAGTGGTGTAGGTCTGCGCCCAGGATCCAAACCAGTGAACCCTAGGCCACTGAAGCAGAGCATGTGAATTTAAGTGCTATGCCACCAGGCTGGCCCCTCTAGCAATTTTGTTCTGTTTTTAGATTCCTTTGGGGATCAGGGCTAGGACTCTAGCAAATTTCTTGGGTTTTCAGAAGAAAATTCAGAAATGGCATCCCAGTCATCTAAATGTTCTGAGGGCAGCCCTTCTTCAGGGACCCCAAACAGGCTTTTGTTTAAGAACTTTGGGTCCCCTATATGTGCATTTTCAACTATATGGGCCAAACAGACCAAAAGCAGTCCAAAATGCCATTTCCACTGGCCATTATAGCGAACTTTCAATCTCCCCAAACTCACTTTTCTTTTTTTTATTCCTGTGTTGGTTTATTAATTTTTTTTTTTTTTTTGAGGAAGATTAGCCCTGAAGTAACATCTGCTGCCAATGCTCCTCTTTTTGCTGAGGAAGACTGGCCCTGAGCTAACATCCATGCCCATCTTCCTCCACTTTCTATATGGGACGCCTACCACAGCATGACATGCCAAGTGGTGCCATGTCCGCACCCAGGATCCGAACCACCAAACCCCTGGCCGCTAAGCAGAATGTGCGCACTTAACTGCTGTGCCACCGGGCCGGCCCCCAGACTCACTTTTCTTAAAACCAAATTGGAAGACCACAGCTCTAAAATTAAGCAAAACAAATGGTATGACTATTTTTATTGGTACCTGGAGGCTTCTGGACACACACAAAGCTCTAAAATCACCTCACTACAAGATACCGTGTCTAAATTAGCTGAAACAACTAAAAAACTGAGAGAGAACAAAATGGCTTCTGAAGCTTCATGTTCTCCTCCCCTTTCTTCTTTGTTTCAGGTGCTATCTTGTTTGTCTTCCCAGACTCCTTTGTTTCAGACTCCACTCTGGCAGCATCTTTGCTCAGGCTCCACCCCCAATGCCATCTTCTTTTCCCATCTGTGAAAACCTGCCCCCTTTAAAATCAGACCCTCTGAGCATTCAAATGCTGGGCCCCTAATTACTATTTCTAAGTTAACTGGAACAAATAACTAGAAGGAAAATTTTAAATAGCAATTGCCCTAGGCTTTTTTTTTAAAGATTTATTTTTATTTTTTCTTCCTCCCCAAAGCCCAAGGGCATAGCTGTATATTCTAGTTGTAAGTCCTTCTAGTTCCTCTGTGTGAGCAGCCACCACAGCATGGCTACTGACAGACAGGCGGTGTGGTTCTGTGCCCTGGAACTCATGTGGGCCACCAAAGCAGAGTGTGCTGAACTTTAACCACTAGGCAACCAGGGCTGGCTCTGCCCTAGACTTTTGATAATAGACAAAATGACTCCAAAAACAGCTCTAAAAGGATCTTTACAGAATGCAAATAAAAATCTTTAGTAGGAGATAGTGGCCATCTGAAAAAGTAACCTTAACTTAGTTCATCTGCCAGAAATGCAATTTGGATCCGAGTATTCTTTTGAGTTTTGTATTACTGTACTTGAGACATAGCTAAAGTTTTAAAATAAAAGCTATGAGAGCTCTGTCTGTCTGTTATGTATGTCTATGTAAGTGTGTTATAGAGATGTGATATTTTTCTACCTCTGGACGGTATTGCTAGAATTGATTTATAAAAAGCTCTATTTAATTGGCCTGAAATTAAGTGCTTATAAATTATTTTTAAATCTCAGAAATATAATAGAAATTAACAAATACTTTTCATGTTTACATGATATAGGATAAATCTTTAGTAAATAAAAGTTACCTAGCTTAAGGTTGTTGGTGTAAATAAAAGACAAGCTTGTCTTCAGAGTTGTTAGTATTGGGTGTAATGCAAATGTGCAACTTTTTTCTCTGCCTGGGTTTACTAGTCAGGTAGGCTCATGCTGTCTCTATTTCAGAATTTGTCACAAGAAAATCACTTAAGATGATGGTTGGCTATTTAATATATAATCCAAACATGACTATTTTTTTGAGGAAGATTAGCCTTGAGCTAACATCTGCCACAAATCCTCCTCTTTTTTGCTGAGGAAGATTGGCCCTGAGGTGCCATCTTTGCCCATCTCCCTCTACGTTATATGTGGGATGCCTGCCACAGCATGGCTTGACAAGTGGTGCATAGGCTAGCGAACCCTGGGCTGCCAAAGCAGAATGTGTGAACCTAATTGCTGTGGCACCAGGCTGGCCCCCTCAAGCATGATTTTAAAAGCAAGTAATTGAAATACATGTAAATAAGATCGAAGTTTATACTAAATTAATGGATAGTCATTGAATACCAAAATTATTTTCCAAACAAGATAAAATACTAAAACATTAGTTACTGAACATAGGCTTATCTACTTTTGGCTTCCTATTGCAGAGAAACTAAAGATAAATTTGGGTCTGTTAGTAGCCATGTCTTGTGCCACACTGAAAAACTGTATTATTCAAAAGGGCATATGCTCCTAGAAAATAGGAAATGTATTTATAAATCTGCCAGTCCACAATTGCTTACTTCTTAGTTTTCACTAGGAATTAGGAATTCTAAAAGTTAAGAATTCTAATATATGAAACTACAGATAGTAGAAATAAAAAGGGAAATATCTCCACAGGCAAGGAAAGTAGGATGTGTGTTTTGACAAAAAAAGGTATGAGGAATGGAAATGCATTTTGTTAAGGGAAAAGAAAATAACTTTGTCCTAAAGAGAGTCTGGTTATTTTGTAATGGGACAGAGGAAAACACAGGACAACATCTGAATGTAAAAAAGAAAGTCTTGGAAGGTTTATGGAAAGAATCTCAGGAAAAGAATTTTCTAAGCAGTCAAGATTGGCTAAGATTGGAATGAATGAATTTTAATATCAAAATAAGCTGATACAAAGTTCAAAATTGGCTTTTTTTTCTGTTAAAAGGACAAAGTTTTCTCGTGCTAATGGTCTACTGGTGAAACAGATCATGAAAGCTTCTTTACCCTTCAGTAATATGCCTAGAAAACAGATTTTTTTGTGTTTTATGAAAATAATTTCCTGTGTGTGTTTTTTTAAAAATCAAGTATTTAAGTACTTAGGAAAACTGAGTCTTCTTAGTAATGAGCGAGTTGTTAACTTTTGCTTACAACTGTGTAACCTTTTGTATTTGCCTTTGAAACCTCTTATTGCTACTTTGGTCAAATAGATACTTAAGTATTATTTTGTAATGATCTGCAATCTTATTTGCTCAAGTGTCCAAGCCTTTTGATATTTTTTACAAGCTTTCCCAAATAGTTAAATTCTAAATGTCTTTTTGACCTGGATGTAACTTTGAGATTTTCCAGAGGGCACTTGCAGGCATCTCAAAAAATTTGTTCCCTCTCCTTATGAAAAGAGAGATATTAAACTAATTAGTCTTATTTGTTATGTCAAATTACATGAGAAGCATGGTCGAATAAGTGATAATAAGCCTTCTTAGGTTATATTGTATGGGTGACTATTACTAAAAAGTCCTCTAGAAATTGTCTAAAATCCCTAAACATCTGATATGTGCAAATATAATGCTACTACCTATAATTCTAGTTACTATCTAAAATGTATGTCATAAAAACATCCAAATTTCCTTGTCACTTGCATTTACCCATTACCATTTTAAAAAGTCTTTTGTCAGTTAAAGACAGTTACTGTTTTACTCTGATGCTTTTACAAATTTGTTTCATTTTCAAAGCGATTCATGGAAAAGACTTTTTTTAAAAAAGACTGGCCCTGAGCTAACATCTGTTGCCAATCTTTTCTTCTTTTTCTCCTTCTTCTTCTTCTTCCCAAAGCCCCCTAGTACGCAGTTGTATATTCCAGTTGTAGATCCTTCTAGTTGTGGCATGTGGGATGATACCTCAGCATGGCCTGACGAGTGGTGCTATGTCCATGCCCAGGATCCAAACTGGCAAAACGCTGGTCCGCTGAAGCAGAGTGAGTGAACTTAACCACTCAGCCATGGGGCTGGCCCCTCATGGAAAAGACTTTGACAAGTACTCTGGAATACAGGTTTTGATAACTTTAAGATCATAACACTGAATTGGGTGGGAGTTTCTGGAACTCCAATGGAGGACTGATTGCTTTAATATTTTGTTTTTCCAACGTGAAGAACCCCTTTTTCTCCTCTCCTTTAAGTTATCTATATCTTACAGCAATTTGGTAAAGTGTATCTTTGCAACAAGGGTTGAAACATTTATCTTTTTCTCTCTACCTGATCCCTCCAGAATTCTGAAACTTAAGTATTCTTTTCATGACAATATATATATTTGCATAAATGCAATGAGAGTACATTCTCCTTATAAAAGGACACAACTGGAAATATTGGTTATACTACCCAGGTTTGACTAGAATGTTACATTTGAGAAAGATGTACATAGACTCAGATATGACCAGACAGCTTTAAGGAACTGCTTGGAAAAATTGGCCTAGTACCTTGCTTATAAGGTTTCAGCAAAGCAATCTTAAAAAAGGAGCTTGTATGGTCAGTTACTATTTTTGCAACATTTATATAAATAAGTAGACCAAGTTTAATATAAACAAATTAGTTTTACTATGATTATCTTTAACAAAAATGGGAGTACCTGAGGAAACAGAAATAATGTTTGCACCTTTGTAGATATTAAATTCTAGTCCTACTAATTGTCTTTAAGGTTTTGTTACATGCTGATAAGCTGGACTGGATCCTAAATTCTTCTAGTTTTCTTAAAGGTCTGGCTACAATTCTCTAAACTGATGTTTCCAATTTCATTGCCCTTGAAATCTCCTTGGAAGGGACTATACTGAGCCCTCCTCACTACCAAGATGGCAGTCAAACTTCAGGGACTTTAGCCTTGGGTACACATTTCACAGCTAAAGAAGGCTCTACCTGACCTCTAGACCTATACAAGTTGACCATACAAATCAAGTTGGCTAGGAAGAGAAGCAGCTAATATCTGAGGCAGACAGCTTTCCTAAGATGATGAGACCAGGCCTGTATACCCTCTTCCCACTGCTGTTTCTTTATTTTCTCCTTCTCTTTCCTGGAAGGACAATGCTCTTGTCCACATTTTCCAATCCCTTTTAAAAGAGGGAAACCTCTCTGATTTCTGCATTTGCCATCAGAAACCTTGGTCTGTCTAAGACAGTAATGACCCTTTAGTTCACCCTATAAGTGATTTCACTAGAATTCCAGATGCTGTTGTTTGTCTAAATTGCTCTGTTGGCCCATTTTACCCAATCAGAGTGCTAAGCCTGCCTAAACTCATTCCTTGCTTTAATTTAACTCAGCCTTGGGATGAGAAACCAAGAACTTTTGAATATTTGTATGAAAAATTTTGTGGAATTATCAATGTAATTTGAATATAATGTAAGTTGAATTGTTTGTATATTTCTTAACATGTCCATGTATTTAGGTAACCTCTTGCTGTGGAAAAAGATAGCAGCTGAGCCTTGGTTATATAATGCTAACACCTTTATGCCAATGAATGAGTCTATAAATGATATCACTTATGCAGGAGCCTTATATACAACACTGGTTCTGTCTTCATCTGTGGAGGTTTGAGTAACAGCCTTCATGCTTGGGCAACTCATTGCTTTGATAGCTGGAGAATACAAGGACAGTGTGCCCTTGCTGTATTTACTGTCCTGTTCTCTCTGCATAACCAAACAAAGACTTCTCATTGGACTCTCCCATTGAATCTCCATAGTCACTTTAAACGAGAACTTCCAGGAGGCATGTGTGATTCTGGTTTTCCTCTGTGGGGAGAGCTTTCTTCTCATGGATTGGAGTGAGTGCTAGTGAACCCCAATGGTCAGGAATTTCTCCCTGACCCTAGAAGAGATGGCTTCCTCCACAGCCAAAAGAGTTTCAGCTCAGCAGTGGTTAACTCATTGGCCTTAACTCATTGGCCAGGGTAGTTTTGGATAATCGTGTAGTCCTGAGCAAGGAGGTGTCTATGCAATGGTGAACAAATCCTGTGTCACATAGATAAATGCCTCTGGGAAAGTAGAAACCCAATCATATAAGATTAGAGAGAAGCACATGGGCTACAACAAATTCACTTAACAATCCACTGTCTTTTGATGTGGTCAGCTGGTTACCTCTAGGTCTGGGCTCCTGGTTTAGAACCATCTTGCAAACTGGGTTTATAGTATTGCTCTTAATCTTACTCTGTATACTTATTGTAAAGTTCTGTGCCTATTGCCTATTGAACCTATGTAAAACTGACCTGACCAATAAGGTGATGCTGCCTCAGCATTTTTAGGTGATCTCCAACACCTATGACCTTGGAGAAATATAGTCTTTAGATGGGAAATGCCTGAGACCCTCCCTCCAACCCTCCTTGTTACTCAAAAGCGGCCTAAATGGTTTCCAATAACAATGCACTCTCCCTCCAATGTAGGATACAACAACCAGGAAAGGTTCTTCCTGGCATTGAGGTGCAAGACCACTCTGTAATGGAAGCTATTAAAATACCTGCTAAGAATACAAATGTCCAGGCCTTACCCCAGACCTATCAAATGAGGATCTCTGGGGGTAAGTCTCAGAATGTATACTTTTAATAAATTATCCATGACTCTTTAAACAGTTTGAAGATTAAAGAACCACAACTCTATATATTGACCAGCAACTAAAGACATGGCAGTACTGGACAGTACGGGAAAGTAGAGAAGTAAATGTGCCAATCACCTTTCCTATTTGTGGCACAGCATCCTGTTTGTGGCCTAAATAAGTTAGTCTAAGAAAGAAGACAAGCACCACCAGATGCTAACAGTGACAGTAAAGCACTGAAAGATTACTCAAAATATTGCTGGGGAACGATCTGTGGGGCTGTGTACTGGGGCTCCATGAAGTTCTGATAAAGAGCTCAGCTGCATCCTTGGCTTTTTATCCTAACTGGAGATTAACGAAGAAGTCTGAGTGCTGAGTCAGAACCTGAAGAATAGTTATTGCTCATCAGAGACAACACAACCTAATTAGCTGTAACTTTTAGTTATTTGGAATGCTTAAAACAGATTCTAGTCTTCCAGTGAATGGCTACAGATCTTTGCTGGACACAGCTGGAAAATCCTGGAGGGAACAGTATGTAGGCACTAGGTTACTTTTCTGGTGGACATAAACAGAAGGGGCTAGAAAATGTACACCTTGATAGCCCAAGGGAAGTAAAGGTTCTTTGCTGTTTATTAGAAGTACTGAAGCCCTTGTGAGGCCCCTGCTTTCTGAACAGGTACCAAGAACCACAAAATTCTACCAGAGTTTTAAGAAGGTACCAGAAGATTCACAATTTATATAACAGCCCAGCTGAATAAGTGAAAACAGACCGCACATCTTTGGGCCTTACCCTTACCCTTATTCCTTCCAAATGGATTAAGGTAAGAGTCATAACAAGCTTGTTTTAATGGAATTTACTTCTTTATCAAGGGAAGGGAGGAAGGGAACTAACACACTGCTTACTATGTCAGGCACTCTGCTATTTGCTTTGGCTATCTTGAATAATCTTCACAATAACCTTGCAAGAGAGCTTAATTAACTCCACTTTACAGATGAGGAAATTAAGCCTCAGAAAGATGAAATAACTTCCTTAGTGCCCCACAGTCTGAGTTTGAACCAGGACAGTCTAATTCCACAAGCCACTTTACTAGGTGAGGTAGGTTCTACTCACTCCATTTTCTCACCCCTACTTTTCCACTACACCACATGTTCTCCCAATATCCTATCTTCTGCTTGGCACTTACTTACTTTCTTCACCTTTGAATAATTTGCGTGAACTTTGGACCAGGAGCTTTATCCCACCCTACACCAGAAGTTTCTTGGAGAACATTCTTTTGCTGAACATTAATAAAACCTTCTCCTCTACTCTTTTCCAGTTCTCCCCCTCACTCTTTCTCAATATTTTTTATTCTCAGTTATCTTCAATGAATCTCCTTCTCAGCTAACACCTTAAATGTTAGGATTACTCAGGGTTCCATCCTTAATCCTATTTTTCATACTATATATACATATATAGTATGTGTGTATATATATATATATATTTATTTATTTATTTATTTATTTATTTATTTTGGTGAGGAAGATTGGCCCCGAGATAACATCTGTTGCCAATCTTCCTCTTTTTTGCTTGAGGAAGATTGTCTCTGAGCTAACATCTGTGCCAATCTTCCTTTATTTTGTATGTTGGATGCTACCACAGTATGGCTTGATGAGCAGTGTGTAGGTCCATGCCCAGGATCTGAACCCACAAACCCTGGGCTGCAGTGGAGCATGAGAACTTAACTAGTATGCCACTGGGCTAGCCCCCTATATATTTTTTTCCTGAACAACCTCTTGTACTTTCATGACTTCAAGTGACATTGATGATTCCATGACCTCTACTTTCAGAGACAATTTTCCACAGTCTAAAACTATTTCCCGTTTCTTATTGACCAATATCATCTGTGTAATACACACAAAAATAAACTCATCATTTCCTAACATCCCAACTAGTTCTGATTTCTATAGTCCTATTCATGTAATCCACAAAGTTATTCAAGCCAGAACCCTTAATTGTACTCAAATCCTCTCCCAGGCTCACCCCAGCATCCAAGTATTCATGAAATCCCCATTTCTAGATATCTCTTTAATCTGTCACATCTGGTCCATCCGTATATTCTACTGCCCAAGCTAAAAAACTTACCTTTCTTTACTTGGACTACAAAAGCATCCTAACTGGTTTCTCTGCCTTGAGTCTCATCCACCCCCAGGGAATCCTTTCTTCACGAGTGGAAAAAAAGGCCTTTAAACTCCATGTAAAGTACTTCAATAGCTTCCTATCACACATAAAAAAGGTTCTTACTCCCTAACATGGATACAAAATCCTTTATTATCTAGTCCCTGCATATATTTTCAGCCTCATCTCCCATCACTTCTCTTACTAATTCCAGACATACTAAAAGAACTGCAAACCAAGGGCATCTTCAAATATATTGATCCAGAGAGACTTTATCACTTGAAAATTTGAAAATGTACATATCTCATAATCTAAAAATTGCACTCAAAGTGTATGTACACTAGAGCAGTGGTTCTCAAACTTTGTGTATCTGAATTACCTGGAGAGTTAATAAAGAACACAGAGGTGGCAAGCTGCTTAAAGGACAGGGCCTGCCCTTTGTATTTTTATGAAGTTCCCTAGGTGATTCCATTGCCTATCAAACTATCAAAGTTTGAAGACCAGCAAGGGCCAGCAAACTACTACAGCCTCAAGACCAAATCCAGCTGTGCCCTGTTTTTGTAAACCCAGATTTGTTTGAATACAGCGTATTCATTTAGGTGTTGTCTGTGGCTCCTTTTGCACTACAGCAGCAGAGGTGAGTAGCTGCAACAGAGATGGTATAGCGCGTAAAGCTGAAAATATTTACTACCTAGCCCTCTACAGAAAAGTTAGCCAACCCCAGAGGAACACTTTGTACCAGAAGACATGTACAAGGATGTTCCCTGTAGCAATGCCTGTCACAGTGAGATTTTGAAAAATCCTTGACATACACAAACAGGGGAATAAATAAATAAATTAGTAATATACATATAATGGAATACTATATAACAGATAAAATTTATTAGATCTTTATATATCAACATGGATAGAATAAAAAAACAAATAGAACAATATGTTCAGTATGATATCTTTATATGCATTTTTAGACACAATATAAGCAGATAGGTATTTAAAAAGAAACTGGAATGACATACACCAAATCCATGATAGTCTCTCTATAAAAGAGGAAGCAAATGGAAGGAGACAGGGAGAGGAACAAAAGGGACCTTAACTCTACCTACAAATTGTTTTCATTAAAACATTGAAGTCAAGGGGCCAGCCCAGTGGCACAGTGGTTAGGTGCACACATACTGCTTCGGCGGCCAGGGGTTTGCCAGTTCAGATCCCGGGTGCGGACATGGCACCACTTGGCAGGCCATGCTGTGGTAGGCATCCCACATATAAAGTGGAGGAAGATGGGCATGGATGTTACCTCAGGGTTAATCTTCCTCAAAAAAAAAAAAAGAAAAACAAAAAAACATTGAAGTCAAAAAGTGACAAAAATCTGAAGATTTGCTAATACTGCCATATTATCCTCTGTGGGGTTTCTTTTATTCAAAATTAAAACCAGAAATAACATAAAATATTCAAGTATAGGGAAAAGCAATTGAACATTAATAATCCAATGGAATGGAATATAATGTAGCCCTTAAACATATACAGAAAGGAAACATAAGAAATAATTGATTGAATTGTCCAGGATTAGTGCAGGATACAAAACTGTCCAGGAATTAAGGTTACGATTATACATTTTTTAAAGTGCAGAGGATTTCTGGGAAGATGGAGACGTAGGAGGACTCTGAACTCACCTCCTCCCATGGACACAACAAATTTACAAATACCCTTGGAACAGCTACCCCTGAGGGAGAACCAGAAACTGGATAAAGAGCACTCCAACAACAAGGGACAGTACTGACTGAGATGGAAGAGGCAGAAATACCTTTCTGGAGAGGAAAAAGCCACAATTTAGTGCCGCATGGCTGGGAGAAATCTTAAGTGTGAAACTATTCCTAGAGGAGTGGAGCATCTGAGCAGGCGAGTTTTGCCATAATAAGCAGATTTTGAACTCAGCACAACTGAGACGATTGTCATAATATCTGCTTGGTTGGCTATTAAAAATGGGGGGAGGGGCCAGCCCAGTAGCATAGTGGTTAAGTTCATGCACTCCCACTTTGGTGGCCCAGGGTTTGCCAGTTCAAATCCTGGGCACAGATCTACACACTGCTCATCAAGCCATGCTGTGGCAGCATCCCAAAAAGAAGAATGAGAAGGACACACAACTAGGATGTACAACTATGTACTGTGGCTTTGGTGAGGAAAAAAAGGAAGATTGGCAACTGATGTTAGCTCAGGGCCAATCTTCCTCACCAAAAAGTATACCTTAAAAAAAACCAAAGGGTATACTCCCAGAAAAGCTATAGAACATAAGAGAAAGAAAAGCCTGCTCTTAAAGGGCCCACACACAAATTCACCCATTTAGAAAGCAATGCAATATGGTCAGAAAGACAGGTGCACAGTCTTTTGGTGAAAGAGACTCACTTGAAAGGCTCTGGACTCATCTCAGGGAGGCAGGAGGTGGCTGGACCACCCCCACAGGGACTGAGACAATGGTGGCAGCCATTATTGAGACTTTGTACAGGCATGCTGACACAGATGCTGGCAGACACCATTGGAGTTCTTCCCAGGGGTGTGCCACACCGATTAGAGCACTGACTTAATCCAGTTCAGCCACAGCATGCAGCCTGCCCTAGGGACTGGCCTCAACCACCAACAAGCCATTGGGCAACTTGGGGGTCTACATAGGCAGGGCCTCATAAGGCATTTCTTATGTAAGGTCACTTCTCCAAAATCAGGAAATGGAGCTGATCTACCTAATACAAAGATATAAGCACAGAGAAAGAGGCAAAATGAGGAGAAAAAGGAATATGTTCCAAATAAGGAAACAGGACACATCCTTAGTAAAAGAACTAAATGAAACAGAGATAAACAATCTACCTGATAAAGAGTACAAACTAATAGTGATAAGGATGCTCACTGATCTTGGGAGAAGAATAGATGAACACAGTGAGAACTTCAACAAAGGACTGGAAAATATAAAAAAGAACCAATCAGGACTGAAGAATTTAATAAGGGAAATGAAAAATTCACTAGAGGGACTCAATAGCAGAGTCAATGATACAGATGAACAGATTAGTGATTTGAATAAAAGACTAGAGGAAATTACCCAAGCTGAACAGAAAAAAGAAAGGCAAATTAAAAAGAACAAAGACAGGCTAAGGAACCTCTGGGACAACATAAAGTGTACTACCATCCATATTATAGGTGTCCCAGAAGGAGAAGGGAGAGACAAACAGGCAGAGAATAGAATTACCATATGATCCAGCTCTTCCACTGCTGGGTATTTATCCAAAGAACATGAAAACATGAATGCATAAAGATATATGAATCCCTATGTTCATTGCGGCATTATTCACAACAGCCAAGACTTGGAAACAAACCAAGTGCCCATCAAAGGATGAATGGATAAAGAAGACGTGGTATATATACACAATGGAATACTCCTCAGCTATAAAAAAAAGATGAAATCTTGCCATTTACAACACCATGGATGGACCTTGAGGGTATTATGGTAAGCGAAATAAGTAGACAGAGAAAGTCAAATACTATATGTTTTCACTCATAGATAGAAGATAAAAATAACAACAACAACAAACAAGCACATAGATACAGAAACTAGATTGGCGATTACCAGAGGGGAAGAGGGAAGGAAGACTGAGCACATGTGTGTGGTGATGATGGTAATTAGTCTTCGGGTGGTGAAAATGATGTAATCTACACAGAAATAGAAATATAATGATGTGCACCTGAAATTTATATAACGTTATAAACCAATGTTACCTCAATAAAAAAAATAAAAACAAAACCAAAATGAAGTGTACTCATTTTTTTGGCTACTTTATTAAATGACCTGTTCTTTTTTTTTTTTTTTTTTTTTGAGGAAGATTAGCCCTGAGCTAACATCTGCCACCAATCCTCCTCTTTTTGCTGAGGAAGACTGGCCTTGAGCTAACATCCGTGCCCATCTTCCACCACTTTATATGTGGGACACCTACCACAGCATGGCTTGCCAAGTAGTCCCATGTCCACACCCAGGATCTGAACCAGCGAAACCGGGCCACCGAAGCAGAATGTGCGAACCTAACCGCTGTGCCACCAGGCCAGCCCCTGACCTGTTCTTTTTAATCAACATATATGCATACAAAAAATTACTAAAAAAAGAAGTCAGTGATATGTTTGACTTAATATTATTTTTCTGTCTTTTATTTTCCAAATAATATTAAATGAATACATATTACTTAAAAATAAAATGGCATTGATTTTAAACGACCTTATGGCAGATAGAGCTAATTGCATCCCCAAACTCCAGTCTCCCCTTCTTCCTACTGTGCTCAGCAAAACTCTACATTTCCCCGCCTTTCTTGCAAATACGGGGGGCCATCTGATGCAGGTCTAACCAATCAGATGTAAAGGGAGATTGCTGGGTGCAGCATGTTGAAAGCTCTTGGAAAGAAAGCCTTCAGCTTTGCCCTTCTCCCTTCACAGACTTCTTTCTTTGAATGAGAATATGAAGCTGGTGAGAAGGTGAAGCAGGCATCTTGTGAGCATGGAGACAAAACCCATCATCAGAGGATGGCAGAGCGGAAAGTCAGGAGGAGCCTGGATTTCTGAAGGCAATATAGAGCCCCTGCACCAACCCTGGACTGCAGACCTCTAACACTTTCTGTCACAGGAAAGAAAACAATACTGTACTTGTGTAAGCCTTCCTCTTACATGCAGCCAAAGGTGACCGTTAACTGTTGGTTTCATCTTGCTAAAATTAAATTTTAACAAATTATACCACTGAAAGGCACTCTAAAGATTATCTAACCATATCACCTTCAGTTGAGAAAAGGAAACTTCAAAAAGGTCAAAGGCTTGAAGCTGGTCTGAATCAGAACAAGGACTAGAACCTCATTCCCACTTAAGTGAATATTTTTTTCTAAAATATTAAAATCAAGTCCACTTTAGGGATCCAGATTGAAAACAACTTAACATTTCATATTGTTTTTCAAATGACAACATTTTAAAAAATAACACATACATTGTTTAAAAACTAGTGTTCATCCTTTTTGTTGCCCACAAGCAAACCTGCAATTTGAAGTTACTCAAAATTAGTATTCAAACTATCTGACATCAATTGCTTAAGTATGTCTTTACAGGTTCCTCCCAAAGACTAAACAATCTACAACAAAGATAAGGAATCAGTAAATTTACAAATAGTGTTTGAATTTATACTCTATCCCACAAAAACAACTAATTTAAGCCCTAGAAAAGCAAGTGTTTGCATTACACAAAGCGTACATGTCTGAATTTCATGAATATTGTTTTTATACAAAGCATGAGAGACTATCTCTTTTGTCCTCAGATGAGAGAGGTTTCTTGACTGGCAGCTTCCATCACCAAGTCCCTTTCTGGAATCCTCACCCCTGCTGTTCAGGAAAACACTCCTGGATTCCACTGTGCAAGAAAACTCAAATGCTCATGCAGGGTGTCTGCCCAGAGAGGACCAGGCCCTTAAGAGCCTGAACTTTCATTATCTTTCCTTTCTTCTTGGTATGTGGCCTCACTCTGAGTTCTTCTAACATTTCTTTAATCCTTTATTGAAGAGAAATTTAATTCTCTGCCTCCAGATCTAAACCTCTTAGAGAACCACATTTTACTTAAAAATAACACAAATTCATCAAAAGAAATAAACGTATTTTTGCCCAACATGAATATGTTACAGAGCCTGAGGTGACAGCTAGAAAACTAACTAAATGCTTCTTACATCTGCTATAAAGTATTTTGCCATGCCACACCAGCACTGTTGCCACCCTCCATGAGGCCAGTGACACCCAGTTTCTTCAGCTAGGACTGGGGGTGGGTTATCAAGAAGAAGGTAGCCAGAATATTTTATATTCTGTAGGTACTATTTTATATTCTACAGGTAGTATTAAAATTCTACCTACAGTTAAGAAACACTAAGCTTAAAATGGCCCTTGCAGCAATTTCTAAATACCACAAGATGGGGATATGACTCCATGGCAGAGGCGAAAAAAACCCACACTACAATTTTTCAATTAAAAAACAAAACAAAACAAATGTTATTTTCCTGACTTTCCAAGACATAGAAATAAAGGTGTTTCTGGGTTGAAAATAGAAAAAGAGAGGTGCGCAAAAACGGTTATTTCTCTCCCTGACTCATTATTAACAAAAATACAAGATCTTTCTATACCTTTCACTAAAGATCTGCAGTTACTCAAAGAGCAATCTCCATAAACACTCTGGTGGATACAGCAGTCAGCTTAGTGCTCTATGTGCAGCTATTAGAAAACCTTTCTAATAAGCAGGATAGAAGGACTGTTGGCACAGCATGGTGTAGTCAAATGGGAAAAGGTTGTTTTAGAGGGACAGAATCTGGCTGCACTCTTCCAGATGGTGAGATTCTGAGCAAATCACTTAATCTCTTTAAGTTTATTGTCACATGTATTAAAGAGAATAATATTAAATTTTATCTCACAGGGTTGCTGGAAGCTGAGATAATGAACATGAAATTAATTTGCATACTATATACATTTCATTAAGGACAAGTTATTATTATTATTAGTGTAATGTTAAGTCCTGCCAACTTAACTGAGTATTGAATTTTCATTTTCATATAAAGTACCTTTGATTTTTTACATCATTTCTACGTTTTTTGTGAGTATTCTTGAAATAAAAATTTAGCAAGAGTTCTGAGGAAAAGGCTATTTCTAAGCATGTTTTGGGCCCAGTATAAGTAATGCTTTGGGTGTTCTCTACATTTTAAAAGAGAAATATTTGAATGAATGCAAAACAAATGAATGTGCTTTGTAAAGTATCAAATATATAAGTTTAAGTAATTTCTCAGGGATTAAAATGAACTCTCAAAGGGGGAAAGATGTCACTAGGACAACCAAAGAAAAAGTACATGGAGTAGCTCAATGAGGATTCACATTATGAGGTAAATTTATGGGTTCTCTGTTGCTGGATTTTATATACGCTATATGACTGTGTGTGTATAGGAATGTATGTGTGTGCATATACGTATATGCATGTGTATGTATTCCAAAGGAACTGGAATGGAAATGTTTTTAGATAGGTATAAGATATGTATTTGTGTGTTAAACAGGCTCTTTTAGGTGACAAGGAATAGACACACTCTATTTCCACCCAGCCGACTATTAGGATTCGTTTTCTTCCACTTTGTATCTGTGACAGGATCCCTGCCCAGCTTTACAAGGGGGAGATTAAGCTGAAGGCCTTGCTACAGGATTCATCACAGCCTAGGAACAGCTCCACTCAACAAATATTTTATCTGGACCTCGCCACAGTCTTTAAATTTTCGTTTGGAATCTGTCTGGGGAAAAAATGTACATAGTTTCCTTCAATTATTCTTTTTGTTTAACCATCTTTTACTCACCACTGGCATTCGTTCATACACACGAATAGAAGATAGTCTATCTACAATAAAACAAACATGAGCAGTTGATATTTTATCAGTTTTAACTCAACTTATAAAACATATACATAGTTGCTTCTGTACCTGCAGGGTTTCCGCGGATTTTCTCCATTTTCTCTTTGAGAGAAACAATTTGTTTTTCTAGCTGATCATTCAGTTCAAGTTGTGTCTCATAACGGGTCTTCCACTCACCACCTGAGTTCAGAAGGGGGAAAATCAAGATCACCTTCCCACCTCTCATAGTCATTAAAATAACATGAATCAGCTCAATCTTACTCTGTTAGTGTACTTGATTTTATTAGCAATACAGAGGAACTACGATGGACTGATTTTTTTTTTTTTAAAGATTTTTTATTTTTTCCTTTTTCTCCCCAAAGCCCCCCCGGTACATAGCTGTGTATTCTTCGTTGTGGGTTCTTCTAGTTGTGGCATGTGGGACGCTGCCTCAGCGTGGTCTGATGAGCAGTGCCATGTCCGCGCCCAGGATTCGAACTAACGCAACACTGGGCTGCCTGCAGCGGAGCGCACGAACTTAACCACTCGGCCACGGGGCCAGCCCCACGATGGACTGATTTTTAAGTGTGTGTTTCTATGCTTGATAGGCTCTTTCAGAGCACAGAGACTAGACTCACCATCAGATTACCACACAGCCAGACCTCACTCACTCCTCTGATGCCTGGATTTCCTTACTCCCTTTAAATTCCTCATTGTATTTTTATAAGGAATTCTACTAGAGGGAATATCAGGAACATGTTTCTTTCCTTGGAACTTGAAATATCCGTATATAACAGCCTAAACAGTACTAGCCTCCCATCCAATGTCATTCATTTTTTTTTTCCTTTGCAGAAGAATTCTGAAGTCTGTTTAAATAACTACCACTTACGTGTTTGTTATGTGTAATGCACACAATGTTTTACATATATTAGCTAATTTAATACTCATTTTAAAAAACTTAATTACCTATTTTACAGATAAGGAAATCAAGGCTCAGAGGTGTCAAATAACATTCTTAAGATGATAGAACTAGTAAGTGGGGGAACTGGGTTTCAACCCAGTTTTATCTAACTGGAAAGTGAATCCTCTCACCACTGTGCTATGGTAACACGGTTTACATTTGGGTACTTATTCGGGCGTCTTCTCTTCTCCTGAAGCTGCTTTCTTTCACTAAACCTCTTTGGCTGTTAAGGCCAAAACATTTGTCTTATTGCTCTAGGACAGGAGGAGAATACAGCCTAGAATTAAAATATTTTTTTCAAATTCAAGGTCCAAAGCTAATTTTTTTGAATCTTGAAAGTCACATTTTGTAGAGAGAAAAAAGATGGCTTGTTTCTAAACTTTAAAGATTCTTTAGATATCTGAGGCAACTTCTGCTACATAATGGTTGATGGAGGAGTCTAAGTAGCAAGAGTATTAGCCCACATCACTGCCAACCACCCCAGTCCTGCCACATGTCTCCTTACCCCCCCTCATCTCTAAGCAAAAAACATAGTCTACCAAAGAGAGGGGCAGAAACACCCTCTCACACTGAAGATGGAAGTCATTAATCCAAATGCTTTAGGGAATAAGAAGAAAGGAGAAGCTGTGAGAGACTGAACACTTATCCAAAAGATGCCATTGAGCCCAAATAGAGAGAGTTATCTTTATAACTGGCTAGCTGAAGTCTCTCTTTGTAATCGGACCCCATTCTTCACCACGAGAATGGGGCTTTCAAGCAAGATGAGAAAGGTTACCAAAAAATTAGGAAGGTAATTTATTTTTAGCACCTCTGAGAGTAGTTTATGTTTGACCCTATTTTACTTTAAAATATTATTAATCTAAAGATCGTCAAATATGGATAAGCCTAATATTATACTATGATGTATTAATATTAATGAGTGCAAGGTCTTGGAGGTAATGATATCAAAATTTATGTTTCCCAATGTGGTGAACTGATGCACAACGTATACGCTCAAATGTGTAATTCCTTCAGTGTACACAGATGGCTCAGGATTGTAGAGGACAAAAGAACAAAGAGAAAAGCGTATGGATTGTTGAATTGAAGGAGAAAATTTAAAACAGTGGTGTCTATAAAAACAGGAAGAAAATAGTCTTATGTTGCTGTGGGTGTGCATTCTGGCTTCATGGGCCCTAGGTACTTCTACCTTTGTAGACCCCTTCCTCCATAAAAAAAATATTAAAAATTCTATTTTACTACTGTATTGGTATAAAGACAAATAGAGTCCAGGCTGAATCATATTCATTTTTTTCTTCTGATTTTAAAAGAAATTAAGACATCTCATGGGGGACCAGCCTGTGGCCAAGTGGTTAAGTTCACGTCTTCCACTTGGCAACCCAGGGTTTCAGATCTTGGGCACGGACCTAGCACTGCTCATCAAGCCATGCTGTGGTGGCATCCCACAGGCCACAACTAGAAGGACCCACAACTAAAATATACAACTATGTACTGGGGGTTTTGGGGAGAGGAAGGAAAAGTAAATAATAATAATAATAAAATAAATAAAAATAAAGGCTTTAAAAAAACCACCTCATGGGTCTCTAAAAGTATCATGGGCCCTTCATAATGTGCTTACTGTACCTGATGGATAAAGTCAGCTAGGGTCAGCTGTGAACGCAAGCTTAATTAGTTCCGACAAACTCCTAATAAAGAATACAAACTGATCAGTATAGAGCAAATAATAAACTCTTCCTAAGCTATCTAGGCTATGATTGAGACTGGCATCCAAAGTTAATTTGAAATATCTTTGTTGGACATTTTTAGAAATAGTTCATATCTACATCTAATCTATCCTGCCTGTACTATTACTACATTGTCCAAGTTGACGTGAGAAGGCATTCATTGCTGTTTTGATCTTACTATGAGGAGGGATACACATAAAACAGGAGACTCTACTTCATAAAAATCTTAAGAGACATTAACTAACTGGGCCCAACTGATCAGTTGCTGTTGTTAAACTGATGGAAAAAAACAAGATAGAGCTATTGAACAGTTAAGTCAATATCATTGACTTATTCCAGGTCAGTTATGACTCTATCCATAGTAACATAATGTGTACGTTACTAAAAATTCATTAATTAGCAATTAATTAATTAACATTCAATTGCATAAAAATAAAGACTATATAACTTACCAAAATCTGCAGCCACCAATGATTTATATGGCTAATACCAAATAAATGTGTTGGAATTTCTAATTCCTTAGAAAGCGGATGGAGGCCCACAAAACTGGATATTAATAGGTTTTTTTCACAAAATAACATTGGCTCCCACAAATCAAGTCAACTTCCTAGTTATCAATTGTTTTCTTTTTCTAAAAGTGACCACACTCAGTTTTACTTTCGCTATGACACTTTGTTCTATGATAACCCAAAAGTACTGAAAATTCTAAAGTTTGTAATTTTCGCATCATTCTTCATCTGTCTTTAAAATGCAATAATGCTTAAAGTATGTTTTCAACTAGAAGTAAGGCTGGCAGTTTAAAAGGCTTTAGTGAGTTTCTGGAATAGTCTTGATACTAAGGGAAGTTCAGAGCCATCTGAAACCAGCCCAAATAAGACGTGTCTTTGAGACAGCCAGAATAAACTGACACCAAAAAAGATGACCCCTGACCTTCAGCCCTATAGCTGACCTATCAAGGCCTAAGACACACTGATAATAAGTCATTATTTAAAATACAGATTATGAGGATAAAAATTTAGCAGAAACACTTGTGTCTCTTGTGGGAAAAACTCTCTGAGTAATAACTCCAGGAAACCATTTCTTCTATAGTAACTCTAAAAACAAACAAAAACTCAAGCACTGTACTCTTTTAAAGGAAAAATCAAATTGCTTTGTAATCTCAAAGAAGGAGCTCGGCTAGGATCAGAACAAGGAAAAACAAAAATCAAACCAAAAATCCAAAAATTGAAAAATTCTAGAAGTTTGATTCATGGTCAATCTTATGAATTGACCTTGGAAGGGGAAGTTTACAAAGCAAGAGAAAATTAGGTGGAGTCCTATCTTTTAGATATGGATTTTTTTGTTTTTTTTTTGCCAAAGAGAGAGCATAGTAACAAAAACAAAACAAATAAACAAAGCCCCACTGAACAACAATGCCAAATAATAGTGTTAAAAAGAACAGTTGAATGGTTGAAACTTGATCCTACATGGACTTTAATAACTCAGTCATGTTTAATTGTTATTCGCTATATTTATAATGATCACAGTGATGAAGTTATGTTAATTTGAAAAGACTTTCCAAAATAAGAAAATGTTAACAAGGAAAGGAAAAAGCCTAATATGTGGCACTAGACTAGGCAACAGGGATACAAAAACACCAGACACAGTCCCTGGTGTCAATCAGCAGTAAGACAAGGGGCAGGGAAAGACATGAAGCCAGAACATTTGAGAAAAATTTTGGTTAAGTGGATGCTATGGAATACACAGAAGGACAGCCAATCTGGAAGGTGGCAGAACGGAATGAGAGATGGGAAGAGGAAGATTGAAGAGGGTCAGGAAATGGCACCTGTGTGATTGGGGGAAATGACACATGCTCCAAGATAGAGAAGGTGAGAAAGTATATTCAAGCAGCGAGAACAGGGTGAACAAAAATGTCAATGTGTCAAAAAAGGAGGTGATACAATGGTACCAAGAGTATCTCTTGTGGGTAAATTTGCCCCCCACCAAATTTTCAGAAGACTTAATGAGGAAAAAAATCCCCTAAAGTAGGCCTAGTGGGTTTGAGTCATGTCTCCACCACTTACTAGCTTATTTGTGATCTTGAGTAAGTTACCTTTTCTGTGCCTCGATTTCTCATCTGAGAAATAAGGATAATTAAAGTTCCTACTTTATAGGCTATTGGGATGATTAATTAAAACATGTAAAATGCTTAGAATAGTGCAGGACATACAGAAAATGCTATAAAAGTTAGTTGTCATGATCATTTTCATCATCATCATGATCATCATAAATTTACTGTGAAATTGTTTTTAAAAATGGTAGCAGCAGTTAGGTTTGCACATTCTGCTTTGGTGGCCCAGGGTTCACCGGTTTGGATGCCGGGTGAGGGCCTACACACCACTTGTCAAGCCATGCTGTGGTAGGCATCCCACATATAAAGTAGAGGAAGATGGGCACAGATGTTAGGTCAGGGCCAGTCTTCCTCAGCAAAAAAGAGGAGGATTGGTGGCAGATGTTAGCTCAGGGCTAATCTTCCTCAAAAAATAAAAAATGGTAGCACTGCATTGCTACCAGTAATGTATAAAATTTCTAGTTCACTTTTTTAAAAAAGTCTCTATTTCTTTAATAGCCAACAAAATCGTATCTGTTTCAATTCAATTCAAATTACTTTGACTAAAAAAACAAGTTGGATATTTTTCCATGCTCATGAATTGTCTCTATGTCCTACTTACATTTATTTAGTACTGGGAACTCACTGTTTTCTAACTGAATTGCAGAGGACATAGATGTAAAGAAAATATAGACCTTTTATCCACCATGCTGGTTACTAATATCTTTCCTAGATTGCTGTGTGACTTATCATTTGATCTTTTTCTTTTAATCAAAGGGAAGCTATTTTTTTCTGAAGTCACACCTAATATCCTTAGTGATTTCTTTTATTGTTCTTAGACTAAGAAAGGCCTTCCTTATCCATAAACAGATATGTATTCATCTATATTTTTTTGTTTAATTTTTTCATGTTTAACTCTATAATCCATCTGGGAAGTTTTAGAATTAAGTATAGAGTGAGGATCTAAAGGAATTCTTTTCTAAATCTTATATCAATTTTCCAAACAGAATTTATTGAATAATTCATCACTTTTCCTTTAGCTCCTTTAAAAGTTTGTGTGATGACACAAATTCCAATAAAATATTACTCGTAACTGACTTCTTTGTTCCAGTTCTCTGTCCAGAAGCCCTTTTCCAAACCTGAGCAGACAGGCTGAAGTTCTTACTTCTTGGTGGTGAGAAGAGGGGTAGATAGTAGTTAGAAAGTGACAGCTTCATGATTCTTATGGACTGAACGTTTGTGTCCTTCAAAAATTCCTATGTTGAAGCCCTGCCCCCACGTGACTTTATTTGGAGGTAGGGCCTATGAGCAAGTGATAAAGGTTAAATGAGGTGATAGGGTGGGGTCCTAATCCAATAGGGCTGGTGCTCTTATAAGAAGAGGAAGAGAGAGCACAGCTTGCTCTCTCTGCCATGTGAGAACATGAGAAGGTGGCCATCTGCAAGGCAGGAAGTGGGTCCTCCCTAGCAGTCAAATCAGCCAGCACCTTGATCCTGGACTTCTCAGCTCCAGAAACATGAAAAAATAAATTTCTGTCGTTTAAGTCACCCAGCCTATGGTATTTTGTTATGGCAGCCAAAGCAGACTAAAACAATGATCATTTGGTACTTTCCTATTTTAATGTACAGTGCATATTTTGTTTGTAATAATCTATTTCCCACAGTCCCATAAATTAAAATGATTTTCTCCTTTTTTTTTCATAGATAGCTAAAAGACTGAAAAGATTTTTTTTTTTAAATTAACTTAACAATAACCTGGCCTGAGCTTCACAGCATTATAACATAGTTTTATAAACTAGAACCTGTTTCTATTCTATCTGTTATGGGCTGAATTGTGTCCCCTCCCTTCCTCTCTTCCTTCCCCTAAATTCATAGGTTCAAGTCCCAACCCCCAGTACTCAGAATGTGATTAGCGACAGGACCTTTAAAGTGGTAATTCACATAAAATGAGGTCACACGGTTGACCCTAATCCAATATGACTGGTCTCCTTATCAGAAGAAGAGATTAGGATACAAACAGTGCTGTACAGAGGGAAGACCATGTGAAGAGGAGAGAGGCCTCAGAAGAAACCAACCCTGCCTACATCTTGATCTTGGACTTCTAGCCTCCAGAACTGTAAGAAAAGAAGTTCTATGGTTTAACCCACCCTGCCTGTGGTAATTTGTTACGTAAGCTGTAGCAAACTAATACTCTATCTATTCTGTACTATTGATTTGTTTCCAGTTTTAATGATTGTAGCTTTACATTTTGTGGGAGTCCCTCCCTCAAAATTTCTTAGCAGTTATCTTTGTCTATTTCATTCATCCAGTTAACTTTCGAATAACTTATTCAAGAAAAAAAATCTGCGTTTTAAAAAGAATTACATATCAATAAATTAATTTGATGAGAATGAGCATATTTATAATATCCAGTTCTCCCATATCAGAAAGGTATCTGTCCCTTTTCTTTTTAAAATCTTAATACTAAAGATAATAAAAATTTCTACACATTACAAATTTATTTCTCAAACAACCCTACGGGTTATGTATTTTTTTTACCAACTTACAGTTAGGGAAATTGAGACCAAAAGGACTTTAAGCAACTTATTCAAAGTTACATATTTAAGTTTCACAGTTAAGTTTTAAGCCCTGAGGCCATCTGACTCTAAGGCTTATGCTCTTTATACAGGCTAACTTCCAGCATTTTTCTTCTCTCCAGCACAGGTTCTCAGATGCTCAGCGACTTGAGCACAGCCGAAGCTGTTACTTATTCATTAACTCACATAGCATCTCTCCAGGAGAAATTTCCTGACATCTACTATGAATAAGTTTAGCTCGTTAAGTTTATAAGAAGGTTCATAATGACTTTTTTTTTGGTGTTGAGTGTGTCACCCACCAATAAAGATTCTCAGAAGCTCAGCAAAGCACATGTCAAGGCTGCAAACTTTCCCAGTTTCATTTTATTCTAAAGGTTCTCTCCAGTATGAAATCGCTTATGTTGAATAAGGTGAGAATTCAGCATGAACTGCAATTATTCCCTTAGAGTCATAGTCTTCTGTTATCTCTTCAAATAGCTCCTGAATATTTCTTATCAAGGATCTTATCGGATATTTTATGGTTTGGACTGGAATTATGGGTGTGATCATTTAAAAAACCTATTCTCTAACTGGTTATTGGTGGCAAGTGTTTTTTGTTTTTTCTTTTTTAAAGATTTTATTTTTCCTTTTTCTCCCCAAAGCCCCCCAGTACATAGTTGTATATTCTTCGTTGTGGGTCCTTCTAGTTGTGGCATGTGGGATGCTGCCTCAGCGTGGTTTGATGAGCAGTGCCATGTCTGTGCCCAGGATTCGAACCAGTAACACTGGGCCGCCTGCAGCGGAGCGAGCAAACTTAACCACTCGGACACGGGGCTGGCTCCTGTTTTTTGGGGATTTTTACTGAATATTTCTTCCATTACTGTATCCACTCATTTTCTAATTCTTTACTAATATATTAGTTTTTCAATTGATACTCTGGAAAGTTCTGAATATCAAATTATAAAATCTGAAAATTACAATAATTTTATATCTTCATGTCTAATAGCTGTAAGTCTTATTTCTGTTTCTTATTTTATTACTTGACTGGAACTTTCAAAACATTACTACATTTTAATGTTGGCAGCAGACACCTTTTTTCCCATGAATGGGAATGCCTCTGATATTTCATCATAAAGTATTATGCCAGTTTGAGTTAAATAGAAGTATTCCTTGTTTCAACATAAGGAAGAGAAACTGAATTTTATGAAAACATTTTTTAGCATTTACTGAGATGACTTTTAAAAAAATGTTTGATCTATTAATATGTTACTTAACAGCCAGAGCGGTTTGGTGAAAGAAACCAGCCTATATGAAGACTGAAAGGAGCTCAAAACAGAGGTCCAGGATGGAGACGTAAATTTGTGTGTTGTGGGTATACAGATGGTATTTAATACCAGATGACCAGAAAAGAACACCTAAGCAGTGGGTGCATTTATTGAAGAAAATTCAGAGGACTGAGCAGTGGGGCAGGTCAGGAATCAGGAAGATGAAGAGAATGAGTACCCAGTAGGTAGGAAGAAAACCAAGAGCGTGTGCTGTCCCAGAAGCCAGGTGAGCAAAGGTTTTAAGGAGGGTGATCAATAGTGGCAACGCTGCTAAGATAAGGACTGAGAATTGACACTGGATTTAACAAACTGGAAGGCACTGGTGACCTCGACAAGAGGACTTCTGATTGGAGTGAGCTCAAGAGAGCATGACACAATCATGCTTGTGCTGGGCAAATACAGCCCATTTCTATCCCTAGACGAGCACATGTCACAGAGGCTCAGTAAATTAAGGTTCTATTCTCTATCTGAGAAAAAATGAGAAGCTAATGTAAGCTTAAGGGGTGTAAAGAAATAGAGGCTATGAGGGTGGGATTTGACGCCAGAATGCTTGGATTCAAATTCCAGAGCTGTCACTCACCACCTCTGCAGCCTTGAGAAAGCCACTTAGAACCCCTGAGTCTCAGTTTTTTCATCTATACAAGGGGTAATAATACTTTTTTCTAAGGGTTGTTGTGAGGTTTCAGTTTTTAAAAATGCACTTAAAGCTCTAGACAATTACTCTTCTCACTTTTTAAACAAGTCACCTGAACGTTTTCTTCCCTGTTCTTTGTCTGGTAGTTGAGCTTTAAGATAACGAAATTCAGACTTCATTAAAACATAAACCACTCTTTCTGTAAATAGTTTCCTATGAATCCTAAAGGGCTTCCAGGGGCCACTATGGAAATGCAAAGCTCTTTGGAGTTGGTTGTGTTTTCCTGAAAATTAACCCAGTTATAAGCCAGATAGAATAACAAGAATAAACAGACAAGAGTAGAAATAGAAAACTACTCTTTTGAAGAGTTTTGCTGTACATGGAACAGTCAAAGGGGATGACAGTAGAAGGGGAAATGTGGGGCTAAAGGAGGTTTGTCATTTTCTTTTAGATAAAGTAAATTCAGCATCTCTGTATGCTGTTGGGAAAGATCCAGTGGAGCAGGAGAAACAGACGGTGCAGGAAAGACTGAGGACAATCGCTGGAGTGACATCCTTGAGTGGGCGAGAGCAGATGGGATCTACGGCACAAGTGGAGGGGCTAACCTTAGGTGAGACTAAGGACAGAACATGCAGAGGAACAGGAGGGAAGAGCATGTGCAAACATGCAGGGAGGTGAGTAGCTTTCTTGGTGGAAACGTGGAAGTTCTCCTCGGATTGCTTCTCTTTTCTCTTTGAAAGAGGAAGTTAAGCTCATTAGCTGAGAGTGAGGATGGAGAGAGAGGTGGTAGAGATTTGAAGGAGTGGAAAGTGTGAAAGAATTATCTAAACAGACATATCCACAGTTGTTACTTGTGCATGTATTTCTCTTACAATGTTAAAACAATAAATTTACTTTAAAACTCCTTTAATATTGCCCCATTGCCTTCAGGAGAAATACAAATTCATTTGCACCATATTAAAGACTATTCTTCATTTGTCTTTTTCATAAAACTTAATCTCATCTCCTGTCACATTCTCATTACAATCTAAGTTCCATCTTTATCAATTACTTAAGGGTTCTCCTCAACTGGCATTAAGTTTAATGCTCCCTGTGGCAGACCATATTTCCCAAAGATGACTGCAATAATGTATCTCATCCCACATGCTGTTCTGGAATGTGACCTTCATAAGTAGAGTTCACTTCTCCATCCTCTTGAATCTGTCTGTTTTCACCAACAGAATATAGTGGAAATGACAGTGTGCCAGTTCTGGGAGTAGCCCTTAACTGGCCTGGAAGTTTCTGTCACTTGTGCCTTTTGGGATGCTTGTTCTTGGGATACATCCTCTTGAAACCCAGGCACCATTTATGATAGGCAGTCCCAGCTGGGCTCCCAGCCAACAGCCAGTATCAGACGCCAGCCATGTGAGTGAGTCATCCTGGAATGTCCAGCCCAGCTGAACCTGCAGATGACTGAGCCCCAGACAGCATCTGACTGCAACCACATGAGAGACATCAGTTAAGAATCTCCCAGGGAACCCAGCCAGTCCACGGAATTGTGAAAGAGAATTTGTTATTTTAAGCCCCTAAGTTATAGGGGTGGTTGGCTATGCAGCAGTAGATAACCACAAGTGTTGAGTGCTGATGTGGTAGACAGCAGTTGTCATAGCAAGAGTGGTAGTGGCAGACAGACGATCTAGGGTGAAATCCTGGCTCTGCCACTCCCTGGCGATATGATCTTAGTAAGTTATTTCAATTCCTGAATTCCATTTTTCCATAAACAGGGATAATAATCACCACCTCACCTGACACAGTTCCAGGCCTTGGTTAATGTTAGGGGAAGGGGAAGTGTTTCTGTCCTTCAACTTAGGCTTTCGCTTTGATCCACTGAGGAAAGAACTTCCTCACTTACCATTTTACCTTTTCTCTTTATACCAACATTCCAGCTCCTCCCCATGAGAGCTGTTGATAGAACATGTTGGGCTGACATTTTACTAGTGGGTAGTTATTGTATTGCATATGTATCTGTGAGCATGTCTGAATTGTCTGTAACTAGTTGGATGAGGAAATCCCAGCTAGCCTTGCCCATGCAACTACCTGGTAAGTGTACTCACAGTCTGTCCCCACAGAGCCAGTTAGATCCAAGATGTAAATATGGGACATAGGAAGCTACTTCAGCCTTGGGACAAAGCAGTTTTCTCCAATCAAGCTTTAACAGAGCAGTGGGTACTTACAAAAAGTAGCATTTTATTCCTCATATGGCTACCAATCCTTTTCATTCATGGCTTCCCCAACAGAAGAGAGAATAAATGGGTTTAAGAACCAAAGCCCACCCCCATAACCCTAATAAACGCCTCCTGTTTTTTAGCATTGTGTTCAAGCTCTGCCTCCTCTGGAAAGGCTGGCTCTATGCCCTCCTCTGAGCTGTGTTAAGTTCCCTGACCTGTGTTTCCATTTCTCCTTATGCAGACTTATATCATTCCTTATATTCATAGTTTAGTTTGACATATTTAGTTTAGTTTCTCCCAATAGTCAGTAACCTCTTTGGAACAGGGAAAAAAAAGGTCTTCCATTCAAAGTGTTGACAGATGGCAGGACCTCAATCAATATTTGTGGAATGAATTAACATCTTGTGTATATTATACATTTTAAGGATATATGGGTATATGCATGTGTGTTTGTGCAACACTGGTCCGCCCCTACACACACACATTCTTCCAACACAAATAGACAAAACCAAGATAAAGATTTTAAAGTTATATCCCAAAATCCAGAAGTATATATGACTTGAGTTAAATAGAAAAGTTGTGATATTTTATTATTTACTAAGGAAATAATGTATTGATGTCACGTAACAAAGGTTTAGCTAATTGATAAATGAACATTTTGAACTCATAAGTAGGTAAATAATTATACAGTAACAGGTTTGACACTCTGAAATTATTATTAATGCTGCCCAAAAGCAATACTGAAATCTTGGTACTATTATTCCATATACGTATTTAATGCACTATAGGTAACTTTGTAAAATGAACAATAATTGTACAGGAGTCACGTATAAAAGTATTTACTTATATACCTTCATCGTCAGTATTGAGTTTGGCTTCCAGTTCTGCTATCTTCTCTCTTATTTCAAGTATTGAGAGTTGCACTATATCCCTATTTTTAAAAACAATTTGTTAATTATGACTCAATTAAAAAATAATATGAGAAAAATAATACATACTAACCCACCACTACTTCAAGAACAATTTATGAAACATCACTTATTGAAGGCATGGTTGAGAACCAGTAATTAGATAAATAATGGCTTCTGATTACCCAGTTCCAAGACACTAATATGCACTAAAGCTCAAAGCCCCCCAGGCCACCTCTAGAAATCCTTTACTATTAACTTAAATAGGATCCCAAGAAGTTGGTTATCTTTGTTTCTCAAAGCCCAGCAAATGGGCCATAAATTATTATAGAAAGGAACAGCCAGGGCAACTAACAACTGACAACTTGAAACAAAGAAGAAAAAAGAAACACTAATTTAACCCCTCCCCCATAGCATTCCAAAGATTATCTGTTTAGGATATCAGCAAAGAGTGCATTAATTACCAAAATATGATGATGACGGAATCATTTATTCCATACATATCTTTGAATGCCTATTATGTTCAAGGCATTGTGCTAAATATTTGAAGATACAATGAATAAGTGAACAGAACAATAGCAGTAGCAGCAGCACAGTTCCACTGAATTATTCTGGGCCGATGTGCTTTACAGACATTTCACTCAATCCTGGCAACTACATGGGGTATGAGATAATGACCTGCACCCCAGTCTTGGAGTGGAGAAGACTGAGGCTTAGAAGAGGTTCGTTAACTTCCCCAAGATCAGGAAGGTAGTCCTGGGATTCGAACTAATACAGGATTTCTTTAAAGTACTTGCTCTTATCTTCTACTGCCTCTGGGAACACAGAACCTGTCCTCTGACTGCTTATAGTTTACTACAAACTAGAGAAGTAACCAAGCAGTTAAAATAGTGTGACTGGGCCTACAACACAGGAAAGCACAGGAAGCTATAGGGAAACACAGCAGAGTCTAATTCTCATGGGGCCTGCGAGTGGGGTTGGCAGTAACTTAAAAAATGTTATCTTAAGAACGTATTGTATTAAAATGCTATGCAACGTAAAATATTTCAGATTTAATACGAAGCACTGACACTATTCTAAAAAGCAAATAGGCGAGACATCATTTTTACAAAATGTCACCATTTCTTAAGTTCTTCTGAAGGGATGAAAGAGAAGCATAAGTAAACGAAACCTTTGGAATTTGAAACAGAAAATCTGAATTTAGTGGAACATCAAGATGAAAAACATATTTTAGCTCTGGGTATATGCCCACAATATACGCCACTTGATTTGATCGTGAAGGCAGAACCCCCTACCTCAAATCCTGTCTATTTATAAGACCAAATGCCTAATTAATCAGAGGCAAATGAACCAATCCTTCCTATACAACAGTTTTTAGATGTCGCCAGATGTGCCGGGGTAATCACACGCCTGGCATCACATCGACCTCGGCGGCTGCAGCGTCGCGCGGCGGGCGCCCACAGGAGCGGGCCCGCGCGGCCTGGACGCAAACCCTCCGCCGGGCGCGGAGCCCGCGCGCCGCTCCCAACTCACTTTCTGTGGATTTCCTCCAGTAACTCCGGTTTAAGGCGGTCGGTGCTGACACCCTCGAAGGTGTCGCCCTTCCCTTCCTCCATAGTGTCAGATCAGAGACCTCCCTCGCCCTTCTCCTCACACAGCTCAGAACCCAAGACCTGAAGGGACACCCAGGGGCCGGGAGGCAGAAAGCATTGTCACGCGTCGTCGCCATGGAGAACAGACTCACAGTCCACACTCTGGCGCCTCACGGTGACGTCACAGAGCGTGGCCCAGGGGCGGGGGAGGGCCAACCGGGAGTATAGGGGCGGGGCAGAGGCGGGGCCCCCGAGTGTGGCTAAAATGGGAAGAGGGCTCGATCCCAGGGACAGGCCCTCGACCACAGCGCCTCGCAAGACCCACAGGCTGTGGTCCATTCCGTCCTTTCCTCTTTCCAAGCCAAAGTGGTGGAGGGGGCGAGACTTGCTCGGAATGGCCGGGGGGGTGGTGTGCACGGGCTCCATGACTGAGTGTAAGAGGGTCGAGAGCTGTTGGTGATCAGACTATTTCTTCACATAAGACAACTTTTTGCATAGAATACATTTAAAGACATCATTTGGGGTTTATGTTTTTCATCTGATGTATGTTCTTACAGATTTTTTAAATTCATCTTTCTGAATCTTTAAAATATATTATGAATAGCAATTTTTTATTTTTTGGTGAGAAAGATTGGCCCTGAGCTAACATCTGTTGCAAATCTTCCTCTTTTTTTTACCCCCTCCGCAAAGCCGCAGTACATAGTTGTAAGTCCTTCTAGTTCTTCTATGTGGGACACCTCCAGAGCATGGCTTGCTGAGTGTGTCTAGGTCCATGCCCAGGATCTGAACTGGTGAACCGCGGGCCACTGCAGTGGAGTGCATGAACTTAACCACTATGCCACTGGGCTGGCCCTGAAAATAATTATTTTAATGAAAAACAAGCTATTCAGAAGTCAATGAAATGTTCTCTTTTAAGCACTTCTGTTGTTAAACTAAATACAAAATGGCAAAATCCATTAGGCAGTGTTGATGCAAATAATCCATAACCAACCTATAAATCAATTTTATTTAAATTTATTATAAATAAATTTATTATGAGCCAGAGTGACAATTATAACCGAGAAGGCCTCAGAAGGGCTTCGAGAGAAGCATGGGTTTCAGTATGGTCTTATATCTTTTTAGAACAAAGAAGATACATTAAACACACCCAGGATACACTTTCAAAGAGGTATTCAGTTGCAAATTAGCAGGTCAACATGACCATGATGCCAGGAAAAGGACTAATCCGGGCATTATCAATAGGGCGTTGTTACCAATGGGGTGTAGGAGGGGCAGTATGCACTGTTTCTCTTAAGAGAGATTCCTTACTTTAATGGAAACTGTAAGTCAGGCTTCCTAGTTCAAGCCGAGTCAGTTTTGAACTCAAATAGTTACCCCATATACCTCAATATGTGAAAAATCTCTTGTCAGAAGTCTGCTTAAAAACACCTAGTCTTGAGTTTGGCAAGATAGACCAGAGAACTAGCTTCTGTTTGAGCAGAGCATTATTTATCAGACTTACCTGAAATGATTTCTGGCTAACAAGACTTAAGCCTGGCTTGCTTAGTTTACCCTATAATACCTATGAAGAAAAGAGAAAGACAAAAGTTCACACTATCACCAAAATCTAGGACTGATGATCTATTTGCTAATATCTTGGGAAGTTTTCTACCAACTATTAAGCCAATGGAATTGTAATACAAAAATGCTAAGTGTTGTCGACGCAAAATAACCAATAACCACTCTGTAGATAAGAGAAATAAGGTGAGTTTTACTTGAGCCAGAGTAAGGATTTAACCCAGTAAGGCCTTAGAAAGGTTCCAGAGAAGCACTGTGTTCAGTACAGTCTCATATCTTTTTAGAATAAAGAACATACATTAAACACACCCAGCATACATTTTCATCAAAGTTTCAAAGAGGTATTTAGTTACAAATTAGCAGGTCAACATAACCCTGACGTTGAGAAAGGGACTAATCCAGGCATTACCAATAGGGCGTTACCATTAGGGCATAGGAGGGGAAGTATGCAATCTTAACAGAGTGTGTTCCTTACTTTAAAGGTTAAGCAGATGGACAATGTATGTTTGATGGCCCATAAGTCAGGCTTTTTAGTTCAAGCCAAAGCAGTTTTGAACCCAAATAGTTACCCCAAATACCTCAATATGTGAAAATCTCGTCAGTGTTAAGGAGCTGGAATCAGGAAATATACAAAGATCATTTGTCCTTCCCTATCTACCTGTTTAAGAAAGACAAGACGACTGGCCTAACACTCACTCTGTGTAGGTCATTCCTTTTCGAGGCTAGTGTGTGACCTCTTCTTTCATACTGTTCTCCTCCATCTTGGAAAAGTTAACTTCTCCATACCTCAGCTTCCCTTTCTACAAAATGAAGATTGTAGTAGTATACACCTCATAGGAACGTTGTGAGGTTAAAATGAGTTAATCTATGTAAAAACACTTAGAACGTTACTGGTTCATGGTAAGCACTATAAAAAGTTAGCTCCCATTATTTTTATAGCTAGCCTGGAGGCACTCCCAGAAAACTACCCAGTACAACCTGGGGAAGGAACAGTCTGTAGAGGCAAAGTGAAGAAAAACCCTGGAAGCAGTAAATATTGAGAAGTGTTGTTTTCCATACACTATACTGTATCTGTTGAGTCTCAAAGAGCCAAGCAGAGCTAGGTAAAGGCCTCTAGATAATGCAAACTGGGCCCAGAAGCTGTGATGGTTAATTTTGTCAGCTTGACTGGGCCACAAGGTGTCCAGACATTTGGCCAAATACAGACATGCACCTTATAACAACATTTCCATCAAGGACAAACCACATATTCCACGGTGGTCCCATAAGATTAGTACCATATAGCTCCTGTGTGTAGCAGGCAATACCGTCCACGTTTGTGTAAGTACACTCTATGATGTTTGCATAATGATGAAATTGCCTAACTCATTTCTCAGAACATATCCTCATCTTAAGCAACCCATGACGGTATAATGCAGGCTGTGTCCATGAGGGTGTTTCTGGATGAGATTAACATTTCCATCAGCAGACTAAGTAAAGCAGATGCATCCCCTAAGGTGGGTGGACCTCATCCAATCAATCCAAGACCCAACAGAACAAAAAGGCTAAGAGGGAACTCCCCCTACCTGACAGCTTTAGTTGGTATATTAGTCTTTGGCCTTCAGATTCAAGACTGAAACGGACTCTTCTTGGGTCTTGAGCCTGTTGGCTTTCAAAGTGGAACAGACCACTGGCTCTCCTGGTTCTCAGGCATTCAGACTTGGACTGGCATAACACACCAGCTCTCCTGGGTCTCTACTTCACTGACTGCAGACCTTGGAACTTCTCAGCCTCCATAACTGTGTGAGTCAATTCCTTATAATAAATCTCTTTACAGATATATCTCCTCTATTGGTTCTGCTTCTCTGGAGAGCTCTAATATGGAAACTATACTTACCAAAATTTTGTCTAGCTGTTAATCTGAAATGGCAACCCACAACCAAGTGAAGAGAGTAGAATGAAGTGAAATGGACAACTAGATACCTGTTGCTGATCTGTGGTTGTTATTATTTCAATTTTTTTAAATTTGTAGAGGCTTGCCTTGTTTCCCAACATATGGTCCATCCTTGAGAATGTTCCATGCACACTTGAGAAAAATGTGTATTCTGCTGTTTTTGGATGAAGTGTTCTATATATGTCTATTAAGTCCAACCGTTTTAGTTTTTTGTTTAGCTCCACTGTTTCTTTGTTGATTTTCTGTCTGGATGATCTTTCCATTGATGTGAGTGGGGTGTTGAGGTCCCCTACTATTATTGTGTTATTTTTGATATCGTCTTTTAGGTTTGTTAATAGTTGCTTTATGAACTTTGGTGTTCCTGTGTTGGGTGCATAGATATTTATAAGCATTATTTCTTCTTGATGAAGTGTCCCTTTGATCATTATATATTTTGGCCCTCTGTGTCTCTCTTTACCTGCCTTATCTTGAAGTCTGTTTTGTCTGATATAAGTATTGCAACACCTGCTTTCTTTTGTTTGCTATTAGCTTGGAGTATTATCTTCCACCCCTTCACTCTGAGCCTGTGTTTGTCCTTGGAGGTGAGGTGTGTTTCCTGGAGGCAACAAATTGTTGGATCTTGTTCTTTAATCCATTTTGCCACTCTGTGTCTTTTTATTGGAGAGTTCAATTCATTTACATTGAGGGTGAGTATTGATGCATGAGGGCTTAATGCTGTCATTCTGTTGCTCGTTTTCCAGTTTTCCTGTGTTTCCTTTGTTTCTCATCTTGTGTGTTTTAGCCAACCCATTGACTCCTGCAATTTCTTACACTGGGTTTCTTAGACTTTTCCTTATTTATGCTTTGTGTTTCTGTTCTGTTGTTTAGTTTAGTGGCTACCCTGAATTTTGTATTCAGAATCTCGTGTATAACATAGTCCATTTTCTGGTGGTCTCTTACTTCCTTAGCCTAGACTGTTTCAGTCCCTTTCCTCCTCCCCTCCTGAATTATTATTTTCATCTCTTATTCCAACTTGTGTTGTGAGTTTGTGGTTAGAGTGATAAGATTGTCTCTGCTTTTGTGATTTCCTTCCCTTTATCCTAATGCTTTGGTTGAGTATTTGCTATCCTATTCAGATTCTGTCTGTCTCTCTACTCTGTGTTTTGTGACCACTTACTCCCTTTTTTTCTTTTTTCAGGTATGAGAGCCTTCTTGAGGATATCTTGTAGTGGAGGTCGGGTGACTACAAAGTCCCTCAGCATTTGTTTGTCTGGAAAAGATTTAATTTCTCCCTCATATCTTTAGGATATTTTTGCTGGCTAGAGTATTCTTGGCTGAAGATTTTTATCCTTTAAAGTTTTGAAGATGTCACTCCAATCTCTCCTAGCTTGTAAGGTTTCTGTAGAGAAATCCACTGAAAGTCTGATGGGGGTTCCTTTGTAGGTTATTTTCTTCTGCCTTGCTGCCCTGAGTATTCTTTCTTTGTCCTTCATTTTTGCCATTTTTACTACTATGTGCCTTGCAGTAGGTCTTTTTACATTGACAAATCTAGGAGATCTGAAAGCTTCCTCCACACACATTTCTCTCTCAATCCCTAGATTTGGGAAGTTCTCTTCTACTATTTCCCTGAGCACACTTTCTGCTCCATTTTCCTTTTCCATGCACTCAGGAATTCCGATGATTCTTAAGTTGCATTTTCTCATTGAGTCAGCTATTTCTCTGAGATTTTCAATTTTTTTAATTCTTAGTTCTCTTTCTTCCTCTGTCTGGAGCCATTCAGCCTGTCTATCTTCGATTATGCTAATTTGCTCCTCTACGGTGTCTACACAAGCATTCAGGGAATCCTATTCTGTTTTATCTGATTCATTGTATTTTTCATCTCTAGTATTTCTAATTGATTCTTCTTTATAATTTCAATCTCTTTTGTGAAGTAACTCCAGAACTTGTTGACTTGTTTCTCTATATTTCCCTTTACATCATTGAATATATTGAGGATAGCTATTCTGAACTCCTCTTCACTTAGTTTACCCATTTCCAAGCCCTCAGGACTTACTTGTGTATTTTCATTGTTTTCCTTTTGGACTGAGCTTTTATAAATTGCTGGATGGTAGAGGAGCGGTTTTTGCGCATGATGCTGTTATTCGGCTGCAATTACAGCCTGTCGCCACTACATGGGGGTCGAGAGGCTTGTTTTCTGAGCCCTGCGCCTTCAGCCAAGATGGCAGAGCCCAGCGTGGGTTGGGGAGGAGGGGCACTTTCACGCCTACCCGTATTGGATCAGCTCTCACTTTCTGGTTTCCCGGGGCCCTGGCTTGCTGGGGCTCCCCCATGCAAAAGCTTTTCCCTGTTAGAGGGTTTCTGCTGCTCCAGTGGTGGGAGTCCTGGATGATCCCCTGATGCGCGGCCCCTCCCCCACTCCTTCCTGCACCCACTGCAGCGATCCCAGTCTCTAGGGGAGGGAGCGAAGTTCTCTCCTATCCCGTTCCAGCTCCTCCAAGGCCAGCTGCAGCCTCTCCACCTTCCGTAGTTTGGCTCCTGTGGGTCTCTGACGATTTCCGTTATTAGGATTGTTTTTTTGGTTGGAAAGCAGTTGCTCTTTTTGGTTGTACTTTGGAGGGGAGAGAGTCCCAGGTGAGCTCACGCCGCCATGTTGCTGACCCTAAAGTAACTTTAAACTTTAGGTTCCACTATCTGTCATTCCATTTCTTAAGCCTAAACAAAGCAGAGACTGACTGGAAGCTCTTTACCAATTCAATTTTATTTCCATTTTAACAACCAGTACATTATCCTAGGCCTTATGGGAAGGTTCCATCAATTCTGTGTGTTCCCAAAGTACAAGCCTGTGAATACATCTGAGGCCAAGTAATTCCGAGACAGTTTATTCACAAAGTACACTCTTTTAGACAGTTTGAAATAAAGTCCAATAAACTAAGTAGCCAATAGAAGTTCAGAAATATTAGAATGGACAATAGCTATGAAAACCAATATTTTAAAACCATTAAACAAAAATAAAATGCCATTTGTAGCTTATAGGTCTGTAAATGTCCTGTCTTCTGCCTAAGTGGAAACTGTTATGCCCACTCACCATGGATTAAGCCTAAAGTCTTCACATTCTTTAATTTGATTATGAATAGAAACTTTTCTTTTTAATAACTTACTTCATTGGCTTTTTCATATAAAAAATTCCAATGAGTGAATCTCAAAATAAAAATATATTTCCTATCCATAAGCTGAATTCCATTTATAGTTTAGTTTTTACAAAATTTTAGTCTTTTGTAAAGACTTACAGAAGCAGATCTGGTAAAACGATTTCTTAAAGTACTTTTTTGTCCAATTAAGCTGATAATAATCACTTCAAATTTTAATACAATATCAGTCATATCCCCAAATTTCCTAGCCTCTTAAGAGATCAAATACCAGTCTAAATCCAGAAGACTTAAAAATCTATTTGTATTCATTTAAAATAAAAAGCGCCATCCCATTTCCTAACAAAGAGGTAAGCTACCAAATAATTTTATAGAACCGTGCTTAATTTTTCATGATTAGTCTATTCCCCTGTTTTGAAAGTCTTTTAAATGTTATCTGAGAATTCTTTCAGTTTAGGATTACATTTTTTTTTTAGCTTACACACTGAAAATTCTGACAAGCACCTAAAAAAAAATCCACAATTAGTGCAAAAAGAAGAGATAGTATTTTAAGTCATTCCTTCCCAGAAAAAATAGAACTAAGGTTACTAAATGCCAAATTTTATGTAAATATACAATAATTTCCTACTTTGCTTTCTCAAAGACAACAAATACAAAAATAGTTTAACATTAGGTTTAATGAAGTTTATAGCACATGTATTATTAGTCTTATTTTAATTGCAAAAATATTTTAGCCACATTTTGAAAAAAATAAACTTACTGAGAATATAACTGTGTATTTCTAAAGGTCAGATGCAAGAATACTGATTCTTCTCCTTGTAAGTAGATATATGCCATAAAGCTTATGAAACAGTCATGTTGTAGGAATGAACACATTTTTAAAATACTGGTTTATCTGTTGCGAATTCCACATTTCCCTATTTAGCAAACCTGCATCCATTTTGTAAGGCTTTGGTATAGGTGATTTACAGCACTTCCATCATTTATCTTTCTTCTTTGCCTCATTCTTCTTTAGTTCCTCTGCCTGCTCATCCTTCTCCTCTTTCATATTTACCTTTGCCCTTTCTTCTTGATTTTTCCCCTTGGAACTATCAATTATTTTATAGTCCTCAAGGAGTGTGTGTCCTGTTTGTTTTGCAGTTTTCTTCACCATTGCTTTGATACCAATGTTGTCGATATTATAGGCGGTTACACCAACATTGATGGCAGAATCTACTGCATCGTGTGTAGCTTCCCCCGCAGTGTGCCCATATCTTTAAAAGAAAGATTAGGAAAAAAGTACAATGAAATTATAAATTAAGGTCTTCTGAGTTAGTATTAGTCACATGATTAGCATGTTATCCCTGAAAGCAAAATCAAAGGTTAGGTTTAAATTTAATTAATAGCTTACAACAGTAAAGAATGAAATCACACTGTGCTAAGGCTGTATTTTCTCCTTCAGCAAAAACAGTGTGTGAAAATAAACTCAGGCTAGCTGAGATTGAAGAACACCCTCAGGGGCACCTACCTACATTTCATAGGTTTGATGACTGCAATACCAGTCACCCACACCCCGTGCAGCAGATGGCAATGGGAAATGTAAATGGTGAAATGTTGAAGAATAAAATGTAAATTATAATAAAGGTTGTTAATCAGTCATTATTTCCTTTTTTAATCCACCCCTTCTGGAAATATAAGAGAATTATCACTGAAGCAACTGGAGGACACAAAGAATCTACAGTCACTATATATGGTTTTGAGTTCTACCTTAAGTGGACTTCGTCTTTAACCAGAGACTCTACAACACTCTCTTCCTCACTCCCTGCAGACTCACCAGCCTCCTTGCTGTTCTTTGAATCCACCAAGCACATGTGTGCTGCCTTAGAACTTTTGTATTGGCTGGTATCTGCCTAAACTACTCTCACTTCAGGTAGTCACATGGCTAACCACCCCACCTGCTTCTTGTCGGCTATGGTCTTCTCAGTATCTGACCTATTTAAATTGCCTTACCCATCATCTCAACCCATTGCCAGTCAATCCTCCTTAAACTGCTTTCTTCTTCTGTAACTTGTCACCTGATACATACTATAGAACTTACTTATGCCCACTGTTTTTGTTTCACTTATTGTTTGTCTCACTAGAATATAAACCCCACTAGAAAAGGGACTCTGCTTTGTTCATTAATGAATCCTAAGCACTTAGTACCTGACATTCAATATTTGTTGAATGAGTGAAATGAGTAATTCCTGTGCTGTCCATCTCAGAGTGTCTTGAGCATCAAATGTACAGCAAAGTGCTTGAGAAATTACAAAGCACTGCACAAAAGTAGTTAGTATTGATGATAATCAATATCTGTGCTTGATAGTATTTTTATGAGAAAACACAATTTGAAGTCCTATCCAAGGATATTAAAACTTATCCTACTATTATTTTGTTTCATCTTACCCTTTTTTAAGTACCAGGCTTTTAAAAACCTTTTTTTGCCCATGGATTCCCCAAATAGAGAACTGATTATAACAATAAACGGCAAAATTTTACAATTTTCTCCAGGACACACTGAAGTTTTCTAGGCGTTTTGTGATGTGTATCTGGACATTTTATATTAACAGTGGATCTGTCCTTTGAATTAACAAGTCCCCTATTACTATTAGCCTGGTCTAGAACAATGGTCTGTGATCCTACTGGCTTGTTCACGTTTGGTTATTTTCAACCTCAATGCTAGAAATGTGAAGTAATCTTATCATACTTATGAATGATGATTCCATGCTGTCCTTTGCCTAATGTTAATAATTAAAGCCAGAGCAGGGCAGAACCTACAATTTGTCAAACTCTACATCTACATCACTCTTGATTGGGGCTTTCTCGCCAGTTACCAGAAAAGCTTCCTTAACTGCTTTCTGCCAGTCTCTGCTGCTTTGCAACCCCTCAGCATTCCACAGGATTTGCTGATGTTGCAGAAGACATCGGCCTTCTCACTGTCAACCAAGCCCCAGTCACAAATACCATCATCAGGTGCCAATGGCTAAGGCAAACGAGAAGAAAGGGGCCGGGGCAGTTTCAGCATTGGAAGAGTGACCATAACTCTTGGCTGAGCAGGTTTCTCTTAGGACTCATCTCTCCAGGACTGAGTGAGTGACAATGAAGTCCTATGGTAACTTAAGAATTTGCCCCTAGTGGTGTTTTCAAGTACAGGAAATCCTCCAGGTTCATAAACTTCCATTTCTGAATATTTGGAATGTTCCCTATTCTACTGATGCAGTTTGACACCTCTGCATTCATGATATTTCTATACATGACACAATTTTAACAGCTACCTTATTTTTAATAATGTACTAAGAAGGAGTCTGTTATGGTACTCTGATGATTTTGCTTGTTCTTCCATGCTATCCCCACTTCAGCAGCAACTTCTGTTAATTTGGAAAAAGTACCAAACTAGGAGTTAGAAAAGCAGATTCTAATACTAACTATGACAATAAGCAATAAAGTCTCGATCTCTTTGCACCTCATCAGTCTCCTCTTTACCTCATAAAATGAAAGGTATATGTTAAAGTACTTTGAAAATTCCATAGTACTAAATGTATAATTATTTTTAAAGACCCTGTAAAATAGCTTTTCAGCAGTTGTGTTATGTTTTTAATATATCCTCACCTATCACCTCTGCTTCCCAAAATGGCCTTAGAACCAGTATTCCTGGCAGGCATCTATTCTTTTCTTCCTTGATAAATAACTGCTCAGTTCTTTTCTTCATTTAGATTCAAACTACACTGCTAAAAACTCATAGAAAGCCTATCTCTGGCAAAAAGATAAAGCGTATTTTTGATTTCTTAGTTTTTAAAGTTAACCTTAATTAGAGCTTATTAAATTAGATTTTATATACTGAGTAACACTTCCAATTGAATAACAATAAAAAATGAATCTAAAGTATGCTCTAAGTAAGTCAATGTAGTTCAACTTAAAATTTGAATGAGACTTTTCAGAAATTTCTCCAATGCATTTAGTAATGTCTACAAAGACAGCACGTTGGCAGTGATTTTAGATTTCATTAATTAGAGCACAATTTCAGTCATAACAACTTTCAAATAAATCTGCCTAAAATTCAATTTACATGCAATCTTCAAAACTATTCGAAGAAATATTAACCTTAAATATTTAAAATAGATTCTTATTAGTCTATCAAAGATAGATGGGTTATGGCCAATTTATGAATGACCTTGTAAGTCAAGCTGACGAGTTTAAACCTTATCTTGAAATCAATAGGAATGGTATGACCATATTTGTGTTTTAGAAAGATCTAACTCAGGTTGCACTGTAAACTGTAAGGGTGTAACATTGGAGACAGAGGAATGGGTTAGGAAACAAGCCGTGAACTGGATGAGAAATGGTGAGGATCGCTTCTAAGGTAGTGTTAATGAGGCTGGAGAGAAAGAGATGAATGTAAAAAACAAAAGGACTTAGTGAGTGAATAGCTGTGGTGGTATGTAGTTGAGATGTACGAGCCTGAAGATTAAGAGAACAGTTAATAGAAAACATAGATTTGAGAGTTGCTGGCATATAGGTGGTAACTACAGCCACAGGTAGAGATGATATCCACGTAGAGCAGAGAAGACTAGAGCACAGAGTAAAACCTTAGAACTAATACTTATTGAATGGGTGTGGAAGACAACAACCTTGGGAAGTAGTCTGATAAGACAAAACTGAAAGGTGAGCTAAATGAGGATATTGCTAGGAGATTTGTAGAGCTGACCCTCCAATCTCAATAAGCGTTAAATGTTGGAGCAAAATCAATCAGGGGAGAGGCTACAGTAAAGTGAGTGGTTAGACCTTATCCATGAAAAGTTGCGGGGAAAAAATCTAAGATGTAAAAAAGGCACGTCTTTCTAATCTACAGATAGCACAAAATAGAAGGCTGGCCAATATGACAAACACCAAAATCTGAAGCCAAAATGAAGGACAGACTTAATGATGTGTCAAAATCAACAAAGTAAAATTAAGCAAGGGTAAATGTCAAGTTCTTAATTTTATGTGTAAACAGCAATTGTCCAAAAATAAGACGATGGTCCAGATTTTTTAAAAAAACGGTTCATTAAAAATTAAAATAACCCCCCAAGTTTGATATGGGTCAATAAAGTAACAGCTACTAAAAAGATATATTTTGTGTCTTGTATGCCATATCTATCAAGTGCTAAATATGACCAAAACAAAGGAGGCAAATCCCACTATTCAATCCAGTCACAACACATTTGGAATATTAGATTCAACTCTGGGTTCCATATTTTGAGAACAACAGTGATGAATGAAGGATGTGGAAATCATACTATATATGAAACTGTTAAAGGAACTTGTAGCATTTAGAAGACAAAATAAGTAAAGGACATAATAATGGTGTTTAAATATTTCTTTAGTTATCATATTGAAAAGAGCAAACCGATCCTATGTAACTCCTGAGTAGACGTTATATAGAACTGGTTTTGAGTAATATGATATCTTCCAAAGGAGTTACCCTCAATGGATTTGAATCTGTCCCTTTACCCAGTGCAAACTTAAGGGGAATTTTAATTAAAATTCACTAAACAAACCAATAAAATACCGTGCCTTAAAAGACTGAATTCCTTATAGGAAAATATTTTTATTAAGCTCATTCTTCACAAATGTGTTCTAAGATAAAATATTACTGAGGGGAAAACAAAAATACACCTAATTAACTGAAGTTATATTATTTTCCTCTAAACAATTTAAAGTGGGGAAAAAAAGCTTAAAGGTGATATTTAGAAGCTACATAGAAGAGTGATGAATTATTTAATAGATACTATACTGCAATCAGCTATGGCAGGTTTAAAGTTACTTATTGCTTTTTATTGTTCTTGTAGGTCTTCATTTTCCTAAATCTAAAATAAGACAAAAGTATTAATGTAACTGACAAAAATAAAGTCTTAATGAATAGCTCCTGTACATTTACCTAAAAATTTTAAGAATGTAATTAATTATATAGATCCTTAGGTAAATCATTCATAATCAATGAACATAATCCTGAATCATAATCAAAACTATAAAAGGCATAAAGAATATACTTCTTTAATACAATGTGCTTTTAAATATGCCTAAATGAAAAGATAATCCTCTATACTGGCTTCTACTACCACCAGAAATCAGAGATGGAAGTTTATACATTTATTTTAAGGCAGATTTAAAACAACTACTTACGAGAATAATTTATCATAGGCAATAAGAATACAAATTTTCTTTATTTATCATCATCAGTTGGATTCAAGTACAAAAACACAAATGCTCACTCCATCAAATATTTTCTCAAAGTGTAAACAAATGTAAATTCATAAATAAATATAAATTTATTACATTTACACTCAAATACAAATAAATATAAATTTATGTAAATAGAGAGTACTAAATTAAATGAAAGTTGTAGCTCTTTAATTTCTTCAGTGATAAATATCACTAAGTTATTACTGGTTTAATACTTACAGTTTCTTCTCTTAAAAGACAATTTCTGCTTCTAATCCAGATTATTCATAAGTGAAAAAACGGTATTACTTGGACAAAACCCTTTATTCTCCACTGCCCCTCTATCTTTCCAAGTTTCTCATTAAATTACTGCTAAAACTAAAGTATCTTTATAGTTAGAAATATAAACCTACTTAAATTCTGACTTACTTGCTTTTTTCACTCTACGAATCTTTGGAGGAAAGAATAAAAAAGAACAGCAATATATACCATAATAGAAATAAATTAGCTCATAACTACCAGTAAAATCCTATTCATCATATTAAGTTTTCCTAAGGACAAGAAATACAAAATTTACACCAAAATCCTGTACTTCCTAGCTATGTGAATCTCAAACCTTGAATAATTATACTTAGGTAAGTACTTTTTTTCATTGAAGTAGGAAATGGACAAAGCACTTCCTCCTTCCTAATATGACTGCCTAATTATCTGTGCTAACAAAAGACACTGATAATCTAAAAATAACTCAGTTTTGGCCTAAAAGGCACTTCTGACTATCTCCTGTTCTTGCAACAAAAGAAACTATTTTTCTAATTATGATCGATCCATCCAAGTACTAACATCAGAGCATAACAAAGAGTTAGTATTAGTCAGAGGTCAATGCCACAAGTAGCAAGAGGTGAGCTGGGAAACTTGGATTTTACATTTGCATCAAAAGAATTTCACATCTAATCTGTATTTTCTTTTCCAAATCTTTTGGTAAAATTGCCATTCCAAGATGACATGCCATGTTGCTTTGATTTAAAGGTATGCATGCCCCAGACTGAGCAGATCACATCAACTTAGGCTAGAAACTAAGTATTTCCTAAGCCAAAGGTAATTTACTGTGGTGGAAGGGAATCTAAACACATGCTAGACAATGATGGAAAATAACTCTAGATGCTAAACTTGCACAGCTGTCCCATCAATGGGGTTGGTGGCCCAGCACCGTTCTCTGACACTGCATGATAGAGAGAGACAGAGCTGGCTTACATCCCAGCTCTGCTACTTATTAGGGATATAGTCTTTAATAAGGTATTTAATGGCTCTCTGCTTTGGTTTCCTCATTTGTAAAATGGAGATAGTGTTAAAGATTAAATAATACTTATGAAAAGCACTGAACACAATATCTGATATATAAGTATTAACTCAAATGTTGTGAGTGGATAATTAATACAAAAGAATCAAGAGTTGAGAACACTATTAGTATTACTTTTTCTTTCTAAACAAACATTAAATATTAAGATCTAACCTTAATTCAAAGCTAAGAAAACAACTTAGGTCCTCTATACTAGATTTTTAGACCTTGATTCCTCTAGTACTTGTAAAGACAGAATAAACAGCTAAAATCAGAAGATCCTGTTTTAAGTCTCATCTTTAATACCACTTATCAGATGGGCTTGGGCAAGTCATTTACTTCTGTTTGTCTGTTTCTTAACATATGAAACAGGAGACATACCATCTGTCCATTCCAATACAAACGTAAATTGGTAGAGTCAATAAGATGTGAGAAAATTTAACATTCTTTGTACACAGAAGGAGCTAAAATTAACAAGGTACAATAGTTTAATTATAATTCAAGTTTTTCCCATCAAAACTATAAGTAAACATCACCCATCAAGAACATGCAGTTAAAAAGGTATACAGAAAGTTCAGGCTTTTTTTTTTTTTAAATTAAACTCATTTCCATTAATGATGAACAAATATTTCTAACAATTAGTAATATAAGCCAAAGTCACAGTGATTCTATTAATTTTCTAAAAATATTATTCTTCTCCCTACCTAAGAAAAACAGCAAGTGAAAAAAATTTGTTTTATCAGGTAACTTAACAAAACTAACTATATAATCATTTTAACTGTCCTGGATTTTTACAAATGCTATAAGAGACTTAGTCATTAAAATGATAAAATTCAACTTACTTGTATCTGACAGTCTGTACAGTTTCTGCTGAAACATTGTTAACAATGCATTTAGCTGCACATTCCAATCCCTGCCAGACAGTTGAAAATCCTGTAAATATATTTAAAAGTGAGTAAAACAAGCCCTAAGAAAACAGACCTCCCCCATCAAATTTCTGGGCCTTTATGTTACCTTGAACACTACTTGCTGCTACGACCATAGCACCATCCAGGGTAGACTTTCCGTTTCTGTCTTTTTTAAGAGATTCTGGAACAAGTTTGCTTCCATGCTTCTTGACATGTGGAGCTAGTTCCTTTCCAACACAATTTGCTACAGTGCAAACTCCATCAACTAATACAACCATAAAAAAAAAAAAACACTTAGAAAAAATGTATTCTTCCCTTGGCTTTACCACTCTTATTCAGCAAAATTCTTACATGAACATCTAAAGTTGTTTTGAGGCATGCTGTTACTATTTCTATTTAAGAATGAGAACCAGGGCTGGCTATTATTTAAACAGAGGCTATTGTTTGGTTTAAGGATGTGCTTGTAGGGTCTAAACTCTGCTTTCTAAATACAATGTTCTTTTTGGCAATTTGCTTAAAAAAAAAAACCATCCACTTTTTCTATGTGATTACTGCAATGCAAGACTGGCAAGTCCACCTTTCCTGTTTTCCAGCCAAGAGTATTTGGATACTTTCTCTCCACATCAGCAAATCTCTCATTGAAATAGTAATAAGATATTTAAGTCTATATAAAAGTAAATAAATCAAAATCTAATTCAAAAGAATACTAAATATCAAACAGATAATCTTACTAAATATAATGATCCATTAAGGAGCTATGTGACCGTCTTATAGCAAACTCTAGAGCCGTGATTCTCAAAGAAGGGGTTGGCAGTATATGGCTTGGGAAGGCTGACACAGGAATCACTACGCCAGCTTTACTCAAGCAATACTTTCCTCTCTCTTGACCCTCAAATACTACACTGTGAGCTGTCCTTAAAAGAATGTCATGTTCAAGGAGAGCAAATACTTTCAGAACCATTCCTTTTCAAAGGCACAGTCTACTCTCCAACACATTAAAACAACCTTTTAACCAGTGTTTCTCAAACTTTAATACACAAATAAGAATCATCTAGGGATCTCGTAAAATGCAGATATTGAATCAGTAGGTGTGCCAAGTGCCTGAACTATTTCTAAGGTTCTCAGATAGGTTGATGTTGCTGGTCTATAGATCACACTATGAACAGCAAGGTGAAACTGCTTTGTCCTAATTCTTTACTCTAAAGGTTAAATCACCTAAATGAGCATTTACGTTGACCTGGATTAAGAGATTATTGTTAATTTACCTGAAAAGAAGTAAAGTCATCTACTTTACCTAGGAACTGACTGACTTTCACTGCTCCTCCAGTAGCCTGCTTTGCTATATGCAGTCCCCTGGTCACAGCTGGACTAACTTCCACTGGTTTTTCTTCTGGTTGAATCCGTTCTCGAAGTTTAGAAGCGCCTTTCTGGATTGCTTTGCCAGTAAATTCAGCACCTTTGACTAAACCCCAACTCACCCAGGAAGCACCTTTTTAAAGGAAAATTTAAAATTGCACAATATTATGGCTGATTATACCTTTAAATTCTTTAATAAATATCTGATCAACAGGAAAAACAAGGAGAACAATATTTGGATCCCAAATGCCATAAACTTTCAAGCCAACTTATAGTCTTTTGCCTAGAATATATACCTTTTCTAAGAAAATTCATCCCTCAATACTTAGGCCATATGTCACCCAATAATAGAAGTCTGTATTCTTTACACTGCCACTACAACTTGTAGTTATCTCTATATGTTGTTTACCATAGTATACTATAGTTAGGGACTAATTTTGGGTTTTGGTGTCATTAAGATGGTATTTGACTAGAGGACGCAGGTATCCTTGTGCTTTCAGCCTTAGTCCAGGTACCACTTGTCCCCCATGAAGTCCTGAGGTGGACAGACACAAACAATGCTTAAGTGGAAACCAACAAACCTGGATCTCAAACACCAAGGCTGAACTCTTGCTTGCTTGCTTTAGGCTAAAGGCATAAGGGAGGGGGTCCTGTTCCTCCCTCAATCCCAAACCCAAATCCTTCAATCTCAGTAACTTTTAGCTTGCAAAATAAACCTGAATGGCAAAGATAGGAGAACACCCAAAGAATACATAAGAAGAAAAAACCTGAGAGAAGAAAACTGAGAGGCCTAGATGGTTTAGCTATTTCTCATGAAAGCAGGCTCTAGTCTTTTGCTTTGCTTATGCTTCCTGCAGCATGAATGAAAGAAGAGATTGTCAGAGAGAAAGCAGGATGGCAGACTTCTCTAGTGACGAGAAAAGGCCCTGAGCCAGGAAGCATGTGGGGAAAGAAGTGGGAAGGAGATGGGAGAAGAAAGAAAAGATATAAGGATAATGGCTTCCCTGAAGACGAGAAGGAAAGTGCTACCCTCCTCTGGAGAGAACTTACAATTTTAAATATTTCCTTTTTGGCTACACCCTGAAACAATGAGCTTTTCAAGCTGAACATATAAAATATGTATCTTTTCCCCATGTCTGTGGCATGGTTTTTACATAATTAGTTCAGCCCATGAGTGAGCAGGCATCTAGTGATCATGTGAAAATCAGCCCTGTTTATCTAAAAATGCTAACAACATAAAATGCCAACTAGCAACTGATTAGAAAAATTGATGTTTCTCTTTCTGTTTCAGTCAACATGTCCACTTCCAGCGCCAACCCTACTCCCACTGCCCTACCACTGAGGAAGGACCATGTCTCAAACCCAGGCAAACAGGTTCCAGCCAGGAGTTCTCATAACAACAAAGAAACTGAAGATGTCTATTTAAAAAAATTGTTTTTAGAGTTAACTTACAGATGGAAAAGTTCTAAGAAGTAAAAAACCAGCTGAACTTGAAGAAGGAAGATTGATAAATCATAAAATAAATGACAATGAAACAAAGAAGAGCTCAAGTAGACTATACAGCTATAACAAAACTCTGTAACAAGAGGAATGGCGTCCATCAATGACTGAGAAAAATAAATGGAAATTAAACAAATGAAAAGTCACAAGACTAATAAAGAGAAATACTAGATGCAAATTATGAACAAGCTATCACTACGGAAGAACAGAATAGAGGTGATACGTTAAAACTGCAGACACTGCGATAGAAGATAAGGAAATACAATATTCATCAGTAGCTATTAAGGTCTCTTAAATGTCATGTGAGTGCCAGATATAGATTTACTCTGTCCATCTTTGCATCCTATGCACCTAGTATTGCTGAGATATAGCAGGCAACAAATGTTTGCTCAATAAATGAGAGGTTGGCAGATGACTGAAAATGATCTAACATAAACCTAACCCAGTATGGTGTTCTAATCAGTCTATTGTTATCAGTCCTCTACCTCCCACAAAATTAGCTTACTAGACTCTCCATCTAAAATGTGTGGCAGGGGGCCGGCCCTGTGACTGAGTGGTTAAGTTCATGCACTCCGCTTCGGTGGCCCAGGGTTTCGCTGGTTCAGATCCTGGGCACGGACATCATGGCACTGCTCATCAAGACATGCTGAGATGGCATCCCATATGCCACAACTAGAAGGACCCACCACTAAAAAATATACAACTATGTACCAGGGGGCTTTGGGGATAAAAAGGAAAAATAAAATCTTTAAAAAAAAAAATGTGTGGCAGCTGCCTTCTTAAAGTTTAAGGCTTCTCAAGCCAATAGACTACACAGGTAAATTTTAAGCAGTTATTTCACTTTTTTTACCTTTTACATTCATAAAACCTAGGACTGTAGCTTTTGCTGATATTTACTCATCCTTTGACAATGGACAGCAACCAAAGGATAAGGTGAATGAGCTCAATTTAGATGCCTGTTTACTCATCTTTGTACAGAGCCTGCATGGGTCAGGTAGAAACAGTCTCTCGATAGATCATCCTCCTTGGAGTAGGACCTAGATATTTTCTGCACCTTTCTTTGTTAAGTAACAGTACCTTAAGTGTTTGGTGAGCTAGTTGTTTTTCATTATACCCACTAAAGAGCATATAGGGAGACATACTCTGATAGGCACCCACTATTACGGCTACTGCTAGAACTCTAGCCCTGAGGGTACAGGATGAAAAGGAACAGAGTTACAAGCCTGAAGACACTGAGGTCTCAAGTAGTAAAGAAGGTCTCTAAGTGCTACCAGAATGTAGCTTTTGCTCATTTTCAAATGATGCACTGCTGAGATTTCTTTTGCAACCTCTAAAGAGATCTCTCCCCAGTATTAGCTGGATCTCTAAGATGCTCTGCCTCTCTGAATAGAACCAGTGTGTGGAATCTGTGTGGTACCTAGGAGCCTAAGACTTTGTGGCATGTGGTATTTTCCAAAGATGGCCAAAAACAGTTATCTCCTATTCCATATGTTCTTTCAACATGACCTTGACATTCCTTCCATTGAGAAGTGGGGTCTGTATCATATCCCCTTGAATCTAGGCAAGCTTGTTACTTGCTTGTAACGAGTGACACTGGAAATTTCCAAGAATATGTCAGAAAGGGTGATGCAACTTCTGCCTGTTTGCTGGACCATTCACCGTTGGAATCCTGTGCTACCAGGTAGAAGCCAGACTAGCTAAAGGTTGCTATGCTGTGAGGAAGTCAAGGCACAGGGAGAGGCCATGTATAGGCACTCTATTTGGCAATCCTAGATTTTGAGCTCTCCCAACCCAGATGCCACATGTGTGAGTAAAGGAGCCTTGAGATGATTTCAGGCCCCAGCTACTAGTCACTAGTCAGCCTTTGAGTCTTCCTAGCTAGGCTCTGACATCGTGAAGCAGATACAAGCCACCTCTGCTGTGACCTTTTGGAATACCTGATGTACAGAATTCCTAAGCATAAAGAAATGGTTATTGTTTCATGCCATTAAGTTTGGGATGGTTTGTTACGCAGCGATAGTAAACGGAACAATCTTATAGCAGTATAAACTCAAAAAACTTAAGAAAATGATCTTTGAATTTAGTTATTTACATACGCGTGGATACGGGCAAGTTTTCTGAATAATGACCTAACAATAGCTTAGCATAAAGTCAGAGGGCATGGTAGTAAGAGTGAAGGTTTTTCATTACAACTTATTTGAAAATCTCCTTTCAAGGGTCCATTTCAACTATTACAATTATATTTGAAAAAATTGGCTTTATCTTTTCTTCTTGTCTCAAGCAGCTCTTTGATACTGGGCAAAATATTTTGTTAGCACCTAGCTAATTATTTTTCACTTATTTTAGCTTGTTGGTTTTTCACACCGAAGATTTCCTGTGCTTTAGACACCTTTATTATTTTCATGGGTTTTTAGTACAGAGACAGAAACTTATATTGACAGTCTTTTAAATGACTGGTCAAGATCCCTTTAATAGGTCATGAATTCGGCTTACTGAATAGTGACTGGTAATGTTTTTAAACACAAAATAGAAGGTCTAAATCTGAGAGCTACTATAGCTGAAAAGTTAAAATGTTAACCAATTAAAGCAGAAAGATATATATGAGCAATGATCATTTTGGTTTTAAAATAATTGACCTGAAGCTCTTTCTAGCCATAATTAAATAGTAGGGCCTACTTTGCAAATAGCTTGGCTATAAATCTCATGCCTGCATAATTGTATGATTAGGAGTGCTGCTTTGTTTTCAAAGATTGATGAATATCTCATCATTTTGTGGTAGAGGAGAAGGGGGAAAAAGAAAACAACTAAGGGGGAATTTCAAAGGGGAAAGGAAAATAACTAATTTTATGTTCAGAGCTATTCTGAGAGTTTGGGGATTCCTGAAGCTTTTTACTACCAATTTTCCCAAGAGTAAAACAGCGAATAACAGACAAAGAACTTACACCTATATGATAATATGTGATGTTTTAAGAGTCTCTTTCCTTCTATTTTTGTTTAAATATTTATAAACTGATCATTTAGAACCAAAATACAAAGTATTATCTTTCTAAATATTCTCTTACAGGTTCCAAAGATTTCACATTATAAGGGAAAAAAGTTAACATTACTGTAATACCTGACAAAATGTTTTGAGCCACTTTCTCACTCCATTCAGGTAATTCCTTTGTTTTTTCTTCTGAAACTGGCTCATAGGGTACAATGTGACTCAAATTAACTTCTTCACTTGAAGTATCTTTAGCCTAAACAGTAAAAATGTTTCAAAATGTGAAACAGTACTAAGAGGGAGAAAAATAATAAATGATAATAAATATAAATAATATATTTATAAAATATAAATATATCTATATTATATAAATATAAATAATAAAACATTAAGCCAACCAATATTAGATATAATTAATGAAAATATCTCCAGCCAATCTAGTTACCAGCACATTTTATAACATAAAGCACAGTACCATAACTGCCAGGAAGCTGAAAACTGTTCTCTTCTTATATAAGGTCGGAGTGCTAAGATTTAAATACCAACATACCTCTAATATAGCATTTATCAAAACATATTTAAATTGACTAACTCTTTTCTTTCCTTGACTAGACTATGAGTTCCTTCATACAACTACCATCCCCTAGATATCTGTATGCACATGGTACTCAGTAAGGTTAAAAGATTCGTTAAATGACTCAATCATTAAGGAAGGATGTATTCAAATAAACTGGTTTTGACAGAAATCAAGTAAAAGCAAGTAAAAATATATAAACACAGAACAACCTGCTATTCCATTTGAATATAAATGAGGAACATAGAAATATGTGAAATTTTCTAATTTAACAGCTGTTTTGAGAGCTAGGGACAACACTCAAAATTTCAAGGCTAAATTTATTCATTCTAAGAACTTAGGAGCAGGCTAACTCAGACCTTTTTAACTTGAAAATCAAACTGTCCAAAAGAAACACGAAGAGAACTTCACTTAAAATATAAAACAACTTAAAAACTTCTATATGGAGGGAAAAGCCCTCATAAGTAAAACCGAAAGACAAACTGAACAAAACATTTGCAACTTCTATCTCTGACAGAGAACCAATGTCCCTAATATGTAAAGACCTCCTGGAAATTGAGAAGACAGACTAACAACCCAGTAATAAAAATGGACAAAAGACATGAACAGACATCACACAGAAAAAAAATTCAAGGAACCCTTAAGCAGACGCTCAACATCACTCATGATAAAATCCATACAAATTAAGATATTGAAATATACCACTTCTCATCTATCAAGACTGCCAAAATACAGAAAGACTGAGCACCCACTCTGTTGACCAGACTATGGGGAAACAGGTACTCTCCTACACTGCTGGTGGGAGTGCTGAATAGTATAATCACAGGGAAGGCAATTTAGCAAAATCTATCAAAATTACAAATGCACTTAACTTCTGACTCAGCAACCCCACTCCTAAGAATTTATCTGACGAACTGCCTACAAATGTATGAATCAATGGATCTACAAAGTTACTCACTGAAGCAATGTTTATAATAGCAAAAAACTGGAATCATGTCAGATACCTCTCAATAAGAGACTGGTTAAAGAAACCATGGTATATTCATACAATGAGATACAAGGTAGCTGTAAAAAAGATAGAGGAAGTTCTCTACTTACTAACATGGAAAGATCCTCAGAATTTATTATCAAATAAAAAAATGATATACAGGACACTCTATATGTTACCCTTTGTATAACAAAGGAAAAAAAATAATAACAGTTTTCATTTACTTTTATCTGCCTCAAGAAACCCTGGGAGGAAACACAAGATCCTAATAAAAGTGATTATAGTGGCAGGGGGAATGACATGGACAGGGACAAATGTGGGAGTAAAGCTTTTCAATGTACATACCTTTTTATATAATTTGATTTTACCAAGAAATTAAATTTTAAAAAATGAAATGAAAAAATTTCCAAATGTATTGTTATGAAAAAGCAAGAAGCAAATCAGTCTATCTTGCATGCTGCCACTTGTATTAAAAATTATATGTGTATACACATATATATTCACATACAAAATAAATATATGTGCGTTTACATATGTTTGAATATGCATAAAATATATCTGGAAGAACAGCAAGAAGCTAATAACAATGAGTGTGGAGAGGGGAGCTAGGTGGCTGGTGAATAGGAACAGAAGGTAGGCTTTTCACTACCTTATTTTTTGTTCTTTTTGAATTTGGTTTCTCGTGCATTAACTTTTTAAAAATTTTAAAAAACAAATACATTTCTTGGAACCATTTTGGGCTTCTAACATCCTCATAAAGCTGGTATAGGACGTTCAACATAAACCACAGTAACACTTTGCAAGTAAATATAGAAAATTCATGTGATATTCATTCGTTCCAAAGCTAGTTACTGAGCATTTATGATATGGAATACCACAATGAACACCACCAATCTGTTTGTAATTCAATACTCACACAACGCTATTTTCTTTCTTCATACATTTGCTTATATTACCACTTCTGCCTAGAACCCTCTTTAATCTGCTATTTGTATGGCTTTTCTTCATCCTTCAGGACTCATCTTAGAGATAATGTCCTTTAGGAGGAGCCCCTTTACTGCTTCCCACACCACCTATATGCTCACACATATCTATGAGGCTAGGCTGTACATTAGATAGAAATTACCTCTTTGTTAATCTATCTTCTCCACTACATGGTAAATTCCTTGAGATGAGAAATTTAAACTTTTTCCATTACACTCAGCACTCTAGCACTCAATAAATACTTACTGAACTATAATCCACATTTACCATTTAGTGCATACTGTATTCTCAGAATCTAAGAAACGAAAGAAGAAACTACTAAACATATTTTTAAAAAGCCAATCTCTGTCCTCTTGACCATTCACGAAGAAATAAGGAACTCAATAAAAATGGCAGGGTAAAAGCATATCTAGCCTCAAGATCTTGGTGTATGTAGGAAGGTGGAGAACACAAAATAAAGTATATGCATCATTAATATAAATATACAAATCTTTAAAATTGTTGGGAAAAAAAATCTACCCTCAAAAACATAGACTGTCTTTTAAAACAGTTTAAGTAACACTCAGAAAGGGAAATACTAAAGCTGATTCTAATTATTTTTACCAGTGATCACTCTGTAATGCTGCAAGTTGCTTCACTTTAGCAAACGGGGATAACATCTTATGAGTAACTGAAACTGGTGCAAAGTGCCATTAGAGTAGAACACACACACTCATCTTATTGCTCTTTTATTTACTTTACTTACCTTTTTCCCCCGTTTTCCTTTAGGACGCACATCCTTATTGCCTTGGTCCAATGAAGTACCACTGCCACTGGCTTCCTTCAATTGGTCAGAGGGACATCTTGCTCTTCCAGGGATTTGGAATTCATTTTCTCCTTCTGCCCGGATCCAGTTGGCCTAGGGAGTAAAGGACTAAGCTTAGCTCAAATGCAAATTTTCTCAGATGACTTTCTGCTATGGCACACCATATGCTCTAATAATACACTTGTTCAAATGTCACTGTTTGATGGTGTATAAATACAACTACTTTTTCTTGTGTTTCCCCTATACTTTTACTTTATCTCATCATCAAACGTCAAATATTTGAGTTCTTTGGTTCACGGCGCGTGGCAAATTTCAAAAGACAAAGCATAAAAGATAAATTTATAGCAGTTGTTGGTATATGTTACCATTAAATTAGATGCAGCTACATTTAAATTTAATTAAACAACAAATAGTAAGTTTTAGGAAACACATACAAGACTGAATGAGTTTAAAGGCAATTAACAAAACGAGTCCAATTTAACTGCTCTTCATTACTGGAACAGTGACTTTGGTTTTTGTTTTTGCACTTCATATTAAAGGTATTCTGCTACATACATTTTGCTGAATAAATGCTCAAGAGTAAAGACAAGTCAAAATTATAGCTAGTAACTAGCTTTTGTTTACAGCTGGAGTTCTGGGACAATAGAGCAAACTAAAAATAACATGCAACCAAAAAATAAAACTGAACAAAGAAAATAAGCTCACAACCTAAAAGTGGGTTTAATTTCTTTCCTAAAGTCAAAGAATACAGGTCCAATGAATGTAACGGTGAAGGGAGAAAGGGTGCTATAATAGGGCTGGATACTTAAGAATGTCACTTCATTCAGCTAGCAAAGAGTAAAGCTAAGACTTGAACCCCTATCCATTTGACTATGTTCCTGTCTGCGTAAACTTCTCTCCATGAGCACACTGAGGCTGCACACTTCTGTATGGGGATCATGCGTTTTGTTAAAATACCTTAAATGTTTAGCATTGGCTATGCTAAAGTATATGCTGATCACCATGTCATTCTCATATACAGTCATGTGTCATTTAATGATGGGGACATGTTCTGAGAAATGCATCATTAGGCGATTTCGTCATTGTATGAACATCATAGAGTGTACATGTACAAACCTAGACAGTATAGCCAACTACACATCTAGCCTATAGGGTACTATTCTTATGGGACCACTGTTGTATACATGGTCCGTTGTTGACCAAGACATTGTTATGCAGTACATGACTATTCATACAACCTAATGCTAAGATGACTCTCTGACCCTTTACTTAACTGGTAATCTGCTCCCATCACCTTTGATCTTTTTAATATAGGAATGGATTGAAAGTGTATTCTACTTCCTGAGAAAACAGGAACAAATCTTGCAAGACTGAATTCAAAGGAAACTATTTTGTGAAATTCTCTCTGACCTCATTCCTGCACTTTGTATATACTTTTATTTCATCACCTATCACACTGTATTGTAGTTATTCAAGAGACTATAAGGTGCTTGAGAATAGGGGCTGTTATATACATAACTTTGTTGTCTCCTGTTCTCACACTCTTCCCATCCCATCATTTAACACAGTACCTGGTTAAATATCAGATTCTAAATATCTGCTGATTGAAGGAGAGAATAAAAGATTATACTATCATGCTGTCAACCTCCTTCAACCGTCAATATTCACAATCAGAAATATTTTTCTCCTTTTGTCCTACATTAGGATGGGCAAGAACACCTGCAGGAAGCCTCTCTGTAATACTCTATTTCAACTCTCCATAACAGATAAGCATGTGGGAGAAGAAAAACGCTACATAAGTAAAGTTCACAAGATGACCGACTATATTTTAAATCACACTTTCTTTTCTCTTTATTTGGCCTTCATTTACCATGAGAATAAAGATAATTCCCTCAACCAAAACCTCAAATTCCTCAAAATGCCAATCATACTCCTAAGATATCCAACATAACCCATCTGTTAATGCTAAAATTACCTTCACTTCACCCATTGAGTCCCATTAGCCCACTTTTCCAACTGAGCAGTAAAGCAGTGATGATAACAAGAGTTAACATTCACAGAACACTACCACTTGCTGGCACTGATATAAGTGCCTTAATGTATTAACTTTTAATCTTCACCACAGCCCAATGAAGTGGATATTGTCATTATTCCCATTTTATGATAAAGAAAGTAAAGCATAGAGAAGATCAATAACTTGAGTCAAACCGCTACTAAGTGGAAGAGTTCAAATTAAATCCAAACCCAGGCAATTCTACTCCAGAGCCCACAATCTTAACCACTTTTTTGGAGGGGGTATTTGACAGAATATCACAAAAAATATTTCTATTCACATTGGGTTTCATTATTCTCCTTAGAAACATACATGTAAATACACACAAATCCCTCAAAACCTTACTTAGGTGTGAAGTTTTGACAATGTTTCTAGTATTTAATAAGTGTTATCTAGATCCAGTGCTGTTCTCTAGTAACATATTACAAAGAAGGTCTTTTTTAAAAATTAAGTAAGTTTCAGGTGCACAGCATTTAGTCACTATTTACAGCCAATTCCCAACTTGTAATTGTGAACACACAAGCAAATTATATACTCTCAGTCTCCTAATTTGATCGCATTAGAGCCTATTACAGTTTCTTTAAAAGCAGAAGTTCTTACGTCAATGTAGATTTTCACTTGAAGATGATCATGCAAGTTACCTGAAGCCGAAGGTCAGACATTTGTCTTAACAGATCCTCGAAGAGTTCTCTATCATCTTCCGGTAATTCAGAAGACAGGACCACCCCGACAAAGCATCCTGATGCTTGTAACATCGTATCAGGAAACATGTAGGCTCCCACAGTACATTTAAGAACTGGAGATCTATCAGGAACTAGAGGATACAACCAGTCACAAACCTGAAGGGATTAGTTAAAAAAAAAAAAATCAATGAATAGAACTAGGTTTCCACTTAGGTTTAAAACTGTTATATCAAAAAATAAACATTTCAAAGGTTGAAATGCGTTTTACAAACCTTTATAGAAGCATCAGCATCAACAAATTCCCAATGAAAATTAGCCATCTGCTAGTCTGATCTTCCCATAAACTACTGACAAGAACTATACTAAACATGTTAATGCTCTACTAATTACACAGCCTTAAAACTGGTGGCCTTCAATACTCCAGTGTGAACCAATGAGCCTAGTTTTAAATAAATGGTCAAAGTAAATTAAAGTTTTCTTTATTATTCAAATTAGAATCCTTTTGTGGAAATAAATAAAATCGAACTGTTTTCAAGCACTCTACATGTATTTACTGATTTAATCTTCACAACAATCCCATGAAGCTAGTTAGTACTGTCATTTTACGTACAAGAAAATTGAGGTACAGAGAGGTTAATTAAGTTGCTCAGAGTCAACAACTAAAAAGTGGAGCTAGGCTATGAACACATGTAGTCTGGCACCAGAGAAGCCAAACAATTATTTTAATTAGAAACCCAGCACTCACAATATGGAATAATTATTTTATGAAGCCCAAGAGAATCTGAGACATGACAGAGCTAAAAGAGAAAACTGTTATGTTAATTCTGAGTGACCAGAATATAACTGTGCCCCTTGCCCAGGATACTGTCTTCCTAATAGTAAAAAACTTGGGAGAATAGTCTATTATCAAAACATTGTGTAGTGAACATCAGTCAAAGAGCATGAAAGATTTCATATAAATGATGGAAAATTCTGGTATGCTACCATCATCTCTGACCAACAGACTATAAACTTGCATGGATCAGAGTACTAAAGTGACTCTTGCCTGGAAAATGCTTAATAAATATTTTCAAACTCTTTTTCTTTTATAGAATATCTTTTTTAGTTGTCTCAAAAGCCACTCTCCATCTTTTATAAAAATCAAACTTGAGACAGGTTACAATAAAACTGATTACCATTTTCCAAAGTATAATATATAACCATCTGTGGCATGTGAAATGACTTCTCGTAATACACAAACTATTTAAATTTAAGCAGTTATGTATTTTAATATGAATTAGGACAAAATACAACATCTATGCTTCCATTTCACAGTTGATATTGTTTAGGATGAAATTAACAATGAGATATTTAAATAATATTAAGAAAGTAATAGCAGAGGTATGGATTTGACAAAAAACTGTAAACGTTATACTTAAATGACTAAGGTTTGGGAAAGGTTTCTTTTACTATTCCATGATGTCTCTAAGATTAAATATATCCTGGTCAGCATGACTGAACTGGAGTACCCCCAATCTTCTCAAAACTATTCTATAGACCTTTGTTAGGACATATTACTGCAGATTGGTGAGCTCATCCATCATAGGTTAATTTCTCCCAGTTTCACCCCAGAGGGCAATCTCATGACCAAGTTCTGTATGAAGAGATTACAGATTTAATAGGTTTAAAAAGTATATTAAAACTAACACTAAGAGAAAAATAGCTTTTAGAGATTCTAGAATTTAAGTCTGCCTACTTAAAACCAAATTATCTTACTCTAATTTCCTAAATAGACCAATACAGTATAAAAATTCTAGGGGCTGGCCCCGTGGCCGAGTAGTTAAGTTCGCGCGCTCCACTGCAGGTGGCCCAGTGTTTCGTTGGTTCGAATCCTGGGCGCAGACATGGCACTGCTCATCAAGCCACGCTGAGGCAGCATCCCACATGCCACAACTAGAAGGACCCACAACGAAGAATATACAACAATGTACTGGGGGCTTTGGGGAGAAAAAGGAAAAAAATAAAATCTTAAAAAAAAAAACAAAAAACTTCTAATACTTAGTTTGTTTATCATTTGTTTTTTAGAATAAAAACATTCAGTAAACGTATGGTAACTCCCTTTTAGGACACTGCTACAAATATCTGAATACATGCAAATGCAAGCCCATTAAAAAGACACAAATTAGACTTTGGGTACAATTTTACTTCTTATTTAACACTCAGAAAAAGAGATTATTAGCAAGATTAAAAACAAAATTAGACCCACAACTAGGGTATACAACTATGCACTGGGGAGATTCGGGGAGAAAAAGCAGAAAAAAGATAAAAAGAAGATTGGTGACAGTTGTTAGCTCAGGTGACTCTCTTAGACAAAAACAAAAACAAACCCACCAAAATTGAAAGCACCAAGACAGGACAAAATTTTACTAGAGGACAAGTCATTTTAACAGTTGGGCTCATGTGTCGAGGTAGAGTATTTCTGATATTCATTTCCTGCACCTCCAGCAGCCCAGGCCCCAAAGGTTTTTAAAATTCCATTGTTACGATGCAGTACTATTACCAGATCAGGAGAAAGTGTTATAGCTTTTATCAGCTCCCTCCCAATCTCAATCAATAAGCCTTCTCTTTTTAACCTCAAGGTTTCTTTCCTGAAACCACCTATGAGATTCACAATATTCATCCTGTCCAATAATGAAGTCTTCCTTTCAACAATGCCCTCAAAACATCTCCTTCACACACCCCTCGTAAGTCTCTATCTTCAAACAACTTTCAAGTTGATTCCATGCAAAAGCTGCAGAAGAACTGAGACTAGAGTATACCATAAGAAAAAAATGAATATGGATAACCAGTGCTGTAACTAAACCATATCATCTGGACTCTGCCTTGCTCAGATAGCCATCTGCCTTCCATGCAAATTCCTTTATTATACCCAATGTATACTGAGCCCACATTTCCGGAACCTATCTCCCTGGACCAATATCTAATCTTCTAAAAATTGGACCACCACCTTCAAAATACCTTATTAATTCCACAACAATGCCCTAACAACAACCTTTATTTAGCATCAGTCTTTGCTCTTGGACAAAGGCTATCCTGGTAAACTTATCTGCTTGGAACATTAGAATTCCATTTTAAATTATCATCGCAGTCTCTACTTCTAGACCAGGGTTTCTCAGCCTTGGCACAACTAACATCTTGAGTTGGATATCTTCTTTGATGGGAGCTATCCTATTTGGATGTATAGCAGCACTCCTGGCCTCTCCAACATACGCAGCAGTAGCATACCATCCCCCACCAAATGTGAGAAGCAAAAACGTCTCCAGATATTGCCAAATGTGGCAGTAGGGGGGTTGCAGGAAATTGCCCCCCGTTGAGAACCACTGTTTCAGACAGAGTTTAGTCTAGCCCACTTCAGCCCTTCAACCAGGGCTTGACATTTGTGGATATTTACAGTTATTATGTCCACATGAGCTACATAAATCTCTCTTGAAATTAAAGTTAAGTTTCTTCTTCAGATAAAGAATTAAAACTTTAAGGATGAATATTCTGATTCCCTTCAGGTCCTATCATCACAAATGTAATACTAAAACAAGACTTTATATCTTAAAAAAGAAAGAAAGGCTATCAAACACAAACAGATGTTCAAGGCTCATAAATTGCATGGAACATATTTAAAAGGAACTAGAACTTATAATGATCTTTTTGTACTTGTCCTGGACACACTGTAAGTATTAAACAAAAATGATGTATCCCACACGTACTTCAAATAATGTTTATGCTTTTCTTCGGCTTACCTGAAGAAACCCAGGAGGACGATTTAGAACTGTATCAAGAGAATTATCCAAGAACCTCACAATTCGAAGGTACCCAGGATATGAAGGTGCACTAACCTCCCCTGCAGGATTTACAAAAAAAATCTGTACTCCATTTGGTATCAAAATCAACTCATCTGCATCTAGCCCTAAGGTCTCAAGAGGAGGTGGCTGAGAATGATTCCTATAAAAGTCTTCTCCAACTGATGAAAATTCCCCAGATTCTGTCCCATAGGATACAGTGTAGTGACCCTCAGCAGCCTGAGGAGTATAAGCAGGAGGTGCTTCTGCTGGATGCCTTTGAGATGGTAAGGATAAAGAACTAGGTGTGGGAACCAAGCCTGAACTTGTAGCTGGAGTGCTTCCATATTCTTCACTGTGCGGACGAGGTGAACTAAAGGGCTGAGGCTCTGGTGACGTTTCAGGAGTATCTTTAGGTGGAAATTCTGGATATAACTTGGGCACCTCCTGAAGATCATTCCGTAGAGAAGTGGCAAGACCTTTCTCTAGAATTTCCAACCTGGTGCGTACATTCTGTAGTGTTTCTTTCATTTTCTGCTGCATCTGTCTAGCAGATTCCCACCCAGGGCCTACGTGTTCAGGCTCTGTTGATGAAATGCTGATTCCCCTGAGCAGGTGTCCTATTCCTTGCTTATAGTAGTTCTTTGCTTCTTCCTTCTGACCTAATTCATCTGTATTCAGTCCTTTATTAACAAATAAAAAGGCCTTCTTGTACGCTTCCTTGATCATCTTAATTTCAGCAGGTTCTCCATTTTGTGGCTCTTGCTCCATTTCTGCAAAATAGGAAACATTATCTTTAATAATCTTGTTTACTTATTTATCATCAATTTCTCCTACCTGAATATATTTCAAGATGACAGGAGCCTTGTCTGCCTTGTTCACTATTGTATTCCCTAAGCCTATTATTAGATGTGACAAAGAGAAAGCACTCAATAAACATTTGTTAAACGGATAAATAATGTTCTTGGTCCTAAACATCTCTTTAATTAAAAACAGAAGTGAATAAATCAGAATACATTTATTGAATAATTTTCTTGTTCCAGTTTCTTATAAGAAATAAAAGTTTCCTATCATATATCAATCTTTCAGATTACAACCAAAGTCTCATTCTAAAATTCATTACAATATAAATTCAGATGACAGGTAGCAAATTAAAAATGAGGTTGAATCACATATTGGAGAGTAAAGAAATGAGAAAAAAATATCTAGATGAAGCTTTAAAGTTACCTGACTTTCATTTAAAGGTGGCAGGTTACTCTCATGCAGTTAGCTCTGTTCCATCCTAAAACTACCGAAATGCCTCTAACAAGATTATTAAAAACACACAACCATTCTTTTTAATGAGAAAAAGGCATGAACAGGTGCTCCACAAAAGAGAATATTTAAACGGCATGTAAAAATGAGTTGAATATACTATTCCCTAAGGGAAATGGGATCCACAATGATACCACTATATACTTATCAAACGGCTAAAATTTAAAAGACTGACAAGTATTAGGGAAGACAGCAACTAGAACTCTTATGCTTTGCTAGAGGAAGTGAAAAATGGTACAGCCACTTTGGAAAACTGGCAATTTCTATGAAAGCTAAACATTCAGCCACTCTATGATCCAGGAATATAATCTAGGTGTATAATCAAGAGAAATGAATGAATATGCACATCAAAAACATGTACAACAATATTTACAGCAACTTTATTCCAAAGGCAAAAACTCAAAACAACTCAAATACCCACCCACAGAAGGGATAAACAGTGGTCTATTTATACAACATAAAAATACACAGAAATTAAAAAAATACATATTGATGCCTGTAACATTGATGAATCTCACCAATGCTTTGAGCAAAAGAAGCCAGATGCAAATGAGTTCATATTGAGACTAGGTACTATATGATTCTATATAAGTGAAGTTGAAGAAGAGGCAAAATACTAGCCCATGATGACAGAAATCAAGACAGTAATTACAGGGGGAGGGTACGGACTTGGAACGGACATGAAGGGACCTTATGGCATATGAAAATACTGTCTTGAACTGAGTGATGATAACATGTGTGTATACATATATTAAAAAATCATTAAGCTGTAAATTTAATATTAGTACACCAAATGCACTTTGTGTTACCCCTTAATAGAATAAACAGCAAAGTCATAACTCACAAGGACAAAGAGGGAGGATGAAGAGTCAACAGTGCTTTGGTACTGAAAAACGAGACAGACAATTGGTAACTCACAAAACAGACATGTGAAAGCTGAAGCCTAAGCTGTCAGTGAGGATATCAGAGAAGCAGCCCCATTTACATCACAGAACTTCCAAAAACCACAGGAACTGATTCAGTCTTCCTCTGGAAGAGGGAATAGAGGTAGAGCTGGAAAAACATGACTGATTAAAACCTAATTTACAAATTAAGACCCTCAGATCTCTCCTACACCAGGCACTGAAGACACTATTTCAGCCCTGAAAGAAGGTTGGATGTTTTAATTCAAAGGAGCATAAAATAAAATGTTTCTGTACAGCAGACTATCAGGCACAATTAAGGGTAAACATCAAAAGCAGAAGTAAATGAAAAATTACATACTGAATATTGAGATCCTCAGCCTTCTCCCCCACACCTTGGTTATTAGAGTTCTGGCAGGTTGGTACCTCTCCAGAAAGGAAATTAGAAGTATCTTCTCTGGAGAATCTGATCATCACCAAGAGGAAAGACCTAAAGATAGTGACACTGAGAGTTCCCCAAGGAAAACTGTCCAGGAAACTAACTTTTGAGAAAAACTATAGTTGGTAGTCCACCCGAGAGTCTCCAATTAGCAGACAGCCAAGGATCACAAAACATGTGAGGAAATGCCTAGTATGAAAGAAAAAAATGAGTAATGCAATTTGGGTGAAATGGACAATATGTAAGGAGAAGAAAACTTTAAAACCTACAATTTATATCAACGTAAAAAAACAAAATATTGCATCCATAAAATTAAAACAGGATACAGACACAAAAAGATACGCACAAAAAGGACATTTATAAAACTAAAAGGGCTCTTAGAAATTAGACACAAAATAGAGAGATGAAAACGTCGTAAATCATAGAAAATGCCTGCAAAGTAGAGCAAAAAGACAAAGAAATGAAAAATAGGAAAGAATAGATCAGAAAATGTAGAGGACTCAGTGTACAACAGCCAATATCTGAATAATAAAACTTCCAGAAATAGAGAATAAAAAATAAGGGATGGAAGAGTTGAAGAAAAAATTCAAAGAATATCCTAGAACTAGAAAACACGATTTCCAAGATTTAAAAAGACCAATGGATAAAGAACGAAAAAAGACCCACACCAAGGAGTACACCATAAAATTTCAGAACATGAGGCTCATAATGGACCATCTTAACAGGAATTACACAAAAAATGAGAAATAAGATTGCTAAGGAACTTCTTAAAGGCAGAAGTTAGAAGGAAATAGTAGAATTAATTCGCAATTCAGAGTGAAAATAACTTCTAAACCCACCCAAGTGGTTGCTCAGATATTGCATCTTCTGTTTCTTGGATTCCACATTTGCTGAAAGAAATCACAAGGCTGATGACGGGAGTTCCCAAGATAACTATTAGGCAACCAGTCCATACTGGAGCAAACGACAGAATGCCAGAGAAGATTTCTTCAAGCAACTAAAATAGATAGAACACTTAATGTGTTCCTAAGTTTTGAGAAGAGAGCTACATAACTGTGGGAGGATTCAGGGTTTAATCAGTGATACATACATAGAAAACTAAGGAAATAAAAATCAAGACAATTATTAACTGGGGAAAACAAGATGCTGAGCTAGAAAGAAAAAGTAATCATAATATACTGCATGTTTTAGTTTTAATTAGTATAACAATGTAAATAACGAATCTTGATACAAGCAAAACTGTGATACAACCATATTGAGAAGATGGGAAGATGGATGGAGAGAAAGTTCGTGTGCATGTGGTATAGGATGAAAGAACTAAAACTTCATCTTTCCTACTAGGAAATTCATGGACAATGCCTAAAACTGAAAAATAAAAAGTAGCAATATAAGCATCTTGTTTAGAGACTTAGAAAGACCAAAAGAACTGGCTAAGAAAATTGATACAAGCTGCCTTTAGGAGAAAGGGTTGAGGCTTGGGTGGTGAGACCTCTCATTTTCACTGCAAGCCTTATAAAAATATTTAACTCTTAATACTACACGCATGATAAAAAAATTACTATTTAAAAAAAGTAAACAGAAGCTTTAGAGCAGCATTGTCTAATAGAATTATAATGTGAACCATATGTAATTCTAAATGTTCTAATAGCCACATTTAAAAAGTAAAAAGATGGGGGCTTCCCTGTGGCCAAGTGGTTAAGTTTGCACGCTCTGCTTCAGTGGCCTGGAGTTCACTAGGATCCTGGGTGCGGACCTACACCCGGCTCATCAAGCCACGCTGTGGCAGCATCCCACATAGAAGAACTAGAATGACTTACAACTAGGATACACAACTATGTACTGGGGCTTTGAGGAGGAAATACAGGGAAAAAAAGATTGGCAACATTAGCTCAGGGCCAATCTTCCTCACCAAAAAGCATACCTTAAAAAACAACAGAAACAGGTGAAATTAATTTCAGTGACATTTTATTTACTCAAATACATCCAAAATATTATTATTTTTTAAATTATAGGCCTTCTATTTATTTATTTATTTATTTTTATTGAGGAAGATTAGCCCTGAGCTAACTATTGCCAATCCTCCTCTTTTTGCTGAGGAAGACTGGTCCTGAGCTAACATCCATGCCCATCTTCCTCTACTTTATATGTGGGACGCCTACCACAGCATGGCTTTTGCCAAGCAGTGCCATGTCCGCACCCAGGAATGGAACCGGCGAACCCTGGGCTGCCGAGAAGCGGCATGTGCGAACTTAACCGCTGCACCACTGGGCCAGTCCCACATCCAAAATATTACTTCAACATGTACTCAACATAAAAATTACTAATGACATATCTTACCTTCTTTTTTGCATTAAGTCTTCGAGACCTAGTGTGTATTTTACACTCAAAGAGTCATCTCAATTCCAGCTAGCCCCATTTCAAATGCTCAATACCCACATGTGCCACCACTGCGGTTTTGGAGATTCTTTTCCCGTGATCTCATTAAAACTTATGATTGGATAATTTAAATGATTTAAGACTATTTTAACAACAATCTACACTATAAAGGCATTACAGAATCTGGTCTAGCTTCTGATTAAGTGATATACCCATACTTTCTAAACTGAAACATAAACCATCACACAGCAACTTCATGGGAGTCAAGGGAATATACTCAACGCCCAATTTAGAAAACATCATATACAACTGATCATATACAGACCTACCTTACTTGCCCTAACCCAAAGCTCCTATAAAATTGACTATCCCTTTCCCTGGAATTCCATCCTCTCTCTCTGTCATTAGAATGCCTCCCCTTTTCACAGATCCCATTCCTTTCTTCCTTCAGAAACCATGCGCTAGGAATTTTGCACTCCACGTTCCTTGGGGTACAAAGAGGCTCGAAGTTCAGAAAGCAAGATAGCAGAGGTTAAACAGATTTTTGTGAGCTGATCTGGGAACTTAACTAGCATCATTAAGTTTCTCCAACTACTTGAACAGGGTCTTGAAAAACACTGTAACTTGGCACCTACTTTTTCCTACATGCTACAGGACACCACTATCACCAGGCACCATTTATAGAGTATTTAATGTGGCTGGACACTATGCTAGGTGTTTATCTCATTTAATCCTGATAAACAACTCTTGAGGCATTATTACCACTACTACTACTTTTCAGGGAAAAACTGAGGTTTTAAAGTTTGATCTTCTGTCCTAGATCATCTGTTTTTGAAAGACCCTGGAGCTAAGAATTATTACTTTCTTAAGGGGTTATAAAAACAAAGAATGACATGCAACAGAGATTATATGTGGCTCAAAATGCCTAAAATATTTACTAACTGGCACTTTACAAAAGATGTTTACCAAGCCATTGTCCTAAATTACAGAGTTAAAATAGTCTGATTTCAAAACTAATTTTCTAAATCAGGGTTTCTCAACCTCATTCTGATCGACATTTTAAGCTGGATAATTGTTTATGGGAGGCTGTCCTGTTCACTGTAGGATGTTTAGTGGCATCTCTGATCTCCTCCTACTAAATGCCAATAGTGGCAAACCCCTCCGTGCCCCCCCCTAAGTGACAACGAAAAATGTCTCCAGACATTGCCAAATATACCCTGGGCAGCAAAATCATCCTCGTCAAGAACCAATGCTCTAAATGGTCTTCAAATGGGGGAAGTGTACCCTGGAGAACATAAGGACTTTTCAACGGAACGTGTTCCAACAACATGAATAATTCTAAGAAAAAGGCTTCCAGACCCCTCTCCTTCCATTTAGTACTCCTCACTAAAACTGCTTTGGCTGGGAATAGACTGTAGTTCAATTATCATGCTGTTTTTTCCTCTCCTGGTCTCCTTTCACAATCTTCTCACTTTAAAAAATAAAGTTATACCTCTCACCCATTCCTATTCTTACTAGGTGCACTACCCCAGGATGGAAAAGCCCCCTAGGATGAACAGCCCAACCAAAGTAAAAGGTGTCAATTTTAATTTACGCACAACTCCAACTATCCATCTCTTTAAGACACAAATTTCCACTAAACTCCTACTTCTCATATTTAATTATTATTTATCAAAATCATCCAGTATCATGCTTTTCTGACGATTTTACTACTTGTAATAACTCAGTCCAGAAGAAAACCAATTCCTACAGTTATCACCATAGAAAATTTTTAAAACTTAATTTCAATGTATACAAATATTTTTATTAAAGACACCCATGATAGAGAATAAAAAGATTTCAAGCATAAATAAGTTAAATTAAGATAACATTCTGTGGGGGAAGGATAAAAAGCAAAGTATAATTTCAAGAAAAAGGAACTGTTAAAATACCATGCATTTTTAAAATTAATGGTGATGGATAAAAAAGTGCAACATTACACTCCTTTGGATACAGTTGAGTGACGTACCAATTTTATACTGAAATGTCAGCATCTATACCATATGGGAAATTGCATCCTTTGCAACTAACTAAAAAGTATGATGTAAAATGTTATAAATCAATGTAAACATGTGAAAGGGGGTCACTTTTACAAAATTTATTTGGGGTTCACAAGTGAATTAAAAACACTACTCTACTGGGGTCAGCCCCGCAGCCTGTTGGTTAAGTTTGGCATGCTCCAGGTCGGCAGCCTAGGTTGGCTCCTGGGCATGGAACTACACCACTTGTAGGCAGCCATGGTGTGGACACGACCCACACACAAAAAGAGGAAAACTGGCACAAATGTTAGCTCAGGGTGAATCTTCCTCAGCAAAAAAAAACCCCAACACTGCTCTAAAATCACTGACTACTATATTATATTGCAAACATAAAATGTACATGGTCTCTGGTCATTAGAAGCACCATAATTTACTACCTTTTATTAAGCTCTTCAGCTCATTAGATGTGCTTGGCACTGCTCTAAGCTCCATTTAATCCTCATATGCTTGGAAGTGAATACCAGATTTAGAGAATGTTTTACAAATATTGAACTGCTTGCCCAAGGAGAGAGCTGTAAATGCAAGAGAGATTCAAAGACTCAGGTTCAACAGATACTTGTCAAGACAATGAAATGAAATGTCTGATTCCAAACTTGAAGTTCCTACTAGGCTTACAAGTTAGCAGAGTGAGGAAAGGATGATGGGAACTTGGAGTGTTTCAAGGGAGAAGGGCATTTGGCTTAAGCCTTAAAGAATAGGTAGCAAGCATGTGAAGGCAGAAGGAAGTTATAAAGGAACTCTAGATAGAAGCGATATTACCTTGTGTACATCTTTACTCAAAGCTTATTTTACATAGTGTGCTGAAAGATTTCCTAACTAATGGGTCACTAGAGAAAATGGGCTGGCTATTAAGACAGAAGGTATGTGGGAGGGGGGATTCCACGGGTCAGCTGCTGCTGAATAGCATTCCTTGCTGGCCACCTCCATCTTGAAGAGAAAAAAAAGTTTAGCAAGCAGAAGAGCCTGGAAATCTAGCACATTAAGTGTAGTCGGGAATCTCAGCACACAAAGAAAAAATTCTGTATTAAAATATTGTATTTTTATTTTGTGATTTATTCTGGGCTTTGCTATATTCTCAGTAGCCTCTGAGAAAATGCATTTCACAGGGCTAGGGACCACATGATGGTGGCTTTTCTTGTTAAACAATTCCTATCTTATTCCTAAGCACAATTAAGTGCTTATCAAACATCTTGACAAGATAAAAACCATTATTACATGATTTCACATGCTTTAATTTTTAAAGGTGAGAAGAGAAAAAGTCTTTGAAATGTCAATTTGAATTATTAAATAAATAAAACAGCACCTACCCCAGTATAATCGTCTTAAATCCCAAACCAAAAGCTGGTTCCAGATACCAATGGTGCACTTCAGCTATTTTTTAAACTTTCGAATAAAATAAGTAAAATGTATTTGTTTCAAACATAATCTTGAGTATATCTGCGTGTGTGCGCGCTTTAAAAAATACTCAGGAGCAAAGGTAAAATTCTGAACCAAATACTTGCCAACTTAGCTCAATTCCATACACAAGAGTAGTAAGAATCACGCTAACATCCACATCACCAGTAGTCTTCAATAATACAGCATTTATTTCCCTAAAGCGAGCAGCAGAAATTGCTCTACTGCCTATCTGGCCCTTCACAAAAAAAGGAGAGGAAACTTGCTGCAAACACTTGTATAACTCCCTCCCGTAGCATCTCACCCCACTGACGTTTCAGAAAGCCCCACAAACGAGAGGGAACCCACGTAAGAGAGAAGCTTCCAGTTTCAAACAGTTTTCACAGAGTCACCAAATGAGCTGTGCTATTGTAAAGGACAGCGAATCAAAAAATAGCTCCATTTGTAATCGGGAACATTCTTACACTCCTTTTGTTTTGTTTTGCTTTTGGAAATTTCAAAGAAAAAATCGTTGAATTCTGAAATATTTAAGGCTATATTTCAAAGGCAACGATTTTGAAAGCAAATTCATTAAATTACAATTCAATAAAGCAAATCTCGAGGATCCTCAAGAGACAAAGTAAAGCAATTCATTAGCACCATTAGAGTGTGGAAAACTGGGCCAACCCTCCAGCAACGCAATAATGCCGCGTCACGGAACGGTGCGCATTCCAAGAAAAACTTTCCGACACAGAAATTAGGTGGGAGGGATCCTCTGCGGGGCTAAATGCCTAATAAACACGAACGAATGTATTCGAAAGAGTAAAATCGGGCCCTGTCCATTCTCAATAAAACTGCTGCTGCTTGCTGACCTTTTTGAAAAGAAAGCCTACCGAACTTTCACGAAGCTGTCAGCACTGGTAAGGGCGAATAATTACTGCGATTTTCGAAGCTGAAGTAAACAGGGGTGGGTAGGGCAGCAAGAAAGGTCACTGCGATGCATAAGGACGGTGGTGGAAGTGAGGAAAAGGGCAGCGCTCTCCCTCCCAACTGTAAACAGGGGGAGGAGGCGCAGGGAACTCGAAGGTTCCATAAATGTGAGACAGGCGTTAACTAAGAACAATTTCTCCAACTATTCCCTCTGCAATTTGCTCCCTTCAACGAAAGTTTCATCTCTGAGACCTGGGGACGGCTCCCGGCCTTCTCGGCCCTCCCCGCACCCCGCCCAGTCCGCGGGGCCCCGGGCGCACACGCCACTCGCCCGCTTTGGGGACCCACGCAGGGGCAAGAGCCTCCCCGCCGGCCGCCCCCAAGCCGCCCCACCTGTGCCTCCGGAGCTCGGGCGCCTCGGCGCCGCCCGCAGACCTCCCCGCCCGCCGCCGCAGCCCACGGGCCGGCTCCCTCGGACGCGGCGCCGCTGCGAAGCGCTCAGCCTCGGCCGGCCCCAAGGTGCCCAGCTCCCCGCGCGCGCGACTGCACGCCGGGACTCTCAGAGCGTGCCCAGCCACGCGCTCCGCCGTGCGCCGCGTCACGCCATGTCACGTCACGCGCCGACCCCACCCGCCGGCCCTCGCGCCCACGCTAGGACCCGAGCTCGCTGCGGTCGCAGGGCTGCTCTCACGTGACGCCCTCTCAGTCGTCTTCTCCACGGACTTGTCACACGCCTGCCCAGCCGAAGTTCTGTCCACTCTTACTTTCCAAATGCTGTCTGGGGAGACGTCTGTCCGCTTCGAGCCCTGGAGTCACCGTAAAAGTCTCTGGCGGCGAGCAAAGGAGCGGGGGCGAAAGGCTCCGAGAGAACCACGGAGTCTGCGGCTCAGCGCGGACCCCCACCTAGGGTCTCCCGCGGCCACGTCGGCAGCCCCCGCGCTTGCGCAATCCCTTTCCCGCCGCCGACCGAGGACCTGGAGGGACTAGGAGAGAGTGCCGGGCGCCGGGAGCTGTGACGGCTAGAGGGAGCCGTGGGCACAGTGCACGTGGGAGAACAAAGGCTGAGTCAACTCTGCAACCTAACCTTTGTGACTAACATATCAAAGAGGACGGTTACCTGGAAAGCCCCCAGAAACTACGTGATAAAAGTCTCAGTCGAGTGTCTGCCTGGGTGTGTGTGCGCGTGCACGTGCTGGAAATCCGTGCCAGTGTAGTAAACAATGTTAAATTCCTAACTCCTACTGCTAAACAGCAGCTGTGCTCATACCATTTATGATTATGGAAGGCTGAAAGGGGACGATCAAAGTGAACATACTTTACTGTTCTTCAAGAGTTCTTTAAAATTAGTAAAATTCTATAGATGACAGATTTTATACTTTTGAATAGACCTGCCTTGGAAAAATTATATACACGGACATATATATACATATGTCTATATATATTGCCCCGAGCATTTAAGACTAAGTGATTTAAGAATGGCAGTGATTTAATTCCAGCTGAGTTATTACTTCCTTCAATCAAAATTAATGATGGGGACCGTTGAATGAGTCTTGGGAGAGGCTTTTAAATTTAAAATTAGGGGTCACTTGGTAGTTCCCTCAAATCTCAGAAAGGTAACTCATCCCAAACAGAAAAACCTGTTAGGGAGGTATACATTAATACAGGGGTTTTAATTTTGTTCTTATACTTCCTAAAAGAATTCTGAAAAACTGTGACTGTGTACCTTCTCCCTCATTTTTAGATTGACCATCAAAATTTTTCGTCTGACTTAATTAGTTGCAAAGGATGCAAATTGTTTTATTGTAAATTGACGTTTTAAAATAAAATCGTTGTATCACTCTTAAACGTGGCCAGTAGAACTTAAATATCAGGCAATCTGATATCCATCATCAATTTTTAAAACTACATTAACAAGCTTTTCTTTATCAGGAAAAAAAATACAGCTTCCTTTTCTTCTTAAACTCATATTTCTATATCACTTCATGACATTTTATCCCAATGTAATATTTTTTTATTCTGGAGAGTCTTTGACTGATCACCTGCCATACTTCTCTGTATCATAAGTAAGTACATAAATTTAAATCTAATTTTAAAATTTTGCAATAGCCATAAAGGTTAAGGTGTTTAAAAATGTAAAATTTCTATATACAATATCATTATATATGGAAAACCCTAAAGTTTACTACAAAGCTACTAAAACTAATCGGGTTCATCAAGGTTATAGAATAAAAGATCAACATAGAAAAATCGGTAGCGTTTTTATACACTAGCAATGAACACTCAAAAAATGAAATTAAGAATTTCATTAACAATACTATCAAGAATAATGAAATACTTGGGGATAAATTTAACAAGATAAGCACAAGATTTGTACACCAAAAACTATAAAACATTGCTGAGAGGATTTAAAGTAGACCTAAATGCAAGAGACGATGTTCCATGTTCATGGATTGAAAGAGTTAACATTGTTACAATGGCAGTACTCCTCCAATTGATCTACAGATGCAACCTGTACCAAAATCCCAGGTAACTGTTTTGCAGAAATTGGCAAGGTAATCCTAAATTAAATGGAAATACAAGGGTTCCAGAATAGTGAAAACAATCTTGAAAAAGAACAAAGTTGGAGGACTCACACTTCCTGATTTCCAAATTTGCTACAAAGCTGCAAAGTAATCATTTCAGTGTAGTTGTGGCATAAGGCCAGACATATGTGGAATTAAGAGCCCAGAAATAAACCCTTGCATTTACAGTCAACTAACTTTCAACAAAAGTGCCAAGAAAATTCAATGGGAAAGAGATAGTCTTTTCAACGAATGGGACAATTGAAAATCCATTCAAAAAGGTGAATTTGGACCTCTACCTCACACCATACTCAAAAATTAACACGAAATGGGTCACAGACCTAAATGTAAGGGCTAAAACTGTAAAACTCTTAGAAGAAAACATAGGAGTAAATCTTCATAAACTTAGGCTAAGCAATGATTTCTTAGATATGCCCCCCAAAATATAAGCAATACAAGAAAAAATTGGTAAGTTGTATTTCATCAAAATTAAAACCTTTTGCTCTTCAAAAGACATCATCAAGAAACTGAAAATACAGGGGCCGGCCCTGTGGCCTAGTGTTTGAGTTCAGTGTGCTCCACTACGGCAGCGCAGGTTCGGTTCCTGGTCATGGACATGCACCAGTCAGTGGCTGTGCTGTGGCGGTGACCCACATGCAGGGTAGAGGAGGACTGGTGTGGGTGTTGGCTTGGGGTTGGTCTTCCTCAAGCAAGAAAAGGAGGGTTGGCAATGGATGTTGGCTCAAGGTGAATCTTCTTCAGCCAAAAAAAAAAAAAAAAAAGAAAAAAATTGAAAATATAACTGTTAACTATGAGAAAATATTTGTGAATCATTATATCTGACATATTTAGAATAAAGAACTCATAACTCAATAATTAGCAAGATAAATAACAATTTAAAAATGGGCAAAGGATTTGTATAGACATTTCTCCAAAGATATACAAATGGCCAGAAAGCACATAAAAAGTTGCTCAGTATTATTAATCTTTAGCAAAATGCAAATCAAAAACAGAATGAGGTGTCATTAGTTATGCACTAGAGTGGCTGTAATAAAAAAGTAGATACTAATGAGTGTTGACAAGGATTTGGAGAAATTCAAAACCTCACACATTACTGGTAGCAATGTAAAATGATGCAGCCATTTTTTGGTAAACAATTTTACAGTTTCTTAAAAAGTTATACGTAGACTTGCTATATGAGCATTGTCACTCAATTCTTTGAGCTACTTCTAAATCATATGCCCCAAATCACTTTACAATATATCATTTTGTTTTTTAATCCAACAGATCCTTCTTCCATTTTTTTCAATTAAGAAATTGGAAATCACTTGAATGCAAAAATATTTGTCACCAGGGACTGGCCCCGTGGCCGAGTGGTTAAGTTTGCGTGCTCCGCTGCAGGCGGCCCAGTGTTTCGTTGGTTCAAATCCTGGGCGCGGACATGGCACTGCTCAAACCACGCTGAGGCAGCGTCCCACATGCCACAACTAGAAGGACCCACAACGAAGAATATACAACTATGTACTGGCGGGCTTTGGGGAGAAAAAGGAAAAACAATAAAATCTTAAAAAAAAAAAAAAATTTGTCACCAAGTGGTTAGTTATTCACTTCCTCAATTTCTGGGGAAAACACCAAAAAAGCTTTACTAAGATTGACCATCTTGGGACCATGGAGGCCCCAGTTCTCAGTGATTCCATGCTCAAGGTAGTGCCTGCCTCCTGTTAGTGGTGGCTGGGCAGAAGTGGGCCCTCACCTCCCTTCCACACTCACCTAGAACTTAGCTTCAGTGATAGGTAGCTGGGGTCAGGAGGAGAAATGCTGGTGCCCTGCTCCGCCCAGGCGGATGGCCGTCCCACTGCTATCTGTGGGATGAGGGAGTCTTGCGTTCATGATTGTACCAGTCTGGAGAGGAGTTTCTGCCTCGCTGAGCTGGGAGGGGAGAAGAAGGGAATGGCTCTTGATTTAAATTCAGTCATGCATCGGTTAACGACAGGGATTCATTCTGAGAAATGCATTGTTAGGCGATTTCATCATTGTGCAAACATCTACAGTGTACTTACACAAACCTAGATGGTATAGCCCACTACATACTTAGGCTCTATGGTATAGCCTATTGCTCCTAGGCTACAAACCTGTATAGCATGTTACTGTACTGAATACTGTAGGCAACTGTAACACAATGGTAAGTTTTTATGCATCTAAACATAGAAAAGGTACAGTAAAAATACAATATAAAATATGGTACACCTGTATAGGGCACTTACCCTGAATGGAGCTTGCAGGACTGGAAGTTGCTCAGAGTGGTCAGTGAGTGAGTGGCGAGTGAACCTGAAGGCCTAGGATATTACACTACCGTAGACTTTATGCACACTGTACACTTAGGCTATGCTACGTTTATAAAAAAATATGTTTCTTTGTTCAATAATAACCTCAGCTTACCGTAACATTTTTACTTTATAAACTTCTTAATTTTTTAGAAGATTTTGACTCCTTTTTAATAACAGCTAACTTATAAACACATTGTACAGCTGTACAAAAATGTTTTCTTTGTATCCTCATTGTATAAGCTATTTTATATTTTTAAAAATTGTATTTTTTTACTTTTTAAACTTTTTTGGTCAAAAACTAAGACACAAACACACACATTAGCCTAGGCCCACACAAGCTGAAGGTCATCAATATCACTGTCTTCCACGTCCACATCTTGTCCCACTGGAAGGTCTTCAGGGATCATAACACACATGAAACTGTCATCTCCTATGAAAACAATGCTTTCTTCTGGAATACCTCCTGAAGTACCTGCCTGAGGCTTTTCTTGAGGAGGTGTCACTCTTTTCAGAAATGTGTCCATGGTGGTTTGCTTGGTTTCTTTCTTTTTTTCATCATAGATTTGCTCGTAAGCAGATAATGCCCCATGAACATTCTTTTGTATTAATGAAAACCTTTCAGTGTTGGGGTCCATGTTTTCAAACTTTTTAAGCAGCTTGTGGAGGTCTACAAAAGCTTCTGCTAAACCCTTCGCTGTGAATTTTTGTGGAGGTTCTTCTTTTTCTCCTCCTGCAGTTTCCTTTTCTCTTGCCTCTTCTTCAGCTATGCATTCCTATTCCAGTTCCAACCACTCATCAGTCAGTTCCTCAGGAACCATCTCTAGGAGCTCCTCAATGTCATCCTCATCCACACCCAGGGGAAAGCTGTTTGCCATCTCAACCACAGCCTTGTTGATTTTTGTAACCTCCTCACCCTTGGCAAATCCTTTGCAGTCATGAATGAACCTCCTGAGTTTCTTCTTCCAGATGCCATTCATATACTCCTTGGTGTCGTCACCCCAAGCCCAAGCAACATTCTTGATGCAGTCTAGGGTGTTGTAATCCTTCCAGAACTGCATCAGTGTCTTTCTTAGTTGCAGCAATAGCCTGGGCAAAGATCCTCCTCAGGTAGTAGGCCCTAAAAGCTGCTACAACTCCTTGATCCAACCAATGGTTGGATCCAATCAAGGATTCAGTGAGCAAATGATCCAATCCATTAGTTGGATCAAGGAGGTGGTGTTTGGTGGGAGAAACACTGCTTTGATATTGAGATGAAGATCACCAATAAAAGGAGGATGCCCAGGAGCATTATAACAATAAGCAAAATCTTGAAAGTATGTTATTCTCCAAACGGTACTTCTCCATTTCACTGGCATAGCAATTCAGGACACAACTTGGAAGAGGCACTGGGTCATCCATGACTTCTTAATGCTCCTGCAGTACACTGGCAGTGCGTGCTTATTGATATGCTTGGAGGCCCTGGGGTTCTCACTGTGCCAGATCGCAAAAGGTTTCCGTTTGTAGTCTGCAATATTGCCCCCAAGCAAGACTGTTACCCTGTCCTTAAAAGCCTTGAAACCTGGCATTGACTTGGCCTCCTTATGAGTGAAAGTCTTTTCAGGCATTCGTTTCCAGAATAGGGAGGTTTCATCCGTATTAAATATTTGTTCTGGCAAGTAATTTTCCTCCACAATCAGCTTATTTAGAGTTTACAAAAATTTTTCAGCTGCCTTCACATCAGCAGTCGCAGACTCACCACTCATTTTCACATTACAATATGTAATGAATAACAATTCTTGAATCATTTAAACCACCCAGAGCTAGCAATAAATTCAACATCGTAGTCAGGTCCAGCCTTTTCTTTCAACATTGCAAATTTTTGGCTTTGCTTTGATCATCATGGTGCTGAGAGGAATACTCGTCTGTGTCTGGTCTTTGATGTAGGTCATTAGAAGTTTCTCCATGTCTGAAATAGGCCCTTCTCAAATTTTTGTTAGTCTCATTGCCTTCAGTGAAGCAGATCTTTTAACAGCTTCCAACACTTTGTTCTTGTTCTTCGGGATGCTAGCTATGGTGGAATAGGACATGCCTGACTGACGAGCAATAACCATCACTCATTTTCCTCCTTTGTAGTCCTCAATCACTTTTTTTTCTTTAAAGATTGGCACCTGAGCTAACATCTGTTGCCAATCTTCTTTTTCTTCTTCTTCTTCTTCTCCCCAAAGCCCCCCCAGTACATAGTTGTATATTCTAGTTGCAGGTCCTTCTGGCTGTGCTATGTGGGACGCTGCCTCAGCATGGCTTGATGAGCAGTGCTGTGTCCATACCCAGGATCCAAACCAGCAAAACCCCGGGCCGCCAAAATGGAGTGCACAAACTTAACCACTGGGCCACAGGGCTGGCCCCTTCAATCGCTTTTAATTTTGTTTCCAGGCCAATCACTCAATGTGGCCTCTTACTGGCAACATTAAAGGGGATTTTGTACACTTAGGGGCCGTGATGAACAAAACAACATAAGATTAAATAAAGCACAAGAGAAAATGATGCAATCAAGAGATGTGGTAAACACGAGATGTATGAAGCTGTTGCCAGTGTAACATGGAATACTATTTTACAGTAAACTTTTCTTTTGTAAGTAGAAAGAGTATATTGTAAAATAATGATAAAAGTATAGTGTAGTAAATAGATAAACCAGTAACATAGTCATTTATTATCATTATCTCATATTATGTACTGTACATAATTGTGTGTGCTATAATTTTATAAACCTGGCAGTGCAATAGGTTTGTTTACACCAACATCACCACAAACACATGAGTAGTGCATTGCACCACAACATTACAATGGCTATGATGTCACTAGATGATAGGAATTTTTTGGCTCTGTTATAATCTTATGGGACCACCACGGTATATGCAGTCCCTCATTGATTGAAATGTTATGCAGCACATGACTGAACCACAGATTCTCACTGTTTTTATGGAGTTTTAGACTTTCACGAATCAATATTTCTTCATTTACGATATGCTCTTTGCACCATTTCCAAAGACTTTAATGGTTTTTTTGGTTGGTTTGTTTGTTTTGTGAGGAAGATCATTCCTGAGCTAATATCTGTTGTGAGTCTTCCTCTCTTTTATATGTGGAATGCCGCCACAGCATGGCTTGATGTATGGTGTGTAAGTCTGTGCCTGGGATCTGAACCTGCAAACCCAGGGCCACCAAAGCAGAGCATGCCAGCTTAACCACTACACCACTGGGCCGGTCCCTTTAAGTGGCTTTTAAAAAAACAACACTCACCAATTTCTCTGGGGAGTGGTCTGCCAAGCTCCTCACCCTGCTTACTAGAAGTGGAACTCTCAATAAGGTAGATTTTAATTGCCTTATTAAAAATGCACAGCAAAGCAAAAATCGTGTTAAAATTTTCATCTTTGTGTTTTGTCCCGTATAACTTGATTAATTTGGTAGCCTGGAAAAACATTACCATTATATTTAAAATGATCAGCATAATATGTGTTATTTGATTAATCATCAGGGCCCTTTATTTGCACAGGCTTTTCCCAAGGCAGTCCTTGAAATGTGCTCACAGTTATTTTTGGTAAAACTCACAGAAAGACAAAGATTTTAGCCACAATCAGTTAAGACCACTGACTCTTTACACTTGATTTCCCTTTTTGTCCTTGGTGTTGAAATGGCTGTAGCACTTTTGGGATCTGAGTTTACAGTCGCTTCAGTGTATGGTGAATAATTAACTTTATTATGTGAGTCACAGTGGTGTAGCATTGACTTCAAGGGGCATTGCTACTCTGCTCGCTTTCCTGGTGCCATAACATAAAGATACCAGCCAGGGGTCATATTGCTTTGTAAATGTGTCCTGTAGTGCACAGCATCAGAAGAACACGGGTGGAGGAGAAACAAGGTTTGAAGCATATAGGGCCAGAAACTAATCTACGGAAAATTATTGTAGTCATCAGATTAGTAAAAGTATAAGCAAATAATTTGGTTCTCATCAATGTCTAGTCAAAACATATAAGTTTTTAAAATTTCTAGCGCTTATAAATTTGACAATAAGTGTAAAAATTTGTATGACAGTATCAATATTGAATTATGAAACTGAAATAAACTTTCCTATACTATCTTTTAAAAACTAATCCTGACAAACCATGCTAGTGGAAAAACTGAATTCTCTCTCCATGGGCTATATTGCAAAATCATTTTCATATGAAAAAGTGCTTAAAGAGTATAGAGCCAAGAAAGGTAAGAAAAAATGTATCATAGGATCTGTCAAGCACTTGATTAATAAATTATGTTATTTTTCTGGATTTTGTAATGTCTGTAGTATTTCTCAGCTTTTAAAAATTTGTAATTTTTGTGCTTTATTTTTTCATTCAAAATAAATATTCATTTTTTTTTTCTTTTAGGAAGACTGGCCCTGAGCCAGCATCTGTTGCCAATCTTCCTGGTTTTTTTTCCTCCCCAAAGCCCCAGTACAGAGTTGTATATCCTAGTTGTAGATCCTTCCAGTTCTTCTGTGAGGGACGCCGCTGCAGCATGGGTGATGAGTGGGGCTAGGTCCACGCCCAGGATCTGAACCGCTGAACCCCAGGCTGCCCAAGTGGAGCACACAAACTTAACCACTATGCCACCAGGCTCACCCCAGATATTTGCTTTTGTTCCTAATTTTGCATTTTCTTACAGAAGGCCAACCAAATTGAAAAAGCAACAAGCACCATACAACCTGGATCTGCCCCTGCTGCTTAGGTTGAAGTGGTTCTTGAGATAAGCAGAAAATAATTGCTTATATTTAAAAACATGCAGGGGCCAGCCCCGTGGCTGAGTGGTTAAGTTCTAGGGCTCCGCTTCAGCAGCCCAGGGTTTCCCTGATTTGGATCCTGGGCATGGACATGGCACTGCTCATCAAACCAAGGTGAGGCAGCTCCCACATGCCACAACTAGAAGAACCCACAACTAAGAATACACAACTATGTGCTGGGGGGCTTTGGGAGAAAAAGGGGAAAAAAAGTAAAATACAAAAAAATCTTTAAAAATATGTAAAAAGCCATTTTCAACGTTCGTTATATTTTACTGAGATAAAAAAAGAACCAGACAGTCAAAACAGACTGACCAGGATCAGAGTTTTTATCCAATATTAAACTTTACTAATAATTTAAAAGAATACAGGTGACCATGAGACACAAGAAAATAATGGAGATGTCTGAAACCAGAAACCCACCTCCCCAGGTTTTTCCATCCCACCTAAGAACACACTCTGGCCCAGATTTAGCACTTGAGGTCGCTATGGAAGGCATGCCAGGTATCAGTTACACTAACAAAACTATTTCAGTCAGGAACTATCTCCAGTTTATACTAAGATAATTATATGGCTGACACTGATATTCTCCAGTGGGCCATTCCATGTGCATCCATAAATTCCAGGTTTAGTTACCTTAAACCATCTGCATAGACCAGGTATGCCCTGCTAAAAGCATTTCAGGGACAAGGACTCTCCATTATCCTTCCACCAGTATGTACCTTGTCCAATTAGCACGTTTGCAAGGAGATTTGACTTGGTCATTTCCACCTGGGCATCCAAGCATAAGTATGAATTGGTTATAGACCAGTTGCTAATGTTCAACTTCCAACATATTTCCCCTGTTTTTTGTCCTCAACGGATTCTTTTCAAAAAATAATGCATTCTCTAACAACAATGAAGAATTGGAAGAGGTGGGTGAGGTCTTTAAATGAAAATTACCATTTTTCACACCCTCCCCACACTCTACAATATAAGTGATTTAGTAACATCCCCGCAAAATGCCGCTCCTTTTCTAAGGCCTTTACCTGCAGTGTGGATGTCTAAGACAGGGAAAGACAGGAAAGCCTAAGTTAGGTTTATGGTGGTTTAGGGGAGTTTTCTCCCCAAGTAGTACTTTGAATTTTCCTTTTAATTGACATTCTTGGATTTTTACACCCTGGGCAAAGAGCTAGAGTAAGATTTGGGGAGGTGAGAGCTGTGCATTTCTGTATAAAGTGAGAGAAGTTTCAATATGAAAAGAGAAGTAGGAGAAGAGAGGCCAGAAAATATCACATAAGAAATTAAAATCTGGAAATTGAGTATCTGGAAATTCCTTTGTCCTTTAAAGTCCTGGCGTGCCGCCAGTGGTATGCATGCCCGCTTTAAAGAGGGTAGACACATCACGTACTGTAGCTGAGTGCCTGAGACCACTGGTTCCGGAATCCGAGTGCCTGAGCTGGAATTCACCTTCATCTCACAGTGGCTACTATTTAACCACTGTGAGCCTCTTTTCTCATCTGTAATATGGGGGTGTGACAATAGGATCTACCTCATAGGATAGTTACCTAAATTAACAGAAATAACTCATTTAAGGTTGGTGATCAATAAATACTAGTAATCACATTTGCTATTCTTCTCATGCTAAAATTCTTTAATGATTAGCAAAGAGTGATTTTGTTCTAAGCAGATCTGAATAATTTTTTAAACACTTAATTTTGTTTTCATGAGTGATGAAGTTGTTTTCTTTTAATCAAGAATTTACTTCACAGTACAAAAAAAGAGTAAATGCGAATACTATTTTAACCCTTTCACAGTGCCACTAATAAAAACAGTAATATTACATATAGCATTATTTTGATAATATAAATGTTCTTAGAAGAAAAATCTACTTGTTAGTGGTCTTTAGGTATGATATACTCTATTTAAGTATTTAGACATGTAATCGTCATTACAATTAAAATTCCTGGGTGATAATGTTAAAGACTCTTGAGTAGAAGCCTGCATTTTAGTTAGATGAATGTACTAAAAGTTTTATCATAAATTATGCTAGATTCAATTTCATCCATGTTGTCCTGTTTGTTTTATGCACATGCTGAAAATAATTGTATTTTTTCCTCTTCATCTATTATATAATATTGTCAAGGGGGATTAGAAAACCCAGAGAGTGTATCAGATAATTATGGATATCATTAAAATGAAAAATGTCCAAATTACTTTAGACAGGAATTGAGTTAGATTTTAGTGCATCCATCTCATGAACTGATCTAGGTTATCACTGGTGAGATAACCTAATTGCTCCAAGCTCATGTTGAAATCAATAGGGTGACTCCGTGTAAAATCAAACTCCTGGTAAGTATATTATGTTGAGGGCTAATGTGGTAATAATTTTCTAAAAGTTTGACATGAGGCTAGGTGTACAATCCATGATCTCCTTACATTTTTCTTCCTTAAACTATTTGTATATGAAAAGCATTTAACAAAAGATAATTTATTGTGATGAGCTTAGTACAGTACAATTTTCCTCTTGCAGACCAAATAATGGATGATGAGCAAATGCAGCATATTAAAAATTGAATAATAAATAGATCAAAGTAATTTCTTACTCAGAGTTGGAGATACATATGTAGGCTTCGTAAAACTCATATTTCCATATAAAATATTCAGTCTGTTCTTTAGCAAAAATACATGTATACTCTTTAAAAAAATCTACTAATTGAAGTATGGAAGATAATTCTTTTAACATTTCTTACTGACCTGATTTGTGGCTTTGTTCTAGCCACATCTATATTTTTTATATTATATTATAGAGAGGCTAATGGCTTATTCAGTGAAGTACCTTATATTCCGTGTACTTATACACATAACAGAGTGGTAGGGTGGAGTTTAATACCAAACTCCAAAATTCTTCTTGTAGCAATTGTATTGTTTCAGGAAATCTTTTCTTTTTTAAAGATTGGCACCTGAGCTAACAACTGTTGCCAATCTTTTCTCTTTTTTTAATTGCTTTTTCTCCCCAAACCCCCCCAGTACATAGTTGCATATTTCAGTTGTGGGTCCTTCCAGTTGTGACATGTGGGATGCCGCCTCAACATGGCCTGATGAGCAGTGCCATGTCTGCGTACAGGATCCGAACGGGCTAAGTGGAGCGCGCGAATTTAACCACTGAGCCACGGGGCCGGCCTCCAGTTTTAGGAAATCTTGGTAAGCCACTTAGAGTTGAAGTAAGTTCCAGAGCACACAGGCAAATAAGAGACAAATAAATGAAAGAATGTTTACAGCGTTTTGTAATACTATCACTGTATTAGAAATGAGCAAAGATTGGCAACAGGTGGAGAGGGGAATGAGGCGCAATGAAAACTGAGAGGAGAAACCAAGCAACATGGTAGATTGACAAAGTACTCAGAGGAAAAAAGTTGCCTAATTTTGTATTTGAAGTTGTTTTTGCTATTGTGACATAAAAAGCCTAAATTTCCTGAATCCATTTGCAAAAAGTACTTTGTGCTTTGTTTTGGCTAGAAATTTAAGAAAGAGTTTCAATCTCTACCTTGTTTACATGGTCCAGAACAAGACAAATATATGAATGATGCTGAGACAATCCATGAATTGAACTAAATTAGAGAAAGCACAGGCTCAGAACCAAAGGTGTCCTTGAGACTATGCACCCCCTTGGGAATTTTTGGATGTTTTGAAGAGAGCATCAGATTTTCCACAAGAGGTGGAGATGAAGGCTCAGAGAAAATGTCACTGCCCTTCAGCCAAAGACTACTAGAATATATCTGAAGTTTGAACTTCTGTTTAAACACTGCTTGTCTTTGTATAGAAGAAACCTGTAAATAGAATTCAAAAGAACCCCTTGATAAAACAGCAAAACAGTTACATTTTATACATTATTAAAATGGTAGTTATATTTAAATATTTCACGTATACTTGTAAAGGTTTTCCAAGTTCTGCATAATTAGGGATTATAAGAATCAAGAGAGGGGGCCAGCCCCGTGGCTGAGTGGTTAAGTTTGCGCACTCTGCTGCGGTGGCCGAGGGTTTCGCTGGTTCAGATCCTGGGCACAGACATGGCACCGCTTGTCAGGCCATGTTGAGGTGGCGTCCCACATGCCACAACTAGAAGGACCTGCCACTCAGATATACAACTATGTACCAGGGGGGATTTCGGAAGATAAAGCAGAAAAAAAAAAAAAGAATAAAGAGAGGGGCCGGCCCCATGGCCCAGAGGTCAAGCTCACACACTCTACTTTGGTGGCCCGGGGTTCGCAGGTTTAGATTCTGGGTGTGGACCTACACCACTCATCAAGCCATGCTGTGGTGGTATCCCACATAGAAGAACCAGAATGACCTACAACTAGAATAGATATCTATGTACTGGGGCTTTGGGGAGAAAAAAAAAAGAGAATAAAGAGAAGAGGGTATCTTTAGTGCTGGTTGGCTGTAACACCAGTTAGACACTAGCCCCTTCCCCTTCTTGAGTATATCACCTGTTGGGGAAGCTAAAAAGAAAAATACGTGATGAATTGCTGGACACCAGGAATTCATTACTGGACATCCCTGATTGTCTTGGAGAGATTCCCATTCCAGAAGGGCTAACACTTTTTTGGCAATATTTGGGCAATTTGGATGGAAAGATCTAGATCCAGAAACTCCATCTTCAGCACTCTCAGTTCTTGGGGCTGGCCCATCCCAAAATAAATAAACTGGTGTTATAGCAGATGACCAGAAACACAGCACTCAACATGGGTTTGAATATATCAGTTCATAGAGAGTTCACAAGCAAAGATGCTGTTCATGGAAAACACGAAAAGAAAAGCCTGCTCTTTTATGAGACTTTGTAAAAATACACCAAGGGTTACATTTTCACAGTTAAAATTTTCAAACAATTCTTTCCTGAAATTCTTTCTTTGTTGTTCATTCATATCTATTTCCTCAATAGTCTGTGTTTCTCAGTCTTTTTGTGTGTGTTTGGATTTCTAATTGATGGTGTATCTTTAAAAATAAAGTCTCTTTTCCCAGAGCAATACAAACTTTACAAAACCTCCACCTGCCTAACATAGCTGCAAAGAGTTGGTACCATGACTAATATATGAAGACGAGGAATCAAATAAATTTGAATTTGTCTATTTTTTCCCCATGTTCCCAGCTTGTCGGGAACAATTGGTATTGTTATTACAAACAAAAAGTTTATTGGCTATTAAAAAGTCACACTCAGGAAAGAAGTAGATCTTGAGAATACCTGTTTCTTTTAAAAGAGCCAGTTCTGCCACGCAAAAAATTTCCTTAGCATAATTTACACGTAGACAAATCCCTATGGTGTCAGATCACAGTACAGCTAAGCACTGCTGAACTGAATGCAGTCATAAGCCTTGATTGTAACAATGGGGTGCTTCTTATACAGCTCTGAAGCGATAGAAATTAAAATGCTAACAAAATCCAGTTTCGTACAGCCCACAGAAACTACGTATATATTAAGCCTACTGTCAAAGTCTACAAATTACTCCCTTGGAATAAGTTAAAGAAAGACTTTTGGAATTTGATTAGCTCTTTGAGAAAAAAACAGGTTCCATTAAATTTTCTGAAAAATTAAATCTGGGGCAATAGTAATAAATGTGATTTTTTGAAGCCCAACTAAGGAAGGTCCTCTGCTGCCCATTTTACCTCCCTCATTTTATTTCACCTCTCACTGAATCAATAACGCGACCATCGCCAGATGAAGAAATGGAAGCTCAGAAAGTTTATGTAATATATTCCAAACCACACAGCAAGTACCTGACAAAGCTAGGATTCCCAAAGATTGTTTTCAGGATTATTTTGTTGAAATTAATGTTTTCTTGAATAACTACCACTGTATGCTCAGTATGAGTAGTTTCCACGTCTTATCTTTGAATTCTCCCCAAAACCATATGGATAGGGTTTATTAACATTAAGTAACACAATCAAAATCTCCTGGCTGGTAAGTGGTAGAGCTATAATTTAAACTGCAGTCTTTAACTTTAAAACTTTAGTGTTTTCTACTATAATGCAGTGTCTTATTGTTGTTTTCCAATTCCCAAGAGGTAACATACTTTGGAATAATCTGCAACATTCTAGTAAAGAGAAAATTTTGCCAAGACTAGAAATTTGATGGTTTCTTTGGTTTGGTTCTAAAAATAAACATGTACCATGAATCATGGACTATCAAATGGACTTGTGTTTGAATCCTAGCAATTTTACCTACTGCCTACACAAACTTGGGCAACTTACCCTCAGAGCTTCAGTTCTCGCCTTTGTATAACTGGGATAACAATAACTACTTCATAGGACTGTGCCAACGATTAAATAAGATAATGTATGCAACGCTCTTACCCCCCAAGAGGCAGCAGGTTGGAGTCGTTAAGAGCAGAGATCCTAAAACCAGCTGCCTGAGTTAAAATTCTGAGTCTGCCACTGGTTGTCTCTGTGATCTTGGGCAAATTTACTTTATCCCTGTGTGCCATCATTTTCTCGCTGGTAAATGGCGGTAACCATAATAACTACTTCATGAATCAGTATGTGTAAAGTACTTAGGATAAAAATTGTCTCTATTAAGTTAAATGTGCCTGGCACATTGTAGCACTATTTAAAAGGTTGTTAAATTTTAAAAATATACTTTGAACATACCAGGATGCTGAATAAATAGTAGCTATTTTTCTCTGCAATTGCCTGGGTGATTTAAAAACCATATACGTATATATATATATTTTTAACTGCAATTTAAATTTTTGATCTTTGGAGAGAAAATTCCTTCATTGCTGTTAAAGAAATATGTAAAACTAAATCAGCAGCCCCAGAATGATTAGTCTTACAGCTACTGTAATAAGTTCTCTGGAGCTGGGGAGGGGGAGGAGGGATGGGGAGGAAGGCGTTAGTGTGTTTTTCAGATTTGGAGTTTAAGCAACTGGATGTGTCTCTAGGTGCCATCAAATGAGATGGGGGACACTGGAGAAGGAACTCACATATGGGAAGGCGAGGAGAAAGAAGACTAACAATTGTTTAGTATCTCCCACGTCCCAAGTATTGTGCTGGGCACTTTGTGTACAAAGCACCTTATTTCCCGGTCAAAACTTGTCTGTGGGTATTATTCTCTCCATTTTCTAGATTGTGAAAATCTTTGAAGAAGTGTGTTGTGCCATATAGGCAAGTGAATCAACCTGTCAAGTAAAAATTTTTTATATAAAGTGCTAAGAATTCTTTTTCCCGCCTCCTCCCTTGCCATTAAGTTCTGAATTTTCACATTAATACATATGTTGGTGTGTTAGAGTAGTCACCACTTTCAACCCCAAGTGACCCTTTCTTATTCCTGGTTCCTTTCATACCTCCGTGGACAAAGAACCTTTTGAAACGCCATGCACGCTCTAAAGTTCAGTAATAACTTGAAAATATGTAGTAGTTAGATTATTCTGCCCAGAAATATCATAGGAGTTGCTGTATTTCTCTAATTCTTACATTAGGCACAGACATACTATCATGAAGCTAAAATTCACGGTGTAACAATATTGCACATTAACCTAGTTAAATTGTCTATATCAATTTCAACGTTAATATAACGTAATTGGTTCCAACTGGAAGCAAATCAAAGTATGCATGTTTCTATTCCAATCTTCTGGATAATGCATGCCATCTGTATTACCTCAAACTTTTGGGAACAAAAGGCATTAAACTAAGCAGAACCTCAAATAGTCAAAAGAACTTGTCTTTTTAAGGGTGATATTTCTGAAGTCTCTAACCAAGAAACAAGTTCTAAATCATAGAACCCATGAAGTTTTCAAACGAAAGCATCACCAGAGGAAATTGCCATTCATTTTTAAAATTTACTGTAGTGCAAATGTTAGGTGGAACCATATGAAAGTGCTGATACCAGTTCTTTCATATGGTTCCACCTAATAGATCATAAAGAGCATAGCTCGTAAATCTCAGGGAACATTAACTACCACAGTTATTTTTAAAATTCCCACGTACTTCAAAAGCCCTCTTTTCATTCTGATGGAAAACTGAAACTGAAAATGTTCTAAACTTTACTATTTATTGCTACTATTTGCTTTTATAAATAATATTACAACATTCTTATAATCCAGCTGTACTGATTACAACAGATATATTTACAATCAACATTTTTGCTCTTTGTTTTTAAGATAATTCTTGATCTTGTGAATATCAATAATAAATATATTTTATGCTTCTGTGATGCTTCCTGGTTGCCAGCATGCTTGTGCAGATACTACCTTGGCAATCCCTATGACCCTTAGTTTTAGGTGGGCATTGTTATCACTCACAGGACATGTGCAAATATTACCCATGTATTATGGAAGAAGAAATGGAGGCTGTCATGAAGGGGCTTGGCTAAAGACAGAGCTTATGAGTCATAACTGAGTGCAATGTATTTACTACATCTCTGCCAAACAACCTGTCAAAGACTCAGTTATTGAAAAAAAAAATGCATTCCCATATCACCCTCTAAAGGAGGCATTGCTGTCAGACAGGGACAAATCCCAGGATGGAGAATCCCTAATGGCTCTCTCCTCTTTGGGCTCTTCCTGCACTCCAGTCTCTCTCAGGCGGCCTCCATACCGCAGTGAAGAGGAAGCTCATGCCCTTGGCCAAGGGGAAGCTGCATGGGCCAAAGTGTGGGCCCTTCCCCTCCACCTAGCTCATCCACAGAGCTTGCTTGGTGCCTGAGAAAGCTCCATGGCCTGCTGCCTCTCAGCTACTAACCTGAAACCAATAGCAAGAAAGCAGACCATAATGTGGAAGAGGAAGATTTTTCTAAATGAGATTTTTCCCTAGGGAATTTAAAAATTAATATTTTATTCCACTGCTCTTTTTGGTTATGTGAGGTTATTTTCCCAAGTACTGGAAGTGATTGTCCCCTTTATTAATTTTCTGTTGGTGATTATGAATGTCATCGAAAGGCAGGACTGACTAGACGGGGCTTTGCATTCTTTATCATGCATACACATCCTCTGAATACTTTAAAAACTACAGATTCAGATTCAGGAGGTCTGGGATGGTGCCTGAAGTGCTGCGTTTCTAGCAAGCCCTCAGGGGTTGCCCATGTTGCTGGTCCGCAGACCAGATTTTGAGTAGCATGGAACTAAATCACTTCAAACAGTCCTTATCGCTCCTAGGATCTATGAGAATAGGATAAATCTAAAGATTATTGATGATTTTTATTTTTCCTGAAAGCAACAACAATCAAAAAGAAATCTATCTGATTTTATTTTTCATTTATTGATTTTTCTATGGAAGTATCCGAATAAAATAGAATTCTTTTTCCTCGTGTCTGGGAATAAACCAGGTGTTGGGTTGAATAGGCATTTCTCTCTCTCTTGCATCCCCAGTGCCACAGAGAAGGGCTGAGCTGCTGCCGCCTGGTCCACCCCCTTCTCGGAATTTTCCCATCTTGTCTCCTCTGCCTCTGCCTGATTTTTTTCCCCATAAAGATTTAGGGCTTTTATTGACCGGAGACAGATTGTAGCAGGAATGTCACAGTTGTGTTAGCTAGTGCAGTTGGTTGCATTCTTTTGAAATTAGCCTGAAATTAGATCTCTGTTCAAAAGAACCATAAAATAATATCAGCACACAATATCTTACTCAAAATTATCCGGCAACTTTGGATCAGCCTTGTCTAAATGGGCATTTCCAAGGCTATCCACAGTGATTTTGCTGCAGCCTAGTTTTAATTTTTTTTTTTTTAACTTTTTAGTTTGAAATAAAGACCCAGATGAAGATGCAAAAATACTGGTCTCATGTAACCTTCACACAGCTTTCCCCAAGGATCACATCTTCCATAACAATAGTACATTACCAGGAACAGGAATTTTACACTTGTACAGTACTGTTAACTCAACTACAGACTGGATTTGGATTTCACCAGGTTTTACATGCACCCTTTTCTTTGGGAGAGGGGAGTCCACAGTACTATGAAATTATATAGATTCATGTAACCATCATCACAATCCAACTGATTGTTAAATGTTGGTGTTCCCCAAGATTCTGTCCTGCGCCCTATTCGGTTTTCATTCTTCATACTCTCTGTGGACCTTCTCATCCGTAATGATGATGTCAGCTATCGTTTGTATTTGGATAATTCCCAAATTGATAACCTAACCTCTCTGTTGAGCTTACACCTAACTATTTCATGGGCTACTTCTGGACACCCACTGAATATTTTGTACTTTATACACTTTAAACTTCAACATATCCAAAATTGGACCAGTATTCCTTCATTTTTAAGCTAAGTGGTCTCTATATGGGTGAATAGCACCCTGAAACCCACACCAGAATATCCAGGGATCATCCTAGATGTATCCACCAGCCATAGTCCACCGCCACATAGTAAAAACAGCTGATACTCCTGTGGCAGATAAGGATCACGTGCCATACAGCCAACATAGCTTAGCTCATTTCATCCTGAGCATTGTCAGGAATGGCTCCAAGTTTCCTGAGGCCTGAAACTTGTACAGTATTAGGGGCCCTTTTAAAGAAAAAGAATAGAAAAGTACAAATATCAAGAAATCCTGTAATATGCTACAACACGGATGAACCTTGAAGAAAAACATTATGCTAAGTGAAATAAGCCTGTCACAGAAGGACAATCACTATGTGATTCCATCAACATGAGATTTCTGAAATAGTCAAACTCATAGAATCAGAGAGTAGAATGGTGGTTACCAGGGGCTGGCAGGAGAGGGAAGTGGGAAGTTGCTTTTCAATGGGTATAAAGTTTCAGTTATGCAAGATGAATAAATTCTAGAGATCTGCTTTAGAACCTCATGGCTATAGTTAACAACATTGTGTTGTGCACTTAGAATCTTATTAACAGGGTAGATCTCACGTTAAGTATTCTTAGTGCAAGAAAATAAACTTAAAGAAATAAAATTACAAATATCAAAATTAGTACCTACAAAAGTAAATACTTGGACTGGTGGAAGTGAGGAATGCTGAAAATTGATCTCCATTAGTTTCATGATGCATCTGCCTTTAAGGCAGCTGCTGTTCTTATTTCCATTTTACACTGAGAAAACTGAGGCACAGGGAGACCAGGGTCCCCCTGCCATGGGAAGTTCCATCATCTCTTGGCCTCTATGTGATTGTCCGACCTCTAACCAACCCCGCTTCAGTCCATTCTCCATGCTGACCCCAGAGGGATATGGGACCATGTCTCTCTCCTGATGAGAAGCTGTACTTAGTTCCCTGTTACTTTTCAGTGAAGTGATAAACTCTTTTGCACGACTTCCAGGCTGTCTCTGGCAGTTGATGCTGTGTGATGCTGAATGCTAGTGGCTCTCTCCAACACTCAGGCTTCCAACTCTGTTCCACATGCCCTTCCCGCTGCTGGCACTTCTCTCTTTCCAACCTCTGTACACTTGATTCCCTTTATCATTTTTTCCGAAGTAAAAATGGCATTATTAGTTATTTTTAGCTTATACAAGTAAGACAGAGTTCAAATTAAAAGATTATACAAAACAAAAAAAAGCACAAAAAATTAAACAAAACCCACCAGATCTGTAACCCCATTGTCCAGGAAGAACCACTCCTAACAATTTAATGTATACGCTTTCCATTTTTCCTACATGCCAGTGTGTGTGTGTGTGTGTGTGTGTGTCCTTGCCTATAAAATTGGGATACGTTACTATAGTATTATTCTTCTTGATTTATTTTTATTTTTTAAATTTTTTTGAGGAGGATTAGCCCTGAGCTAACTGCTGCCATTCCTCCTCTTTTTGCTGAGGAAGACTGGCCCTGAACTAACATCCGTGCCCATCTTCCTCTACTTTGTATGTGGGATGCCTGCCACAGCATGGCTTGCCAAGTGGTGCCATGTCCGCACCTGGGATCCAAACCGGCGAACCCCGGACTGCCAAAGTGGAATGGGCAAACTTAACTGCTGAGCCACAGGGCTGGCCCCTATTCTTCTTGATTTTTATCAGTCTGCCAGACTCTTCCCGCAAATGTTTTTTTTGTTGTTGTTTTAATGCAAATCTCCTTGATTACTAAGAAAGCCAAGCACCTCTTCAGGTGTTTCTTCTCCCGAGAACTGCCTATTGATATCTACCCACTTCTCCATAGAGCCTATACTAAGGATATTGGTCATATGTGTTACAATAGTTTTTCAACTTTATCTTTAGTCCTTTGACTTTGTAATGATGTAATTTGTAATGATATAATTTTATATACTGTTGATACCTTTTCATCTGTGTGGCGTCAGAGTCTAGTACAATACCTAACACAGAATAGGTAGTGAATGAATATTTGTGGAATGAATGAGTGGACGAAAGACATATCTCCTCACCTTAGAGTGCCCAGTGTCTTGGGGGTAAAGTCTCTCCCTCTGATTTCCTTAGCATTCTCACACAAAACCAACAGCCACATCCTGTGACTTCCTCCTTCAAAATGTCTTTAAATAGCCCACCACCAGCACCCTACTTCAGACTAGTGTCATTTCTTTCCTGGATTTCTGCAACTGCCTCCTCCCACTGATCTCTCTAACCTAATCCTTTCTCCATCTGTGACCAGAGTTGTCTAAAACACAATCTGTTCACTTCACTTTCCTTCTTAAAAAGCTTTAATGATTCCATATTGCATAGAGAATAAACCTAAACTCTTTAGAAAGGTACCCAAGACCCACCATAAACTCTGGTCTGACTTTCTATCTCAGCCTCCTCTCTCTTCTTTTGTTCTCTTTACATCTTCTATGGCTCCAGCCACACACACTTTCAGCTGTTCCAGAACAGACTTTGCTTTCCACAACTCTTTGCTTTTGAGATCTATCCCAAACGCCACAAATTCCTTGAGTACTTGTCCTATTCCTCCACCAAAATTATCACACTACTGTCACCACTGTTGCCACCACTACTACCCTTGCCTTGCTCACCTCCCTGTAACCCTTTACATTTCCCCATTATTTCAAAGATAATCTCCCCATTCCAACTTCCTGCCTGAGTAGGAATTCTGCATGAGGAATTTTAAAGGATCAGTCAAATATTTGAGTACACTTTACGTGCAAAGTACTGACTCCATTTAAGATACTCAACTCAGCTTCCAGCTGAAATTTTGAGAGCAGCTGAGTTCTGAAAATACATTAGCTATAAAAGGCTGAAACCTACATGCACTTTTTTTGTTTTAAAATAATGTAATTTGAGCTCCTCCTAGAACAGGGTATCTGAGAGCAAACAGGGAGGCAGATGTCAGTGTTTTCTCAGCCTTTTTCTTTGAGCAGGCAAAGAAGGAGCAGAACTTCTGCTTCCCTGTGACATCCTCTCTCTCACCAGTGTGATGATGGAGTCGTCTGGTACAGGGTTCTAGTTCAATTAAATATATCCTAAAAATTTTTGGGTCCAAACATAACTATAGGCACAAATAGTAAAATTATTTTTATTAAGCTTTAAAAAATAATACGTTCTCTGAATAAGGATAAATAATCATTTGCCTCTGCACATTTACAGTGCATAATTTATTTGTGCCTTCCTTATTCTTGTTGCAACATGCCTTAGGTCTAAATATTACAAACAAGAAAAGGATTCAATACACGTATATTACTATTCATAAACACTGGTCACTAAGTAAGATGACCATGGCTATAAAACTTTAAGGCTTATTGCTTTTCTTTCAAGGAAATGATTAGCGAAGGATATTTTAAACATGTCAACAAAAAATATTGTTTCTTTTGTTCCTTCCTTTCTCCCTTCCATTTTACCAACATGTGTCAGGCACTTCATTAGCTGCTGAGGAATAATAGGAATAAACAACACAGGTATGTCCCCTGCCCTCACTGGGCTTACATAGAAACAAAAACCAATCTGGAAAGCTTGTGGGGAAGAGGGGCCGTCCAAAAAGGAACGGAGAAAATTTCAGCATTCAGTTCATGTTTCTCAATCATGGAAACAGAATATTACTTCCCCACAATCTCTAAGATTCTCAGCCAAGATATTTTTATTTCTCCTTACTTTAGAAAAATTGCCAATAGAAAGTTATTTTTAATATGTCGTTTATATGCCTTTCCTAATAGAGTTGATAGCCGAAGTGTCAGAACTTAAAAAATCTTGTCAATTTAATAGTTGGTTACTATGCATCAAATTCAATATTTAGAGAAGTCAAGCTATATATATATATTATAGGTGTTTGTTTTACATTTTCCAATCAGTTATTACTGAAGCTAAAATTTTAAATCCTAATATATTACATCATAGTTTTTGAGCACAAATATAATGATTAAAAAATAAACTGCAGAATTTTTTCTTTAAATACTTCTATTTTTCCCTAAATTAAATCAGCTATTGATTTTCTTCCAAGGTCATCTACTTCCCATCTTTTTTTCTCCCAAGTGTCAACGTCTTGTCCACTTCACTGTTTATTAAGAGTTTAAATAGCAAGAGACCCAGGCAGAATGAAAAAGCTTACATTAATTCATTTAGTCACTTAAAAACTATCACAAAAGTTGTAGTATAAAAAATAACAGAATTATTGGAAGTATTTCAATGGAGAGTTTATTTGGCATTTCAGTTTTATACTCGTTGGGATGATAGGTATTGACCTTTATTAGTACCAGCAGTATTGGCAGATACCCTAGCTGTATGATGGCCTACGACACAATCTGGCTCCAAATCTTGCAGCGATTCCACCACTGTTTCTTTTGTTAGCTCTGAGTTTTCATTTTCGTCTGGGACCATAACTCATCCCGCTTGTGAAGGCTGCCTGGACTCTGGCTGGGAGCATTTCCAAACCCAAGGCACTTTCCTCGAAGAAAATACGGAAGATCTCTGTCCGGACATGGAGGCTCACAAGGATCTCTTTTACCATGCTTCACTTCGGGGTGATCCTAACGTGACTCTGTGGGCTCTCACTACCTTTACTCCTCAAAGTAGAGTAGAAAACAAAGGATTCAACTCTCAGGAACTAGCCCTTCATCCAGCAAAGGGGAAATTGCCCCCACGCTTTCCTTTGCCGATCTCCCCCATTCCTCTCTCACATTGACTCACTAATCCATCAAATAGTCCTGGTGCCCTTACAGGGTGCAAGACAGTGAACTCAGCACTGTGGGAAGAACTGAGATGTGGATCTAGGTCTGACTCTCCATTTCCTTGCCTTCTGAAGATGTTGAGACCAGGGAGACGGTGGGACAGCTAACCAGCTCTTAAAAATGAAGTCCTCTCTTAAATACCTTCTGAAAGAAGGAGGGATGTAGTGCATAAATAAAGTAATAGTGATTAATAATTATAGTAAAGTTTATCCCTTCACTCACTAAGAGCAAGCCTCCTGGACAAGTCGCTTATGATTTCCTTCCAGAATTGAAGAAAGGATTCACAGAAGGAAGGTGGGGGCTGTTGCTGGTCCTGCGCCTGGCATGGGGGAGGGAAGCAACAGGCAGAGAAAGGGCTCTTTCATTCCCCTGGCAAAGGCAGGCTTGCAGCTGGGGCCACGGTCCCCTCTGCTGATCCACGGCCTCCTGAGAGAACACGTGTTCCTCCAGTGACGCGAGTCTTAGCCAGCAGCCTCTGGCAACAGCCAGGAGATGGGGAAAACAGTTAAATGAGCCATTTAATTTCATAAAACGTGGGTAAATATTTTATTTTCCCTCCGAATCAAGAATATCTACTCAACTGAAACTATTACTTGTGATCCTTCTTCCTCAGACCCAGGCTCATGAATTTCTGTTTAACCTGGGTGTGTCAATAAATCCTTACCCAGTGAAGTGCCTCATCTGTAAAGTGAGAAGGTGGTAGCAGACGTCCTTAAGTTTCCTTGTAAATGAAAACAGATACGATTTTTAAATCAATAGAAGTTCAAGCGACTCACACTTGACTGGTAAGCAAAACAATATAAAAAAACTATTTGTATATTTCCCTATTGGCCTTTTTCTACCATTTTAGATTATTTATTGTTATTTATTGACACAACTTTTGTGTTTATTAATCTCTTCACTAACACCCCAGGATTAAAGCAAGCAAAAATTTAAAGGTTAGTATCCTCTTCCAAAGTTTTAAACACACGCATACACACACCCATGGATGACGCAAAATGGAAACAAGAGCCCAATTGAAACATAACTCCAGTGGTTCTCAAATTTTAGCAGACATTAGAATCACCTACCTAATTTGGCAGGTAAAGCAGAGCCCAAGAATTAATACGTCTAAAAGTTTCCAAGTGATATGATGCTGCTGGTCTGGGGCCAGGCTTGGAGAACCACTGCCTTGCAGCATCATTCCGGTGGAGGCAGATCCTCGGTGTCGATTCTCTTCAAATCCCTGGAAGTCATGATGTGCCTCAGGCAACAGTTTCTCCCCTCTGCTATTTGTCAATTGTCAGCAAGTCCTGACGATAATGGTGTTTTTCTTCCTGTCAAAGCACTTTCCATCTATTCCTAATCGACTGTCTACTGATTTCTCTGTTCCCTTGACCATTTCCTTGAAAGGATTTCAAGCCACTGTGAAACTTGCGTTTTAATATCTAGCATGACAATGTCCCTTTGTTTTGTTTTATTTTTGCAGCAGATTAAGAACTACCACTAGCACATATCTCTGTATAATCCCTCAGCCATCGTGGTCCAGAACTCTTTGCCAGAAGTCCTGTTCTGCCCAGAACACAAAACAAATGGAAGAATGGGAGGCCACTCAGGTCAGGGGAGTGAGACAAGTGTTCGCAATGCTTTTAGCTATTGCTCCTAGAGATACAGTGTAGTGTCCATCGTATCAAGTTTCCATCTTTGCCTGAAGCAGGATATAACCTAAGATTGTAGAAGGTAGGATTCTGTTTAAAAAAATTTATCTTGTAGTATTTGGGTAGACAGTCCTTAGTACCACAGAAACAGCTTTATAACTCTAACTGCAGGAAACGCTCTTCAATGAATGCTTTCCTTATAATCAGTGTATTCTCAGGTCCCTGTCTTCTAAGAAGGATCTAGAGAATAAATTATTCTGAGAAGTCTGTGGCATATCACATAAAGGAGAAGAAGGGACGTTTACTTGTATGAAATAAAAGCCATAATTTTTAAAGGTACTTATATGACAATTTCTTAAAAGTTGGATACCCTATGCTAAAGGTGTAAGCACATCTCCTATTTTCTTTTCATCTGCCAATATAAGGAATCAAGCTGATGACTTGTTAGAGTGCCAGCATTGAAACAAAAAAAACCAAAACAATTCTAGAGGTTTATTTAGTGGCACTATTTCAAGACAATGAAGCAAAATCCACTCCTCTGTTACCTGCCCCTCCTTCCCACTTCCCTCCCTGCCTACAAAGAGGGTCTTGGCATTTGGCAGGGAGAGGAGGAGTGACCCAGGAGGAGGCCAGCGGAAGCGCAGGAAGCAGCGGGCTGCTGTTGCTGGTGATCCCGTGCGGTGGGGTAATTCCACCCTGGTACTAAAAAGATCCAAGCTTCATTACACACAAGCTTGCTGAAACCAGGCACTCATCTCAGCCCTTCCAAGTTCAGCCCACCCAATGGCCCTCGCAGGTACTAAGGCATTTCTTTCCCCTTTGTGGTCGTCTATGACATATTTTGTGTTTTGTGTTTTTTTTTTTTTTTTTTTTTTGAGGCAGATTAGCCCTGAGCTAACATCTGCTGCCTATTTTCCTCTTTTTGCTGAGGAAGACTGGCCCTGAGCTAACATCCATGCCCATCTTCCTCTACTTTATATGTGGGACGCCTGCCACAGCATGGGTTGCCAAGCAGTGCCATGTCTGCACCCGAGATCTGAACCGGCAAACCCGGGCCGCCGAAGCGGAACATGCACACTTAATTGCTGCGTCACCGGGGTGACCCTAATAACATATTTTTAAACTTGCACGTATATTTGCAGCATGTGGTGTGTGTGTGTATGTATATGTGTATATATCCAGGGTAAGGGTCACTATCCTTTAGGCTTCGCTATCGTAGATGTTGCCCTCCACCTCAGGATTTTCCAAAATTCTTTTCATCTACTGCTTCCGAATTAAAACTTCCTGTTAAATTTAATCTGTTCAATAGAACTTCAAGTCTCCCTTTAAAATGGCTTAAATATGTCAAATAATTTCGTTTTTAAAGCTACTCACTTAATGACATCCTTGACACTACCCATTGCCAGAAACATCTCTTATCTCACTAAAGACCTTTCAAGGTCCCACAAAGCTTGTTCAACACATTGCCTTGACTCTGGTGGCTGTACTGTGAATTGTTACTGCAGGCAGAAGCTGTAGTATTACTCCATGACTTTTATCGGGTAGATTGGTGGTGACCCAAACATTTATTTTTTTCAATTTCTTATATTTTATTTTATTCTTTAATTAGACTAAAGTACTGGAGTGGCCATTCCTTTTGTGAGTGTGAATATCCTCATTTCTATTGCCATTTATAATGCAAAGACAGATACTTCCTAACCATTTTACTCTGGCCAGGGGTATTATTTATTTACAGAGCTGATAACGTTATATGACTCTTGCTACCTGATCTGCCTCATGGTTTTGCTGGTGTTCTAAATTTTGCATGCCATTTAATTGTAACCTGGAGCTAATACAGATACTAATTGTTTGTTTTTACCTTTTCATTAGGTATTCAGGTCAAGAAGATACCACATCTCCTGTTTGAACTCTGCTTGAAAACAGAATTCCTCTGAGGAGCTTCTAAGGATTAGATGCCTTCAAGGCTGAAACTGCTGTTCTCATCATTTGGTGATCTAGATTAGACTTTCTGCAATTTGTGATACAGTTGTATACACTCACTGTGATGTTGCTGGGACAGTACACCTTCAGGATGCCCCCCTATGATATGACTGCCGGGGGGACAGGGGAGGTGGCCTGGGAGGGAATGGCTGTCAAGTCCTTGCCTTGTCTTTGCTGCTTGTGAAAAAATAGCATTCTCCAGAAGCATCCCTCTTCCCCAAAGATTAACTGAGTCCATCACCAGCAAGCCCAGACACATACTCAGATTTCTAGAGATTGGATACCTGGAGACTAACATATCTCAACCAGCTGGAGGCCCTGGCACATAGGACCAGGGGAAGAGTTTGGTACAATTCTTTTGAAAGGGAGCCAGACCAATGCAAATCTGAGCAGTCTTTTTAAATAGAAAAATGTTATTAGTTATGAAAACGATTTTACCCCTTCATCCTGTAATCTCAAATCTATGAATAGACACTAATGATAACGATGATGACAATGACTTAATTTTTATACATCTAGGGATCTGCACTGCTTATTTTCAAAGCAAAGTCACATTCCAGAGGCAAAATTTAGCAGCCACAGGAAATTTTCAAAAGTGATTGCATTCTTTACTTTTATTCATTGAAGAAAGTTAAAGGGATATGATTCACAAACAGGGAAAACACTTTTTAAAAGCCCTTTCCTCCACTCTCCAGTTTTCCTGTATGTTCCGGGGTATTCCTATGGCAACACTCTAAAACGGTCCCCCCAGCCTCTGCATTACATTGAGCCTTTTCTCTTCTTTCCTGCTCTTATGGTGGTAGACACCTTGGCTTCGATTCTAGCAATCAAAATTGTCGTCTTTAGTGAAAGAGAGAAGGGGACAACTGAGTAGGCATTGTGCTCCCTGGATTACTGGATTGGGTTTTGAAAGTGGGGGATCAGGAAAGGCATCCTACTTAATAATTTTCATAGTTAATAATTTTTGCTATAGCACACTAGCTACCTTTCATTATTCTATTACCACATTGCAACTACATATTTGATGCTGTATTTGGGTTTTATCATTTTATAATTAATTGCTAATTTACCACTTTGCCTGGGGCTGGCACCACCAGTCTTTATCTTTAATAATAGAAACTGGTTATCCTTAACCAGGCTCTAAATGTGTTTATCATTTTATAATTTTTGCTGCAGCACAATAGCTGCCCTTCTTTATGCTGTTACTGCATTGCAACCACGTTAGATGCTGCATTTGTGCTTTATCATTTGAAGTCTTACAAGCCCCATTATAAAGAAGAGATGTCTGAGCTTTAGAGAGGATAATTAATATTCCCCTGGGCACATTGCCTAAAAGTAGAAAAGTCAGCATCTGAATTCAAACCTTTCTTCTGCCAAAGTCTATACGTCTGCCACCAGTCACTATGCCTGTTATTCTAAAGAATTAATTCAAAGGGAAACAAATCATTTAGATTAAATACTGGTCAAAACATCAAGGTGCAAAGATATGAATACGATTGAGTAAATTATTATCCAGCAACTTAATAGACATGCAGCCATTGAAGCATACAAAACAATGATTGATAAAACATCAAATGAAGGTTAGTATACGTCTCATTATAACCATCTAAAACTAAGCATATACAGAATTAAAAATCATAAAAGTCATAGAGATGCAAAATGTGTCTTAAGGTGAAGAGAAGGGGGTTATATTTTTCTCTAAGATTACTTAAACTTTATGTGACTTTTGTTTGTCTTTTAAAAGCGATTGTCATTCCTGGGTGTACTGATTCTGCTGCTCACAAGCTTTGCAAACTCAAGTTCAGCCTAGCACAGCTAAACTCCCATTATTCTGGCAGATTGAGACAGTTTGTATTCGTCATCTCCCTATCCTGTTTTCTACCAGAATAGTACGTGACAGCGGGATAACCGAAAACAAAATCAACCAAGACCCGTGCTCTCCTGCCCTGCAGGGGGAGCTGTGGGCTTGTTTAAATTGAAGGCTCGTGGTGCTAGCCCCAGGCAAAGTCGTAAATGAGCAAAGTCTGACGTTGATGCTCAGATTGCCTTCAGGCCTATTCCTCTAACATTGGACACTGAACATTTCTTACTGTCCGCTTCCCTGTTCCACCTGACCACTCTGATATTTGTCCAAGTATGAAAGACTGGCTATCAGTTGAAGTGCGACTTCTCTGGGGGAGATCTGTGTCAATTCTCAAAGCCTTGCTCTTTAAGTGAAATGGAGACCCTAAACTAAAGGGAATTTGAGGCATTGTTGAGAAGGCGGGGAAGATACACTCAAAGCCAGGCTCACTCTATGGCTCAGAATCACCTTTTTGCTGGTGGTCAGACTGCCTTCCTGAGGGACTGTATCTTCAGAGGGAAATGTTCTTTTTTTCTTTTTCTTTTAAATAACGATCCACTGTTTATAACTTTCATGAAAGAGTGAATTTTGAAAAGGAGACTTACCAGAGTATATAAAATAGCTTTCTGTGCTCATATGTCAATTCATGCATTTTCTCTAAAGAAGGACTTCTTTCTCCTGAAGGTGCATGTGGATTCTCTTACTAGACAACTGGTATGAAAGTTCAGGATTCAACAACTCTACCATTCTCTCTGGCAGATTTATTTTAAATTCAATTTTTTCTTTTATAATTCATCATAGCATGCCTCACTTTGCTCCAAATGTCAGGCTTTGTTTCAGACTCTGAGCGTCTAGAAGGCAAGACATTCTGTGTGCCTATTGAGAGCTTGTGGTTGATGGTGTGTGATTCAAGAAGATATTTCATGAGCAATAACATTTTATCTTCTGCAAGGTACCTAATAACAAAGAGCCAACAGTCCCACTCCCCCATCTCATTGCTTGTACCTTCTACTTCATTTCATCTGTCTGACCTATGCACAGAGCCCTGTAGCATGGTCCTGGGTCTACACTGTAGACCAAACAACAGCTTAGAGACATTTCTCTTACTGAACAACATTGGTCTATAGTCCAGAACACTGGAATATACATATGGAACTTAAATTGAGCAAACCTGAACTCCTATAAATCTGGAAAATAATACAAGTCATATTTTGATCTCGTTATTCTCAGCATGACATTGTTTGAGGAACAAACTAAAATGAGTTACTCTTCACAAGAAGAAGCTTGACTAAGAGCAACTATTTCACTTGCTGTGTTTCTAGTACAGCACGAACTCCTACTTCCAGACAAGCTGCTGTAGAGGAGGAAAACATTTCCTCTACCCTCTCTGGGTTCTTCTGGCCAGAGAACGTATTAAATTCACATGAGATAGAATAACAGGAGAAAATTAAACACAGCTTTATACATGGGAGAGGCTCAGGCAAACTGAGCAACTCACCAAAATGGCTGAAACCACCACCTTAAATATCATCTTTAGCTAACGACAAAGGAGGATGTTGGGGGTGGAGGGGGAGTCCATCATGGGAGATTACCACACAAGCACCGTAAACAAATGCAGGTTTAAGTCCTTGCCTTTGGCATTGGTTAAGAGTTTCTAGAGATAATGTCATACACTCTTCTTCCTGGTACAGAGAGGGAGACAACTTTACAGATGGAGATTTCCTTTACAATGTAAATGTCTCTTAACAAAGGGTAAGTAAATTCTACTTTTCAGAGTTGCTTTCCTGTCTGCAGTTTATTAAAAGTAACCAGCCCCAAATAATCCTCATGCCAAAGAGACATATCTTATGGTGGCCAATGCTAGTCCCCCACAAGGCTCAGAGGTATACTGTTGTATGATAGCTTATATAGTGAAAATGCAGAGGCTGTTTATTCATTACAATGATTGGTTAAACATTAGAACTTCACTAGTAATAGGGGACTGGTTAAAAGTGGTTACATCATACCAACTTTGGGGAACAATTTAAGTTTTGTTTACGATTTTCAGAAGCATTTATAAGAAGCAGTCCAAGTTCAGTTTCACTTGTTTGGCGTAATAAGCTAAATTAAGTTCCCTTGTATTGCTTAAGTGGTTTTGCTTGCTCAGGGAATTTTCAAGTCTGGCCTACATTTTGTATTTGATTTTTACAAACGCTTACTATGGCTCAATGTGCTCGGATTGGTATTACTAGGCCCACCTTAAGAAAATAACATAATTAGCAATTGTCACATTGCTAATAAAGCAGTAGTGCCAGGACTGCATGAATCTCTATCTTAATCGCTCTTCCATTCTCATACCATCTTTTATACTGAATTATAGCTATTTGTTTCCATATTTTTCTCCAAATGAAGCTCTAGGACTTTTTGTCTCTACCTCCTCACTTGGCCTACTAACCAGCAATTAGTAGCTTCTCTGTAACTGTTCACTGAAATGAAAAGCAGGACCACATGAAAGTGGACTGCATCCAGAATCCTCTTAGACATCATGGCTCCTATTAGTGGTCTCACCAATGATACAGCCAGTTCTTTTTCTTATCTAATTGACTTTTTGGCACAATTGACACAATGACCACTCTCCTTGAAACACTTTCTTTCCTTGGCTTTCACGACATCACACTCACATTCCTTTCCTCTTCTCTCACTGCTTTCTCAGCTTTTTTTGTTGCTCTTTCCATCTCTGCTTAATCTCTAAATATTGAGGCACTCCAGGGCTCTGTCCTGAGTGCCATCCTCTTCTGGAGTAACACATCCTCGTGAAGTAAACTCACTTAGACCTATGACTTTAAATACCACCTGTGCTGATGAAAAAGCTTTCTCTCTCTAGATCTGCATACTCATGTAGTCAACGGCCTGATTGATATGTCTAGGTTGAAGTCTGATAGACAACACCATCACAACATGACTGTGATGGGACACTTGATGTCAAGCTGTTACCGAAAGTTTGGGGTCTCTGATCCCGATGCCAATCCAAATAACGAGAACAGAGTCTTGTAAGAGAAAGGGAAGGCTTTACTTTGCCAGGCAGAGGGAGCAAAGCAGAGGGCCAGTGCCCCAAAAGTTGCTTGTGCCCCGTTAAGAAATGGGTAGAGGTTTTTATTTGGGGTTTTAGGTAGGGGAGGGGGGCTGTGGTCTTCTTGGTCAGCATTTTCCCATCGGGCTGTGTCTAGGGGTGCTTCCAGCAGAGAAGACAAAGGATTTCTCAGATGAGTGTTCTTGGTCCTTTATCTCCATTGTGGAAGGTAGGTTCTGATGTCAGGAAGCCAAGGAGTTAGGCCTGGGAAGCTTTGGTTTCTTGATATTCTCTGGACATTAGGTTCTCTGTAAAAGAACTCTAAGGTCCTGGGGTCAGCCACAACTTTAGTGGGAGCCCAGCGTGAGGCCATCTGGACTTTACCAGTTTGTAACTTCCATTTGGCTCTATAGCTCAGGGAGTCAGAGGTTAAAGAAACAATCATTTACATATGAGCGTAACTAAAGAACCAGGGAACTGGAAATGCGTGCTTTTAGTTTTAACCCATATATGCTGGGTTCACTTTAGGGGAACCAATACCAGGGCTGATATTAACTAAGAGCTGGTAACAAGCCCCCAAAGCTTTCTCTGCCGCTCATCTCCATTTCAGTTAATGGTACCATCCAGGTCTCAGGTCAAAAAACTAGGAATGATCCTTAACTCCTCTCTTTCCTGGATATCCCACATTTAATTCAGGAGCAAATTCTGCTGTCTCTACCTCTAAGCATAACCTGAATCTCTTCCTTCCCCTCTGTCAATACTGCTCCAACCTATCCCAAGCCATCATCATCTCTAACACCACTACAGTGGTCTTCACACGGGGGCCTGCTTCCACTCTTGCCCCACAATCTCTACAATGTGGCCCAAATGATCTTTTGAAACATAAATCAGATCAAGTCACTTCCCTGCCCAAACCTTCCACTAGCTTCCCATTACTTTTAGTGTAAAATCCTAAATCTTCAGCAGAGCTTTAAAGTCTCTGTGAATGGCTATAATCACCAAGACAAAAACAACAAATGTTGGAGAGGATGTGGAGAAAAGGGAACACCCATCCACTGCTGGTGGGAATGCAAACTGGTGCAGCCACTATGGAGGACAGTATGGAGATTCCTCAAAAAATTAAAAATAGAAATACTATACGATCCAGCTATGGCACTACTGGATATTTATCCAAAGAACTTGAAATCAATGGTACAAAGAAATTTATGCACCCCTATGTTCATTGCAGCATTATTCACAATAGCCAAGACGTGGAAGCAACCCCAGTGCCCATCTATAGATGAATGGATAAAATGGATAAAGAAGATGTGGTATATATATATATATATATATATATATATATATATACACACAATGGAATGCTACTCAGCCATGAAAAAGACAAAATTGCCCCATTTGCAACCACCTGGATGGACCTTGAGAATATGATGTTAAGCGAAATAAGCCAGACAAAGACAAGTACTGCATAATTTCACTCATATGTGGAGGATAACAAACACATGGATAAAGAGAACAGATTAGTGGTTACCAGAGGGAAAGGGGGTTGGGGGAGTAGGTGAAAGGGATAAAGGGGCACATATGTATGGTATGGATAAAAACCGGACTACTGGGGGTGAGCATGATGAAGTGTATTCAGGACTTGATAAACAATAATATACACCCAGAATCACACAATGTTATAAACCGTTATAATCCCAATAAAATTACCTGGAAAAAATGTCTCTGTGACCTGGCTTCTGACTACTTTACTGACTTCATCTCAAATCATTTCCACCTTGCTCACTGTGATACAGACAAGCTATCTTTTTGTTGGTTTCTTGAACTTACCATTTTTTATTATCATGGTCATAACAGCTTATAACTTAGTGAGATTTCAGTTGTACATTATTGTTTGTCATACACATGCACCTTCACCTCTTGTGCCCACCGTCCACACCCCTCCCCCCGGTAACCAATAATTTATCCTCTTTGTCCGTAAGTTTGTTTATATTCCACAAATGAGTAAATCATATGGTGTTTGTCTTTCTCTGTCTGGCTTATTTCACTTAACATCATACCCTCAAGGTCTATCCATGTTGTTGCAAATGGGGTAATTTTATCTTTTTTTATGGCTGAGTAGTATTCCATGGTATATATGTACACCACATCTTCTTTATCCAATCATCTGTCAATGGGCACTTGGATTGCTTCCACATCTTGGCTATTGTGAATAATGCTGCAATGAACATAAGGATGCATACGCCTCTTTGAATTGTTGATTTCAAGTTCTTTGGGTAAATACCCAGTAGTGAGATAGCTGGGTCACATGGTATTTCTATTTTTAATTTTTTGAGAATTCTTCATACTGTTCTCCACAGTGGCTGCACCAGTTTGCATTCCCACCAGCAGTGGATGAGGGTTCCCTTTTCTCCACAATCTCTCCAACATTTCTTGTTTTTTGTCTTGGTGATTACAGGTATTCTAATGGGTGTAAGATGATATCTAAGTGCAGTTTTGATTTGCATTTCCCTGATGATTAGCGATGTTGAGCATCTTTTCATGTGCCTATTGGCTGTCTGTATATCTTCTTTGGAAAAATGTCTGTTCATATCCTCTGCCCACTTTTTGATTGAGTTGTTTTTTTGTAGTTGATTTGTGTGAGTTCTTTATATATTATGGAGATTAACCCCTTATCAGATATATGATTTGCAAATATTTTCTCCCAGTTGGTGGGTTGTTTTTTCATTTTGATCTTGGTTTCCTTGGTTTCCTTCCAGAAGCTCTTTAGTCTGATGAAGTCCCACTTGTTTATTTTTTCTTTTGTTTCCCTTGTCTGAGTAGACACCGTAATTGAAAAGATCCTTTGAAATCTGATGTCAAAGAGCATATTGCCTATATTCTCTTCCAGAAGTTTTATGGTTTCAGGTCTTACCTTAAAGTCTTTGGTCCATTTTGAGTCTAATTTTGTGCATGGGGAAAGATAATGGTCTACTTTCACACTTTGTCATGTGGCTGTCCAGTTTTCCCAGCACAATTTATTGAAGAGGCTTTCCTTTCTCCAGTGTATGTTCTTGGTTCCTTTCTCGAAGATTAGCTGTCCATAGATGTGTGGTTTTATTTCTGGGCTTTCAGTTCTGTTCCATTGATCTGTGTGCCTGTTCTTGTACCAGTACTATGCTGTTTTGATTACTATAGATTTGCAATATATTTTGAAGTCAGTGATTGTGATGCCACCAGCTTTGTTCTTGATTTTCAGGATTGCTTTGGCTATTCAGGGTCTTTTGTTGCCCCATGTGAATTTTAAGTATCTTTGTTCTATTTCTATGAAGAATGTCCTTGGGATTCTGATTGGATTGCATTGAATCTATAGATTGCTTTAGGTAGTATGGACATTTAACTGTGTCTATTCTTCCAATCTATGTGCATGGAATATCTTTCCATTTCTTTATGTCATTCTCAATTTCTTTCAGTAATGTCTTATAGTTTTCTTCATATAGATCTTTCACCTCGTTGGTTAAATTTATTCCTAGATATTTTATTCTTTTTGTGGAGATTGTAAATGGGATTGTATTTTGAGTTCTTGCTCTGTTAGTTTGTTATTTGGGTATAGAAATGCTACTGACTTTTGTAAGTTGACAGTATACCCTGCAACTTTGCTGTAGGTGTTGCTTATTTCTAATAGTTTTCTAATGGATTCTTTAGGGTTTTCTATATATAAAATTATGTCATCTGCAAACAGCGAGAGTTTCACTTCTTCAGTACTTATTTGGATTCCTTTTATTTCTTTTTCTTGCCTAATTGCTCTGGCCAAAACCTCTAGTACTATGTTGAATAAGAGTGGTGAGAGTAGGCATGCTTATCTTGTTCCTGTTACCATTTTTTTTTAAATTGAGGTATAATTGACATATACAGATCTTCCTTGGCTTAGGAAGGGCTTATGTCCCAATAAACTTAGAAACAGTTAAAATGGTAACTTTCATGTTATGCCTGTTTTACCACGATAAAAAACATTCACAAAACCAAGATCAACCTTGATTGTGTCCTCTTCTAGATCAGCTTGCCATTTCTAAACCTAAAATGTCATTCCTGATATTTGTTCTTTGCTGGTTTCCTTGTGTCTGTCTTGAGCTCTTCATCCCCGCCCTGAGCAGGCATGTGCCAGAATCATGCTTAAGCCCATATCTGCCTGATCAGTCAGGCTCCCTTCCTCTTCATCTGCCTTCATCTAGGCCCCCTGGAATGTTACTTTGTCTGATACTTGCACATTCCATTTGTGTCCGTAACTGTCCCTCTGCCTGTGATTGGAGGATTGTATATCATGCTCTACTCTCTCCTTCTAGCTTAGATCTCCTTCCTGTAGGGGCTGAACTTTGCTGCCCTGTTTGTTCACCATCAACATTGAGGGCTGACAGAACAGATGCGTGTGCAACACACTTCTTCTGCCTTATTACTGTTCCCTGATCCTAGCACACATTTATTGCATCTTTGGAATCAGGCTGGAGACCCTGCTTGAAACAGCATTCTCTTCTTTTCAATAGATTCAGACTTTTACAGAAAAATTGATACTTAAAATTTCTAAGCAAGTCATATATTTCCACATATTCCTCATCTATATCAGATATTAATCAAAAACCTCAGCTCGTTTATGATGAAGAACATTATGCGACATCTATTGGTTGGAGATAACTACATCCTTGTCCTAGGGACGTGTCTCCATCACAGGGATAGAAACCATTGGATCCAAATGCTCTGCTCTCTCCCCTCCTAGACCATTGATTCTGCAATGCAGCCTCAAAAATGACAAGTTGTTGTGAAAAATGTCAAATCATAATATGATTCTTCATTACTAAAGAACAGCAAACTGTTACATGCTGAGTTGGAGAAGTCATTGCCTTCAGAAGAAAATCTTTTGATAATGAAAGTCTTCTCGACGATAAAGTCCTACACACATTGACATCTCAAATATTTGTTTAGAGCGATGGAGATTCCACTAGGAATAAATAAGTTTAGCGCCATTTGGACATGTCATTAGTTATTAGAAAAATACTCAGAGAAGCTACCCCTTTCATATTCATTCATTCATGCACTCATGCATGCATTCCGTAAGTACTGTTGAGTGTCTACTATGTGTCAAGCACTGTTCTAGGAACTATGGTTACAATGGTAAACATATGAGGGTGAGCCTGAGATTCTCTCTTTCCTTTCTATTCTTGGAGTTTATATTTGGTTTTCATTTGAAATACTCTTGACCCAAGGTCCTCCTAAAACTCTAAGTTTCTGGAATTTGTTTGAGGATGGCCAACAAGGCCAGACACAATAGGGATCCTCCTCCTATCCTGAGTCCAAACAGTCCTTTTTGTCTTTCTTAGGGCGTTTCTCTGACTCCTAACACACTTTCCCACCTCCACCCCAATGTGCATAGGTGAAGTCTTGTGAGAAAAATTGCCTTCTTTAACCTGTAATACAACTTGTCTGCCCCCAAATAGAACTAACTGCTCTTCTTTTCTCTTTCTGAAACTATATTAGGAAAGCGAAGTAATCACTAGAATTCTGCAATTTGAATATATATAATCTTTTAACTTTGGCTTATGTGAATTATACAGCATTAGGGAAATTAGCTTTACAATCTTCCTTGTAGAAAAAAATTGAATTTTCTTTTGGTCTCAGCCGTATGAATTATAAATTGGCTGAAGGGATTTCGGTGAAAGGCAAATCTATAATTATCACATTAGGATTTATTGGAGGCAAAAATGAGATCACTAGTTAGAAACTACAACCTAGACTATATTTTGGCTTTTTATATTTTCTGTGAAACTGTGTAAAACAAAACAATCCCTGCTGGAACTAAGATTTTAGAGTAGCAGGATAATTTCAGGATCTACTGAGTCTATCCCACTTGAGGTTTTTTAAAAAAATAATTTTTATGAAATTCTAGTCATCCTTAACATGAGAATGCTAATTAGTAAAAGAGTAACTAAAAATTTGTCCAAGCCCAAAGAGATTGCTTATTTGGGCAACTGAAAAAGTAGACATTTCCCTTTGTAGCTGTGAATTTGGAAAGAAAATTTCTAAATCATATAGTTTGCAAAGATTTCTTGCCTCCTCTTTAGGAAAAACCTGAGACTTGATATAAGACTTACTTGATGTAAAATGTTTGAAAATTGTCAGCAAGACAATAACAACAGAAGCACTGTGAGTGCTGAGTAACAGGCATATCAGTCCTCCCCTGGTGCTGAAAACTGAACATGACCATTTCCTGGGTACACTAGTTACCTTGTTGCTGCTCTAACAAATTGCCACAAATTTAGTGGCTTAAAATAACACACATTTATTCTCTCCCAGTTCTGCAGCTCAAAAGCCCAAAATGAGCCTTACAGGGCTGAAATCAGTGTCCACAGGGCTAGTTCTTTCTGGACGCTCTGGGGGACAATCCATTCCTTGACTCTTCCAGCTTTTGCCTTCCTTGGTTCATAACTGTTTCTTCTCCTCACTCCAATCTTTAACTTCCTTCATCATACCTACCGCTCTCTCTTATTATAGTACACTAGTATTATTAACCATGCTGTGCATTAGATCTCCAGAGTTTATTCATCTTATAACTGAAGGCTCGTCCTTTGACCAGCATCTCCCTATCTCCCCCACTCCTCAGCTCCTGGAAACCACCATTATCTCTTTCTATGAGTTCAACTTTTTTTTTTAGATTCCACATATAAGTGAGATGATGCAGTATTTGTCTTTCTCTGTCTGGCTAACTTCACTCTGCACAATGTCCTCTAGATTCACCCATTGTTGCAAATGGCAGATATTGCTTGTACAGCAATTCCTTCTCAGCTGGAGATTCTCCTGAGACTTTCATCAGCTGTAACCAAGGAAGCTGGTGGGGATGCTCTGTGCTTGATCCTAAAAAGAGAGGGGAGCATCTCACTGCCCATAATGCCAAGACAAGCTGCAGAGGGAGTGGGGCTCAATAAACGCTTGCAGTTGAATGGAATTGCACACTTGGAGTTGAGTGGAATTGTATACTCCTTGTGCTCATATCGTCTGCTTCTCTACAATCAAGCCCTGTTCAATGGGAGTCAAGGTGTCAGGGGTGAGTGATAAATCACTGAGATTATAAATGTGGTTGTAGCAGAAAAAAATATCCTTTGGCTTCTACTTAAACCACAATATGTTCAGATATCCCAGAACAAATTTTTGTTCTCACTGTCACAACATGCCACCAGTTCTAAAATCAGCAGCAGTTGATCCAGTTTGGAACTATGAAGGTGGATGTAACAGAATGGAACAAAGGTTCACGTAGGTAAGGGAATGAATGTTGAAAATGGTGTGTGGGCTGGAGAAGGAATTAAAGGACAGTGAGGCATAGATCAACTATGCAGCTGGTATTTGCTAATTAGTACTATAGTTGTGAAATAAGAAAAGGAAGAACAAATGTGATAGCAAGTTAGTGATATTTCAGGATGAAAGACTGACGAGTCCGATAATTATTTGTTTTAAGCATTGGTTTTGCAAAATATTATGCTCATTAACAAGTTTGAAAAGTGACAAGATTCAGGGACAGTCTGAAGCTGATAATTGGTACCAAATATATCTTGTAATATAACTAAAGAGAAATGTGGGTTTCATTATGGAAATGTAATTACACGCAAAGGTTGGAATTTCCTTGGAGAGGTTGATTGAAGGTGTTTGAAATGCTTTCAATAGTTTTTAAAATCTGCTTTTTGTTATAATATGACAAATTTGAGGATATTTAAAAATAAATATTAAAATTTTTGAAAGTATGAGTCAATGGAAATTCTAAAATTCCTTCATAAACATTTTATTAAAATCTGTGAAACGCTAATGGACAGAATTCCAGACCTTGGCCAATGAATATAAATTATTAAAATGAACCTGATTCTAATTTATTTTAAAGCTCTCAGATCCAAAGCTCATGGATCCAAAATACATGTCTGTAAAAATCTCCTGTAAGTTATAAGATGTCCCCATTGGTTTGTTGGGTAAAAGGCAACTAGCTGTTCAACCAATCAAAATTTGAGCGTAGTACTCTGAGAATAGAAATTCAGAGCTCTATCATTTCATGCTTTTCTTCATGCCTCATAGTTGGATATAGCCTGGAGGGCCTCAGAGAGGAGGGGTGTTTCTTAAGATATTTAAATAATCATACCTATTATTGCAATAGACATCTTGCCAAGGAGAAACTTGCTGGCAGGAGAGCATTATCTTGGATGAATCCATAGTTCTCAGCTTTGTAAGGATCAGAAAAATAAATATTACCAGTTTATTTGAAGTTGATGAAATTCTGGAGGGTTGATTTATTCAAACAAAAAGGGAAACTAATGAACCTGAAAATTAAGTTATCAATTTATAATGGGAGGAATAACTGGCAGGATGATTTGGTACCTGCCAGTGGCTCAGGGCACTCTGTCCTGGAGTCCACTCAGAAGAGTGAATCAGAGGCTAAGCGCAGAAGTGGAATAAGGCAGGTGAGGAATGCTCTTAGCTGCTCTGGAGACATACTCATCCAAATATTGGCTCCTCTATGTTAACCTCCTGCTTTCTCAGGTAGTTAAAGAGCCTGTCTGGTCTCCTTGATATTTGTATATTACATCTCTATTAAGCTTATCTGCTTGATGAAACGTACATGTTTAAAGTATTTTGAGGTTGGCTGATCTCATCAGCATTTTGTTAATTCTCTATGTTTTTCAGATTAGATGGTCATATTTTCTGACCTTATCCCTAAATTTTTGGATATTTCCTTATACTCCTCTGCAGACTGGCTATATATCTTAGTGTTAATTGGAAATCCCATCTTATGGTTTACCTGCCACATTGATGGCAAGTGATAGATCTAAAAGGCAAATCTAACCATGGAGCTTCCCAGCTTAAAAATCCTTCAGTGATTCGATGCTGTGCTTGTACCAAATCCTAAACTTCTTAGGGTGGCAGATCAAGTGTTTCATGGGCTGACCCCTGTCTTTCTCTCCAGCCATGTCTTAAGCTGTGGTTCTGGTCCTTTCTTTTTCATGCTAAGGCCACATGAAACTTTTCTGAGGTTCCTCTAATGTGTCTTCTGATTTCACACCAATCCTTTCTGCACATGCATGCATCCTTCTGCCTGGAATGCCCATGATTTCCCCAGCTGCCTTGGAAATACTTTTTCTATGAAATCTTTTTCAATCTCCTCAGGTTTCAGAAGCAATCACTCCCACTTTGTTCTCCCAAGTATCTGGATATTTCTATCACAGCAACTCTAGTCATTGTATTTCCTGTACTGATTCACACGTCTGTCTGGATGGTAAGATGTTTTGTATCTCTAGTGTTTGGCACAATCCCTGGCACATAGCAAGTGTTCAATGAATGTTTGTTGAAAACATGAATAAAAGTCCTAAATTTATAAATTTTTAGTCTATAGTACTGAAAGGAGAAAGGAGAAAAGGGGAGAAAGCGGGAGGCTGCATGTTAACATCTTTGGAGAATGAATCCAAGGACTGCTCAGATATTGAAAAATTCCTATGACTCGAGAAAGGAATACGATGGAGGAGAAATTTCTGAAGTAGATTAAATGCTTTGATAATCTTGCCATCTTTTACCCCCTGAATTATGATGTTATATTATAATATTTATGTAGATTTATACTTTTGTAGATTTCTTTGTTTACTATTCCTTCTTTTATCTCAGTTCTTCCTGCTGGAATAATTTTACTTCTTTCTGAAGTATATCCTTAGGAAAATGTCTTTCTTTTGCTCACATCTAGAGTCACAGTTTAGCTGGGGAAATGATTCTACTTTGATGTGAGTGTCTCTCAGTATCCTGAGGATATATATTCTTCACCCTATTCTGATTTCCATGGTTACTTTAAGAAGTCAGTTGATTGTCAATGCTTCAGAGATAATCTGTTTTTCCTCTAACTGTACATTTCTTTTTACTTATCCTACTTGGAATTTAATGTGCTTCCTGAATCTGAGGATGGATGCCTGTCTTTAATCAATCCTGGAAATTATATGTGTATATATACACACACACATCTCTCTCTCTTAAGATATATATCATACATATTACATTTCCTTACCTATGTTAGAAATATGTATGTTAAGAAATACATATTAAAATAATTTATTGAGGTAAAATTTCTATAACAAAATTAACCATTTTAAAGTGAACAATTTAGTGGCCTAATTCTTATAGTTTGGAATATTGTCTCTGTGCTATTCTATTTATTCTCTCTGCTGGGAGCTCCAAGTTATATTAGATTTTCTGATTCTATTCTCTGTGACTTTTATCTCTGTTTTATATTTTCTGTCCCTTTGTGCTATACTATGTATAATTTCTTCATTCTATCTCCGGCTTTCAATAAATCTCTTTTCATCTGTGATTCTTCTGCTGTTTAACCAGTCTACTGAATTGATAATATTTTTTTTCTTGTGAGGAGATCTTTTAAGATCTACTCTCTTTAGCAACTTTCGCATTAGAGTACAGTAGTATTAACCATAGTTACCATGCTATATGTTACATCTCCATCACTTATTTTATAACTGGAAGTTTGTACCTTTTGACCACCTTTACTCATTTTGCCCACCTCCCACCCCTGCCTCTGGTAAGCGCCAATCTGTTCTCTGTATCACAAGTTTTTTTTAAGATTCCACATATAAGTCAGCAACATATAGTATTTGTCTTTCTCTGCCTTATTTTATTTAGCATAATGCCCTCAAGGTCATTCATGTTGTCACAAATGGCAAGATTTTCTTCTTATTTATGGCTGAATAAATATTCCATTGTATGTATATACCAAATTTATCTTTATCCATTCATCCACCAATGGACCCTTAGGTTGCTTCCATCTATGATAATATTTTAATTTTTAGAAGTTATATTTGGTCTTCTCCAAAAACTTCCTGGTAATTTAAGATACTTTGTTATTCTTTAGTCATATTTTTGATACCTTTAGAGGAACCACATTAAAACTGACAGCTGGCCACTGTAAACATTTATTTTATATTGCCCATGTGATAATTTCAGTATCTGAACTCTTTTGGTGTCTTATTCAGCCATTTTGAGTTTCTGATGACTATTGCTCAGCATAGCTTATTTCCCCATGTGTTTTGCAATTTTATATTGGGAGCTCATATTTGGCTAGTTTGGGGAAACCTGAGTTCTGGGTTGAGGGTATATTTCTACATAGAAGACATGTATTTGCTTCTGCCGGGTGCTCCAAGACACTACCGACCTGATACTCCTTTAAATGTTTAGGGTTCCCGGCTGCTGTAGGTAGTGTAATTTGAACCACAAATCCAAGTGAAAGGGTCATAGTTAAAAACTCTCAGGTGAGAGTTCCCAGTTTTTATCTTACTTTTCTACGCAGAGCAGGAATCAGAATATAAAGTTTGCTGGTTTTCTCCCTTTGGCTGGTGGCAAATTTGTTCTTCTAGTTCACTGCTTTAATGAGGCTGTGGTCTTTTGAGTGTACCAGTGTTGCTGGGGCCTTGACTGTAACTCTGCTTTGCTCAGGCCTAAGGCCTTTCATTCTTATTCCAGAACAGTAATTAAAGCCCAAGACTCCTTTGACTATATTTGAGGTGTTTTTGTGCAAGAATAGTTAATTTTGCAATACATGCCATATCACAGAAAAGAACTAAAGTCTGACAGTGGACGTAGCTCCTGGACCATTTCATATTAAATATGTAAAGAAATCAGGAATGATGACTTAAAAACCAGGTAAAGTCTGGTTATAATTTTCTTGTCATTTGTTGGTAAAGAACAAAAATACAAATGAGTTGTATGATAAAAGTTGATGTATGTAATGAAATTCTGAGAAAAGTTGTATTTTAGGATAATACAGATACAGTGTTTATTCTAGTAAGACTAGATAAGACAAGACCAATAGTGCAATTTGATACTTACTAATAAATATCATTACTTAGACTGAACTGTTCTGTTAGCACCTAAAAATGTATCTTTTTATATATTGTTAAAGGAAATTGGCTCTAGTGATGTACATGTATGTACATCGAGAGTAGTCCACAGTAGAACTGTTAGTTTAAACCATGTGAAGCCAATACATATCTTCCTTGCAAAGAATTCCACTAAAAAGGAGCTAATTGTCCCCTAAAGGTCATTTAGTACAAACTCCATCTAATACCTGATTTGTGGTGTTTCATACAAACTCCGTTCTTACCAATAGATTGGTGAAGGGTATGCCAATTTTCAGATGGTAACGCTTAAGTTTTTCAGATTGCTATTACATGGAAGAAAACCACCCACTTTTCATGTAAATATTTTGGTAGAGATTGTAGATCTGTCCAGGAGTTCTCCATTAGTTTCCAAGATAGAGTTTAGCAGTAGCTTGACCAAAAAATCTCCTAAGAATATCTAGTTTAGACTCACTTTGGGGAACCACCAACTCATTCATATTGGGCTAAAGAGAAGCTAGGAACAGACAGTCCCAGGAGCCAGCTTTTCCATTTCAGTGTTTGCAGAGCTCACCAGGGAGCTGTGGGGAATCCTGACACATCATGGTGAAATGCTCCTTCTCTGTAACCATGAAAGCAGAAACACAGGCAGATTTTCAGGGTGCTTATTAATAAATTAATTCCATAGAATAAGAAGAAGAAGAATGATTAAAAAAACAAGGCTCTAGTTCCCTGCTGTGCAGATACCCTGAGGTCGCAGCTAAACCAGCACTCAGATGTCAGTCTCTTCTTTATATAAGATCCCTACGTATTCTCTTACGTTTGTATGATCTCAGCTACACATTTAAAATAATTTTTGTGAAAGTTATCTGGCATCTAGGTGTTCTGTGGCAGGAGGATTTAAAAAAAAAAAAAACCAGTCTGCCCTATCGCCAGAAGCAGACTGTCTTAACCAAGTTGCATTCCTTATTCTTCATTCTTAGCAGGTACCTGTGAGGTTTTTGTTAAATTCAATAAAAAACACGTTCACCATATCATTGTTAAAAACAAAAATGGGAGAGACACTATCAGCTTCCTTTCTCAGCGGTAGTTTATCCCAAATACATGCATTTTATCAACTGCTGTTTCTGTTCGTGCTATGACTTTGGAATTTCAAGGAAACTGTGTAAGAGAAACAACAGCAAAACAGCTCCACATGCCCTTTTAATTTTAAAGCAAATTTAGATAATACATTGCTGTTTGTAACTTGGTACCTTTTTTAGAAAGCTTTTCTTTGCCTTAGCAAATAAATAACGATGAAAAAATCTCTGAAGCCCACAAATAGTCTAAATTATTTTTCCTGGAGCTTCTATGGTATCTCCTTAGTGTAAGCAAATCTGAAAAGCTTTGCAGATAAATGTTGGAAAATGAATTTTTTATCATTTGTAAAATCAGGCAAGGGAAATTATCTCTAAAGAGATTAATCTCATTGACTTGGTAGTTTTATTAAACTTTAATCATCTTTTCAATATTTTCATTGTTGAGGAAGACATGTTCCCAGACAGTAAAGATTCAGCCACCGACAACTTGAAAGATAAATATATAATTTTCATAAAAGTCTTGTAATCCTTAGACACTGGTTGAGTAAAAACACAGAATTAAATAGTACAGTCAGCACTGAATCTATCAGTGAGACCAACAGTCTTAGTGGGTGACATATTTCAACACACTGTACCAGCAGAATATCATAAGAAGACTGGTTCAAAATAGTCTGGAAGACAAAGCTTCATATCTAATTAATCCTGAAATAGTATTTAATTACTCAAATCAACTGTCATATTGATTTGTGTTCCTTATATCACAGGGAAAGGAGACCAATTTAGAAGAACACTTTATTGAGGTATAATTGATATTAAAAAAACTGTACATATTTAATGTATACAGCTTGATGAGTTTGAGAATAAGTACACGCCAGTAAAATCATCACCATAATCAATGCCAAAAACATATCCATCACCTCCAAAAGTTTCCTCTTCTCCTTTTTCTTTTCTGGTGGCAATAACACAACATAAGATCTACCCTCTTAGCAAATTTTTAAGTACACAATACAGTATTGTTAGCCATAGGCACTATGGTGTACAGTAGATCACTAAAACTTACTCATGTTGCATAATTGAAACTTTGTACCCTTTGACCAAGACCTCCCTGTTTCAAAGAGATCTTATTCTTGCCTGTTTTAAAAATCATCCTCATTCAGTATAGGTACTCAATCTCAATTTAATTCTTCATCTCAAAGAGAGGTAATGATATCTACTTATTTTCAGTAAATTATTGTATATAATTTTTAAGTAAAAACCAATTAGTAAGTCAACAGTCACATTTAACCACAATAGAAAACACACATCCCTTTGTTTTGAGAAATAAGAGACTGCCTTTGTCGGTCCACAGAGAGTGGACTGTTGGGCTTCTGCTCTTCCTAATGTTCCAGGCAGTGTGGACAGTAACCAAGTAGAATGATGGTGTGTTAGTGATGCCTTAGATCTCAAGAATCCAAGTATTGGACAAATAAGACATTAGACATAATCACTACCTGTGAGCAAAAAGGTTTATTTTTCTTTTAATTTCTAACATTACAAGGAAAAAGAAAAGGAACCATATTTTTCCCTAGTTTCATTATAATAGGTGTATGACAATATATGTATTAAAATGCATGAAAAGCATGACAATCTATTTAATTCAGCATAAGAAAAATGCCAATCTGCACAGAAGAACTTATGGTGTTAACTGAGTTTACACAGGTATGCAAGCTGTAGTTCTTTTCCAATAGAAGATAGTGTGTGCTGGATCTTGGCCTTTCTAGACAGCAGCTGTGAACATGGCCTGGAGCATCCACTGTCAGGCTCCTGTCACCTCATAGACCGAGAAGAGAGCTTTCTCTGCCTTGGGTCCCATCATTTCTTTGTGCTACTTATTGAGACAATCTAGATTAGACTTGCTGAATTACTTCAGGGGAATCTATATTGAATGCCCACTCAATGTGTATATGGTCCTGTCTTGGGTTGCTTATGTTCAAAGATTAATCATATTGATAATGCATTTACCCCACAAAAATCTGTATTAGATTTCACACAATGATACAATGCAAAATGAAATCAATTTAGCAAAAACACAGACTATGTTATTCATGAATTTACACTCAAGAATAAAAAATTAATGAGAGCTGATATTTAAAAATATTATATATGCTGATGAAAAAGCAACCCTAAATGGGATCTGATTCTCTATTTTCATAATGGAAAGGTACAAAAAGCTTTTAGTTTGACATGAATATAGAAACATAATGGATGTTAATAAGATAGCCAATGTTTACTTGAACTATGTAATATGAATTTGGTTACATATAATATTTAAAATCATTTTATAAGAATATGTCAATTTAGAAATATTTCTTTTCATTTCAGAAACAATTTTACTCAAATTCTTCACTTACATTTTGACACGTGTCTTCATCTTCGGGAGAGTCACTTTTTGAGCCATCTAACAGTTTTCCAACTTCAAATCTTTTGAAATAAAAGAATTTTTAAGTTGTTTGAGATAAAAATACCTTTGAATTGGCATATGATGCAATAATTGGGAATTTTATCCACCAACAAAATAGCCAATAGTGAAACAGTAAGACAGTTGTTTTTCATTGTCTTTTAAGACATTTATTTATTTAGAGGAGATAAATGACTTACTGAATTACTTTATAAGAAAGTGATCTTGATAATCTTGTTTATATCCACACTTCAACATTTACAATAGGGAGGTCCTAAATGGGAGAATAATGACCAAATCTGTACTAAAAGTCTCTGTCTCTTTTTACTTTTTACTGGTTCTATTAGAAGACCTTCTAAAATTGCCAATATAACATTGCTTGGGACCTTTTCACGTTAATGTATCTTTATAAATAGTTCTTTGTAATTAAAATACAGTAATTGAAAGAATGCCACCCACATCATACGAGAGTTTTTAAAAGGACTTGAATACTAAGTAACTCTCTTTTCTTGAAGGACAATTTTGTAAAACACAAAACAAAACATATTTCACAAATAATCTGCCTTATGTTTTGACTTAAAGAATATTGATTTACTTTTTGCTATTATCTTGGCTTTGATATTATCATTCCTTACCGTGGGGCTTTTCACTCATTGAAGCCACAGAAATGCTCTATACCATTTAACACATACATGGGATGGTGGTTTTAAAACATGTCCACAAATTCTTTGACTCTACTCCCATAAAAAATAGTATCTAATTCTCTTCCTCTTGAATACAAACCAATCTAAGTGACTCAATTTTAACGAATAAAATGTTATAAAAATGATGCTGTGTGACTTCTGAGGCTAGGTTAGAAAAGGTGATATGGTGTCTGACTGAGTCTCTGTCTCTGTCTCTCTCTTTCTAACCTCTCATTGAACCGGTCGCCATGTTGTGAGGAAGCCCAGCCCCTTGGAGAGGCCATGTGTATATGTTCTTCTGCCAACAGTTCCAACGAAGGTCCCAGGCAACAGCCAGGATCACCTGCCAGATATGTGAGTGAATGAGCCGTCAGATGACTCCACTCTTTGAGCTGTTCCAGCCAACATCAAGCAGAGCTTTGTCCAAGTTGTAGATTTGAGAGCAAAATAAATCCTGTTGTTTTAAGTCACTAAGTTTCGGGGTGGTTTGTTATGCAGCAGTGGACAACCAAAATCCACAGGTCATGGGTTATAGAAGAGTACAAATCTTGCTCCAAAAAGAATGATGATGATAAAATAAGTAAATATTAAGGAAATAAAATTTCTGTTAAAGGTTATAGAGATCAAAATAAAACATCTTTTTTTTGAAAGTTGTTCTTATCAGGAAAAATAAAACTGTTCCCATTTTCCATTGGGTGTAACTGAAGAATAATTCAGTGAAAAAGAGTAATATAAGGAAGTAACAAAACAAAATAAAGACAAGGTTAAGGGCATTGCATTAAAAACTGGCACTGTCTCTCCCTCTTGTAAACCACACTTATCTGATGTGTCCTATGGTCCTCAGCAGGTTAGCATTACATCTCTTGGTCCCCAGTAAATTCTTTATGTTCAAGCTGTATCTCCCTGTCCTAAACAGAGTATCTTACACAGAGTAAATGCTTAATAAAGAGTTCCTGAATGAACAAACACATGAATATGAGTCATAATAAATCCAATTTCCATTTTTGGATGGCAGTGCTGATATATTTTCTTTCTGAATCATTATTCCTCAAACACACTGAGTGGACTGAATATGTCCCTCTAAAATTCATATATCGAAGCCCCAACCCACAATGCGACTACATCTGGAGATAGGGCCTATAAAGAGGTAATTAAGGTTCAATGAGGTCATAAAGATGAAGCCCTAATGCAAATGGAGAGTGTCCTTCTAAAAAGAGGAAGAGACACCAGGATGTGTGCACAGAGGAAAGGCCGTGTGAGGCCACAGCGAGAAGGCGGCCATCTGCAAACCTGGGAGAGAGGTCTCAAGAGAAACCAAACCTCCCAACACCGTCATCTTGGATGCAGCCTCCAGATCAGTGAGAAAACGAATTTCTGTTGTTTAAGCCAGCCAGTCCGTGATATCTTGTTATGGCGGGCCAAGCAAACTAATAAACACACCAAACATGTCCCCTGTCAAGGACTTTGTACTTGCTGGTCCCTCTCCCTAGAACTCTCTGTTCCCAGGTAGCCCCAGGGTTTGTTCTCTGTTGATTCAGATCTCTGCTCGTATCCCACCTCATCAGAGGTCTTCCCAGACCACCTTATGAAAGGCAGGTTCTCCCCAACTGACTCCTTAACCTCTTACCCTGCTTTAGATTTTCTTCCCAGCACTTACCCGTCGTTCTCATTATATGATATATTTATTTGTTTTTCAGTTTTCCCCAGTGGAAAGTAAGTGCTTGAGGGCAAGAACTTTGCTGATTTTATCTTACTACGCTATCCTAGTTCCTGTAACAGCGCCTGGCACAAAGTAGCAGCTCAAGGATGTTGAATGAATAAAAGAATGCACACGTTTAGGTTGATGAAGAAAAAAGGATCCGGTTTCAAAAGTAACATCCTCATAAAATTCAAGGTAAAAAGCATATATTTTGTGAAGTTGCAAAAGCATTCTAAGTTTTATCACAAAAGCATTCTGAGCACCATAGGAAGAGTAGGGCTTGGGCAGCCAGGAACTGGAGCCTATAACTGCTGGGGGAGGCAGGAGGATGAGAGAAGTAACAGCACCGAAAGCAGGGAATCTGAGTCCTGTTCTCACAGAGGACATGGTTGCACTAAACTCCTGGTTACAGCCCTGGCTCTATCCTGCTTCCAAATATCCCTGGCTAATTTTGGCCAGAGAGACCTTAGATCCAGACTAGAGATGGCTCCCTAACTGATCGGGCTGGACACAGAAGACCTGTAGAAGTGGCTCCTCTCTAGGAGTGAATTCAGTGAAGTCACTGCAGTGCCCTGTCATGTCGGGCATCATCAGGATGCTCGCTGTCTTGGGAACCAAATGTGCTCCAGAGGGATGAGCTTGGGCTCTTGTGTCAGAGCAAAGTTTATTTCAAAATGTCACTGTTTTAAATCTAGAGTTTAATATAGAATTTAAAACAACTGGTGGGATTGATTCACAGCCACTGTTAGAAAGGTAGGGAGTACATTGTAAATCCTGTGAGAACAGGAACCTATGTCTCTCTTGTGTACTGTTACATCCTTGGTATCTAAGAAAGTTCCTAGCACACAGGAGATGCCCAATAAATGTTCACTGAAAAATGACAGGATGTATACACAAATAGGAAGGGACAACAAAATTGTACAGTTTTATGCAGTTCTGATTCTCAGCCTAGAGCCTTGCCATGAATCCAAACTCTCCTTACTCACAGCTTAACAATAAGAGAGGTCTGAGAGTCTGTTAGAGAGAAAATAGCAATCACTATTTCCTTTCATTCTAAATACGTTCTAAAAAATACTTAGACACCCATGAGCCAGACCTGATGGCCTAGCAGTTAAAGTTCAGCGCACTCCACTTCAGCAGCCCAAGTTCAGTTCCCAGGCGTGGAAACACACCACTTGTCTGTCAGTAGCCACACTGTGGTGGTGGCTCACATAGAAGAACCAAAAGAACTTACAACTATACACAACTATGTATAGTTGTAACAACTGGGGCTTTGGAGGGGGGAAAAAGGAAGGAAAAAAAAAGGAGGAAGATTGACAACAGATGTTAGATTAGGGTGAATCTTCCCCTGCAAAAAAAAAAATTTAGACACCCAGCAGAGGAAAATATCAGGTGTTTATTTTTTTTTGGGGGGGGTGGTGAGGAAGATTGGTGCTGAGCCAACATCTGTTGCCAATCTTCCACTTTTTACTTGAGGAAGATTGTCCCTGAGCCAACATCTGTGCCAATCTTCCTCTATTTTGTATGTGGGACGACACAACAGCATAGCATGATGAGCAATGCATAGGTCAGTGCCCAGTATCTGAAGCTGTGATGCCTGGGCCACTGAAGCGGAGTGCACACACTCAACCATTATGCCACCAGGCCAGCCCTGAACTTTTAGAAATCAGATGTAAAAATGTAAACCAAAGTATTTGGTAATATTTATTATTTTGTGAAACATCCTAATAACTACAACAAATAATCAATTTATAAATTATAATTTAAACTTATCATGGAAAGTTGTTAAATGAAAAAATATAGTCATCCAAACTTTTAAAAAGTTCTACAAATAGGTTAAACAAATCAAAGATAGCAGTAAGGGCTAGATTTGAGGGTATTTTAGAGGCATATCTAGAAAGCCATTGAGAAAATCAGAATTTTGGGGGGTTTATACCTATTTCTGTTCTGAAAAACAGTGTTTAATAATAGTAAAATAATTCCTATTTGTTATATATAGAGAATATAATGAATTTCAATTCTTAAATTACAAGATTTTCCCAAAGATAACATGTTGTATGCATTTCCCCCCAAAGGAACATGACAATGTTCAGAAAAAAACTAGTGTGCAACTTAGTTTTTATATAACTCAGATCCCTATCTCTCCCCAGAAGTGCAATTTCAAAGTGAAAATGAAGAGCGGGGTGATATATGGCTTGTAGAAAAAAATGATTAAACAAAGTCTTTCTGATTAATGATTTAAATCAAAATCTAAATGGGTACGTTTATCAGTTCCACCCTGGAGCGCCCTTAGAATAATACACTGCTGCAGATTATTAACCCACTCATGTGGGTTAGAATTTGCATCACTTATCACACAGAAATCATTGCTATTGCTGAACTGACGGATGGTTAATCCTCAACAGATTGCAGTTTATTAACATTAGAAGGAGGGCGGAGCATTGCACCCCAACATATTTTGGGGGACATGCCCACGCTGTTCCTCTCGGCTTCAGAAGCTTTTCTCCTTTCTTTCTCCCAGTAGGATTCAATTCTTTTGGAGTGTTTCTCCCTTATCTATCTCTTTGATCTTTGCTTGAAAGCAATATAAACTTTAATCAGGATTTCACAACTTGTTATATTGATTGTTCCTCTGGACTTATCAACAAAACAAATGTCTTTGTTTTTTCTGTATTTCTTTAGTAAAAGAATCAAAAGCCAGCTTCCTACAAAACAAAGACAACTTAAAAATCGTTCAGTTCTAGTGGGATAAAATATTGACTGTGGATTCAAAGTAAGCAAGCAGATACAAAGAAAATATCTATTTTCATCACCTCATATATTGCTCAGAGAATGCCCTTATTTCCAAGTCTCATTTATAAAGTACCCATCACTTCATCACTGTGTATTTGAACTTATTTTCATTAACTGGGTAAATAAGTCTCCTGATTATTTTCCCAAAGGATTGGCATAGCAACACGCTGTTAGACTGATCTCTTTAGCTTACTAGCTTCCTTTCTCTCTCTCCAGCCTGAATTACAAACTCTCCATTTCTCTTCTTTTTAGCAACTCTTTCTGGCTCCTTCAGTAAAAATTTGAAATTTGCTCTACATGAATTCTCTTGGATTTGAAAGCCAAAATAGCTCATAATTCTAGCTGTACGTTTTCAATATTCATTGTCATGGCAAAGATTTCTCCCAGAAAATTTCTACTTGAAAAATGTATCATTTTAATAATGTTCCTAATGTTATTACAAGCGCAACTCTAGAATTTTTAACCACTATAGTCTTATTGCTTTATCAAGTAAATGAATATATGAAAGAAGGCATTATGGAATCCATCAAAATCAACCCTAATCAATTAAGGACACTGGGGATAGAAATTATTTGTTTCAATAATATCAAGAAGTAGAATTGTGAGCACATGCTGCATAAATTAACTACTTGTTTTCTGGAAAGCAGAAGTTCATTCCCGCAGATAAAATGTCTCCTCAGTCAGGAAGCAAGAAACAAAAGAATAGATCCCAAATAAGGACAGGTCTTGGGTGTTGATGAAGTATAGGTAGAGAGATGAAGATTTCACAAACACTGGTATCAACCTGAGAGGTGAGCTCTTAAATTAGGGAAGGAGAGTATGAATTTGGTCACAAAATTCAACATACAACTTTAGTAACAAAAATGAAGCTTAAGCTGCAATTTACATTAACTATTATAAAAGTCCAGCATTCAGCAAACCTAAGTGAATAATTATACTTATAAAACTAAATGGTGAAAATTTGATTAGTTCACAAGGTTAACAGAATCCAACTTGATTCTTCAGTTGTTCTGGTTCTATCTCTGGACTATTACTTGACCAGGGGAAAGGATGAGCATTTCATTTTAATGAGGAAAATGTAATTTCTGGGTAAAATCTGTTCATTTACAAATGGATCTTCTCTATGAATTGCATGGGGAAGTCAATGTTTCTCAAAGAACCTACACTGAATAGATGGTTTCGTATCATTATTTATTGGTGCATTTTATCCCAAATTATGGTATAAGAGTAACTAAGGAGGAAGCAATCAAGATAAACATTTACATTGACTTACACAGTAGAATTAGACTATCCATGTCTCTTAATGTGTATGACTTCTCTTAACGGCCAAATATTCTCTCCTGTGCTGACTAACATGGTGGCTGCTAGCTACCTGTGACTACATAAATTAAATTGAATTAAAAATTCAGTTCTGCACTTGCACTGGCTACATTTCAAATACTCAAAAGCTACATCTAGCCATTCATTACTGTATTGGACAGTGAAGATATAGAACATTTCCACCATTGCAGAAAACTCTATTGGACAGCGCTGTTGGTCTGATCCTATAACGTGCCATGATAATTTACTTTTTTAGTAATGATTTTTTTCTTATCAGGCAATTAATATTGCCCATTATAGGAAATTTAGAAACGACAGATAAGCCAAATGAATTCAACTGTAATCAGCTAATCCTATGATGCACAAATAACTACTTAATATTTGGTATTTATTGTTGGTGCTTTTTCCAAGCCCTTAGAAACTTTAAACAAAAATGCAACATACAAAACTTTTACTGTATCTCATAAAATATATTAGGAACATTTCTGTTTGTTGTTTTTAAAATCTACATTATTTTACATGGCTGCATGATATTTATTCGGACTACTGCTACCTTTGAAGCTATTTATGATCACTTTCTTGGTATAAATCCTGGAATTAGAATTTATGGGTATTAATTTATTTTTGAAACTTCACTTTCAGGAATTGAATTTTGAAAGACAGAGATGTCTGAACCCAAGTGTTCTCACCTATATAGGACAGGGTGTAACGAAACGGCCTCCAGGCACTCTCCTAGCTTTCCAGGTCTCAGAATTTTTTCAGCGAGTGCCCAAATCTTAAGTTACTAAAAAGCAAGGAAGAAAAAAACACACAGAGGCTTGAGAGAGCAGTTTTAAGAAATCAGTGTTTCCTCTTGTACACACAGTACTGCAGTGAGTTCAGGAATTTGGGAGCTGATCGGGGAAAAGATATGCCCACAAGGTGGCGGTAGCACACAATGAGCTTTATTCGGTGGTGCGTTGAGAAGTTTGCGTGGGGCGGCGTGGACGGGAAGTACCCCACAACCATGAGACCTTCCAGAGACAATAGCGTGGGGCCACCAGCCAAAAGAGGAAGAAAGTGAGGGGCCTCCTGGGGAATAGAGGAGTCAGAGAGGGTAGGTTCCACGTCCGGGTGATGTCACTCCAGCATGATGGGGAGTTTCTGGGTCAGAGAGCTCTGAAGGGCACAGTGACTTGGGGGCTTTCATAGTCCCAGGGTTTGTTTATCTAAGGCTAACAGATGTTGGGTGCAATTTCATGGGATATGCAAAGCAGGTAGGCTCTACATGACTAAAAATTATAATTATTTGGGCTATCTTTGAAACAACTGGATGTGCCAGAATTTGAGTTTGGTGCCTGTGGGCTTTTGAGCTAATGGTCCTGGCCTGCTATGAAGAAGTAAACAATATAGGGCCAATAGACAGGGGTCATCTTTGGCTCATGGATGGAACAAGTGTAAATTACATCTTATTATTCAGTCATTTAATCAACAAACATTTATTAAGTGCCTACTATGTTCTAGGCACTGTGCCAGGAAATGATCTTACAAAGTTGAAGAAGATGCAGTCCCTGATTTCAAGGGGCTTATCGTCCTGGAAGAGGGAGCCCTGAATGGAAGAGTGTGACCTTGAAACAGCAGATAGGAAGCTGTTGGTCTATTATTCTTCATGGGTTTTTCTGAAAAAATCATCTTCCTGTTAATTATTTTATAAATGGGGATACTAGGAAAACACTCGAAATATGTGTTACAATCTACCTTTACCTCTAAACCCATCATTAACCCTTGAAAACAAGTATAATTCAATATTATCATAATTCATACATAGACAGGGATGGAGGTGAAGGGAAAAGTTGCTGGTCCTGGACATTTACTAGAAAACACTTCTATCATTACGATGTCCAGAATTAAACTCATTCTTCACTTCCTTTTTCCTCTGAATCCAGCTAATCTAGCATTTCTACTTCTGTCAACCCTACTATTCCCCTATCAACCTGACCTAGAAATCGCAAAATTATGTTTGCCTCCATCTTCTCTTTCAAACCCAACATATAATCATCTGCTAAGTCATGTTAGATTCCATGGTCATGATGATTTTATGGAGCCTCTTTTCCTTTCTCTGCCCATGGCACGCTCCTTGTTCATGTCTTCATTTCCTCTAGCAATTGTTTCCTAACACACTTCCTACTCCCAAATCTTGGACCATTCATTGCTCTCATATTGTTTTTCTATAAACATAATTCTAACGTTGTCATTCCTCTGTTCAAAAGCCCGACAGCAAACTCCTTACTCTGGCATTCAAGACCCTACACCACGTTATCCCAATGTTCCTGATTGTCCACCATTACCAACCTGCATCCTGTAGTATAACCTCCGGTGGCATAGAACACCAGCATTCCCTAGAACATGTTTGCAATTTCATTCACAGTGTCTTTGTTTAAGCAATATTCTTTTCCTAAAATAGTCCTCAAGCCCTGCCTATCAAAACCGGATCCAAATTTTAAGGCTAAAAAACCCACCATCTTCAAGAAACCTTTCCTGATTTCATTAATTAACTGAAAATGTACCTGCATTTTAGCTAGAACTTTCTCTGGACTTAGACAACAGCCTTATTCTACCTTGTGACTGGTCATTTGTGTATTTGTTTTCTTCCTCTATAAGATTGAACTTTGAGTAAGACTCTTTCTTACTCGTTTATGTAACCTCTATGTCTCTCACAACAATGAAAATGTGCTGTGCTCTTCACATCCAGAACACAATGCACTTCAGATGGACCATCGACTAGGCAAAAGGTTCATTAATGATAAGAAACAATTCTGGGAATATAGACAAACCCCTAAGCTGCCTCATTTAGTCAGAAAATATATTAAATGCCTAAAAAGAACGCATATACATGCAGACAACTTTATGAGTCACTGTTGCTATAAGAAAAAGTTCTATGTTTGTGGGCCAGCCTCATGGCCTCGTGGTTAAGTTCAGCGCCTCTGCTTCATCAGCCCCAGTTTGGTTCTTGGTGCAGAATCTTGGGGAGGCTACTGGCCGAGGCCTCAACTGTGTAGTCACAGGGGTCTATTTTTAATAGTGCATCTCTAGTTGAGCACATTATTAGGGACTGGGTCATGGTAACTAAAGTCACCAGAACCTTCTTCTTCTCACCCAACTTCCTGGGAGGTTGACTTCTTCATGAGATAGCTGCTGTGGAGTCTGTCCCAGATCCACGAGAGACAGTCTTGAGGGTTATTTTGGACATCACAGTTTATTGCTCTCCCTTGGAAGGTACTGGATAAACACAGCTGAGAATTCTTGTTCTTTGGGCTCTCTCTTTCTAGGATATATGTAGACTATACCATCTGCCTTGTCAATTTTTTTTTACTCTAATCATCTTTATTATCAGATCTGGATACTGCTTCCAAATCTCCACGGCAACACGTATCATTCCTTTTCTCTAAGCTCCAACTGCTCCCTGTTTATACATCTGTGTCCTTCATGGTGAAATAAACACTAATTATGCTGCACCACAACTATCCATTTACCCTCTCCTTGCCTGGAACAAAAAGCTCCTTGAAGGCAAGGATTATTTTTAATTGTTGCCCCATAGCCGGCTACTGCCTAGTATAGGATGGATGCTCAAAAACATATTTGTAACACAGGTGAATGAATACTAGGCTTTCGCTACTCTCATGTATGTATTCAAACTATTTTCACTTAGAGGAAGTGACTTTACAAATTTCTTTTCTCTAGTTGAACTTATTTATTATAAAGATGATTTTCGTTATGAAGAAAAAAGAATAAATGTCATATAGCTTAATTATATATAAAATTAGTTATATATAAATTAAAATAATTTGTCAGAAGCTTAAAAGTATTTTTAATTTAGAAGGAAGTTAGAAAACAAGAAAAGGTATAAAGAAGAAATTTTTTTTTTTTAGAGGTACATTGGCTGACCCACAATATCCTTTTTTAAAATTCTTGAATTTTTTTATTATTAGTTTTTATTGTAGTAACATTGAGTCATAACATTATATAACTTTCAGGTGTACATCATAATATATTTCAAATTCTGTGTAATTACATCATGTTCAGCAAAGACTGATTACAATCCATCACCACACACGTGCCTGATCACCCCTTTCACCCTCCCCCCTCCCTACTTCTCTCCGGTAACCACCAATCCAATCTCTGTTGCTATGTGTTTGTTTGTCATTGATTTTATCTTCTACTTATGAGTGACATCCTATGGTATTTGACTTTCTCCCTCTCACTTATTTCACTCAGCATAATACCCTCAAGGTCTATCCATGTTGTCACAGATGGCCAGATTTCATAATTTCTTATGGCTGAGTAGTATTCTATTGTGTACATATACATCTTCTTTATCCATTTGTCCCTTGATGGACACCCAGGTTGCTTCCAAGAACTTTACAAATTTTCACAAAAACTTCCTTCACCTGTTATGTACTCACGGATCCACTTTGGACTACCTGAGGATATATGCTTCCTGAGGCAGTAAACTGTTGGCTACTTCTCAGATTGGACTTACTTGATTCATTCATCATCTTCCCTTTAAGAAGGGGCTGTGGGCTAAAACATCACAAATTGCCCTCCACCCTCAACATCTGTCCCTCATCTTACCATATAGCTATGTTCTGAAATTAAGCGTATACTTGGGAATCGCAGAGGCAAGTCCATGAACAGGTAAAACACGTCCCTAAATGGACCTCTGTCCTTAAAAACAATTGACTCTTCTAGTTTTTCATCTCTTTTTCAGCCCTATGCTGAAAATCAACCTGATTTCATACAAATTAATGAAAACCGAAATGTTTGAACAGGAGGTTAATTACTAGCTACAATAAGCAAATGTAATAGAAGTAATAAGAGCTTCTGAAATGCCAGGTTATTGCTGGCAAACAGAAAAGGTTGTCTTTGAACTGTAATTTGGAGGGGGGAGGAGTCGATTTTAATAGGACTGTTGGGTTTTAAAAATCTCTAGTAAAGAATTCAGCTGTCATCCTATTACGGAAATTAATTCTAATGTCAAAACTAGCTGAGCACTGAGTATCAGGCAGAAGTGCTGACCAAGTAATTTGGTCAGGAAGATTAGCCCTGAGCTAACATCTGCCAATCCTCCTCTTTTTTCTGAGGAAGACTGGCCCTGAGCTAACATCCGTGCGCATCTTCCTCTACTTTATATGTGGGATGCCTACCACAGCATGGCTTGCCACGTGGTGCCATGTCTGCACCTGGGATCCAAACCAGTGAACCCTGGGCCGCCCAAGTGGAACCTGCGCACTTAACCACTGCGCCACTGGGCCGGCCCCCTGACCAAGTAATTTTTTAAGCTAAGAAAGTGTTATATTTCTATGGCAGTTACACCAAATATTTTAGACATTAAAGATGTATTTATAAGTAAATATATTGTTCACTTCTCAATATAATTACAGAATAGTTTATATAAAACATGCAGACATTTAAAATCTCCTTAGAGTTCTAACCCTGACTTTATTATAATAGCAAAATTATAATTATGCATCTCACTGAAACTGCATAATTTGTGGGAAAGTGTTTTCTATTGTCTCTGCTCCTATTTTTCTTAATTACAAGGCCAAGTTTTTCATTTAAATTTTTAACAAAAATTGTGCACCTATTTATCTGTTGAGTTTGTTTTTATGCCATAAATCATTATTCATTCAAACAAATATTTAGTGAAAATTTTTTGTAAAAGTCAAGAAAGCCATATAAGTACTGCACACCTTATACAAACATCTGAATGTATACGTGCACAATATAAAAATATACAGAAATATCAGTTCATCTGAATTACTCTCCAATTTAACATCTGACCAGAGGACTACAATGATTTAATACTGAATTCTAAGTCAGCACAATAAAGTCATAAGCCACGTATCACTTCCCTTTGCCAAATTTAACAAAGTGGATGGAGAGAGAAGAAAGATGGTAACATGTTCTGATAATATTTCATAGCTATTAAATCTGGATTAGGCCACAGCTATTCACATGAGAGGAGGTATGGGAAAAGGCATATGAAATAATCCGAGGGTCTCATCTGGTTGAGAGTTATTTTCTTTTTCAAAGGCAATGTTCAGACTAAAGACAGCTGAGAGACGCTGGACACCTTACTCGTGACCAGATTTGAGTCGGGAACACCCAGCGTCCAACAGCTGCTTCCTCAGAAGCCTAGCGCTACCCTTTCTCAGTTTGAGTTTCAATCTCAGAAAAGAAGATCAAAACGACAGGCTCCAGGAACAAACATTGCGCTGCCTCCTTTGTTTTGGAGGAAAGACAGGGTGTGAAGTTTTCAGTCATTTTTGTCGAGGAACCCAGATCAAAAGGGACCTACAGAGGGGCCAGGTCACATGAGTGCAGGGTAATCTTGTCCCCGCCAAGGAAACCCGGGCTCTTGGCAGGACTTGCTCCTGAATCCCTGACAGAGTTCACCGCTGAAGCTGTCAGCGTCCCCAGAAATCACAACAGTGTCGCCGGGAGTGGGGTGGGGGGGGGGGGGGGCGTGGGGGGGGGGGCGGAGCTCCCAGGGAGACTTCCAAAGGCGGCTCGAGGCGAGAGGACAGAGAAGCTCTTTTCCTCCACCAGGTAGAGGCACTTGAACAGCGGAGCATCTGGTCCCTGCCTGCCTCTGACTCATCTGTTACCACAACCAAGATGTTACCAGAGCTCCTGTGTTGCCTCCATATTCAAAGGCATAAGAATTCCGGGATGCAAGGGGATTGCTGCCTCCCAACGTATGCAAAGTCGGTGATAAACGTATAGAAACTAATTTCCAGTTTTTGCGCTCCTCCTGCATCCAGCACTAATTTCCAAGGTGCTTCCCATCTGACGCTTAACATCTGACTCGGTCAAACGCTTTCATCACCACTTTCTGTAGAACGCTTCGATTTTCTCATTAAAATAATGCATACTCAGCTCGCTGGGTGAAAACATTACTAGGAACATGTAAGGGATTCTTTTGGGGGGTGGCAGTTAGATTAAGTCATTTCCATTCAAAATAAAGAAGGCGGGGATACCTAACCATTTCTTAAAGTGGCCATTTGAATGGTCTTTGGGGTCTGCTTTAGAGATTGAAGGATGTGTATTGAAAAAAAAGCAGTAATATTATATATGCAATGTGTGTGTATGCACACACACTTTTAAAAAAATAATAAAATTAAAGATTCTTTTACCTGGCATGCCAGTTGCCAGTCACCTCTGGAGGTGCCAGGACTCCCTGCTGTCAAGGACCCTCTCCTCCTTTCCTGCGTGGCCAGGGCCCCTTCCCCCTACACTCACTTCCACCCCTCTATGTGACTCCCTGCTTCCTCCCTACCTGGCCATGGACCCCCGGATACAAGGATTTCCCTCCCCATGTGGCCAGGCCGCCTGCCCAGCCCCCGGTTCTGGGCCTCGCCACTGTCCCCCTCAACATCCCAGGTCCCATCGCTGCCACCCGCGTTCCTTCCTCTTCCTGAGCCATTATCTCAGCGTTCCTGGACCCCCTGCACACCGTGGCTGCCGGAACCCGTCGGGGAAAACCTCTTGTGGGGACTGCGAGCACCACGTGCGACCCTAAAACCCCAGATCTCCTCTCCCGCCCTGTCCGGCCACATGCACGGCAACCCTGGCTGGCCTGGCGCGGCCTCTGGTGCGCAAGGACTCAAAATGACCGGAGGCACGCTGCCACCATGGATTAGGAGGCCCCGGCTCCGACCTGAGGCCAACTCCCTACTTCTTGGCCTCTCTCTAGGAGGCTGTGCAGGCGTGTGAGCTGGGGCGGGGGAGCGAGGCGCCCTCGGGCGGGCGCGGTCGTGCACCGCGGCCTGCGCAGCCCCGAGGGCCCCGCGTCGCTCTCCCGAGCCAAGGTTCTCAGGAGCGGGCCGCGGAAAAGACGTTAGCGGGAGGAGTTAGCGGCTGTTGGAGAAGGGGTTCACGGAAACAGTCCCTTCCGAAGCCCCGGCCATCGCGGGGTGGGCCGTCTTCCTCCCTCTCAGGCCGGGGGCGCCGGCGAGGAGGGACACGTGTACCGACCGCGGCCGCCCACCCGGGCACGCCTGGGCAAGACCGCGCAGGACGACCCGGGGGCCGCCGCCCGTTGGCCCCGCCCGGCCCTGAACGCCCAGGGGTCGCGGCGCGTCTGCCCTTGGCGTGTCAGGTGAGGAGGTCGCCATGGCGATGCAGCCCGGAGGCGCGCACGCCCGCTGCGGTTGGCATGGAAGCGACCCCCGCGGGGCCCGGGGGCGCCGCTGATTGGCCGATTCAACAGACGCAGGGGGGTTGAAAGTAATTAGCCCTGAGCGCCAGGGCCGCAGCCGCTGGGAGCCCAGCGCTCCCGCTGGAATCTATTAACACCTGGGTACCCTCCCACCCCCGCCCCTCCCCCGCCCCGCCCCCTCGGGCAGCCCCCATTCCCAATCCTCGTGTGCACTTGCTGATTGTTCGAAACATATGTAAAGCTATAAGGCTGAGAGGAGCGAGGCCCGATGTGAGTTCCAAGCAGGTTTTGGGGCCTTCCGTCTGGTGGAAGGAGGGCCGCGGAGGAGCATCCTGTTTGTCACTTGGGAAGGGGACGCACTTTCCCGCAGAGATGTATCCTGGGTCTTTTGTTTGCAAGAGGGGCGGGGGATAAGCGTCGCAGCCGGGGAAGAATCGGGCTTGTGGGTTTCGGCTCTAGTTAACGTGGGGTTTAGAATCCCGGTTTGGAGGTTTGTCAGGATGTCTCTCTCATTCCAGCCGTCACCTAGGTCTTGGAAGAAAGCCTGGAGAGATTCAAATCACACTTTTGGTTCAAAGCTGCTTTGATTGCTTGCGCCCTGTGGCTCATGCCCTTTCAGCCCTACTTCAATTGCACGGAAGATCATATGTCTGAGTGCTGTCCCTCCTCGAGATTCGCTGCATCCTTGGAGCCCCTGGCGGAAGAGGTTGACTAACCGGCTTGTCTGTTTCTCCTTCCCCATAGCAGCAGCCTGTGGCGACTGAGGCTATGCATTGCAGCAGCTCCAAGAGCGGGGTGGTCTTGGCTCCAGTGTCCCGAGGTCCTGATGCCTGTCAGATGATAACCAGAGCCCACCTCGGCCAGGATCCCCCCCAAAGAACAGTGCTAGGGGTGCTGACTGAGAATGGGCAGTACAGGAGGACCTGTGGCCAGGTAATGACTGAGAAGCACCGGGAAAGCTGCAGATAGGCTTTCCTGTCATGGTGGGAAGTGAGTTTCTCTTGCAATTTTACCTACAAACTTCCCTTGAGTATTCCAACCCTGGAATCTGGACTGTGGGGACACTGAATTTTTTATAATCATCTTGTTGGGTCCCTTTTCCAGCTAGAAATAGTGAATAATTTTGTTATTTTTCCAAAATCAAGGAAATAGGTCTAGGGACTATTTGGATTAAGTATATGTATAGTCATTTAAGTGCCGGGCTACAAGGAAGTGTGAATGCCCTCAAGTAAACTATGGAGCTGGGGTTCCTTCAGGTCAGAGCAGTGTTCAGACTGATCTAGGCTGTGCCTGAAGCCATCCTGGATAACCTTTACTCTGTTCGTTGGAGATAGGGTTAGAATGGGGATTGGATCAGACTAGACCAGATTATTTCAAAAAGTATGCTTTGAGAGCAGACGTCTCTCTGAAGTACTCACAAAGGGCAGTTAGGCAAATAGATAATGGGCCCTCGGATCATAGGTACCTCCCTTCACAGATTGAAAACAAATTGAGACTCTTAAATGCAAATGAGGGGTTTGGATCCTTAAGAATGAATTTTGAGATAGAAAAAAGCTTCTCAAGTCTGATATTAGATAAGCTCCTTATAATGATGCTTTAAGCCTCATTAAGGCTTTAAGCCACTACATCTGTAGTGGAATGACATCAGCAATAGTCCAAGTGAAGTAGGTAGGCTGGGCATCCTTCCCATGTTTTAGGTGAGAAAATTTAAGAGGTTTAAGAAAGGCAAAAAAAAAACACAAAAAACAAAAACCCTAGAAAACCCAAGAACAAAAAAACCCACAAAGAGTTAGGGTGGAGGCCAGAATAGAAGCCCCTCATCTACTGACCTGACCTGACCATTCCAGTCATCTCCCTTCCGGTGGCCTCTGATTAGTGTGGGGAAAATACCCAAAGTGATGTGTTCAAAGCTTTGGAAAAAATTGAGTGAAAGTGGTTTTAACAAACTTAATTTGCTTAGCAATGTTTACTTCTTTAAACTTTATACCAGGTCTAAAACCTGGTTCTTAGGAATTGTCAGTTATGCCTATGCTAGCTGGGCTCACTGTAAATTCGTAAGCGTTTATGTTGCCTGGCACTACCTCTGTATTCCGCTGCTCTGTCCTCTACAACCTTCTTAGAAATCTATTTCACACCTTCCCTTCTTTCTTTAATCCTCCAAAACCTCCACCTCGATCCTGCTCTCTACTAATGACTTTGTGTCCTTTTTCCTAAAAACCTGAGACCAGAAGAGAATTTCCACGTGCTCCCATGTTCCCTATACTCTGCCATCCCTGTCCTGCTATATGACTCATGTGTCCCTGCTCTTATGCAACGTGAACCCCCAACATGTGCAGTAACCTTACGCCCTAGTGCTTCTTCAAAGATATCATTCCAGCAACTCTTCTTTCTCTCTTTAGTTTTCTTTTCCCTACTGGGTCAAACCCATATATATACAAATATATTGTAATTTTTTCCATCTTAAAAACCTTTCAACTACAAAGCTCTTTGCAGTGACTGTCCCATTTATAGCAACATTTCTTGAGAGTTTGTCTATCCCCCTAGAACATAAACTCCATCAGGATGAGAATTTGGGATGTCAGGTTCACTGTTGTATTCCCTGTGCTTAGAATAGTGCCTGGCCAGAGTAGCATGCAAGTAAGTGTTGAGTGAATACTCTTCTGTCTCTAGTTCTTCTCTTGTTCTTTTTTGACTCAATTCTTAGTCCTTTCCTTACTTTTCTGATTAGCAGCATTTGATGTAGTTGATCATTCTGTATTCCTTGAAATAATTTTTCACTCAGCTTGGAGAACACCGCTTTCTCCTGGTTTTCCACCTGGCTCATTGGCCATTCCTCCTCCACATCGTGGTTCTCCCTTATCCAATCTCTAAAAGTGCCCCGGGGCATAGTATTTGATCTGAATCTGGTCACTCCCTTAGCAATCTCTTCAAGTCCCCTGGGATTAAATACCATCTATCTGTTGATGACTCATACTTTTATCTCTGCTCTGCACTTCTCAGCTGTATTGCAGGCTCATATTCAGCAGCTTACCTGACATCTTCACTTGGATTAAACTTGTGGAAAGCCAAACACCAACCCTGGCCTCAACCTGCTCTTCCCAACGTCTCCCTCATCTCAGTAAACGGGGTATCCATCCTTCCTGTGATTCAGTCCCAAAACATTTGTCATCCTTGACTCTTCTTTTTCTCCACTCTACATCTTATTTGCTGAGAAAATACTATCAGCTCTACTTTTTAAAATGTCTGGGACCTCTTCACTTCTCATCCTTTACTGTTACTATACTGGTTCAAACCCCTATTGTGTCTTACCTGGAATTTGCAAGTCTCGTAACTGGTCATCTTCACTCATCTTATTTACTCTCTATACCTATACACAGCCAGGATGATTCTTTTAAAACATAAATCCGATCATACCAGTCCTTTGCTCAGAACTCTCCAGTGGCTGCCCACCTCTGAATAGAAGGCAATACTGAAATGGCCTATGGTAAGGCCTCCATGATGTGGCTTCTGTTTTCTTTCTGACTTTATGACCTACACTGCCCCCTCTCTCACTCTTCCCTATCACCTCCTTGCTGTGTCTCTAAGACACACTCCAACATCAGGGCATTTCCCTATGCTGTTCCCTCTGCCCACAATACTCTTGCCCCCTCTATCTGTGTGACTTACTTCCTTACCTTGTTCATATCTTTGACCAACTCTCTCCTCTTCATTGGGGCCTTCCCTGGCCACACTATTTAAAATGGCAACGACTCTCCTTTCCCTGTATTACTCTTTTCCAAAGCACTTACACCATCTGACCAACTATATCTCTTCTTGTCTGTCTTCCCCCTCTCAGTCCAACTAGAATACAAATTCCATGAGGGCAGTCCTTTCTGAGCCTTTTGTTCACTGCTAAATTCTGGGTATCTAGAGCAGTGTCCAGCATGTAGTAGATGCTTGGAAAATATTTGTTTAATGAATATATGTCTCATCTCATGTACAGATATCTATGTAGCAAAAGTCAAACTTGTAGTAACTTGGAGTCATGTTACCTGCTTATAATAACTTGGGATTTTGGACGTGTATAGTCCCTGTGATTTTTTTTTTCCAGTACTATGATAAAGAATTTTTTTCTGACTAGACATAAACTAGATGGAGGAGAAAGTTATGGAAACACATACTAACTTGGAAGTAGCCTGGACACTAAATACCAAGATTAAGTATAGACAGTAAAATGTTGATACAGTAGCTAGACATAGCATTTGTGTAAATATAATTCAGATTTAGAGAGCTTGCCTACCTGCCCAGGTTCATCTGATAGCAGGCCATCCAATATGATTCACCTTAATGTGCTTGTTCACTAAGCGGGCGCACACGGTTGTTCCCATTGTTAATGCTATAGGAATAAAGAAAAAGGAGGAGCGATTGAGTTAGATTCCCCAAGGGTAACTGCATTATGTCATGCAATAAGATTCTATGGCTTGTAAGAGAATTTAGTAGTATGAATTTCTAAAATCATTACATTTCTAAACAACTGGGTATGAAGTGGGAACTATATAGAGGCCTGCTGATGAAAAGTTAACTATTTAAGGAAGAAGACTCTAGGACCTTAGTAACTATGTGTCAAGAACTTTGCTGGGTGCTAATAAAATCCTGTAATGCTATAAGCATGAAAAGCAATTTACAAATTTCCCCACATGTGGTACCTATTTCGTTTTGATGGAGAGCTATAGTTTTTCTTTTTTCTAGAATCTTGAGTTCCGTTTGATAAATATGTGGGGCAGACGACAAATTTTAGGTAGCTCTTTTCCCAAATGTCAAATGTAGACAAAGATAAAGGAGTGGTCCTACTTTGGGAGCTTTATTTTCTGAAATTCAGTTGTAGGCATAGATACTTCAATTTAAGATTCCTCTCATCTTCCCAGCCTACCGGTTTGGGTCACCCAGGTTTGCATCACCTATATGGTCTTTGGGGTGGCCTCTAACAAAAAACTTAACCCTTTTCTAGGGGATCACAACACTCAGATGTTTCTCTGGATCAGAAAATGTCTTCCCTTCAACTGGAAAGAAACTGCTCTCTGACTGTGGGGTCCATGTGCCCGCCAAGCAAGGATTTGATATCTACATGGATGAGCCTGAGCAGGGTGACAGAGACAGCTGTACAGAAAGAGAGGGGATGGCATTTGAGGATGCGTATGAAGTAGACACCAGCACACTCAAGTCAGACCTTCACTTCTTGCTGGATTTTAGCACAGGTAATCTGACTCACCTACGGCTGATGGTTCCCTTTATTCATAATCGCCTGCAGTGTTTGATAGCATGTAACTAGCAAGAGAAAACCATGAAATAATGACTATTTTCACAACTGTCTATGGAGGGTTAGTGGATGAAATGAGTTTTTAAATTAAATATCTTAACTGAAAATGTTGACCCCCTGCAGTTTCCCCCATGCTGGTAGATTCATCTCTCCATTCCCAGTCTGAAGATGCATCAGATTTTGGTACAGATGTGATAAATGTGACTGAATATGCTGAAGAAATTCATCAGTACCTTAGAGAAGCTGAAGTGAGTTTTCCCAACTTCTACTTCAATTTTCAGCACCCCAAGCACTTAATAATGAGATAGTTATAACTCTCAGCCATAAGCACTGGTGAATGGCATTCTTATGACGTCTAAACATAAGAGTATCATGAAAAATAATAGTTGTGAGGTGAGTAGTAATTACTTGGAATACTTATCTATGACTCAAAGAGTTTATATATTATTTCACTCAGAAATAACCCATATTGCCGTTTTCCCCTCCTTTAAGTTATTTATAACCTAATTGCATTACAGAACCAGAATTTCACACTTTCTTCCATATCATGGTAAAGATTTATTTGGCTCTTGATCAGTTTCCTCCTGATCTTTGATCATGAGGTTTTTAAAAAATAGCAACTGTGCTGTGGAGTGATCTTTCTGATATAGCAACTATTTAAATATCCAAACTCTTTCCCCCAACAGATAAGATACAGGCCCAAAGCGCACTACATGAGGAAACAGCCGGACATCACGGAAGGCATGCGCACAATTCTGGTGGACTGGCTGGTGGAGGTCGGAGAAGAATATAAGCTTCGAGCAGAGACTCTCTACCTGGCTGTCAACTTCCTGGACAGGTTTCTCTCCTGCATGTCTGTTCTGAGAGGGAAACTGCAGCTTGTGGGAACAGCAGCTATTCTTCTGGCTTCGTAAGTGCTCTTTAGCTTAAATAATGTGAAATGGCAGCTTGTCAAAACACTTGATTTTCTTTCCCATTTATTGAAGAAATGCCATGCTTGATAATTAAAACTTATTCATGCCTCCTTTGGTAAAATATCATTATAGTTACAGTAGTTACTGAGAAACTGAATCTTACCACATGTTCATGCTTCCATTCAGATGTTTAAGATTTATAGCAACAAGTTCAATATCATGACTAAGGCATCCATCAGCTCAAATTCAGGGTCCAATTTAACTATTTTGCAGTGTAATCTTTTGGCTATATTGTAATACAACTAAAAGTCCTATTTAAAGAGATTTTGGTTATATAAAAGCCATCTTTGGGGCCAACCCTGTGGCCAAGTGGTTAAGTTCACGCACTCCGCTTTGTTGGCCCAGGGTTTCGCTGGTTTGGATCCTGGGTGCGGACATGGCACTGCTCATCAAGCCATGTTGAGGTGGTGTCCTACATAGCACAACCAGAAGGAGCACAACCAGAAGGACCACAACTAGAATACACAACTATGTCCTGGACAGATTTGAGGAGGAGAAGAAAAAAAAAGTATATTGGCAACAGATGTTAGCTCAGGGCCAATCTTTAAAAAAAAAAAAAAGCCATCTTCATGATCTAGCAAATGACCCATAATAACAGTTTATTTGTTTACAGTGAGTAAACCATTTTAGTTGGTTCCTTTTACTGTCAGTCATTCATAACAATACCTAATCGTGTGGAAAAACAGTTGGGCTGTAGCTGAACTGCCTCTAATTGAGTGATCTGTTGGTGGGTGGTAGTTTTCTTTCTATTCTTCCGGTCTCAGACATTCCAGTTATTAAAGCCTAAAACTTGCCAAAATTCTTCCTACTGAAAGTAGAAATAAAAGCCAAAAATTAATAACAGTGAAATTATATCACTATCTTCCTCTTGGATAAATAGTATCATTTATTAATTCACTAGAGAAAGCTGAACATGATCTTTAAAGAAATCGAAGACCTAAGGAATTTTTTCCTAGCATTGTGCTGAACATAACGTTCTTTTCCACAAGATGATTTGAAGTCCATAGAATTAAGAGGAATTTATCTGAATGTCTGTCATTCAGAATCTTTCAGAGTGTCAGAGGCCAAAACCTAAAATTCCCAGTTGAAAATTATTTCTGTTACTATGCTAGCCATAAATACAATATATCCTTGTAATAGCCATGTTCTTGTTCTGGAAACAAGCTTCTCATATTTTCACGGCGCAGTACCGTTTAGTAATATTTGAGTGGCTATACGGGTACAAAGTAAAGAAGTCTGCAGGGGCTGTGTGAGAGGCCTGGTTGTGATAGCACAGGAAGGAGGGCCACAGGTTCCAGCTTTATTTCCCAAAACTCTTTACCTTTCCTAGGAAATATGAAGAAATATATCCCCCCGAAGTAGACGAGTTTGTCTACATAACTGATGATACTTACACAAAGCGGCAGCTGTTAAGAATGGAACACCTGCTCCTGAAAGTCCTGGCTTTTGATTTGACGGTGCCAACGACCAACCAGTTTCTCCTTCAGTACTTGAGGAGGCAAGGAGTGTGTGTCAGAACCGAGAACCTGGCCAAGGTATGCCCTGTGATTTCCAGGAACATCGGTGCTAAGAAGGATAAAAAATAGCCTTCCCCGGTCATCCTTCCAGTCTTCTGTCCTTTTCAGTTCTTTGTCTTGGGCCCAGAAAAACTTTTTAGTGATGGAAGGGAGCTAAATTTAAGAACACGACTTCTGGTTATGAGGCATTACTATTGGTCACGTTTGGCAGGCATGGGTTGTCTAATCACCCAACTCTTAAAAGAAATTTAAGCTCAGAAACTGTTCCCTTATTGAATACAGGCCACACGCAAACCATAACTCATGGGTTTAGAGAATGGGAACAAAGTAAATGTAGTTTGATTTGTAATCTCATCTTGACATATTAAGTAATGAAGCAGTATTTGGTCATTTGGAGTTATAGAACTTTGGTTGAAGGCACCAAAGTATTCGTTTGGAAAACTTGGCTTTCAACCACTATGATTTAGTATAACTGGTATTTATGTGCTATGCAAAGAGTAATAAAAATGTCTATATAAATTTCCCAATATCTTTCTTTTAATTTGATAAGTTCTTATGGGTACCATTCTAGCCTCTGAACTGCATGCATTTGCCTGATAAATTAATAGCTTTAAAATGGTCATATTTTTGCCATTGGCTGAAGGCTCTAGTCCTGCTCCAGTGGCTAGAGCTAGGCTACCTTCCTGACCAGCATAAACCTGTACTACTGGTATAAGATAAGGAACCCATCACATCTACTGTGCAGGTAGGCCAAATACTTGTGTATTGAAATTTATTACAATGTAAATTATTCTGGTTATGGATAGGCATAGCAATTATTAGCCCAGTGAATAATTTTGAACATCTATTTCTGTGCTCATCGCTAGATGCAGGTTGAACAAAATAAGACACAATTTGTTCCCTTGACATTTCTAGGTTTACTTGTAACAATCTTAGTCGAATGTGTAATTCTAATGAGAGTTTCTCTCTCATGTTTAGTACGTAGCGGAACTGAGTCTACTTGAAGCTGACCCATTCTTGAAATATCTTCCTTCACTGATAGCTGCAGCAGCTTATTGCCTGGCAAACTATACTGTGAACAGGCACTTCTGGGTAAGATTCTGACTACTTCTTTCTGGATGAAATTCAAGGCCTCTCTAAAATCTGTTCAGTAACTCTCAAGGCTTAGAATGGGCTGGCCTCTTATAAGGGAGAGTTAGTTTAGTGAAAAACTGGTTGTCTTGCCAACAGACTAGAACATGCTGCTGAGTCTTGCAGGTCAGCCATCATGGCTTTGACTCATGGCTTTGAGTCCCAGTCTCCCGGGAGTAGAGATTGCAGGAAGTCAGGGAGATGATACTGGCAGGCTCGTGCAACAGAAGTAGGCCTGGAAATCTCAGTGCCCACCCTCATGCAGGGAGGGCTCTTGTAGTATAAGCATTGACCACTTCAAGCAAAAGTTATTGATTTTTTCCCTCTGTGTAAAAAATCTGGGTCCAATTAAAGATGGTCAGAAGATTGGGTCAGGCTTTCAAGGGAACAGGGCAATTAGCATTGCCTCTTGGCCCAAGAAGGTGGCAAGATTGGAAATGGGCCCCTAGATGTGGTTCTGAAGGCTCTCTTTTTGCTAAAAGAACTGGGGTGTCTACTTTTATTTTGTAGAATACTTATTTCTTCTTCTGAATTTGGCTAAAAATCTTTCATATTCTATGTAAATCGGGCAATCAGGCAAGTAGAGGCTCTTCAGGAACCAGTAAAAATCCTGCTCATGAGAGAAGAGGTACAGTAACCTGCCCCCAAATTGAGCATTATAAATATACAATATGAGCAAATTTAGAATTCTGGCTGTTCTTCCTAGTATTTTATTTCCAAAGTCTCTGAAGGAGGATTACCGTTTCTTTTGAGATACATACTAAGTAACTAATTTCCTTTATTTCACAGTTTTATCTTTAGATTTCTGATATCTTTTAAGAGTTATATGATGAAATTTTTTCTTTTGTCTTGATTAGCCAGAAACCCTTGCTGCCTTTACAGGCTATTCATTAAGTGAAATCGTTCCTTGCCTGAGTGAGCTACACAAAGCGTGCCTTGACATAACCCATCGACCTCAGCAAGCAATTCGGGAGAAGTATAAGGCTTCGAAGTAAGTTCCTGAAATTCCCTTATCTAGGCTCACTAAAGCTTTAATAGGTTGTCATAATAGCAGAATTAAAAGTAGAACAAATCATGAATCTGGTGCTAGGTTGGAATAGTAAAGTTGGATGTTAAATCGAGAAAATCAGTTTGGAGAGGCCTAGGTTTATAATTTGTCAGCTTGTAGCGCATACAGTCAGCTAGTTTCTTTCCTTTCTGTTAAAACTACCAGAAAGCTTTCTGTGGCCTGACTAAGGTTTCGTAGAAGCGAAGTCCTTGGCTCGCGCTGAACTTGTTTGTGTCTCGTTCCAGGTACATGCACGTGTCTCTCCTGGAACCCCCTGCAGTGCTTCCTCTACAGTAAGCTGCAGGACTGAAGTGCTTTCAGACCTGGACTTCCACGTCACCAGCACTGGTCTTAATTTTTATAGGTTTCTGCAGGTTGGGTCAACTAGTGTTGCTACAATATAGATGACATATTTTTTAAAAATGTAAAGGTATTTAGGTTCTCTTAGACTTTAGTAGCTTATAATAGAGTCTAACATTTTTTGAAGAATAAACAACTTGCCTTATGACCACGTGTTAGGCTCCTTTACTGATTAGCATGGCTGACACACTTGCCTGGAATTTTAGTTGAGAGTATTATAAATGTCATCTCTATTTCAAGAATTCTTTTAAGTTGGTTTTATAAATCTGGCACACTACTAGCATTAACCATTGTGAGGAATCCAGAGATTTTCATGTTTGATAAATGGCCACTGAGACGTTTTCCTTCCTATCTCTTTACTCTTCACCTAGCTCTCCATGAATAGGCACGGGAAGGAACTCCAAGCTTAGACAGATTATTAGTGAAGGGATGTAAACAAGCACTATCTGTTCTAGCTTCCCTGTAGGACCCTAGGGAGGAAAGACAGTGGATTGAGCACTAAATGTGATCAAGAAACTCTGAGGGGTATCTTAAATTTACTTCTAATCCAGGGATATGACGTGCATTTTGTAAACAGATACCATTATGTCAATATTCAGTTTTGATTTAGTCACCCATCAAGCATATGTGTTAGCCTTAGAAGATGCTCTGAGATGTAGAAAAAGCAAATTTCACCATAGAGTGGGACTTCAGAATAAGTAAGCTAACCCTTCCTGTTTGTCCCTTGGGAGATAGCCATACTAAGCTCTGCTTTAGCTCGAAGTTTTAAATTATTCGTGATCCTGCAGTTCTCTTCACTAGACATTCATATATGGCTCCTTTCATAGTATACAAGATGGGGAAAACTGAAAAAAAAAAAATCAGCCAAACACTTAACTTTCTTTTAAAGATTGGAAGAGAAATCAAGAGTAGACTTGGCCTTGAGGGAGGGTGGTGTTGTTGGGCATTGAGTATGAATTTTGTTAATCTCAGCGTTGGTAGCCCTGGACTGGTAGGCCCTAGAGGCACGTGAGCCTTTTGTGCTGAGGGTGCCTCTGTTTCTGGGCCTGCCCCAGGGCTTGGCCCGGATGGCTCTGTGGAGACAAGAAACAGAGGAAACACATGTTTTCTAGGTTACTTTACATAGACAGGATTACTGGTATGTTTTGGTAAAATGAGAGTAGGTGAAATTAACTCTAAATGTTATGTTTCAAGCTCTAATGAAATTATGAATATAAAATGCAGCCATATTTTACGTATTTTGTGAAGACTTATTTTAAAGTACCCACAAGCTCTTAAAAGGTTTTAGCATTGCCTTTTTACCCCCCTTGCAGATATACATTTCCAAAGTGTTTCCATTTCTGGTTCCATTGAAGAAATCAACATTTCCCTGAGTATTTTGTGATTTATTGTGTAAGTTTCACAAAGGAGATAGAGGATCTGTATCAACACTGAATTTTCTGTTTTTATGTTATGTGATCAGCAATTGGTAATCTCACAGTCTATCTTATGATTGGGTATGCTTCTGCTCGCTGCACACACATGCTTACCTTCCAACTATCCTTTTGCACTTGGCAATGGAACAGACATGCTGTATATGCACCCTAAAATTGCCCTGGGGGGAGGGGCAGTTCTGGCTAAGACTTTAGTAGCAGAAGTGCTGTGTTTGTCCCTTTCCCTAAAGATTTGAGGGGCCTGACCGGAGAAGCTCTCCCTCATTCTCTGGCTGCTTCCATTGGCTGACTACCTCCCTGTGAAATGTGTCTGTCTCCAACTGTGGCAGTTTGGACCCTGACACAATTACATTTTCTTTCACTAGTAATATTCTTGTTTTGAAATGTTTTGCTTCAGCTAGAAGGGACCTTGTAGAAGTAGGTCCTTCATTATGAATTATTTTGCAAATTTTAAATACAAAATTTAGCCTTGAGTTTAGGTCACAAAACCACATGACAGGACAGAGAGGTCGGAACAAATAACTCTTCTGCTCTTTGCTGCCAGCCATTTGCACACACCCCATTCCCACCCCTCAACACACACACCCACTGATTGCGAAGAATTGCTCCTCAACTTTGACTTCCTTTTCTTATTACTTTTTTGTGTCCCTGAAATATTTAGATTACTCGTACAGTTGTGTACTTTTCCTTTTATTTAAGTCATCTTGATTTTAACATGTTCTATAAACATATTTATTTATATATACGTATATAGTCATGCATTGTTTAATGAAGGGGATCCCTGTTCTGAGAAATGTGTTGTTAGGCGATTTCACTGTTGTGCGAAGATGATAGAATGTACTTACACAAACCTAGATGGTATAGTCTACTACACACCTAGGCCATATGGTACTAATCTTATGGGACCAGTGTCCTATAGGCAGTGGTTGTTGACCAAAGTGGCATTATGTGTTACATGACTGTATTTAAAAATAGAAATGTAACTTTCAGGCTGGCCCAGTGGCATAGTGGTTAAGTTCACGTGTTCCACTTTGGCAGCCTGGGGTTCACAGGTTCGGATCCTAGGCACGGACATAATACCACTCGTCAAGCCATGCTGTGGCAGCATCCCACATAAAATGGAGGAAAATTGGCACAGATGTTAGCTCAGCGACAATCTTCCTCATTCAAAAAGAGGAAGATTGGCAACAGATGTTAGCTTCCTCACAAAAAAAAGAAAAAAAAGAAATGTAACTGTCACGTGTGTACCTCTCATCCAGTTTAAGAGAGAATAGCAGATGTGTCCCTCCTTTATCCCATTCTTTTTCTTCCCTGAATTTGGTGATATTCTTGTAGATTTTTAAATTTCATAGGAATGTGTCCATAAACAATAATGTTTGTTTTAAATTTAATGGTTATTGACTATCTTTCGTATCCTTCAGTGATATGTATTATAGGCAACATTGTATTTTGAGACCATGTGTGTTGAGTAAGATGAATCCTAGTTATTTATACTATTGTATAATTGTATATGAATATTCCATGATTTATCTGTTCTCTTGATTTTTCCATACCTTTCTCCCTACCCAACCTCTATGCATTACTTGCTTGCCAGTAAAGGAAATTGGTCTGGACAGGGTTGTGGGTTTGGGAGTGCCACATCTGTCTGCTCTGTAGGCTCTTTGGCCTGTGGCTTCAGACAGATTCAGGCCTTTCTGACAGCCATGAATCACGGGGCCCTTGTTGAAGTGGAAATGGCATTTACCTACCTGTTATCAGGTGCTAAAGCCCAAGAAAGAGGTTGAATGTACCCAAACTGTCCTGTTGTTCTGTTGTCCCAGTAAGCTTTCACCACGAGAGATTTAAAACATCTAGGCTTATGTTACCTGTAAAACTTTGGAGTTGAAGCCCATACTGACTGACTGAGACTGCCCTTGCCTGTGCTCCTGTCGGGCTCCTGTTCCATGTGTCCAGATTGAGGGGATGGGACATTCTCCTCAGGGCTCGTGGCTGTGACTTCATTTAGCCTCCTGGCCCCAGGGCGAGGCCAGCGTGTAAAACCTGAGGTCCCCCCCCCCCCCCAGTTCTGGTTTTTACCTCAGGGGAGACTTCCCTTCAGTCTCATAGGATGTGTATGAATGTACTTGACGCAGAAAGTTATTGCTAATGTGTCTTTCATTAGTGACAGCTGGACTTGATGTTCGTAAAAAACTGAATGGTCAGTGCTCAATTAGCCTGAGTCATAATGATGGAGAGGCACGGGTGGAAAAGCATCAGGGAAAGGGGATATGGGAAGGAGAGAGTGAGTAACACAGATGAGTAAATGAGTCAAAGCAGGGGCTGTGGATGGAATGTCCTTCATGCAGATGAAGTCTCCTGAGGCAGGTAAGCTGACTGACTTGAGCTCATGGTCCTGTTCACCTTCTAGCGTAGGCCTTCACCCAGGCCAGCTCACACCGTGCTCGCTTCTCCTTAGTTGTCTCCTCCCCATCACCCTGAATTTCCTGCTGAGCATCTCAGTGTGTTTCCTTATATCAGTCAAGATATTATTGTTTGCATCAATTTGTTTGCTAACTACAAACTTGATTGACTAGATTACTGGTGAAGGAGAGGCCTGTCCCACATTGCAATAAACACACAGTGGAATGTTGGTTGGTTATATAGATTTAGCCAATACTGCAAATACGTAAGTATTCTCGACTGATTCATAGTCATGTTAAATTTTTACCCTAAATGCTCTCCCACCTCCCCCAGGTTTCATCTTCACATTGGTTGCTCTTTCCCTGAATCATCTAGAGTTACTGTGGGAGCAGGGACCTGTATCTGTTGCTGACATCTCATCTTTACATCAGTGTATGGGCTATCACATTCAGAGACAAAACCAACTTTTCCCCCTGGTCGGTAAGCAAAGGGAGAAATAGCATATGGAAAGCCCCAGCCCCAGAGGGAGTCTGCTGTTGGGTGGCGGTTGTTACATGTACACACACCTATCCCTATGCCAAATGGAATTCCTATTAATTGCATGGACAAGTTGCACAGTACAGAAGACTGAGAAGGCAACTGAGCCTGACTCAGCTGGTGGAGGCAGTAGGTCAGGACACGTTTGTCCTCACATTCAAATTCCGCAGGAGAAGCCTGGATTCTGTAACGGCCAGCTGCAGGGATGGTACTTATCTTAGGCACCCCCATGTTTCTGTGAACGGCTGATGCTGGAGTTACAGACTCAAGAGTGAAAGTACTATCAGGGAGCCTGCTCTGCTGTCCCAGCCTCAAACTGAGTTGGAGAGGAGAAGTCAGGTAAATGTCTGGATCAAGTGCTAAGGGGAGGAAATGGGGTCCACTTGGGCTCGTCTGACTCAGCTCACCCCTACTGGAAAGGATTGTCTCAGTTTAGTCTACAATGAAAGAGAATTACATCCAGATACTAACTTGTGGAGTTGAGTATCTCAATCTTCAGAGGACTGGTTTCAAACTAGTGTTATCTAAGATCTGCCTTCTGAAATTTTGGCGACTTTCAGCTGCTCTTTCTTTCAAGGAAATTGAAACTGAGAGGCAAACACACACAGTGGAAGGCCAGTGCTGCTTTTCTCTTTTCACCCAGGAATTTATCCTTAACAAAGACCCTTGGGAGACCAGAGTCCTAATTCCAACTTGGCTATTAACTAAGTGATGCCAGTTGCATTTGGGTAAGCTAATTGCTTTAACCACCCCCAAATCTCTGTGGTTCATCACATTAAAGATTGGTCTCTCATGTCACTCTCCAATGTGTATTAGGAAAAGGGAGCTTTTGTTTCCACATGACCATCTTTGCCTAAGAGTCCCCCACTAGATTCTTGTTCTTGGCAGGTGAGGAAAGTGAAAGAACTTGGAGACAGCACACCCATTCTTACTGTAAGGGGCTGGGAAATGTAAGTTAGCTATAAGCTCTGGGAGGAGAGGAGAATTCAGTGTGGATGAACATTAAGTCATTGCCAGTGGGCATCTCACTTAGTGTCCTGAACTTCAATCTCATCATGAATGATGAACTTGATTGGATCGGTATTTGTCTATTTTGAGTTATGTATCCATTGTCACGATTTCTGCCATATTTAGATGTGTCCTTTAAAATGACTGTTTTGTATGCCAATCTCAGCCTAGGGATAATCAATGTTGTGGCTGGACTGGCCCTTGTGGTTCTTTGTTATGATTGCAAGACACCCTCAGCAATAACCATCAGGACACTTTGAAAGAGACAAGGTTTATTACATACAGGTCCTGGAAATTACACAACACACCTGGGGCCACATAGTGAAGTCACAGGTACAGAGAGAGAGAGACAGCATGCGGGCCTGAGGTTCTGCTTTTATTGGGGTGGAGGGTGGGGCCCTAGGGTTTTGTGAGCTCACTCTTTCTTGGTGAATTGAAAACTTAAGAGCAGGAATTTAAAGCCCAGGAAGACAAAAAACCAAGCAGCTCAAATGTCAGTTACTGAAATTAACAAAAATCTCTAAAACAAAGGAGCCCTGGGGTCGGTGGCAGCCTGCTCTTCATCTAGTCTGTAGCTGGCAGTGTGTTTATGGGAGACAGCCATCTTTGAAGTGTATTTCTCTTTGATGTGGTTGCTTCTGCAATCAAAGCTTAAGTCAGGTACTTGCATTATAAAAAAGAAAAACCAACCCTTAGGTCTTATGCTACAGTGACATTTTAAACCTAGCCTCGTCTGAGAAGCAATAGTCCTGAAATAATGAATGTGACATACTAGTTACATATTTTCTAATGCACGTTAAAATATATAACTACTGAATGTGAGTCACTTAAACTTCTGTGCCCCTTCAGGTATGTGTGTCACCTCTTGGGAAACACCAGATTCAATGATCTGAAATTCTGCCCAATTCTGTGGAAAATTTGTAATGTTTCAAAAAGTAAATGCTGATAAGAATTTACTTTATACGTCTCAAACTTGGTGGTTGGGCAGGAAGTTTGAAGGTTGATCGTGAGCTGCATTCTGTATTGAGAATAGCACTATCTCAGATGATTCTGGACCACAGAAAGGGGCAATATGGATTTAGGCCTTTAAAATAATGAGATAGAATCTCATTTCAGCCTTATTTCTTCTCCCATTCCCTCCTCCTTGTTGACACAAATAATCTGTACTCAATCTATAAGTCAAAATTGGGTTGAGTTTTCTATGAGCCAGATCTGAGGACTGGAAGGAAGGCACCAAGGAAGGAAGGGCACCAAAGAAGTGGGGTGCACAGAGTGGTTATATACCATCTTGGAACACATCACATATGATAGGAATGTACCTTTTACAATTGTCATGAGATGTTTAGCTGGCACAGCAGGTCGGTGGTCACAAGCTGAGCACAGCAGGTCAGTGATTAATCCTTAGTTTCCAGGAAAAGATGCTTATCCTTGAAATACCAATATGGGAGGAAGTTACATCCCTATCTTGAAGGGCGCCATTCTTGTCTTTGGGACATAGTAGATATTGAAAGCATTTGTACAATGCATACTCAACAGGCCACATCAGGCCCTTTTGGAAAAACAAGATCAGGCCGAATTAGTTTTAAACCAAATGGCTTCCTCACATACTCCAATATATCCTATTGCTTGTCATTTCTTTATCACCCTCAAGCACTAAAAGCAAGAGCCAGAGAAGTGGGAAGACTGACATATCTGTTTGGAATGGACGATTTGATGTGGCAGTTCTGATACTCAGGGCAAGAGAAGGGCTGGGAAAGGTGCCTAAAGTTGAGATGAAACGTCAAATTAGAATTTCTCATAGAAACAACACATAATAGGGGTTATTTTCCTGATGCCTGAATCCATCTCTGTCCTCATACTCCTGCTGTCACTGCCTTAGCTTAGCCCCTTGTCATTTCTCATATGCATCAATCACCTAATGGCTCTTCAGGTTCCTTTTTCCAGTTTCCAGAGTATTCTGAAGTGAAATTGATGATCTCTCTTTCCTAACTCTTCAATGCCTCATCACCACCAGGATAAAATAGGGGGCGTGCAGGTGCCTCATTAGCCAGACCCTGCCCACCATGACTAACAGTTTCTGCTTTAGTTAACCCTGCCAAGTTACTTGTAGTTCCCTAAAAGGGCCTTGTTCTCTTATTCCCTTGTTCCCCATCTTCTCTTATTCCCTCCCACATACTGATCTCTCTTGGAAAAACCTCTCCCTCTTCCCTATACCACTTGGCTACCTCTGAGATGATTCTTCAGAGCTAGTCTTTGGTCCCCCCCACCCCCCCAAGACTCAGGTCAAGTGAAACTCACCACAACTGAGGAATACCTGTCTCTCGTCCCTCCTGAGCACACATCTCTTCCCTTTCTCCTAGCATCTGGCTTCATGCTAGACATTCGATCATATTTTGTTGAATGAATGAATGGACTACATTTTTTATAGACAATCACTAGCCCTCAGTTTAATCAATTGTAAAGTGATATTGCTGGGAAGTATAAAGATTTTCAAAGTACATTTGGATAAAATGATGTTAAAGGAGAACTCACAATTGAAGGTAATGGTATCAATGTATTGTACAAAGTTCATTCTCTTCATAATTATTACATTTATTATAACATGAGAAACTAAAAGATAAAGGAAAACTTTAATTAGGGTCTTGAAACAAAAGGCATTTCTTAGATGAGAGTTGAGAATACAATGGCTTTTTGAGAGATAGATCCAGGGCTTTGCCATCTTTTTGGCCTTTACATATTTCCCCATCCGCCTTAAAGGGAAGAGTCTTGCTTTCAAAAGAGAAGTCTTCCTGAGCTGTCATATAATGAGCAACAACAGCTTTATTTTTTATGTGCTGTGATGTATCATAAATCATACTTGCTTTTGAAATGCATAAATAAAAGCCCTTTTAACTGAATGATTCATTCTTTAATCTCTAAAAAAAAAAAAAAATCACTTTATGATGACATAAAGGCCCAAAGGTTTGGCTTTGTGGCAGAACGGATAGGGGGACACCTTCATCAAGGCCCAGCAGAAACAGAATGGCTAATGCAAGGATATTCGTGCTTATGGTGCAGTTAAGTACCAGAGGCCAAAGCATCCAGAATGAGCTCAGCTTAGGCAGCAAGGGTGATGAGGACAGTGATTTGGGGAGTGGGAGGTGGGGTGGGCAGGAAAGAGGTACAGAGAAAGGGACTTTTACATTGTAGGGAAGACTCTTCTGGGACTCATTCAACATGGGAGATACTCCTTTCTTGCCTAAATTGAGGGAGATGGAGAAAGGCCTTCTCGCCATCACAGCAAATAGCTAAGCTTTTGGGTTTTTGAAAGAAGCTCTATAGAGTTCACATCTCCCTATGGACCCTAAGTTGTTTGGATTGTCATGTTAGTCAGTTTAGGCTAGGCTATGCTGAAGTAACAAATAAGGCCCAAATTCCAGTGGCTTAAAACAGCTTGGCCAGCTTGCCCATGCATTTTCTTTAAACAGTGATTCAGGGCCCCAGGTTGCTTCCATTTTTCAACTCTGCCAAGTTGGAGGCCTTTGTTTTCAGACACATTAATGAATAAGAGAAGATGGAGAAAGCACAGACCAGAACTGCATGTATTTCTGCTTACACAGAGGCTGAGGAAAAGTAGCTTAACTTTTTGCCCAGGGCAAGGAAACAGTCAGATGAATACATATCATGGGTTGTAACAGTTAACATCTCTCTGTAGATTCTCTGTTGAATTTGAGAGTTAGGAACCGAAATAGCCAGGGCAGTAAAACTGTGTTTTCTGAACCACAATTAAGCCAAAAAGGTTATTCTTCAAGCACTAAACTTTGAACAGTTGCTGACAGGGGTGGCGGGCAAGAGCAATAAACGAATCAGAACAAGAATGGAGTCACTGCGCTGGTGCAGTGTTTCCCAAGCTGTGGTCTTGGGGACCCTAGTGCTCCTTGAGATGCTGAGAAGTGCTCTATTGGAGGTGGGGGGAGCTTGTGTATGTGAGTAGTGGTGAGGCATTTGTCGTCAAATACGCCTGGGTTAAGGACTTTAAATGATTTCTCTGTTATTGCAATTATCACAGCCTTTGACTGGCTAGTAAGCTGTGGTGGACAGAATAACGCACCTGTCAGATCTCCTGCTGAGGGGAACAGAATTGACCCAGGGGCCTGGCTGTATGCTCTGAAATCCCTTGCTGTGTTGGGATGGAGGAGGCCCTGCTTCCTTCTCGATGCTCCTAATGATCCGGCACAGCAGGGATACTGTGGAGGATCATCCCAAAGAGTCGTGGGATTTTTCTGGTGGATATCTTTGGCCCGAGGACTCCTAGACACTCTTCTGAATACTTTCTTGGCACTGTACCGTAGTTTGAGTCTCTTCATACCCAGCTCTCCTTTCTCCCTTCTCTCCTTCGCAGAGGTCACACTGGCATGTGGTCTGAAGGTTCTCCCTGCCTCCTCCAGTTCCTGCCCATTTTATCTCACAGGTGCTTTCCCCAACAAATCTCTTGCACATCTAGTCCTATCTTGGGGTCTGCTTTTGGGAGGCCCCAAACTGACACAGAAGCCTTGTAAACCCCAAGAGCGGGGAATAAACAGTTTCCCAAATGTACTTGTCTGGAGAAAATGTTCTTTACACAAACCTGTTAATGTGTAAAAGAATGCTAATGTTTCAAACAACACAGATTGGAAATGCTGCCCTAGGGAAAAGGGATTAATTAATTATTACCTAAACTGATCTACACTTTAACTTCCATGTTATTTATAATTTGATTTGTGCAGATATGTTTAAATCATCTGTTAGTAAATTTTGTGTAATTCTTTAATAGTCTTATCCAATTATTTCAGTGTTATGAATGAAAAGAATCCTTCAGGTGTTATTAAGGAAGATTCCTAATTTCTCATACTTAATTGACAACATAATTATTGCCCTGGTGTCCAGAGTGGGCAACCCAGGCGAGCAACAACCTTCTTCCTTTTGTCCCCTGGGGGTCATCTGTTGAAGGCTCTCAATGCAAATCACCAAGTTAGTGTATGTTAAATATTGATGCAAGAGTGATTTCTGGAATACTTAGACATGTCTAATATGTTTTTAGGCATTTAGTGATTTTGTTATATTATCACATTCAGGAGAAACTAAAGTTTTAGTTCCTAACATCTGACAGTATGGAGTGCTAAAAATCTATGAATCCATGGCACTGGCTTTTCCAAAGGAATTGAGTCCCAAGGTACTTATAAATATTGCATAGAGGAGAATACTTCAGGTGTTATGTTTTGAAAATCATTCAAAGATTCTTAAAATTATCTGAAAACTAGAACTCTGAAAAAATATTTGTGCACTCATGTGTATAGCAGCATTATTCACAGTGGCCAAGAGGTGGAAGCAGCCCAAGTGTCCACTGATGTATGAATGGACAAACAAAATGTGGTGCATACACACAATGGAATATTATTCAGCCTCAAAAAGGGAGGAAATTCTGACACGTTACCATATGGAATAACCTTGAGGACAGTCGCAAGAAGATAAATACCGTATGATCCCATTTCTATGAGGTATCTACAGTAATTGAATTCATGGAAACAGACAGGGGCTGGGGGAAGGGGAAATGAGGAGTTATTACTTAATGTATATAGAGTTTCAGTTTTGTAAGATGAGAAAGTTCTAGAAATTGGTTGCACAACAATGTGATTATACTTAATACTACTGAACTGTACACTTAAAAAAGGTTAAGATGGTAGGTTGTATGTCATGTGTATTTTTTCACAATTAAAAAAATGTAATCTGAGAAGCTTCACACTGGTACTTTTAAGCAATAATATGAGATTAGTCCATCTTGTGGCAAAATGCAAGACCCTTCCCCCCCTCTTTTTTTTTTTTTGTAAAATACAAGCTCTTAAGAGCAGAAATACTATTTTATCTACTTTTGCAGCCCCTACAGCTTTGCCGCTCAAAGTGTGGCCCATGGGTAGGCAACAGCAACAGCATCTGGGAGCTTGTTAGAAATTACAACCTCGAGCTCACCCCAGATTTACTGAGTCTAAATCTGCATTTTAATAAGACGCCCAGGTGATTCAGGTGCACATTAAAGTTTGGGAAGCACTGCCCCACCACACCTAACTCAGAAATGTGAGAGCTTAGTCAAGTTTGACTCTTGTCTGCAGACTAGAGTCTTTAACAATTGATAACTGCATTCAACTTCTTTGCTCTAAAGGTTGTGGTGAACTCTAGACCTCACCATTGCACATCTGCTGGAAGTGAATAGTGAGCCAAGCTTTATGTAAATTTATAGTGGGGTTTTTAAAAGTAACATTCTCTTTGATCCTCCACCATGCATTTGGAACAAACACTGAACTTGGGGAGGAGTGAGCCATCTCTGCCACAGTCTCATTTTCTTTTGACCACTTAATGACCTCTATGTGGCAGTAGAACTCTGAGAACTGTGCAGAAAAGTCAGCATTTAAACTCTAGTTACCATTTCTCTGCTCTGAGGTGTCTGTCCCACAACCAGGGAAGGGGAAGAGACCACGAGGGAGGCCTCTGCTTACAGTTGAGAGGCTCGCAAAGCTTTTCTCTCCTCCGTTCCTTCCACTCTCTCATTAACTCAAGAGGTCAAGCACCTAGATCTGGCCATATCACAGTACCATAGCCTCAACTGCCCCTCTCCTTCAGCCCAGGATGCTTAACTAGAAAGGAACCCCAGGAACTGTAGAAAGATCCAGTTCAGTATCCAGGAGCACTCAGCTGCTCTTCCTGGAGCAGCACCTGAGCTTGGGTGTGAGGGAGCTGGAGGGTGAACAAGCCTCAGACGGAATCCTCCAGCAAGTCTTCTCCCTGAGCAACACCCTCGTGGGGTTTCCTGTGACTGATATGAGCTCTAGGTATCACAATGTTGAGAGTGGTGCAGTATTGAGAGTGGAGGGTCTAGGCAAGAACGGTTTGTGTCCATGGGTACGTGCCCCATGGTTGGAGAAGTACAATCAGTACATCCTCTGCATGTTAAACACACTGCACTATCAGCAGGGCTTTTGTAGCTCTGGGCTGAGGAGAACACTCACTGCATGTGCTGAGGGGGCAATTGTGCTTGGTAATTCAATGCTACAGTGGCTGGAAAAAGAATTAGTATCTTGTATTTTTCTTGAATACACACTTTGCAAACACTTTCAACTACCTTATCTCATTTGATCCTCATAGGATTCTGCGAGGTTAAATAGGACAGACATCATTAGCCCCATTTTATAGAAAGCTAACCCAATTCTTGGTAAGTTTAGAGTTTTCAGTGGTAGTTGATGGCAATGGCTCAAATCCACTCACTTCACTCATTCCTTGACTATGAGAAGTAACTCAATGTCTTTGGGAGACAGTTTCCTCATCTGTAAATGGAAATGAAAATCACCCATCAGGTGGGACATGTTTGAAGACTTCAGCATAGTGCCTGCCTGCACAGGGCAAGAGGTGATACCTGTGAGCTACTAAGGTTACTGCCAGAGATCACACAGCTAATGAGTAGCAGATCTAGGACTTGAACCATCCTCTTCGTGTTCTAAGTCCCACTGTCTTTTCATTATTCCTCAGTGTGAGTGATTTTAGATACATCTCAGGCATCATCTCCTTCAGGAGATGTTTCTGATCCCATCCTGTTCCTGACCACTGCTTCATCTCTCTTTCCTAGTTGCATTCTGCACATCACTAGCTCACTACACTGTGTATCAATCCACTAGACCCTAAGCTTCCTTAGGGCTGGGACCATGTCTTATTCGTCTTGGTACCCCTGGAGCTAGATCATTGCCAGCACATAATAAGCACAACAAATGTTTGTTAAACTGAACTCCGGGATGGCTTACTGACAGGAATTTGATAGGAAGCAGTCTCTGGCCCAATCTTTGCAGCTGAGACCACGCTGTATCCCTCTGCCTGCATTTCTTTATTCTGTTCGACCCCCTTTTGTCTTTTATCCCTTCTCCTAGAGGGCTATTTATTATCTATGCCTATAATTCTCACGCGGAGTTTGAATAAAATCATGGTTTAGCTCCAGCTGTGTAGATTTCTACAGCCCAATATGAAGCTCCTGCCTGCTGCTGAGAAAATGCACAGATGTGATTTATAATCAGATTTCAGGGGAATGTGGCACGTTGTCAAGGTTTCATTTTTGGCTAAACAGGAGGGAGGAACGAAAAATGGGGCTGCCAGAATGAGACAAAAATGTCGGGTGCTTGAAAGGAAGCGCGAAACTCAGACTCTAAACAACTGAATGATGCCACAAAGGTCTTGTGTTTTTTTTGCTTTATCTGTCTAATTCAGGAAAAGTGAATTACACTTGAGCAAAACAAGTTCATTGCAGATTATACATAAATGAATGCATATCTACAAATATACAGAGATATACAACATATGTGGATATACATGTACATATGTCTTTATTTTCTGGAATTATAAATTTTCATCCTATGTAGCAAAGCCTTGATATTATATTAGTATAAGTAAATTATTCAAAATTCTTGCTATGATATGGTAAAGGTTGTAATCATAACCCATTGTCAAGCATTGGCTACTGCTGTTGTATACAACACATTGAATAATGTAACTGTTAGCCATTTACTAAATGGATCTTCATTCTAATAAATTAAGCAGTTTTAAGAAGGAATTTCATAAGCTTAAGAGAGTATTTTGGGGCAACAATTCATTAACTAAATATAAGGAATCTATCTTATCCTTCCATATTAGAAATCTGATTGTTTTGGACAATATTGAAAGATTAGTTTTTACTATTTTTGTAAGTCATCCATGAGAAGGAAAAGAAAATGATTACTTAATTAGAAATTTCCGAAACGATGGAATATAATATTCAGAGCTACTGTAGTATCTGCAATAAGGGCTTTATTTATACGAATAAGGGCTTTCTGGGTTGGTTCGAACAATTTTTAAGTTCTTCCTTCCTTATGAGAATAATAACCTTGCTTAATTTAAAACATTACACTCCCTGTATTTCCTTAGTTTGAGAAAATATAAGCAGATTTGGCTTCACATTGTTTTGGCAAGAGCATGGTTAGCTGAGGAAAGGTGGAATGTGACATGGTAGTAAATGACAGGCCAAGCTAACTGTGAGATCATCAGCATAGTTTTAAAATCAATTGGTAACACCATCCCATGGTGAAGTCGAGTGATAATTTTCTCAGACACTTAATGTTTCAAAAAATGTCACGCTATTAATTTTGATTATGGTTGTAATTTAAACTGGCTCTCCAATTTTAAAATGGTTACATTGATTTGATGCCTAAAACACATTTGCTCAAGAAGCACATTTGAGTGGAACAAGCAGTTTTTAAATGAGCAGCACATATTTCCTTTAGTTTAGGAAATAACTAGATAATATATTTTTCTCTTATTTTTAAATTTTTATTTTTATTTTTATTTTTTTCAAAGAAGATTAGCCCTGAGCTAACTGCTGGCAATTCTCCTCTTTCTGCTGAGGAAGACTGGCCCTGAGCTAACATCCATGCCCATCTTCCTCTACTTTATATATGGGACGCCTACCACAGCATGGGGTGCCAAGCGGTGCCATGTCTGCACCCGGGATCCCAACCGGCAAACCCTGGGCTGCCGCTGAAGGAGAATGTGCGAACTTAATCGCTGTACCACCGGGCCAGCCCCTATTCTTCTCTTATGAATTCTGCCAATGCAAAGCTTTAATGCATTTGTCTTTACGTTAATATATTATCACCCAGTTTCTAATGCTGGATTAGCTGCACTATAAGGAAAAAATAAGCATAAATTTTCTGTGAGTGACCCCAATAATCTCAGCCTCAGAAGAAGAAATGCTGAACGCCTTAACACCCGAGTTCTGGATCAGGCCTTGAACGTGCCTTTCTTTCATTGTGCAGTTAGAGAAACACACAATGAGAGCAAGGAGTGCTTGGAGTCCTTCCCATTGTCTTGTACCTAATGTTTGCCCAGAGGCTGCATTTGATTTGAGTGAGGGCTCCTAGGGTCTCAGTTTGTGTAACTTTGTTTGGAACAAAGAAAGAAGGATGAAGCATTCTACAAGGCAGGTTTAGGAGAAGGTGTCCAAGTTTTTATGTTACGCTGGGGGACTATCAAAAGAGTTCTACGTTTCAAGAGTCCTGGCAGGCAGGATTCCAGGCCAGTTTGAAGAAAGAAGAACACAGAAAAAAAAGAATTCCAAATGAAAACAATCTAAGCCAAAACTCTGCTGGGAAGTTAAGGGTACAGTTCAGGAATTCTGTTTAAAGTATGAATAATAGATTGTTTTTGAGCCTAGTCTTAGGAAAAAGACTCTTGGGGGTGATGGAATCTTCAGTTTAGACTCATCCTGACCCTAGACTCCTGAGTTGTCATTGTAGAACACCAGAATAATATTCTACAGAAGAGCTGGTCACCAACTCACCTAATCAACTGGGATTTTCCCATTTCCTGCAGGAGGTAAGCATACGAAGAGGTGAGGAAAGGAACTAAGGCAGCGATGTGCAACTAAACGTTTAACAACTGGATATCTGGGGGAAAAATGTGCCTATATATATATATAGGCATATATGCCTATATATATATATGACAAACATATATATATACAAATTTATTACATACTGTACTGGTGTAAACTATATGTAGCACAGAATTACAAATAATAATGAAATACACAATACTCTTCTTTGCAAATTCCATATGGCTAATTGATTCTTACAGAATGGTTTTGTTGATTTTTGCTTAATGCTTGTATCTATAACCAATCTATAATTGCAACTGAGAAATGAGTATAGCTCTTACACGAATGTTAGTGGATATTTTTATTTAAGTCAATACTAAGACTAAGTAAAACAACAACAATGTATGTTGGAACTCACTTGTTTATCAGTGACTTTGAATACTGGAAGAATATTTCCTCAATTTTTTATATACAATATTCACAATGTAATGACCAAACATATAGACATTTGAGAAGTTTAATCTGCATTGTTTACACTTTCTTTACCACTGCCTTAAATCCAAACCAGAAATTGGCCAACTTTTTCTGCGAAGGGCCAGATAGTCTATTTTAGGCTTTGCAGTCCACATGATCTCTATTTCAATCTCTATCTATGCAACTCTGCCATTATTGTTTGAAAGCAGCCATAGACAGTACATAAACAAATAGTGTGGCAGTATTCCCATAAAACTTGATTTATGTCCACTGAAATTTGAATTTAATGTAATTTTCATATGTCATGAAATATTTGTTCTTCTTTTAATTTTTTCAACAATTTTTTCTTTTATATTTTTTCAAAAATGTAAAAGCCATTTTTAGCTCCTAAGCCATACAAAAACGGGCAGTGGGCTAGATTTGGTCTATGAGCTGTAGTTTGCCATTCCTCCTCTAAATGATCAACAAGACAATAAATCAAGCCCTGATTTATAGCACTTGCCAATTTCTATGGTATAAATACACCCATGATGGCTGATTTCAAGCTACCAATGTGACATCATTGAATATTGGGAAGAGACTAGGAGTAGCACACAATTATGTAGTATTTCCATCCAATAGATGCAATAGATAAGAATAACCTCAAAAGCATAGATAATAGTAAAATGGAGTAAAATAATTAGAAATTATGAGTATTAAGTATTCATTACCTTATTTTTAATGTTATTTATTGATTTGTAAGCTTATATAATTTCATTTTTAGTAATGGCTATGTTCAACAACCAATTAACAAAATTCTAAAAAATGTAACTATTGGCTCCTGCCAGTTGGTACAAGCTGGCTCCATCAAACCACTAAACTTAGTACTTACTCTAGAGCATACTGCATTTCTTGACGCAGATTCCCATACCAATACTGACTCTTGCATCTATGAAGCTTTTGCTGATTCTGAATTCTATGCAGAAATGAGATGATGAAGACCTTTATTACCACAGCAATAAGTATGTCTTGACTTATCTCCCAAATGGAAAAATTGTTTTAAATTATAATAGTAATAATAACTAGCATTTCTTGAGTATTTACTCTGGACCAGGCACAGTTCTTAACTTTTACCTGTACCAATTCATTTGATTGTCACTCAACCCCAAGAAGGAACTTCCATCATCATCATTTTACATTTGAGGATATTGAGACACAGAGATGTGAGTCTCCTAAGGTCACAGATGTAGAGAGGAGAGAGTTCCAAATTCCCTAAACACTAGTTCATTTTCTCTGTAAGTGTGTACTTGGGGAGATCAAGTATCTATACTTTATTATTTACTTATTTATTTCCCCAATAAAAAGTTATCAATAAAATTCAATACGTCCCAAACTGGGCCGTCATCTTCCCTCAAATATCTCCTTTTCCTCTATTTTCTTTACAATTATTTGCTCTTGTTAATGGCACCAATACTACGCTAGACACTGTGGCATCTTGTACTCTTTCCTCTTCTTCATTCCACACAGTTGCCTATCCTATTAATTTACTCTTTAATGGTACTTCTTGTGCCTTCTCCTTTTTATTTTCATTCTCTTTTTTCTAGTTCATGACTTCAGTACCTCTCACCCAGATGGTCACAGAAGTTTCCTCACCATATCACAATATTTCTTCCAAATTACATACAGTGTTGATAGATCAAACTTCTGAAGACGGCATCAGTCCCTTGTTCACAAGCTGTAATGACTGCCCACTACCTACCCGTCAAACCTTTCCTATTCTGCCTCTTCACTCACTTTGAGCTCCAAGCTTACAGAACTTTCTACCATTTTTCATATACACTCCCTGCTTGACTCACCTCCATGCCTTTGCTCAAGTTGTTTCCGCTGCCTGGAGTGCCTTTCTTCACAACTCTTTGTCCACTCTCTACCTATCTTCTTTTATTTTTTCAGTTTAAATGACCCCAAATTTCCTTGGTGTCCCAGATGGAAAGAGCCTCTCCCTCTCCTGAAGTCTCATGGCATTCTATCTATGCGTGCTTCTCTTGTGGCACTTTAGGCTTTCTCCATCCAAAACACTTTTATTTTGTTCATTCTCTTCTCTCTCCTATTTGACTCTGAATTCCCTGAAAGTATGAACTATGAATTAGGTTTCCTTCGATCCCCCATAGTTGCTTGTGTATTGGGTGCTCAGCCAATATCAGATGGATGAATGAAGAAATGAAATATGGCAAAGGCAACCCTTCATTGAGTCTCACTGCTTATTATTATTGTTGTTTAATCTTCCTTTAGTGCAACATACTGTGCATATTATAAAGCTGCATCGTCCAATACGGCAACCACTAGCCATGTGTGGCTACTGAGCACTTGAAATGTGATGTAAGTCCAAAATATACACTGGTCCAAATTGAAATGAGTTGTAAATGTAAAATATACACTAGATTTTGAATACTTAGTATGAAAAAACCCTCAATAATTGTCTTACATGTTGAAATGATAATATTCTTGATATATTGGGTTAAATAAAATATTTAAATTATCACCTGTTTATTTTTACTTTTTAAAATGTGATTACTGGAAAGTTTAAAATTGCATATGTGGCTTGCCTTATATTTCTATTGGACAGCTCTGTTATGGTTTACTCATGACTCCCTTGAAATGTCTCTGTTTTCTAGAGTAACAGAGTGATGTCATGGATAGAGTTCTGAGAGCTTGTGCCAGTTTCTCAACTTTTCTGAGTTTGTTTCCTCCACTCTAAAGTAGAGATAATTATGCCTTCCTTACAGGGTGGTTGTGACTATTTAAAGAGATAAAATACCTTGAACTGCCTGACGCTTTTAGGTACTTGGTAAGTACCGGTTTCTTTGCCTTCCTAAGCACAAATCTACATTGCATGCATCATTCTCACCTGTCATGGCCAATATTTTAATATTACTGCGTTAACCAGTACTGATTATTTTTTGAGGTCAACTCTATATTTCTTTCTATTACCTATTAGTCTTGCATTAAGTCTGATAAACCTAACTAGAATACGTGAGAAAATGGACTTGTTAACCTGAAAAAAGGCACAATTAAGAGTCCTTATTTGGCACACATTTTTAGGATCTGGTTCCAAATCACAGGGTAAGCAGCTTGAGGCTCACCTCCCTGGAGAAAACAAATGTCCACATCTTCCATGTTGCACAACTGGAGGGGGTTCAATTAATATTGTACAGTATCCTGTGCTGTACACCAGGAGTACAATGCGAATGGTCCTTCCTGGAGCTGTGCAACACTGCCATATTGGATAACTTGCTGCTGTTCTTCTTGGTATTATATGATTGATTCGTAATGTTGGGGGGGAGTTAGGGAGGAATCACATTATACTTTGTTCCTCGTTTTAGGCAAGACCAGGAACCTAAAGATTGCAGTGTAATTATCAAAGAAGTAAAAGAATTATCAGTGCTATATATAAGCGTCAACAATATTTTCAGAACAGGTATCTCCATTATAGTATATTGATAGTAATACTAACCAAGATTTCTGGACAAATTATCTTCTTATCAATAGAAGGATAGAGTCGTCATTGCTGTCATGTTCTATGGGGTAAGCACATCCTGCATCTGCTTGTCTCCTTTACAAAAGGGCTTATATATCTAGACAACGTGAAGTCTTCATTACGGGAAGAGGAAGATTGTGGCTGTTGATTACTCAATGTAGGACATGTAATTTTAGATCCCAAGATAACCCAACAACAGAGTGATGATGGTGTTTATTATCTTAGGCTGTTGGTGTATGCATATTATTACTTATAAACTTAATCCTGTATCTTGGGACTGCAGCAGAGTTCCAGGATTTCATTTCTCAATGTCTTCATTACAGCTGTAAATCTCAAAATAAATATAATAATTATAAAGAAGCATCAGCAGCTGGGGTAATTAAATACCACTTGCCTTCTGCTATGCAGAGACTCAAATTAAGCAAAATGTGTGCTCTTCATTACAAAAGAATCCTTTACAGGTAAATGTTCCACAGTAGAAATGTTGCTCTTTCTGCCAGAAGGAGCAATTTATTAAGGAGGGTACCATCCCTGGGGTCCCTGAGCATCCAAATAGAGATGCTCAAGCTCAAATGCAAAAGATTTCATGGGACATGAAATTTTAATGCTCCTGAGGCCCCACTAATCAGATGATTGGGCAAAAAGATAGGTTTTCTCTTCTCAGATTAAAAATGCATTTGCTGTGGAAAATCAACCAAATAATCAACAAATTTGTATTGAAGACAAACCATTATCGTCATTGCCATCAACTACAACAAACATTTATTTTGAGTGTGTAACACACACATTACCCATATTAGAGTCAAAGGAACTATGGATTAGGCTACAGAGGATGAAAATCTGGACTGTAGTAGGGAAACTAGATATGGCACAAAGATGATAAGACATAAATTTCAACAAAAAGAGGTATAGGAATAGCCACTTTAATGGGCATTGTTCTAGATTCTATGATACAGTTAATAAGAAGCATAAAAACTGATCACTATGCTTAGGGAAATCACAGTTTCATTGGGGAATGGCCTCAACATAAAACAATAAGAGAATGATAGGATACTATAAAGAGCTAACTTATAATATGCAGAATGAAGACCTGTGAAGATTGGAACGAAAGAAAGAGAGCAAGCACTATGGTGTCAGTAGTCTGGAATGGGTCTATAGAGGGGAGGGGGTACTTTCTGACTACTTGAAAGTCAGGGAGAGTTTGGATAAGTTGAGGGGAGAAGGAGAGACCAAGGCTTCCGATAAAAATCTCCGCAGTTTTGGTAAACTTTGGAAAGTTGGTCTGCAAAACATTTATTCAACATCAGTGTTCTGACAGAGGGATTGGACCATTTTGAATGGGAAATGAAGAAAAGGGCATTGTGTCTATAACTGTAGGTTCTACTGGTGGGCACACACTTGTGTTTGGGAGTCATTCTTCAGTTTGCTCAGCAGACGTTGATTAAGGACCTGGGATGTTCTAATATTATGTTGGGTGCTGGACTACACAGGCAGGACAAGATACCCATCCAGGATATGGACAAGTGAACAGGTTTAATTACATGCAATGTGATCCATGCTCTAACAGGGATGAAGGCAGGTTTTTAGAGGAACGCAGAGGAGAAGCTCCAAATCCAGGCTTGGGAAGTCAGGAAACATTGAGAGAGATATGGAGGATGAGTAGGAATTCTCCAGGCAAGACACGTGGGATTGGAGGAAGTATATTCAGGTGGCATGAATAACTTGGGTAGCAAGCCTGCCTGGCTAGGTTTAAGAACCCAAAGTTGTGGTGTTTGGCTGGAGTGGAGAGGCAAGTGTTGAGCCTGGTAATATAGGCAGATGCCAAATAGCAAAATGTTTTTAAGCTGAGATAAGGAATTTGGACTTTATTCTTGAGGACAGCGGAGAGTCAGTGAATAATTTCAAACTGGAGAGCAACATGATTGCATCTGTTTAGAAACCGCATCCAGGCTCGGGGTAGAGAGTGGATTGGATGGTCCAGGGTCAAGGCTGATGTTACTTACCATAGCGTTTTCGTATCCACACAAAATGAGAAAGGGAAATGTGTGTGGTCCAGTCTCCTCTGTCTGCGCCTATTGTTGGCCTCTTGATTCAAGGTTACAAATTTTATCCTCAGGGGCATGGGATTCTGACCCTCAATATCTTCAGGAAAGTTTTTCTGACATTACCTGGGTCCGCCCTGGCGACAGAAATGGCTGCTCGAATTTTTCTCTGCTCAAGTCCTAGGCTGCAACCGAAAGGAGGCCACCTGCTAACACACACAACAATCAGATAATTCAACATAATTACATTGTGGAGGGAGAAACACCAGGGAATTATAGTAATTCAATTTAAAATCTGCTAAAATCTTTTCTAAAGGCTTATGTGGCTGTTCAGAGAAATTTCATGAGGTAAGAAAGGTGTCGCCATAGCCACAGAAGATCAGTTGCTATTTTGACAAAATTAAAATTCCCTCTTAGGAAAGGCTGTATCTTCCCTTGAATAACTTTTTAGATCTTGACGTACAGACAAGGGATATGCATGATAAGGAATTGCATTCGTGTTCTATACAGCATTCAGCTTGTATTCCAGGAGGCTCAAAGTCCTTTTTTCTTTTCCTTTTCCATCTCAGGCAGTGTAAGAGCAAAACTGATCTAATTTCACAAACTGCACTTCTAGTAAATACTTAAAATGTTATCTTTGAAAATGAAATAATAAAATGGAACATCTGTGCATTCTTTTTATTCGAAGAATCTGAAATAGTTAAGCATCCCAGCAGCACTCCAGGTTCATAGCATCGATGAGTGATTGCAGTTGCTTAATATGCGCAATTAATTAAACGCTGATTTCAATCATCGTACTGCCAGATATAAATACTATGTGGGGAGGGTTGTCTTTGAAGATGACAAGACTAACAGTGAAAACACTGCAACACCATTCGAAAGAGGAAGGAAGCCATTCTGGAGTTTTACTAAAAATAGGATGCTTGTACTGAGAAAGGAAATTAGAAGTGCATCTTGTACCCACCAAAGCTGACCATCCATTCTGTTCCGAATAGCTGCACCCACTTCCAAACCACTCTCTTTGAGGTAAAATGAGCATGAGTGAATCAGAAACTGATAGATCTTCTGTTATTTGGACAATAGATCCTTTCCTCCTTCCCTTCATGCAATTGTACAAGTTTAATTGAATAAATAAGAAATTAGTAGAATAAATAAACATTAATAAGAGGGTGTAAGCATAAGAAACAATGTCTTCACTCTGCAGTATTTAATGTGTGCTTCTAGAACCGATACACACACTTAATTTTGTTTTCTGAACAGATTGTTTTCAGTTCACTTCAGGAATTGTATTATTGTTTTGATCTATTACTTTTAGGTTCTTATCCCAATTGCATGGAACTATTTCAACAGAAAGAAACATGATCTTAAAAAGAGAAGATAGTGAAAGAGTTTGAGTCTGCTATTCGGATATGTGAAAAAGCGTTTTATTGGAGAGTAGATCCCACTGAAAAGTAATTTATTTCTGGCATGGCACGGATACTAAACTTCCTCCATGTTGGCACATTTAATCCATTCTTGGACTCCTTTGTAATATTAAATTTCTAATGCTTGAAGTTAAACCCCAAACTGAACAGTTTCAAGGGGACAAGAGTTGCAGTGGATAAATCACTTTGGAGACTTTTGCAGAAATCCAGGGGAGAAATGGTAGGGGAAGAATAGGAGATGGTGAGAGGTAGGCTGACTCAAGATACGGTTAAGAAGGCATGGTGCAAGAAATGGAGAGGAATCAGGGATGACTTCGAGCATTTGTTTGGGTAGCTGGATGGCGGTGGTGCTATTTAAAGAGATGGGAAGGTTTGTGGAAGGGAGAAAGTTTAGAGGACAGTGCAGTGAAGAGTTCTGTCTCCGTCTCCATCCCTCCCTCCCTCCTGTTCTTTATTCTTTCCAAGTAGGGTGGGAAGGCAGTTGGGCAGAGGATGGTACCCACATGGGGGAGTATTTTAAGGAGCTGAGGGACTGCGCAAGGAGGTTGTAGAGAGGCAGCCTATTGGGATCAGGAGATTGGCTCCGTAAGGGGGATTAAGTGAATGAGTAGAAATGTCGAGGACACCTGGAGTCGGATTTCTGTCTATTGGAGAAGAAAGTATGAATATGGAAAAGGAGAAAGTTATAATGAACCCAGTGGTGGTGGAGTGGAATTGGGTGTATCTGTGTGAACTCACGGTATGTGTGTGCGTGTGTGTACACATACACATATATACACACATTGTATGTGTGTTTGTATATATGTATGTATATTTCCTAGTTCTGTTCAACATCTACACTGAAAAAATACAAAACAAAAGCCGCACATTTCCCAGTGTAAAGCCATATTGGGCAATAACTGGAATACTGTTCAGAGCAGTGGCTAGAATTAAACAGTACAACCGTATACCAAGAAAGAACCTAGTAACAGGGATGCCCCGTAGCAATGAACACATCTAACACTTAGATCTTGACTTCTAAATAAACCTCTCCACTAACATAGTAAAAGGAAACACTCCTTAAAGAATTGGCTGACTACAGGGCTGGGCAGGGAAAAAGAACAAATAAGCTTGAAACATCTTTTTGTACCAGAAAGTAAGGAAGTGCTCAAAGAATAGTGAGACTGTCAAAAACACACAGAGGCCATCTTGAAGGGGCTTCCCCTGGTCAAGCCTGGGACAACTTGAGCATCAAAGTAAGTAATGACAGCGATGGATTACAATTCATTGAATAACAAAGGGATACATGAATCCACACTCATATAAATAAATAACTGAAAGAAGATAAAGCTTTTCTTTATAATAGAATGCCAACTAATATATGTAAAAGGAATCATGGAATTAGAGAAACACTGTTTGTTAACCATCATAGTAATAATTGATTCAGGCTAGAAATGCTGATGATGCTAAAACTAGTGGGTGAAAATGGATGAGGAAGGAGATTTTATTAGAGTCTCAAAGTATCTCCTTGTGAAATATTTATTAATTACTAAGGGTGAAATGTAATGTCATGGTGGAGAAGCCTGAAGGAAACCTTGCTCCTGAATTAATCGAAGTTAAAATGTGAGAAAATGTCAGAAAAACTCATACTGAAGGTCATTCTATAAAATGACCTACCGCTAATCTTAAAGGTCATGAAAGTAAGGAAGCACAGAGGAACTCTTCTACACTGAGGGAGATTCGAGAAATGTGGTAACTGGGTTCAACGTGGGATCCAAATTGGGTCCTTCCACTATGAAAGACATCATTGGCACATTTGGGGAAATCTGAATGGGAATTTTGGGGGGGCGGGGTGGTGGAAGATTAACCCTGAGCTAACTACTGCCAATCCTCCTCTTTTTGCTGAGGAAGACTGGCCCTGAGCTAACATCCATGCCCATCTTCCTCTACTTTATACGTGGGACGCCTATCACAGCATGGCTTTTGCCAAGCAGTGCCATGTCCGCACCCGGGATCCGAACTTGCGAACCCCAGGCCATGAGAAGCGGAACATGCGAACTTAACTGCTACGCCACTGGACCAGCCCCTGAATGGGATCTTTAATGAAGGATATTCCGGAGTTCTTTATATTCTTTCACTATTTTTTATGTTTGAAATTGTTTCAAAATTAAAAGTAAAAAGAAGGTTCTGTTTTGACAGGGTATGTTTGAGGTAGGTACATAATGACTAAGAAATATTTTCTTTCTTTTTGAACAAATTTTTATTTCTAGATTTTTAACTTCATGTATTTTACACAAAGTAACTTTAAAATGAATGTTATTTTCTGAATTTATTTTCCCTCAACACCTCTAAATGAGATCTGCAGACCAGAAGCAAGAGCATCTATATTGCATTTAGAAAGCCAATTGAAACTCTAAGTTCTAGTAAAAACAAAAAGGTGGAATATGATCATGTTATAGAATTTAACTGACTGAATATGTTAGAAGAATTTCTCTGCACTTGATCTTAGCCAAAAGGCTGAAAAGTGATAGAAGAATTGCTCTGTAAATATAAAAAAGACTTGGTTCTATACTGTGTAAGCTATTCAAAGAATCTGTATAATATGGTAGTTAAAAATCTGATTTTTGAAATCCAACATAATAACTAAAAAAAGAGAATATGTAAACATACTGTAGCTGTAACCTTTAGTAAGAAGAAATGAGAGCAGAAGTTCTCATAAGCAACTTCCCCTGAACCAACTCATTGGATTAGAGGATATACTCCATTCCCTTTGTAAACACACTGGTGGATACCATTGGCCGATGGACATACTGATCACTCATGGGTAGAAATCAAGCCTCTAAAAAAGTGCTGTTGAACTTGGTGACGGATTCACGACAGTTCTTAAGCTTCTGCTCAGAAGTGGTACATGTCCCTTCTTCTCACATTTTATTGGCCAAAGCACGTTACATGGCCAACCCCAATGTCAATGACACAGGGATGTAGTATAATCCTTCCATAGAAAGGGGCATGGCTGGAGTGGGACATGGCACAGCGATGCTATACCTGGTGGAATCTCAGGATTCCCTGGCACAAACCTCTCTTCCTTAGCCTGATGAGTCCAGAGGTTCCAGGACTGACACCCATGCTCCGGAAGAGGGCACAACTGGACATACCCAAGTCCCAGGAGGGATGGGCTCAGTAGGGAAGGGCAACAAAAATGTTACCAAATAGTATAATCTGTGTAAATTGAAAACAACTTAGCTCTCGCCAGCTCAAAAAATTGTATGCTTTCCACCATACCATATTTCCTCCCATCTTTCGGTTCAGCTTATTAAAAGTCTCCATTACAATGCAGTTCTTATCCAGAAGAGGAAATCATTAGGCCAATATCAGCCAATAATTTAATTTGATTTAATTTGCTGTTTTTCAAAGTTTGAAAAAGATATCACCATAGGTACATAAGATAATTTTAGTGGTGCATGGATGAATAGTTTTTATTTTAATAATTTTACATATATATTTCTCCTAATTTGCACTGAAATAAATACACATCAAATGTGCAATTTGACAGATATTATTGATTAAAATTAAATTAAAGCAATTATTTATATTTAAAAAGTGAGTTAATTTAAATAAAAATATTAGGTTAATAATAGTGCAGATGGTTCACAGAGAAAGCAAAAATTGTGAGGATGGGTGAGAAATGACAAAAGTTTGGGAGACACCAATTTTGTTTGTCAGATTCACTAGTTATTTGCCCACTGAAAGGGAGGACATGTTTCTACGATAGTAGGGGTGGAGTTGGGAGACTTTGGGATCCTGGGGGTGCTGTTGAGTCTCTGGGTCCCTGAGGGTTGAGAAAATACATCTGCACAGAGATCATAGTAAGGGGCGCATAGGAAATGAGGAGTGCCACAAAAATGTAACATGGAGAGAAAGGTCCTTGTTTCTTCATAGAGTTGTCCAGGGCTGACCTGGCTTTGGTGAGGTGGTGAATGGCATGCTTTCTTTTTGGTGCTGAATGGCCAGCTTACATAAGGAAGGAATATGTCTTTGTAGATGTCTTTGCAAGTAAGCCAGACGCTCGTTAGATTGGGATGATTTAGGTACCTGCCTATTGCAAAGGCTGCCCGGGCATCCCCAAAGGCATTATGGCTGTGGCAGACTGATGGATACGAATTCAATGATGACCAAGGTCGGGGAGTAGGCATCTTGCTTTTCTGCAATAGCAGCTTGAGGATTTAGCAGACAATAGCACTGCCCTGGCTGCCAGTTTACATTACAAGTGTTCATAACATCTTTGGAAATAAATCCTGAAGTTCGTAGAGGGAGCTGGCCCAGACTGAAGGCAGCAGCAGCGGAATGCCTTTGAAGCTGTCTTTTCCAGTGCCTTCTGATTCCAAGTTTCATGCAAACAAAAGCTTTCGGAAAGTTCTCCCAAGCCTCCCCGGAGCTGTCCTTATTACTTGGCGTGCCGAACAATAATCTCGGCTTGGGAAGCAATCTTCCGTCTCTCACCCCTAAGGTTCAGCAGGCTCAGGCAGGAACTGCCTCAGCTGCAAGTTCATCTGAGCTCCAGGTGGAGAAGGCGGACTTCTGACCTCCCAAGGCAGTGTTCTGAAGCATGGATTGAATATGGGAGAAAGAGGAGTCGTGACTTGACTGCTTTAGACCATTTGGTTATAAGGTTCGGACATTTCCCCCAATAACGAGATTTGAAAACCAAAGTTGCTCACTTGCAAATTAACTGCTCCAATTTGGCTAATATATCTAATGCCCTTTAGAGTAATGGCATTTTTATACCTCAAGGTCAGCAAAACTGCATCCTTTGAGTTTCAGTTTTGTGACTATACCGAGAAATGCCAGGCTGGATCTGGCATGGCCATTAACTAGCTGGGGGCCTGAGGTGGATGCTACACTCTCTGGACCTCGGTTTCATCGTTTTAAAGTTAGAAGCTGCAACCAGGTAATTTATAAATGTACTCCTGCTGTAACAAGCTGCATGCCAGCACCTTTTCCAAAGGTGATCGTCAATTCATTCTGGGGTGTCAGGTGTGGGAGATTGGGGCTTAGGGAAGGAAATGAGGATATTTCTTTCTTACACATACAATGGAAGGCTTTGTGCACATCTGGCAGTAACTGTCCAAGGTCAGTCCCGTGCAGGTCATCCGATACAGCAGGCATTTTCTTGTGGGCAACAAATGACTGAATAAACAAAGTGGAAGAACAATTTTGGGCATGGAAGTGGCTTCTGACAAACGCACAGAGGATAATTGCATCTTATTACCCAAGGCATTATTCAAAACAATAACCTTAGAGCTTTTTGTTTTGTTTTGTTTCTTGAAGCTTCTTTGATTTGTCCTTGTGTCTGGGAAGACTTAGTCCTTATCTCCCTATTTACTCTGAGAAAATTTGCACCCTAAGGAAATAGGAGTTTTGCGTTCATTCTGCTTGAATGCATTGACCCTTTGTGTTAGCTGACTGCCCATTCTCATGAGGGTCAGCATGGATGGCAGCCTTTGAGGAATCAGGTGCAAGCCCTCCTTCCTTGAAAGTACTTAGAGCCTGAAGAAGAAGCGAAAGTGTCTCTGTCAATGAGCTTTCCCTACAATTTCAAGAACTAAATCCACTACTGCCTGTTATTGTGGGATTTTCATTCTCTGCTCTTATGTCTTCAAGGATATATATTTATTCATCTATCCATTCATTTGTAAATGATTAAATTCCAGTTTGGTGTCAGCCCTTGTGCAGCCCAGAGGTACAGAGGTGACTCTGCCACAGTCCCTGACCCTGAGAACTCACCCTTCAGTTTAAGAGACAGTCATGTAAACAGCGCATTAAAGAATAATACTGGTCAGGGCTCTTGGCTTGCTCATGACAGAAACTCAACTTCAAACAGCTCAGGCATATGGGAGAAGTTATCAGATCAAAAAAAGAAAAAGGGTGAGCCAACATTCATTTCATTTTTCTACAAAAAAGTCTGAATCTTTTGGTCTTTTATTTAAAGTAGGATATTCTAGAAAGACTGGCTTGCATTCCTGGAAGAAAACGGTAAGCTATAGCTGAGGAGTGGGTTCCTCTTATATATGGCACAAGTATTTTCTCCTTTGCCTCAACCCACCGCTGCACTGTGTTTGCATATGTAATTATACTCAGCCCTGCTCACTCATTTGTGTTTCTTCTTTTTTCTCCTTAAGCCTTTGAATTATTAGACCCATGGATCAGAAGAAAGTCAAACTGGAGGTGAGAAGACCAGTTGGTAAGTTATTGCATCTTCAAGAAAAGGTGACAGCAATGCAGATGGAGAGTCAAGAATAGTGGCGAGATATTTTGGTCGTGGTGACAGAACTTGGTCACTAGAGGATTACATATTTTTGCTTTTTCAAAGATATTTCTGGAAGCTTCTGGATTTATTTCCTTTATGTATTTATCTCATACTGATTATAGGGATCTTTCAGACATTAGGTTTTGTTTTTTCTCAAAGAACAAAGCAGGGCCCTGGAGGAAATAAGTCAGGGGTGGTCAGGAGGGGTTCTGGCTAAGCATCCTTCAAACAGTAAGCCAGTCTAGGCCTAGGTTGGGTCCAAGAAGACCTGCTAAGGCAGGTGCAGGCAGCTATTCTGGACATAGGGAAGTGAGGAAAGACTCAGAGACTCAGATGGTAGGGACAGTATTGGGTGCGCAGGGAAAGACTCAGGCAACAAGAATCACAGGCCTTGGCTTTGAGTTCAATAAAAGGTTAGAATCCATCAGAGAGTCTGTGTAATAGTCATGGGAGGGAAAGTGTGTATATGTGTTTGAACTGAACTGACATTCTCTGTTCCTGCTCCCTTTGACCCTGTGGGTTCCTAGTCCCCCTGCTCCTGCAACTTCTGCACTTCTCTCAGGATTGTCTAATACACAGACTTTGACATTTCCACTATTTGGCTTCCATAGACTATTTTTCCTTGATTTCTCTGTACTTCCTGGATTTGGGACCCATGGATTCCGTCTATCTTACACCACATACCCATTTCCGCATGGTATATCGTCTCCCGGGATGTTGGCTAGATCTTGGACGCGGAGGGCTGCTAAACGTGGATGTGAGTGACTTTGCCTTGAGGGGGCAGAAAACACTTCACATAGGTTGAGGTGACATATGAGCTAGGTTTTGAAGATGAGAAAGAAATTTCAAGGTGGATGTGAAAGTAGAGAAAGGGCATTTTAAGGAAAGAAAAAAGTATGTGTAAAGGGCATGGTTTCTTTGGAGAACTGTGAGAAGCTTCGTGTCACTGGAGGTAATGGTGAGTAGTAGGAGATGAGGTCCAGATTTGCTCCTCAGTCAGACAGTTTATCTTTTTCTACCAGTCTTTCAGCATGAGCCAATGAAATGTGAAAATGACTCTCCCGGTTGATGTCCACGGCCTTCGGAGGACAATCACCGTATTGGAAGAGAATGTCTCAGATCTGAAACAACCAGATGGAAGAGTTTGTATCTTTCCTGAAGAGCTCCAGGGATAGACAGAGCTCCCCAGATTGTTTATAATTCTTCCCAACCATTTTCTGACTCTTTTTGGTCAAAAGATTCTCCTTCTTTCCAATTAATATCTGATTTTAAAAAACATTTTAGGTAGAGTAAAAAACGTTTCCAAAAAGCCTGTAGTGTCCTTTAAGGGTTTAAATATTTCAAACTTATTTTAAATGTATACTTTTATTAGAGAACATTGGGAGGTTACTCATAGTCCCACCATCTAAGTATCCTTACTAACATTGTAAAGTATTTCCAATCTTTTTTCTCAATGAATTTTTTTCTGAACTAAATTGAAGTAATTTTCTATATGCAATACTTTTATCACTTGCATTATTAAATTTTTAATTATAAGTAATGCAAATATCTGAGAAAACTTTGGCTCTATTATGCATTTTTTCCCCAAGTATTTGGAGAAAAAATAATCAGCCTTTTAAAGTTGGAGATTCCTACTTCAGACAAGTCCTGGGAAATGGCATGGTGTCTCAAACGTTTCAGAATAAAATACAGCTGAAGCTTAATATCAATCTTTGTCAATTTTTGGTTTTTAGTAGAGCTTGAGTAGCACAACATGGTCAAATAATTCCATCCATAGCTAAAGTATATGTGTAAATCTTCTCCATCAATCTCTACTGAGGATTTAATTCATCCTGGCTCTACCACTCACTCGCTGTGTGGTTTTGGGTAAGTTGTTTAACCTTCCTGTGCCTCAGTTTTCTCATTTTTGAAATGAGAATAACAATAAAAATAATTGGCATAAGGATTTAATGAGTTAATATTTAAGTATTTAGAATGATGCCTAGTGCTAAGTATTCAATAAATGTTAGTTATATGTATTTTTAAAAATTTTTACTTCAGACGCCTCAGAAGTTACATTTCCTGCTATTGCTGACAGTAGTAAAGTCACAGAGGAAAAATTTGAATCTACTTTTCAGTGCAATAAGATTCAGATATACTCTGAGTATTAAAATTTTGAATAATTTTGTTAAAAATAGATTAAGGTTCTCCTAATGTCTTCCCATTGGGGAGAAAGCTCTCACCTCAGTTGACAGGGTCAAAGAACGGTCTCCCTTCCATTATTATGCGGGCAAGTCTCTAGCATTCTAATCAACTTTGAAGAGACAAGGATTACATTCGCGTTCTCTCACATTTATATTCCCAGGAAATGAAAGATAGCAAAATCCAGCACCGTCTCTTCATTAGACTTCAGAACAGGACTCATCCTTTAATTGAATTCTTATCTAATGACTCAGAGCTTTGAGGAAACTGAGAACTTTAATTTGGAAGTTTATTATCTCTGTTAATTAGAACAAAATCACGATTATCCAGTTCTTGTCTGCCTCTTTTCGCCCTTATACACTGTATCACTTCTCACATCCAAAAGTGTTTATTGTTGATTAATGAGAGTGAGCATTTGAAAGATTTATTATATATGTTTTATTGAGGTATAATTGACATACAACATTTTATCAGTTTCAGGTGTACAACATAATGATTTGATATTTGTATATTGCAAAATGATCACCATAATAAGTCTATTTAACGTTCATCACCCTATGTAGTCACAGATTTTTTTCTCGTGATGAGAACTTTTAAGATTTACTCATAGCAACTTTCAAATGTGCAACACAGTATTGTTAACCACAGTTGCTGTGTTGTACAATTCATCCTCATGACTGACTTATTTTATCACTGAAAGTTTGTACCTTTTGACTTCCTTCACCTATTTTGTGTAGTTCCCCACTCCCTACCTCTGTCTGGCAACCACCAATCTGTTTTCTGTATCTCTGAGCTTGTTTTTTTTTAATATTCCACATGTAAATGAGATCATATGGTATTTGTCGTTCTCTATCTGACTTATTTCACTTAACATAATGCTCTTGAGAGTCATCAATGTTGGCACAAATGGCAAGATTTCATTGTTTTTTATGGCCGAGTAATATTCCATCACATATATGTATCATACATCATACATATATCATATATATACATATATCATCATATATATATGATAATGTGATATATTCTTCAGATAAATGCCCAGAAGTAGAACTGCTGGATCATATGGTAGTTTTATTTTTAATTTTTTGAGGAAAATCTATGCTGTTTTCCATAGCGGCTGCACCAATTTACATTCCCACCAACAGTGTACAAGGGTTCCCTTTTCTCCACATTGTTGCCAACACTTATTCTTTCTTGTTTTTTTGATAGCAGCCATTCTAATAGGTGTGAGGTGATATTTCACTGTGGTTTTGATTGCATTTCCCTGATGATTAGCAATGTTGAGATTCTTTTCATGTACCTATTGTCTATCTGTATGTCTTCCTCGGAAAAATGTCTAGTCACATCCTTTGCCCATTTCTTAATTGGATTTTTTTTTTTTTTTTGCTATTGAGTTGTATGAGTTCTTTATATATTTTGCGTGTTAACCCTTTATCAGATATATGATTTGCAAATATCTTCTCCCATTCAGTAGGTTGCCTTTTCATTTTGCTGATGCTTTCCTTTGCTGTGCAGAAGCTTTTGAGTTTGATGTAGTCCCAAGAGTGAGCATTTTTTAAGAGTAGCATGTACTGAGCTAGCGGTGTAGTTCCTCCTTCCTTCTTTCTCAAGGGTTTGGTGATTTAGCTCTTGTGTGGATGACTGAGTCGAGAGCAGAAGCCATGGTGACGGTAAACAGCAGTGATTTTTGGGTTCTAAAAGTGCTAGTGTTCAGGGAGAAAGTTGCCCTCTGAAAGAGAGTAAATAAATGGGTTTACCTCACTCTACAGTAATGAGAAAATATATACCTCTCAAACAGTAGCAGACACCAGGAAGACCTTAAGTAGCAATGTTTCAGTAAAACATTCTAGGTTGGTGTAATGGGAAAAAATACTGACAAGCAGAAAGCAAATGTGCACAAGAGACTGATGAGAGAAAGCAAACTATACATCAAAACAAGGCTGCAGCCCAGAAATCCAGATTTATTAGAATCGCTCATACATTGAAAGGCTGAGCTAGTCTTTCAGCATGTCAATTTACTGCTAACTGCCACCTGGCAAGAAGACTCTGGGATATGGGAATTCTGTTACAGGGAAAGTGTGTAAATGTTTTCCTGCCAGTATCCATTCACTGTGCTAATAGCAATAGTGTTTGTTTGAGCTATGTCTTCTAAGACTTGTCAATTTGTGCAGTTTAACTCTCTCCTTAAATCTTAGGACCCCACATTCTTCCTGTATCTGTCTTACAATCTCTGCAGTAATGGAGCTTTACCTAATAATTCTTGGCTAGTTTCTACAGTGATTGTGATAGCTGTACTTTTAGCTACTGAGAGACCATGGGTATCTGTCGTAAGTGCTGATCTGTGGGTTCTGAGAAATTATAGAAAGAACCAGAAATCCCGGAGCTGACACTGTAAGTAACGTTACTTGGCTGTGTTGCAGGATTGGCAAGCTGCACAACCTATTGTTTGCTGGCATCGGTGCCCCTCCTCTCAGGTTCCCTGCTTCACCTGCCTCTATTCTGTTCCCAAAAAGCTCTTTCTCAAGACTCTAGGGCAGCACTGTCCAATTTAACTTTCTGTGACAGTGGGAACATTCTACGTCAGCACTGTCCACCTCAGTAACCACCAGCTACATGTGACTATTGAGTGCTTGAAATGTGGGCAGTGTGACTGAGAAACTGTTTGACAAAATTTTTTATTGAAGTAGAATTAGCACACAATAAATTACATATGTTTAAATGCACAATCTGATAAGTCGTGAAGTATGAATACATACATGAAAACATCACCCAGTTAAGATAATGAACACATCCCATCACTCCCAAAGGTTTCCTTGTAACACTTTTTTAATCCTTCCATGTCCTTCCCTCATCCTGAGGACACCACTAATCTGCTTAATAAAACTAAGGGTTAGTTTATGTCTTCTAGAATTTTATATACACGGAATAGAGTGTGTACTCTTTTTTGTCTGGCTTCTTTTACTCAGCAAAACTATTTTTAGATCCATCCACGTTGTGGCATATATCAGGAGTTAATTTCTTTTCATTGCAGAGCAGTATTTCATCGTATGGATATACCACAGTTTGTCTATTTACCTGTTGATGGATGTTTACACTTTTCCCAGTGTTTGCCTATTACATATAAAGCCATGAATGTTCATATCAAGTTGTACAGACAGATGTTTTCATTTCTCTTGAGTAAAAGCCTAGGATGGAATGGCTGTGTCATATGGTAGAGATACGTTTAATTTTCAAAGAAACTACCAACCTGTTTTCCATCTGCAGGTTATGAGAATTCCAGTTTCTCTACATTTTCACTATGATTGAAATAACATTTTAAATAAAATTTTAAAAAGATTGTCTAATCTGTTTAACTTGGGCCATTCTAATAGGTGTGTAATGGTATCTCATTGTGGTTTTAGTTTGCATTTTGCTAATGAACATTTACTTGCCATTTGTGTATCTTTGGATCTATTGCCCATTTATTTTTGGGTTGTTTGTTTTCTTGTTGCTAAATTTTGAGAATTCTTTATACATTCTGGGTACAAGTACCTTATCAGATATATGCTTTTCAACAATTACATCCTAGTCTGTTGCATATCTTTTCTTAATGGATTTAATAGTATCTTTTGAAGAACAGAAGTTTTTAATTTGGAGAAAGTCCAATTTATGATTTTTTTTTAATGGATTGTGCTTTCATTGTTGTGTCTAAGAAATCTTTGCCTATCCTAAGGTTACAAAGATTTTCTCCTATGTATTTTCCTATAAATTTTCAAGTTTTAGAATTTACGTTTAGGTCTATGACCTATTTTGTGTTAACTTTTGTATATAGTGCAAGATACAGGTCCAAGCTCTTTTCTTTTCCTATTTTTTAATTTGGATATCCAAGTCTCCCAGCACCATTTGTTGAAAGACTATTCTTTCTTTACTGCATTGCCTTTGAAACATTGTCAAAAATTGGTTTTCCATATATATGTAGATGTATTTCTGGACTCTTTATTCTGTTTCATTGATCTATTTGTCTATTATTATGCCAAATCCATGCTGTTTTGATTACTGTAGGTTTATAAGAATTCTTGAAATCATGTATTGTTGGCTCTCCAACTTTGTTCTTTTTTAATATTGTTGGTTATTCTAGGTCATTTGCATTTTCACATGAATTGTAGAAAATTTTTCAATTTTTATTTTTAAAAATCCTCCAGGGATTTTTATTGTAATTGTGTTGACTCTATATATCAATCAACTCTCTGTGTTAATATACGTAATGTTATTATTAAGAATTGATGTCTTAATATTTAGCCTCCTGACACACAGATACAGTGTTATCACTCCATTTATTTGGGTCTTCTTTAATTTCTTCTAGCAAGACCTTGTGGTTTTCAGTGTATAGGTCATTTACATCTTTTGTCAGATTTATCCTTAACATTTTTTGATGCTACTGTAAATAGCATTTGCATTTTTTATTTCAACTTTGAATATTGCATTGCTTGAAAAGAAATACAATTGGTTTTTGTAAATTAATCCTGCATCCTGCAACAGTCTTTATGTACTCTACTGGGTTTTCTACATAGACAATATGTTTTCTGCAAATAAAGACAGTCTAATTCTTCCTTTCCAATCTGAATGCCTTTTATTTCTTTTTCTTGCATTATTGCAATGACTAGAATCAGTTGAATATTGAATAGAAGTAGTGAGAATAGAATCTTTGTCTTGTTCCTGATCTAAGGAAAAAGTGTTCGATTTTTCTCCATTAAGTGTGATATTAATTGTAGATTTTTCACAGATGCCCTCTATAAGGATGAGGAAGTTCCTTTCTATTCTTAGTTTCCTGAGAGTTTTATCAGGAATGGATGTTGGATTTTGTTAAATGGTTTATATACATCTGTTTAGATCACAAGTGCTTTTTAAAAGTTTATTAAGACAAATTACATTGAATTTTGAATGTTAAAAATAGAATTGTTCTTTCTAGGAAACTCAAATGTGATAAAATCTATTACCAGACTTATGGCCCACAGAAACTACCACATCAAAGCACATACATTCTTTTAATACTAAGCAATAGTCTGAGACTCAACACTATAAATCTGCAAACAACCTCTGATATTTCTTAATTGAAATGAATTAAACAGGCAAGAGCTACTTGCATCCCTGACCAGAGACTAATTGAGTAAAAAAATACCTAGGTTGGTCGTAATGTGTTATTAATAAATTTGATGTACAGGAGGGTTTTTTAATCTTGTATTTTGTTTCTTTTTTGGTAAAGTCTTTGTCTGGTTTTGGTATCAGGGTAAAGCTGCCCTCAGAGAATGAATTAGATGTATTTCCTCCTTTTCAAGTTTGAAAAAAATGCTTGTGTAGAATTGGTATTATTTCTTCTTTAAAAGTTTGATAGATTCTACCAGTGAAGATATCCGGGCCTAAAGTATTTTTTGGTGGGAAAGTTTTAACATACAAATGGGTTTTCTTCAATAGACATTGGGCTATTCAGGTTATCTGTTTCTTCTTGAATGAACTTTGGAAATTTGTGTCTTTCAAGAAATTTGCCCATTTCATCTAAGCTGTCAAATTTATTGGCATAAATTTGTGGGAAATATTTCTCTATTATTCTTTTAATATCTGTAGATTCTATAGTGATGTTACTGCTCTTACTCTTATCTAGTAATTTGTGTTTCTTTATTTCCTGATAAGTTTGGCTAAGCAGTCATCAATTTTATTGATTTTCTAGAAGAATCAACCTTTAGTTTTATTGATTTTCTCTTGTTTTGTTGTTTTCATTGGTTTCTGTTCCAATATTTATTATTTCTTTTTTTCTACTTACATTGGGTTTAACTGCTCTTATTTGTCTAGTTTCTTATGGTAGAAGCTATAGACATTGGTTTGGCATCTTTCTTCTTTTCTAATATAAGTGTTTAGTGCTATAAGTATTTCCCTAAGGATTGCTGTAATGGTATTCTGACATCAGCTGATGTACTACAATTCAATTCTGACACTAACCACCCAGAGTTAACATCAGACTCCACAAGTTTAAGGCCAGTTGAACAAGTCTTCCCCCACTTCAGATATGACCCACAAATGGGGTCAGCAGGCCACCAATACTTCTTACCAAATGGCTACAAATTCGGAGGTTCCCATGACCCCTCACGTTTGATAATGCACTAGAACGACTCACAGAACTCAGAAAAGCACTATACTTATGATTATAGTTTTCTGATAAAGGATACAAATCAGGACCAGCCAAATGAACAGACACATAGGGCAAGGTCTGGGAGGATCCTGAATGCAGAGATTCCATGCCCTTTCCTGTGGAATTGGAATACATTACCCTTCTGTCCCATCAATGTGTTCACTAACCAGGAAGCTCCACTGAGCTTCAGTGTCCAGAGTTTTTGTTGGGGTTGCATTATATAGGCATGATTGATTGAATCATCAGCTATATGATTTAACTCAATCTCCAGCCTCCCTCCACTCCTTGGATCAGGCTGACACAAAACCCCAACATTCTAATGACATGATTAGTCTTTCTGGTAACCAGTCCCCATCCTGAGTCCTTTCCTCTGTTAGTGTAAACTTAGGTGTGATCCAAGGGGCTTGTGAATAAAAAGGACACATCTGTTACTTAGGAAATTCCAAGGATTTAATCTTATCCCAAGAACAAGGGACAAAAGCCAGTTGAATTCTTTATTATAGAACATGTGGCACGTCACAAATTTTAATATGTTTTAACTTGGGTTTTCATTTAGTTAAGAATACTTTCTAGTTTTCCTTTTGATTTCTTATTGACCCATGGGTAAGCAAGTTAGTTTCCAAATATTTGAAGGAATTACCAGAATTTTTCTGTTATTGATTTCTAACTTTATTATATAACTTGAATCCTTTTAAACTTATTAAGGCTGTGTTATAGCCCAGAATCTGGTCTATCTTTGCAAATGTCTAGTGTGTACTTGAGAAGAATGTATGCACTGCTGCTTTTTGGGAAATTGTTCTATAAATGTCAATTATGTCAAGTTAGTTGGCAATACTTTTTGAATACTTTATATTCTTATTTTTTATCTGTTCTATAAGACAAGAGTATGAAAATTTCCAACTATAATTGTGAATTTCTTTAGTTCTCCTTGCAGTTCTTAGTTCATGTATTTTGAAGCTCTGTTGTTAGGCATAAACATTTAGGGTTTTTATTCCCTCTTAATGAATTGACCATTTGTCTTTATGAAAAGACCATCTTTAGCTCTGATAATATTTTTTGTTCTGAAATCTACTTTGTCTGATATTAATGTAGCCATCCTAGGTTTCTTTTGGTTAGATTAGAATAGTGTATCTTTTTTTTCATTCTTTACTTTTAACTTATTTGTGGCTTTATATTTAGAATCTTTTTCCTGTAGACAGTATATAGTTGGCTCTTGCTTTTTTTATACATTCTGATGATCTTGGAATCCTAATTGGGATGTTCAGACTATTTCCATTTACTGTAATTATTGGTTGGTTAGATGTGCATCTATCATCTTGTTACTTATTTTCTATTTGTCCTTTCTATTTGTTGCTTCCTTTTTTCCTTTCTATTTTTGGATCAATTGTATATTTTTTTATTATTTCATTTTCTCTCTTTTGTTTTCTTATAAGTGGTAACTCTTTGTTTAGTTGTTGCTTTATGATCTATGGTACACAACTTTAACTTGTCGCATTCTAGCATCAAGTGAGATTATATGACTTGTCACTAACAGTAGGAGAGACTTACAGTATATACTTCCTTTTCTCCACTCCTATCCTTTGTGCTATTATTGTCATACATTTTCATTTTATATATATTGTAAACCACACACTGCATTGTTATTATGTTTATTTAGAAAGTCAATTATCTTTAAAGATGTTTAAATAATAAGAAAAAAACCTTATATATTTTCCCCTGTAGTTACCATCTCTAGCACGCCTCATTCCTTTGTGTAAATTTATATTTCCATCTGGTATCATTTCTTTTTTGCCTCAAGAACTTGCTTTAACATTTCTTCCCTTTGCATTTCTAATAGTGTGGATGTGTTAATGATGAATTCATGTGACTTTTGCCAGTTTGAAAAAGACTTTATTTTGCCTCCTTTTTGAGAGGAATTCTTGCTGGGTACAGAATTCTATGTTGGCCATTTTTTTCTTTCAGTCCTTTAAAGATGTTGCTTCATTGTCTTCTCACTTGAATTGTCCAGTGTCTTAAAAACCATTGTTTCAAACATTTTGTCCATTTTGTGCTTGTTTCAAGTGGGATGATAAATCCATTTCCCTGTTATTCCATGTTGGCCAGAAAAGTAAGTCTGGAACTAAATGTTTAATTTAATTATTTTAAATTTAAGCAGTCACATATGGCTAGTGGCTCCCATATTGAAAAGGATAGTCTAGGGAATGAAGGCAAGTGAACTGCATGATGTGGAACAAGCCTGGGATTTGGTTTCACCAGAGTACTGAGAGATGGTACATTGGACAGCTCCCTGGGACTTGCTCGCTTCGCCAATGCCTTTGAGATTAGAGGGTGTTCCTATGACCACGCCTGACAATGACTGTTTGCTGCTGAGATGAAGCCCATCACTCCTCCTTCATGACTCTCTACTAGACTGACAGCACTAATTTGAAGAAATCTGGCTTTCTTTCTCACTTCAGCGATCTGGTTTCTAAACTCACTGTAGGCTGGGTCTAGTTAATATTCTGTTATGACCCTGGTCAAATACCCTCCATGGGAGCACTCAGGAAGTGTTGCCAGTTGACTGAGAGAACAATATAATGTGGCTGTGATTTTATGTTTATGAAATGAAAGCTCATCTCTTTCCACATATGGAGTTAAGTAAACATGGCACTGAAGGTTTTTCCATTCACAAAGATTGTTAGCCTTAGATACGTTAAAACTTTTTTTTTAAAGTAGCTTTTGTTTTATTTTTAAAACCAATTAGTCTCTAGTCAAGGATGCAAGTAGCATTTGCCTGTGTAATTCATTTCTACTAAGATGGTCAGAGGTTGTTTGCAGATTTATAGTGTCGAGTCTCAGACTGTTGTCTGACATTAAAAGAATATATGTGCTTTGCTGTGGTAGTTTCTCCAGGCCATAAGTCTGGTAATAGATTTTTCTCACAATTGAGTTTACTAGAAGATATAGTTCTACTTTTTGGTACCTTCACCAAAAAAAGTAGACATTCTTGAGACCGATTCATTCATCCCCAAACTATTGATTATCTACTATTTTCTAGACACCAGAGATAAAACAATGAACAAAACAGACAAAAATCCCTCACTTCATAGAGATTATATACTAATTGGCAGAAATAGTCAATAAACAATAAGTAAGTGAAAAATATAGAAAGTGAAATGGTAATAAGTGCTATGAAGTAGAATAAAGCAGGAGGGGGAGTAGGAAGTTCCAGAATGGCTGCAATTTTGAACAGGGTGGTCTAGAAAGACCCATTGAGAATGATAATTGAACAGAGGACTAAAGGAGGTGAAGGAGTGAGCCATTCAGCCATTCAGATATTTGGAAAAGAGCATTTCAGGTAGAAGGAACAGAAAATGCAAATGTCCTCAGGCAGGCATGCGCAAGGCATGTGCATGGACAAGGAACAGCAAGGGAGCATTTCAGACATAGGAATACACCGTGGATTTTCCAAATATGTTACAGACTCTGGTAACTTCATTGTCCATCCTCTTACTGCTATTATATATGCCCTGTACAAAGTCTTTAACTTATGTATAACTTTATGTTTGATTGAACTTATTATTTATTTATTTTTTATACTCTGTGTTATTCTAAAAATGTGTTCAATAGTTTGTAACTGGATCTTTTGTTTTCTCTCTCTTTTCCCTTGAATACGACTAGCAGAGTAATTTTCCTAACATCATTTTAATCATGTTCCTCTCCTTCTCAGGAACCTAAAACTGCTTTTTAAATCAAATCCAGAATTTTAATTTTGCCATTCAAAGTCCTCTGTCAACTGATATGATATCCTTTCCTATACCCTAGCTCTGCATTGTCTCTCTATATGTCATATTTATCCCCACCCAGCCATAAGATCATGTTGTCCCATTGCTTTGAGATCCCCCCATTTCTCATTGCCAGTTTATTTTATACATATCCTTGAAATCAAAACCCCAATCTACCTCACTTTTTTTGGTAAACAAAGCATTTATTGGTTATCTTCTATATACCAGGCAGAGAACAACATGAAACTTTATGCAATTAACATTAGTCCTAAATGATTGCTTTTTTCCTGGATTCCTATGGGAAATGACAGTCTAAGCTATACAACAGAGCATTGTATTTCATGAAACATTTTTGTTAATTCCCTTTTTTCTTTCTTTCTTTTTTTTTCTGAGGAAGATTAGCTCTGAGCTAACATCTGTGCCAATCTTCCTCTACTTTATATATGGGTCACCACCATAGCATGGCTGACGAGTGGCATAGGTCTGCACCTGGGATCCAAACCTGTGAACCCCGGCTGCTGAAGTGGAGCACGCTGAACTTAACTACTACACCACCAGGCCAGCCCCAATTTTCTATTTTCAATACATCTTTTCTCCACCAGTGAGTTGTAAATTCCTTGAGGGTAGCAGTTTTGTCTTTTGTTACTTTGCATTTCCACCATGCCTAGTAGAGTAGAAGCAAATTAAATGTGTGTTGATTGACTGATTTAATTCCAAAGGTTTTTAGAAGCTGTCACAGCAATCCTCTAAACATCTTCCTTTTAAATTACATCTAATTACTCTTCCATCGTATTGATTAAGTAAAAACGGCACCTTATACAACAGTGTAATAAATAGAAAGTATTTCATTGGCCAGAGGGATCATCCCAGTCTTTTATAATAGTGGATGGGAGATGTGTCATCCACTCTCTCCTTTCAGTCGACGGTATTTTGATCTGTACAGAAATGATGGGACATCGATGGCTTCAACAGTGATAAATGGGGGCTATGGCAGATAATGTTGAGTGCTGTGCTCGAGATGAGCCCATTCATCATGTGTCGTGTCCTACTCTGTGGGTGGGTGAACAAATCCCATGGTCCCCATCGTTCATGATGGAACAAGACACATCTCCCTCTTTCATGGTACAGCAAGAAAGCTGTTTAAATTTTCATGGCATTGGGGAGGTATCGATGGAACCATGCCTTGCAAGATGATTATATTCTGCAACTAGACTCCAGCCACATTGGGCTCCTTTCTGTTTCTCAACTATGCCAGGCCCTTTCCTATCCTCATGCCTTCTAAATTTGCTGTTCCCTCTGCCTGAAATGCTCTTTTCTCATCGCTGCAAAGGCTCATTTTCATCCTTCAGCCCTTGGCTTAAATACAGCCTCCTCCAGGCAGCCTCCTTTGATCACTTTTATTTAAAGATGTCTTTCCCCGCCACCGACTAACCCTCTGTATTATTATGTCATCTCTTTATTTCTTTCATAGTATTTATCCCAATCTTGCCTAGCAAGGGTGCTTGGTAGGCCCTCAGTAAAAGTGTTTCGAATAAAAGAACAAATAACCTGTTGTAAAAATAGCCACGTGTCATTTTTCAGCATTGTTTATCACCCCATGACTTCTATGAAGAGTGATGTACACAAACCACCTGTGCAGCGCTTGACTCAATAATTTATGGCTTTGATAATTACTGTTGCTTTTATTTGCACAAATAGGGGTAAAAATCTCACAATGAGAAATGCTCTATTGATCCATATCACTCTCCTGCTCTGTTTTTGTTCCCTAAATGGCCCCAGCTTCCCTTAATAACCTTCAGGTTATCTCTTAGCTCTTTGGGTTTCACTCTGATTAAACTCATTTAATCTTTCCCTCAACCACAGGACAACGCTAATGTGAAGCAGAATCCTTCATTTGTGTTGTGCTTCGCTGCACAGAAAGCATTTACATCTTTCCCACAGCTCCCGGAGGTGGGCAGAGCGGGCAGCTCACTAACTCCATTGTAGAGATAAGGATGAGGTTCAAAAACATAAGTGATGTAACTGAGGTCACATGGCTGGAAAATGAGAGCGAAGGCACAGACGGGGAAGGAGAGGCTCCTGCTGTGTTCAGAGGTGTGCTCTCATGGACTCTGAGGGTCTTATTTCGGTGTCTTCCTGGAGGCTGACAGTGAGAACAGATGCCGAGGAAAGAAGCTCCTTAACTGTGTGAGCAGAATCACCCTCGCCCTCCACACTTGTCATGGTCACAGAACTGGTGGCTGGTGTAGAAAAACGAACCTGTTTCCACGCTCTCAGCCACATCTATTTGGTTTTCTATGCTTCCCTGGCTGCCCTCTATTCCTTTTGTCAGTTGGCTTGCATTTATCTTAAGTTAATTTGGGCATGCTGCCATCAGCTTGCCTTTCTGGATGTTCTTTTTTATTAATTTAGGAGTACATAATATGGCATCAAAAGATGGGCTTCAATACGGAAACAAAACTTGACTTTAAAAAAAGAAACTTCCAGATTACAATTATCCTAAATAAGGTTTTTGAGGCTTTTTCTTACAGAGAATTATCTGGGGCGGGGGTGGGGCAGGAGGAGATCTAAGAGCACGTCCTAGCAGAAAAAAAACATAAATGTATCAAGCTCACCAGGAAGATGTATGTATGTCTGTGATTGCATGGACATCCATACTTTATTGTCCTGGGCTGTAGATGTCAGCACTAGGGGTGTTATTGAAAGGACCCTGAGCAGGATTGCTAGGAATGACCTCAGGCAGCCCGCTGAGCCTGCCAGGAAAGGGATCCTTCGGCTTCCTTAGTGCTGCCTGAAATCAGTGTGTGTGTGTGTGGGGGGGGGGGGGTGGTTCTGCCATGTAACAGCTGTGCCCAGAAGTCACATGAGTGGTGACAGTGCCACCCCTTTCTGGCTGGGGTCTTGAGTCAGTCACCTTTCCTTTCTGGGTCTCGATTTCCTCCCTGGAGGAAGCATTATAACTGCCTACCCTGTTTGCCATCGTCTTGGGGATTAAATGTGAAACACATGTGAGACAGGACATTGGCATCATTAAAATCCTCACAGGAACAGCTTTTCTTCATGGTATTAATGCAGAGACAGACTTGCTGCTTGCTGGGTCTGCTAATGACTTCAGTGTGCCCCTTTGTTCTTTCTTCAGCTCTGCCTTTTCATGGTCATTTCACTTCGGCTCAGGATCCAGAAGCTGCTCAGGCTCTCATCTGTTCTTCCTACATCTAGACTGGCGAGGCAGACTTACATTGACTATAATTTTGGTGCTGGCAGGCCAGCTGCTGTCGAGGAGATCATAGAATGTGACCTTACATGGCCTGCAGATGTTAAATACGGCTTGCAGGTGACCCAGCAATTCTGTCTGTGTCTCCAGTCTGCATACTAAGTCTTGCCGTCAGTCAGAGCAAGCTTGTAGGGTAATCTGTTTTGCTGAAGGTTTCATAGGAATTTGTTGCTGTTGCTGACACAAGAAAAAGGCAAAAAGAGAAAGGCCAGTTGATTTCCCGTCTTTTGCAAAGTAGCAGCTGTTTCCTGTGCAAAAGTAATATCATAGCAGCATGTTCTATTTGCATAGTATCATATGGTTTTAAAAAACAAACTTTGTTTTAATAATTGTACAAAGAATCATAAAGATATTCCATTTTTAAAAATTCAAACATAGAAATACACTGAGGCAATGGTTTCCTCTGGGAAAGGAAGAGGAACCTCACGTGATGTCAGAAGCGCTGGTTGAAGCAGCCTATTTTCCTGTATATTGAAATTTGGGGATATAGCCTTTCATAGTTTTTTATAAGCATTTGAGTACCTATATGTACAGATAAAAAAAGAAAAATTTCTTTATATAAATGGAATTATACTAAACATATTGTTCAGCTATATTTTTACTTACTATGACTTGAAAAGCTTTCTAAGTCATTACAAAATAGATTTGCTGTGTTAAAAAATATATAGCTAAATGGTATTCCTAGAATATACCATAATTTAATCACTCCCCTACATCTGAACGTTTATTTTGAATTTGTTAATATAACAGCGTTGCTATGAACATCCTTGCACACACTTCTCTCTCCACATGGGCCAGTGTTTCTTTCAGTAGAATAGAAAAGTGGAGGTGAAATTGGTGAGTCAGACTTTGGGTTAACTAACTCAAGAGATCCATTTTCCTTTTCTGTAACTTGGTTTACTATAGCGAACCTCAAGGATATTTTGGGGATTAAAAGTTAAATGTACAAATGATAAATGCAAGTTCATTCTCTCCATTGAAGGCTTTTTAAAAAAATAACTTTGAATTCTTTTTCCCTCTACTTTTCTCAGGATCATATTTATTCCTGTACATCTGTTCTGTCTTAAGATGTTTGGTGTACGGAAGAATAAGTCAAATAACTATTCAAGTTCCCGCCCTCCACCTTCCATTGCATTCTGTTCCTCTTGAGCAGGTGCAGACTACTCTGAAGACTGTTGGCCTTCTGGATGATTCTGTCTTCTCTTCCCGTCTTCTGTTTCCTCTGTTCTTCGCTTGCTGTGTCTTTGTTTCTCTTCCCTTTTTTTCACAGGCTACGTGGAGGCAGCCAGCTGGGTACCTGTCCCTATGGGTAACTGTGGGAAGCGTAACATGAGGGCTGGAGTTGCTGGGCTGTGGAGATGCAGGGACAAGCTGAGAGCTGGGGCCAAACCAGAGCTGAGTCTGAGAGCTAAGTGCCACGTGGCATGAAGGAGGGCTGACGTGGATGCTTTAAGCTTTGATGCCGAAGCTTTTAATGTTTTAAAAGAATTCCTTGGGTGGGCTCATTACCAGCTTCTCAAGAGGGTACAGAGATGAGGGACCAGGCAGGGCAGGGAGTGTGCTGAGATTTGGCAGCCAAAGGAACAGCCTGAAGCCAGGGCTTGGTCTCTCCCTTGGTTGCCTTAAGCCCTTGAATGCACAGTTTTCAGGGGGCAAGCTTGGCCAAAGTCAGACAAAAGAGAAGTCCCAGTTCTTGTATGGCATATTGTTTTGTTTTGTTTTTTGAGGAAGATTAGACCTGAGCTAACTGCTGCCAATCCTCCTCTTTTTGCTGAGGAAGACTGGCCCTGAGCTAACATCTGTGCCCATCTTCCTCTACTTTATATGTGGGATCCCTACCACAGCATGGCTTGCCAAGTGGTGCCGTCCGCACCTGGGATCCCAAATGGCAAACCCCCGGCCGCCAGGGTGGAACATGTGCACTTAACCGCTCTGCCACCGGGCAGGCCCCTGGCATATTGTTTTGCAACATTCCAGTATGTTAACCTGTTTAAACTCCCCTGTTAAATGTGAGCATATGTGACGTAGATTTTCTGCTGAAACCTTTTTCTCTCTCTTGAAATTCATCACATTCTTGATAGACCATTTCTTAGCATCTTACAGATATGTTTTGAAGGGAAGGACTAAAGCAAGGCTGCAGCCTGCAGCCTCAGGACTCCTCCGATGAAATGAGAACACCCCAAGTGATGCTATAACTAGAGGTGTGGGGTTTGAAACAGCTCAGAAAGCTGTTTCCAGGGCTTGGCACACGCCCCAAGGCAGTGTGTGTTAGCCAGCACGTTAAAGTAGGTCCTGATCCTTTCCGCTGTGGCTCTTGACGCTGTACATATGGATGCCCATCAACCGCTGAGAAGGTCATGAAGCAGGGACCTCCCTTAAGGACATCAGAGACAATTTAAGCCACTGCTGAGGAGTTTAGATGTTAGCACCCACTCTTACCCTTGTGTCTTCATATGACTGTGCAATTTTCTCTTAATTCATCTGTGCTACTGCCTGAGAAGCTAGTATCTGCACAGACTGGAAGTCCAGAAAGGACTTCATGGGGTTGGCTTGCCTTCCCCTGAGTCTAATCAGTGCTTCTTGTGTTTAATAAACACTCTTTAATATAAACCATGAGGAAGAGGAAACATGGCATATCCAAGCTTAGCTTTTTGATCTCTCAATTCTTCCCTCGGAACCTCTGCAAGTGAATCCACGCTGTTCATTACGCTCCCCCAAAGAACAGGATGAGCTGTTCTTTGGGGCCAGATTTTCAACCTACGACTCTCTGAGAATAGTTCCCATATTGTGGAAGAGATGAGTATCTGGTCCAATGAGTCAAGAGGGATAAAAGCACAATCCCTTGAAAAAAAAGACGTGGTTTGGTGGCTAAAGAATGAGGATCCAGCTTTTATCCTGTAGATGACATTTAACTCAGAGCCTTAAGCATGCCATTTTATCTTATGTTACAGAAAGCTTAGGAAATGTTACAGCTGCCTAGGTGCTGGGTTGTTCCCAAGATTTATGCCTTCAATATGCTTTAGATTTTAATTCAGAGTATGAAATAACATGGCCACAAAATGCTGATGCAAGTCTTTCGCTTTTCTGTTGAATTTAGGAAACTTGGGACTTCCTTACATTTTGTCTATGTTATCCTTAAAAACCACATGCTACTCCTCTGCAACTTGTTCAGATCACACAAAGAACTCTCTCAACGTTATCCTAGACTCTTCTGCCTTTTTGATCCCAGGAAAACAAAGCTTTGAGTCCCTTATGTTCATGTCTCTTCCTTATCTTACTTCAATATCTGTTTTCACACCAGTCTTTACACCCAGAAAATTCTCCCACTTTCTTCCCAATAGTAACTCTTCTTACCTCTAATCTTCCTATCTAATTCCACTTTTCAAATTTCCTTCACTCATTTAAAACATTTACATTTACGGACTTGGGCATGATTTCTTTCACCAATCATGACAAAAATATCTCCCTTAGCTTTTAGGACCTGGCACAGTGCCCACCATACACTATGTGGTCCATAAATAGTTTTTGAATGACTGAATGAATACCTGCTCCTTCACAAAAAGAACTTGATTATAAAATGTGAGGGGTGGAGGCATGCCTATTTGTTGGGACAACAACGATAGCACGTCAAAGTTGCATTGGACTCTCCTTTGCAGGAAGCACATTGTTGCCTCTGCTTGGAATGCCCCCACCTACCACCCAGGGGCTTCTCAATTCCTCACCCTTCACCACTTCCTACCATCTTTCAGGACTTAGTTTAGGGTCACTTCCTTCAGAAAGCCTTTCAAGCCACCAACACTGAGCCAGGGCTTCGCCTCTGTGCTTCCAGAGCATACTCTGCATATCTCTATTTAGCCCTTGTCTCAAGGGACTGACATTTACTCCTGTCTCTTTCCCCTCATCCCAGTAGACTGAGTTATTCTTCACTGGATCCCTGATGCCTAGCAAGGGTACTGGAACATTGAAAGCACACAATGCATAGTTTGTAGAGTGGATCAATGAGGCTCATTTGGATGACTTTTGAGAAGCGTGAGTGAGTAAAAAGGGGGATTGGGAAGGGTTTTAGAAGAGGGACAAAAAGACTAGGAAATGCTTTTTAGTATGAGAGCAAGACCATATCTGAAGCCCTTAGCAATTTTCAAGAGATGAAGGCGCTCTCTCAAATGAATGAGATGACTGCGGTTAGGGTTGAAGAGCTCATGGATCATGTCTTCAGATGACACTAGCACATACCACCTTGGTATTTCTTCTCTACTCTGTTTCCTGTCTCCACCATATATTGCAGTGTGGAATTATCTTCTCTTTTCTTATTTGTGAATGCTCCATTCTTAAGCTCCTTCAGGCTGGAGAGAACAATGTCTCAGAGTTGTGTTTATGACTGATTTTGTGGGTCAAGCAATCAGCAATAGACCTGTGCTCTCCTTGACAAGTGTTTCCTGATGGCTTCCTTTAGGGGAAAGGGAGAAATCTGTTGTAGGCGACCTATGTTCCAGAGGTCAGTACTTCTGGCAAATGATTATTAAAATTATGCTTGCCGGGGATATCTCATAATTAAAACCCACAACCCTGCTCTCTAATTGGAAAAGTTACAGGGTGGCATGGCTTACATGTGGACTGACCAGGCTGTCCTCTGACTTTTTTTCTTTTACCCTCATGTCTTTCTTTATGAGGCAAAGTGCTAAGAACCCCCAGTAGCTGCTCAGGACAAGGAGGCTGTCAGGTGTCCAGAGTGGCTTCTTAAAATACTTGCCTAAAGCATCAGGGAGGGAGGCTGCATTTGGCCACACCAGGAACTCCATCACATTAACATTCAGAGTGTGCCTTCCTTTGAGTGAATGAATAATTTAACATTTTCATCCCATCTGTATATTAATTAGCTGCCTGTTTTCAAAAGCTTTAAATGACACCAGCTCAGGCGTCCTATCCTCTGTGGCAGGCCTCTGAGAGACTGTATGTCAGAAAAACTTGGTTTGGAGTCCCATTGATTTTTCTGACATTTTTTTTTTTTTAGATGAAATTCCCTCCTCTTCAGGGAAATCGAAATGCTAAAAGCAGAAGCCCAGAGACACGTTGACTAGTGGACTTAAAATTTTAAAAGGTGTTCCAAAGCTTCTCAGTGACAAATCTGGCTTTCGGAGTCGATGATTCTTACTTTTCACAAACCACGTATCCAGTCCCTAGTCACAGTCAAAAATAATTTGTACTAAAAGATACAAAGTCAAATATGAAGTCATGAAAATAGTCAATTCTCTTTCAACCTGCATTCACGCTCCCGGGTGAGGCCCTGGGCTGTGTTCCCAGCACTGCACCAACCACCGTGGTCTTGACTGACTAGAATGAGAACTTCTCTGGGGCTTATCGATACCACCCTGAGCCTCTCCTTACACTGTGAGAAGCCAGCGGCGCAGAATGTTTGAGTTTGCATTTCCCAACTTGGCTGCTACATAGAGAATTTGTATGTGTGGACATGGATCTGGAGCCATCCAGGTTAGTAGTTCCCCTAGGGTCCTGCGATGAAGGTAGCTATGTGTGTGTGTACATGCGCATGTGTGTGTGTAAGGGTGTGTAGGAGAGTGGCACAAATACTATTTTCAAGACTTCAAAAAGCTTGGTGGAAACAGCTGGTTTATGGGAAATAAGATTATACAGACTAAATAAACAATGTGTTCTTGGCTGTGGGCTGGAATTCTATTTGGGGAGGCAGAGTATAGAAAGGATGGATACATTTTAAAGCCAAAAGGATTTGGATTCAACTAGCAGCTCAGTCATTTTCCCACTGTGTGACTTTATGTGAATTATTAACCTCTCTGATTCTAAGTTTGTGCACTGGGAAAGTGGGAATAATACCCACCAGGCTGAACTCTTGTGAGATTAAGTAGAATTCTACAGTAGAGTGTCTAGTACATAGTGACCACCAGCTAGACGGGAGCTATGATTATTTTGATGGTCATGGTTCTAAACACATCACATTGTGATCAGAAACTTCAATAGCATACAGCTACCTTTTATTGTTCTCTCTGCCAGGTCCTGTGTTAAGGGGTTTTCGTAAGTTATCTCATTTCACCCTCATAACAACTCCACAAACTAGGCACTATTATTATCTCCATTTTCTAGAAGAGAAATCAGAGGCATGGGAAGATTCATAGTTTCCCCAATCCTGTAGGTAGTAAATAGTAGAGTCAATTTTCAAATCCAGTTGCTCTGACTTCAGAACCCTCATTCTTAACCAGTGTGATTAACTGAGGTCCAGTCACATGTGTCTTTATAAAATTACCCCAAAATGGAGGGAGGGCAGCTCTTGTTTCTTAGGATACACATTTGCTATTTAAATTATTTTACAACATGGGGCCACAAAGGAAAACATAACGAAATGGGTCTTAGGTGATGAAAAGGTCACAAATGGCTCCTTCAGACAGAGCAGAAATGCTCTTGCCTTTAGAGTAGTTTAAAAGAGGCTGTGAAGGAAAAACCCAGGACCACAAAATGGGTTCAGTTCAAGTTTTCTGAAGAAGAGAAAAGCAAGAGCAACAGAGCCTGCAAAATATTTTAATTTCTAGGAGATAAGCTAAGCCTGGGAAGAGCTTGATGTCATCGTGTCCCATGACCTGTAAAATGGGG